>NC_090816.1:101275664-101954236 GCF_000390325.3 Nicotiana tomentosiformis | reverse complement strand
CCCTACTAGAAAAGTAAACCTCAACTCACCTTAATTACAAGCTCAACTTTGTCTCCACATATCTTCCGGGCAATCCCAAGTCACCAATTTCTCTAACTACATAACAATTGGGTTTAACTTAAATTAATACATGTCCAAAAAATACAACTATATACACAGTTCTCTTGTTCTAGGAAAATTTCACTTAGGTTCTAAAAATCTAATTAATCCGTAATAACTCAATAAATCGATTTGAACGTTTAATCCCACAACTCATTAGAACAAGCTATAACTACGAAGTTTTCTATTTTTTTTTCAAACTTCATCACTGCCTAGCAATGGGTAATCATGATTCCAATAATAAATTCATGGTAAATACATCCAAGGCTCTTACTATATTGTAATAACATTATTGAATAAAGCCCAAACATTTAAAATCCTTTTATTTATTTAAAACAAAAAATCCAAATCTCAAAATACTACTCATATCTCAATTGATAGTAGATAAACAATTATTTTTACTAGAGAAGGGTATATGGGTACGTCTGAATGAGAGTCAATCTGCCACTTTTGATTACAAAATTCTCTTGAAATTAAACACTCAAGATAACCCAAGTAGTTGTAGACTTGCGGTGAACAAGCTTGAGAAAACAAAAACTTTATTTTCTTTCTTTTTTGAAAGTAGCCAGCGAAAGGGGCATACAATTGCCACTGATTTAGTGGACTTAATTTTCTTAAAATTTTCACTAGTGGGCATGTGGGACATAGCTAAATAATTGCCCAACTTTTTCTTTCTTTCCAATTGCTTACTTGACTTCTCTCATCATATTTTAAACTAATATATAGGCTACTTATCCTTCATTACACTAGCTATTAAGAAATTATTCAATACACTCGGATACTAAAAAATTTCAGCAACTTTGTTTTCCAATTAAAAGTCAGGTAACTTAGTTTATTCTTACGTATATGTCCTACCATATTAGTTCATATCCTATACGCATATTATCCTAAATACTTCGCTTAAACCGTGCAAGTCCTTATACCCTTCGAGCACTTTAATCACGTTATGAACTTCGAGATTATTAAAATTTTAAGCTAGAAATTTATGGGGCTTTACATTCTCCCCCGCTTAAGAATATTCGTTCTCGAATGTGTCGTAATTGTTCTTTAGTCTAAAAGAAAGATCTTAGGACCCCAAAATTTGACTAAGTCCTAAAATTTTCAAAACTTTCGGCAGAGTCTCCCTTGTAACTGGAGTTTTCCATAAATTTTCAATCTGTCTAATAACCCAATAACAATAACACTTTGCACCTCTAGCCACTCAATCCAATAATATACAATATCACGACATACCCATATACCCGCCAAAGCCATTTTACATCTTTATAAGCACAAATATCACATAACTTTACAATCTAAATATTTTAAAGTTTAAAATGAATTATGTACCTGAAATCTCGAACAAATAAGGATATTTTTTCTTCATGGCTTTCTCTGGCTCCCACGTAGCTTCCTCAGCTGAGTGGTTTCTCCATATTACTTTCACCGAAGCAACGTCTTTGGTTCAAAGTCTACGAACCTGCCTGTCTATTATTGCTACAAGGGCCTCCTCATATGTCAGAGTATCATCAATATCTATCTCCTGTCTATCAAGTACATGACCCGGGTCGTGAAAGTACTGTTTCAGTATGGACACATGAAAAATTGGATGCACAGAAGATAACTCTGGAGGTAAAGCTAGTCGATAGGCTACAAGCCCAATCCTTTTAAGAATTGGATAAGGCCCTATATATCTTGGGCTAAGCTTCCCTTTTCTACCAAACCTCATGATTCCCTTCATTGGAGACACTTTTAAAAATACATAGTCACCCTCTTTAAACTCAAGATCGCGACGTCTTATATCTGAGTATGACTTTTGTCGGCTTTGAGATGTTTTAAGTCGTTCCTGAATAAGTTTCACCTTTTTCAAGGCATCATGTACTATGTTTGGCCCAATAAGCTTCGTTTCACCTAACTCAAACCACTCTACAGGCGAACGACATCGCCTCCCATATAGGGCCTCGAATGAGGCCATCTGAATGCTCGCTTGATAACTGTTATTATATGCGAACTTAATCAAAGGTAGATAATCATCCTTATTTCCTTTAAAATCAAGAACACATGCTCGTAACATATCTTCCAAGGTCTGAATTGTCCTCTCGGCCTGCCCGTCCGTTTGAGGGTGAAAGGTTATACTTAGATTAACTCGGGTACCGAGACCTTCTGAAAACTCCGCCAGAACTGGGCAGTAAACTGTGCACCACTGTCAGAAATAATACACATAGGAGAACCATGCAACCGAACAATCTACTTTATGTATAATGTTGCATACTGCGGTGCCATGTAGGTTATTTTGACTGGCAAAAAGTGAGCTGACTTAGTGAGTCGGTCTACTATGACCCAAATGGAGTCATGTTTCTTAAAGGTTCGCTGCAAGCCCACCACAAAATCCATATTTATTCTCTCCCATTTCCATTCTGGTATTTCAATGACTTGAGCTAAGCCACCTGGCCTCTGGTCTTCAGCTTTTACTCGCTGACAGATAAGGCATTGTGATACATAATCTGCAATATCTCACTTCATATTATTCCACCAATAAACATCCCTCAAATCATGATAAATTTTGGTAGAACCTGGATGTATTGAATATCTGGAGCTATGAGCTTCTACCATAATTGCCCTTCAAAGATCTTCTACATTAGTCATGCATAAGCGGCCATCAAGTCTCATCACACCATTCTCATCAAGTGCAAAATTCTTAATCTTTCCACTGAGGACACCTTCCTTGAGCTTAAGCAAGCTAGGGTCAACAAATTGTTTGGCTTTAACTTGCTCTACTAAAGTAGACTTAGTACCCATACTTGCTATTAACCTTCCATCATACTTCTCGTCGAAACGAACCCCTTGTCTAGCTATTTTTTTGGATTCCTTACCTATTGGACGTTCGACCACACACAACCTGATCAAAATCCCCATGGATCTTCTGCTCAGAGCATCAGCAACCACATTCGCTTTGCCGGGATGGTATATGATATTGCATTCATAATCCTTAAGTAATTCTAACCACATGCGTTTTCTCGGGTTCAACTCTTTCTGCTTGAATATATATTTTAAACTTTTATGATCTGTATAAATGTCACATCGCTCTCCATAAAGGTAGTGACGCCATATTTTTAGAGCAAAAATAGCTGCCGCTAGCTCATGATCGTGTGTAGGAAAATTTCTCTCATGATTCTTTAACTGCCTAGAAGCATAAGCAATTACCTTATCATTATGCATAAGAACACATCTTAATCCTACTCTGGAAGCATCACAATAGATCACAAATTTACCTGTAGGGATTGGGGCTGTAGTCAACCTGTGCTTGAGTTCTTGAAAACTTTTCTCACAAGCTTCAGACCATTGGAACTTCACATTTTTCTGAGTTAACTTTGTCAACGGGGAAGCTACTAAAGAGAACCCTTATACAAAACGACGGTAGTAACCTGCCAACCCTAGAAAACTGCGAATATATGTAGGGGTCGTTGGCCTAGGCCAACTCTTAACTGCTTCTATTGTTTGTGGGTCTACTCTAATGCCTTCTTTCGAGACCACAAGTCCCTAAAATGTAACTGTATCGAGCCAATATTCACATTCGGAAAATTTGGCATAAAGTTGACGGTCCTTGAGTATTTGAAGAATTGTTCTCAAGTGATTCTCATGCTCTTTCTAGCAACGAGAATATACCAAAATATCATCGATAAATACATGACAAAGGTATCTAAGAAAGGCTTGAAGACTCTATTAATTAAGTCCATAAAAGTTGTTGGTGCATTGGTCAATCCAAAGAACATCACAAAAAATTCATAGTGACTATACCGAGTCTTGAAAGCCGTTTACGGGATGTCTGCTTCTCTGATTTTTAACTGATGGTATCCCGATATCAGATCTATTTTTGAGAAATACATGGCATCCTGCAACTGATCAAATAAGTCATCTATCCTGGGTAGTGGATATTTTTTTTTGATAGTAATCTTATTCAGCTAGCAGTAATCTATACACCTCCGTAGGGAACCATCTTTTTTCTTCACGAACAACACTGGAGCACCCCAACGTGAAATACTAGGTCGAATAAAACCCTTATCTAAGAGGTCTTGCAACTACTTCTTGAGTTCATTAAGCTCAGATGGAGCCATTCTGTAAGGAGGAATCGAGATTGGTTGAGTTCCTGGCATGTGTCTATACCAAAATCAATCTCCCTATCTGGTGGTATCCCTGCGAGATCATCCGGGAACACGTCTGAAAACTCTTTCACAATCTGTATTGATTCAAGCATTGGGGAATCAGGTTTCATATCCTGCACATGTGCTAGATACGCCAAACACCCGCTGCTCACTAGCTTTATAGCCTTAAAGTAAGAAATAAACTTA
The DNA here is from genome assembly GCF_000390325.3 of Nicotiana tomentosiformis. Classification (NCBI taxonomy): domain Eukaryota; kingdom Viridiplantae; phylum Streptophyta; class Magnoliopsida; order Solanales; family Solanaceae; genus Nicotiana; species Nicotiana tomentosiformis. The sequence continues at coordinate 101,949,809 of NC_090816.1, read as the reverse complement.
CTTACGGGCGTACCCACTTCACCTATAATTATAACTGGATCTTCCCCAATTGTCTTCGCGTGGCAATCAACTGTAGCATGACAAGAAGATAATCAGTCCATGCCAGCTATGATGTCAAATTCTACCATATCTAACAAGTTTAAATTGGCTAATGTTTCTCGGTCCGGAACTGTGATAATGTAGTTTCTGAATATATACTCAACTTTAGCAGATTCCTCTATAGGTGTGGAAACATCAAATGAAAACCTTAATTTTTCTGGTGCTTTTCCAAACTCGACATAAATATAAGGAGACACATAAGAAAAAGTTGAACCATGATTAACTAATACATAAGCAAGGCGACCACAAACCGAGAGAATACCTGTAATAACTCTGTTAGACGCCTCAGCATTTTTCCTATCTAGAACTGCATAGAATTTGGCTGGTCCGCCTCCTCCCTGAGCTCCACCTCTATTGGCATCATGCCCAGTCTGAGTATTAGATGACCGAACTGGATGAGGTGCAACTATAGAATTACCCATGGATGTTGCATGTCTGGTTGGAGTTTTCCTCAAAGCTTGTCCAAGAAGTGGACAATCTCTCTTAGTATGACCCGGATCATCGCAGTGGAAACAACCTTTCTGACCCAAAAGACATTTTCCTGGACGTCTTTTGCTGCATGAAGGACATATAGGATATGAGAACCGAGGTTTGCCCTAACTAGTTGAACTTTGCCCCCGAGGGGCCTGACCCTTACTCTGCTGGCCGTATCTGAGTTGAGCTGGATAAGGAGATGAGTGAGTTGTTGATTGAATGTGAGCTGAATGATTCATGTTCTTACCCCCATCTGAAAATCCACTATAAACACCAGTTGTTCTAGCCTTCTTGCTGTTATCTCTAGCTTCCATGGCGATTTTATCAAAAGCCTCCTTCCACGTAGCGATATTGAAAACCTGAAGATAAGTCTTGTCATCCTGACGTGAAGTCATATCTTTTGCCATACGTGGATTCAAGCCTTCAATGAACCTACTCACTTTCTCTCTCTCTATCAGTATCAAATTAGTGCATAGTCTGACAATTTTGTAAATTCCATCTCATATTCAGTCACTGACATGGTACCATGTTTACGATGTTCAAACTGACGTCAGAGCTCATCCATCAGACTGCTAGGCAAAAACTTGGCCCTGAAAGCTTCTTTGAACTGGGGCCAAGTAAGTGGCGGTAATATAGAATCTCTGGCCTTATTGTAACCTCTCCACCATTATCCTGCTGCACCCTTCAATCAAAATCCAACCAACTATGTGGCTTGTGTTTCAAGACAACCCAAAGAAATAAACAATTCATCTATCTCTTCCAAAAATAACATTGGTTCATTTGGTTTATTGATACCATTATAAGTAGGAGGGTTTAATTTCATAAAGGCATGTGGATCAATTTTTCCTGTTGGTAACTGCACTGTCTGGGAAATATTTACAGGGAAAACTGGTGGTGGTACCTTGAGTGGAGCTTGAAAATCATCTCCTATAACCTCTTCATTTGAATTATGAGGGTCATGAAGAAGAGCATGAACATGTGCAGCCCGACCACCAGTCGGAGGAGCTAGGGACTCCAGAAAGTCCAAAATTATGTCAATTCGATTATCCTACTAATGTGGTGGTACCCGATCATTAACAATCTGCTGAGGTGGAGCTTGTGCTTGTCTTGTGGCCCTACCATGAGCCTGATTACCTCTGGCATTTCCACTTCTACCCCTAGTATTTTGACTTATACCTCTACCTCTGTCACGTCCTCTAACTGCAGTTGGTGCTATTAGTGCGGCTTGCACCTCTGGTGCTACTTCTTGATGATTAGCAGCTGGTATATCAACATTGTTAGCAGCAAGATGAAGTTGATCTTGTTCTAACCATCTTGTTTGTGCTGAAACGAGAGATAAATGGGTGTTAGAATTCTGAAACGTTTAGCTCTAACACACGATATAAGAATCAAAGGAGATAAAGGAAAAACAAAATTCCTAACATGTCCTACAACCTCCCAAATATAAGTATGGTGCAAAACATACGCATATTTGAGATTGTGCTAGACACGACTCATGACTCCCTAGAACTCCGTAAACCTGGCTACTTTGATACCGACACCAACTTGTCATGGCCCCAAACTGGGGTGGGACATGATTAGTACTCAACCCTTACCACTCATTGAGTGAACCCTGTACTATTTGTATCAAACTTCAAGTTCAATAGCAAAGAAACTAACATGCTTAAATATTAATTCTAATCAAATTGTAATTCTTCAGCTGACTGATAAAATATAATAAATAAAGGATAAATCCTAAAATATTTTAATACTGACCCACTAACAAGTCATGAGCCTCTAGAATCTAAAAAATAAAATTTAAAATACATAGCCTACGACGGCATCCCCCGAAAATAAAATAAACGTAAAAAAAAGTTATAAATAATAGTCTGAAAAGGGTCCGCTACCGCTGGGATGAATCAACGAAGTCTGTAAACTGAATCAATAATATCTCCTCTAGCCACGTGCCTTGTTACCTGTGTCCTCTATACATGCCACATGACGTAGCAGGCCCAAACGAGCTAAGTACCACCAAAGGATACTCAGTAAGTCTCATAGGCTACCTGCTAAAAAGGCGGAGCGAGACCTTCTGAAAATTATAAGAAAGAAAAGGGATATACGAAAAATCATATAAATCATATAAAATTTTACAACCAAGTAATAAGCTTGAAACTGAAACTATAAGCTAAACTGTAAGTTGAAACTGAAATTTAACGTAGAAATTGTACACATAACAAATATCTGAAATAGAAACTGAGTTATATATATTTTAAGACGTAACTTTGCAAAGTTAATTGTTATGCATAATGGCCCTGCGTACGTGAGCATCTGGGTACACGTACGTGGGAGTGTCAGCCTATCTTCCCAACAAATAGTTGGCACCTACGAGCGTGGGGTAGGTAACCATGACATCATGGCACTCACGATGGGGGAGGTTGGCCATTTCTCCCTACTCAATGTGAATATCATAATTAAAGGTACATAGCAACTGGAACACATAAGCATGTATTCATGTCACATATAAGGTCGTATTGAATAAGAATAAAGTGAACTTAGTATTAGATCATGAGGAGACATGACTTAGCTTCATCTAGCATATGGAGCACAAGGGTTCTAATGGAATTCCCTACTAGAAAAGTAAACCTCAACTCACCTTAATTACAAGCTCAACTTTGTCTCCACATATCTTCCGGGCAATCCCAAGTCACCAATTTCTCTAACTACATGACAATTGGGTTTAACTTAAATTAATACATGTCCAAAAAATACAACTATATACACAGTTTTCTTGTTCTAGGAAAATTTCACTTAGGTTCTAAAACACTAATTAATCCGTAATAACTCAATAAATCGATTTGAACGTTTAATCCCACAACTCATTAGAACAAGCTATAACTACGAAGTTTTCTATTTTTTTTTTCAAACTTCATCACTGCCCAGCAATGGGTAATCATGATTCCAGTAATAAATTCATGGTAAATACATCCAAGGCTCTTACTATATTGTAATAACATTATTGAATAAAGCCCAAGCATTTAAAATCCTTTTATTTATTTAAAACAAAAAATCAAAATCTCAAAATCCTACTCATATCTCAATTAATAGTAGATAAACAATTGTTTTTACCAGAGAAGGGTATATGGGTACCTCTGAATGAGAGTCAATCTGCCACTTTTGATTACAAAATTCTCTTGAAATTAAACACTCAAGATAACCCAAGTAGTTGCAGACTTGTGGTGAACAAGCTTGAGAAAACAGAAACTTTATTTTCTTTTCTTTTTTGAAAGTAGCCAGCGAAAGAGGCATACAATTGCCACTGATTTAGTGGACTTAATTTTCTTAAAATTTTCACTAGTGGGCATGTGGGACATAGCTAAATAATTGCCCAACTTTTTCTTTTTTTCCAGTTGCTTACTTGACTTCTCTCACCATATTTTAAACTAATATATAAGCTACTTATCCTTCATTACACTAGTTATTAAGAAATTATTCAATACACTCGGATACTAGAAAATTTCAGCAACTTTATTTTCCAACTAGAAGTCAGGTACCGTAGTTTATTCTTAAGTATCCATCCTACCATATTAGTTCATATCCTATACGCATATTATCCCAAATACTTCGCTTAAACCGTGCAAGTCCTTATACCTTCGATAAAATTATTAAAATTTTAAGCTAGAAATTTATGGGGCTTTATAGGAGAAAATTTCTATTAACGGTCAAATAACCCACCAAAACTCAAAGTAAGTGGAATTTGGCCTTTACGAATCCTTTATCAAGTTTCAATATAATTTAGGCACTTAAATTAATAAGTAGAGTGCAAACAATACAAGTATTTCATGATTTGGATCCTAAAACTACTCGGACTTACGCATGATTAGTAGCTACGCACGGACTCTCGTCACCTCGCTCGTACGTAGCCCCCACAATTAGAGGCAAATAGTAATTTAAAATACCTATGGGGTAAATTTTCTCTTACAAGGTTAGGCAAGAGACTTACCCCATCTCAAAGCTCACTTTTCGGCCCACGAATTCGCTCTAAAGTCTCAACTTGGTGCCTAACAATCCGAAGCTAGCCAAATATTATATAAATTAATCAATATACACTCACAAGTTCATAATTTAGCTATTAGAGTGATTACCTATCCAAAATTAGAAGATTCCTAAAATTCACCCTCGGGCCCACGTGCTCGGATTCCAAATGTTTTGAAAGTAAATGTTACTCATAACCTCATGAACTCAAATATATAATTTTAACCTAATTCCATAATTATTTTAGTGGTTTAATCCCATTTTTATCAAAACCCTCGGTTCTTCACAATTTCCACAAGTTATCACAATCTTTCCATTATTAATCTAGCTAAAACCCACCTAATTAACTCAAAAATGAATGGGAGTTACTTACCTTAGTATATTGATGAAAATACCCCTCCAATGAGCTCTCAAAATCTCTCAAGACTAAATGCAAAAAATCTGAGGAAAAAGGCCTAAGTCTCGCAATAAAAGCCCTCACTGCCCCAGCGATATCCGCACCTGCGACAAAAACAGCCGTGCCTGTGGCTCCGCTTCTGCGGAAGAATCTGCGTAGGTACGGTCCTTGCCCAGGCCGCCTCTATTCTCTCTTGTTTACGGGCTCCCGCTTCTGCGGACCCGCTTCTGCGGAAAGATCTGTTGCACCTGCGACCCAGGCCTTGCTGGCCTCCCTTTCGCATCTGCGACCCTGCCATCGCAGAAGCGAGGCCGCTTTTATGGACTACTGGCCACCTAATCCCAGTCCGCTTCTACGATCAAAAAATCGCACCTATGAGCTCGCACTTGCGGCTCCAAGCCACGCAGGTGCGAACGCACTAGATCTGAAGCACCAACAGTCCCCCAGGCCAAAATTTCGAGTGCGATTCCAATCCGTTTAGCATCTGGGGCCCCCGAGACCCCGTCCAATTACACTCACACATCCAAACACATAATACCTATCCGTTCGCTTGATAGAAACACCAAAATAACATCTAGAAATATGAATCGGACATCAAAATGCATGAATCAAATTATGAAACTCAAAAACTTCTAGAAACACTTCTGCACGTCCGATTCTTATCAAATTAACACGGAATGATGCTAAATTTTGCGTGCAAGTCATAAGTCACTATACGGAACTATTCCTAGGCTCAGAATCCTAATCATACCTCTATAACACCAAATTTAAGGAACTTGAAAATCTTCAATGCGCCAACTTTCAATATTAAGCGTCCAAACGCTCCCGGGTCATCCGAAACCCGATCCAAACATACGCCCAAGTCCAAAATCAGCATATAAACCTATTGGGATAGTCAAATCCCGGTATCGAGGTCATCTACTCAAAACATTAAATCAAGTCAAACCTAACCATTTCAAGCCAATATTAAGGAACTAAGTGTTCCGATTTCAACCTGAATCCTTCCAAACTCGAACTAGCTATCCCCGTAAGTTATAAAAAACTAAAAGCACATACAAGAAGTCTTAATTAGGGGAACATGGATCTAGAAAGTAAAATAACCGGCCGGGTCGTTCCACTCTTCTTCCTCAGGATGCTCCATGTCGTGGATATTGTGAAACCTCCCTCGCTATTTGGGTTCCAAACTGGCCTATCAATTCTATCTGGACATAATTCAATGTTCAAATTGTACAGAATGTTTCTGATAGAGTCTGGCTAGTGTATTTCAGTGTTGTCCTCAAGTCACTCCCCATCCACAAATACTTCTTTTAGTTCTATATCCCCGGGCCTATCATCATCTGCTAGTGGCTACAAAGTAGACCAAGTGATGTCCAATTGTCATACCAGAAAGATACATCTTCTCTCCCTACTGGCCAAACTAATTTTTCCTCCACTTCATATTTAATTTTGCACAGTTATTTCCAACTATGAGATGCTCTTGTACCTTGGTTGTTTTGCTAGAGGATGTATTCTCCTACAATACTTTGACATCATGAAATCCCTCCATAATGAATTATTTGTCCTTAGATTCCACCATATTTTTGCAGAAAAAGCTTTGCATATATCATGCAGACTCCTAAAATTTGCACCTCCTTCAAAGTATGGATAGCATAAATTTGACCAAGATGTCCAGTGATGTCTATCTGTGCCATTTGCTGAACTCCAAACGAATTTGGCAAGAATTCTCTCAATTTGCACAAGGACACCTTTTGGAGGTTGCAAAGTTGATATCAAATGCATAGGCATAGACATGAGAACATGTTTGATAAGGACAACCTTGCCTCCCAAGGATAGTAACCTGGCGTGCCAACCCCTTACCCTGCTAGTAACCTTATTAATCATCTCCGAATAATATGAAATCTTCTGTCTCTCGGCAAATAGTGGACAACCCAAGTATTTAATTAGTAGGGCCTGTTGTTGCATTTTAGTTATTCTTGTAATTTTGTTACTCATTGCCTCCGAGGTTCCTTGAGCTCGTACAAAGCAACTCTTGTTCTTATTTACTAGTTGGCCTGAAGCGGCCTCATAAATAGCCAAGGTCTTCATCACTAACTTGAGTGTCTTCTTCCTGCCACTTGAGAAAAGTATTAGATCATCTGCAAAGGCTAGATGATTAATTTGAGGCCCCCTTTTATTCATAAAGAATTCGGTGAAATCATTATGACTGTACATGTTATTTAGCAAAATAGACAAAAACTCTGCACTAGTAACAAATAATAAGGGTGAGATGGGATCACCTTGTCTCAGACCATTCTCAGATTTGACGAACCCATATCTCTACCCATTTACAATTATTGAATACCAGTTACATGAGATATGTCTATGAATCATGTCAAAACCACTGTTCTGAAAAACCAAGCTTTCTCATAACCTAATAAATATATTTCCAAATCACTCTATCATACGCCTTTGCCATATCGAGTTTCATCACAATATTATTCTTGTTTTGCGATTTTGTATACCATTAATGATTTCCTGGGCTAATAGTACATTCTCTGAGATCTACCTCCCTTTTATGAAGCCTGACTGGTTTGCAGAGATTATTTTGGGGAGTATTCGAGAAAGTCTACCATTTAATATCTTGGATATAATCTTAGTGGACATATTGCACAAGCTGATTGGTTTGAGTTCTGACTGATGTTTTAACTTCAATACCACACGGGGGGAAGGGGGGGGAGGGGGGATAATTTGTGTGGTGTCCAATTTTTTGCTTAAACTGATTATGGAAGGACTTGGTTCTTCTAACTGTTCCTGAACCTACTATTGCTGAAATAGTAAATGCGAAAAGTAAAGAACACAAGTATTTTATGTGGAAAACACCTAGCTCAAAAGGTAAAAAAATCACGACCTACTTCTCAGTAGGATTTTTCCAAAATCTCCACTAATCACTGAGCCAAAAACTGCATTTACAAAATACTTTTGTAAACCTAGGATTAACTCTAATCCAGTTGTGGCAACCAACTTCTTACTGCTACGACAACTTCAAGTTAACTCTAACTTGAATACTCTGAGTACCCATTACAATTGCCTCTAGATAAAGCTGAAAGGTATAATATGAAAACACATACTACAATTGAACTAGGATAAAAGACACACACTTGTAACTTCAGGTTTGCACACTTGAATCACACACGAATTGCTTGCAAAATGCCTTGCTATTTTGCTCTCAATTCACGTTTAACTTCTGCTTTTGTGTGTACCTATAGAATGAGAACATCCTTCAATATATAGACTTAGTAGATGAAAATATAACTAGAGTTCTAATGCTACTCTTCCTTGGTGGGAGAGTTCTAGTTTATCTCAACTTCTAACTCCTCCCTTATCTTGGATATTGTTCTCTTTGATTAAGGAGTCCTTCTCCTTAATTATGCAACCTTTTCGATTAGGAGATATCAATTATACTAAGTTAAGATTATCTCCTTCATGTGCATCCAACATGCTCGAATCTTCTCGTGTCTATGCACACAAGGGATGGATCTAGTTCATGCCTGAGCTTCCTTTGTCAATCTTCAAAATAAACCTTCACTTGGGCCAACAAATTCTCCCTTTTTGATGATGACAAACTCTGTGCTTTTTCATAATCATAGGCACTGTTTCAACTTAGCTCAACATCAACACAATGTTAGAAATATTTTCCCTTTTTATCACTTATCATCAAGGACTAGGTTCATCATGTTCAAAACATCACTGTTCAAAGTGTAAAGCACAACCTTTTCCCCATTTTGGCATCATCGAAAAGTTGCATAAATATGTAAGATAACCAGATTTTAAACTTACTCATGGCCACTTGGCTACTTCAAATGCAATCATGGATTAATCATCATAGATCAAGCTAAGGATATTAACCATCAAAGAAATATAAACAAACAGTTAGAGCAAAAGAGAGTAAATTTCATTGATGATTGATAAGATCCTACTACAAAGCATAAGAAGAAATAAAAACACTGGAAACATGAGCAAAAGAAATAAAAAATCCCTAACTGGGCCACTGGTTGATCTATACTAGGCTAGGAGGCTTAAGGATGGGAAGAACTAGGTGCTTGGTTTTTGGCTTGGAGGAGTTTCAGCAAATCCTAAAGAATGCCATTATTCTTCTCCTTTTCTCTTGCCAGCTCAGTTCTGAGAGCATCTCTCTCAGTATCCACCTCTGCCAGCCTCTCAATCTCAACATCCTTAGCCCCATTTTCTTGCACCAAGGTTCGCACCTTGCTATCACTGGTACCTTCTTGGATTAACTAGGTTCTTTAGGAGTGGCATGGACTTCATAGTCACAAGCAATCAGAGTATTTGACCCAAAATTATCCTTGCTTGTACCAACCTCCCACTTCTTAATAGGTACCTTGAAATGTGCAAGCACAACTATGAGAATGAAGACATAGGGAATGACATGAGTCTTGGTGCCATTTAGAAACCTATCAAGAAGTTGGATTATAAATTCAGATCAATTAATATGCCTTCGACTGTCTAAACACTCCATTATTTTTTTTCAACAATTTTCACTTGTTTTGACTTCATAGCAGATCTTGTTCTGTTTGCCAAGGTGGATGGTTCAACAAACTTTGACTCTGAAACAGACTTCTTAGTGGAAGTCTTGGCTTTCTTGGCTTTTGGAGTCATAACCTCCACTTCTTGAGTCTCTTCTTCATCTCAAAGGACCAGGTCCATCTCATCAATATCAACAGCCTCAACAGGTGCACCCATCTTCTTCTTTCCCTTAGCAACTGCTTTTCTTTTACTTTCTTCTAAGGCTTTCTGCAGTTCTGCCTCATTCTGCTTTAGCTGACTTCTTGTGTCTCTTCCTCTTGTGGGAGGAATTTCAACAGTAACAGAAGGGGCAGCCTTCCTTTTCTTGTTAGACCTAGCAGTGCCAGGGGTTTAGCCTTTGAACTTCCTTTATTCTTTGGATTATAACTCTTAGTCACTCTCGTCAGTAGGTCTATGAGGGTTTACTGTTCAGATGAAATGGGTTCATCTCTATTTTTACCAAGTTGAACCAGCCCTTCAGCAGCTTCGCCAGACCCACTTCCCCCTGTTTTCTTTATACTCTCCTCTACTCCAGCATATTTTTCTCCACAAAGAACCATTGCACCTGTGTCATTGGTTAAATTAACAGGAGTGGGTAAAGAATCAACCATTCTTTTACCCTTTCCCCTCACAGCACTCCTAACTCCATTGCTCTCTTTTTCTTTTCACTTTTATTTTTACCACCAACTTCTCCAGACTCTGTAGTTTCAACACCTTCTATAGACCCTACCAGCACAAACCTATTCTCCAAATTTGTATCAACTTCAGAAATTATCTCAAGAGTAACTTTAGGGCCAGAAAATACCTGTTCAGTTTCAGAAGAAACTGTTTCTTCGCCCTTAATAGCAGATTTAAATGAGTCTTTAGATTTCTAAGGTTCTTGGACCTCGCTATCCTTCAATTGTTTATCTAATTTCTTGGATAATACGCTCCTTGCTACAGTCTAGCAAGCAAGCATCTTAGTTCTTCCTTTCTTAGACAGAGGTATGGTTGAAGGTGTGATAGATGGTGTGGGTGTTATTTCCTTGGGTGGGGATAAAGGATTTTCAGGAGTGTTAGCCATTTCTGTGCTTGGGTATGGGGGAGAAGATAATTGGATTATGTTTGGAAGATGAGAGAATATGGAGAGTATTTGACGGCTTGAAAAGATGGAGTGAAGAAAACAATAATGCTGATCAATTTAAAGAGGAGTAATTAATGGGGTAATGACAACTTTTCAGACTTTTAGAAGTCTAATCAAACTTAATTTCAGTTATGAAAAGACTTTAGAGTGTATCCCTAGAATCTAGGTACTTTAATTTGGTTAGGAGTCTTTTGAATGGAACTGGTTCACTTGTAACGGATAAGTCCAAAAGAGTTTGGAATTAAGTAGGACTTTGCTCATGATCCAAATATTATTATTTCAAATTATGCAGAGTGTAGAAAATATATCGAGTAATCTTGATGAACCAGGTTCTTTACTGAGAATTGTGTTGTGCAAGTCTAAATTTTCACAATAGAAAAAATATCATTAGAGATTAATAAATTATTTTAGCACATGGAACAAGAGTATACTATTGAAAATATGAGACTCAGCAAAATCTAATCTAATTATATACAAAATTTACAGATTTTCTAACCAATTTTTTTTTAAAAAAAAAATTAATTTTTTTTTCATTGTGAATTTGTTGAACTGGTCGTTTTAGGTGATCTTAATCATCCCTAATTCTAACCTGTTCCTTTAAAAGTGATCTCTACTTAAAGCTTTTGTGAAGATGTCAGCTATTTGCTTGTCAGTAGCACAAAATCCACAGTTATCAAACCCTTTTCATAGTTATCCCTCAAAAAGTGATGCCTAACATGTATGTGCTTAGTTGCTTAGTTCTCTTGTGATGAATCGGGTTCTTGGTCATACTAATAGCACTAGTGTTATCACAAAAAATGGAGATACAACCAACATCAATTCCAAAATCCATTAATTACTGTTTGATCCACAACAATTGAGCACAACATGAAGCAGCAACAACATACTCAACTTCAGCAGTAGATAAAACCACTGAATTTTGGTTTTTGGCAGCCCAAGACACAAGACATGAGCCAAGAAAGTGTGTCATACCAGAGGTGCTCTTTCTATCCACAAGAAAACCTGCATAATCAGCATCAACATATCCCACTAGATTGAGATTACTACCTTTTGGATACCATAGACAAAGATCAATGGTGCCTTTTAGATATCTCAAAATTCTCTTGACAGCAGCTAAGTGAGACTCCTTTTGATTTGCCTGAAATCTTGCACACAGGCCTACACTAAAAACAATGCCAGGTCTACTAGCAGTAAGATACAACAATGAGCCAATCATTCTCCTATACAACTTCTGATCAACAGATGAACCAGGTTCATCTGTATCCAACTTTGTAGCTGCTGCAATAGAAGTGTGAATTTCTTTGGAATATTCCATTTTAAACCTTTTAAGCAACTCTTTTACATACTTCTGCTGATGAATCATAGTTCCATTTGAATTTTGTTTAATTTGTAAGCCTAAAAAGAAATTAAGCTCACTCATCATGCTCATTTCAAATTCACTCCCCATTAGTTTAGCAAATTCTTTACTTAACTTATCAGTAGTTGCTCCAAAGATTATATCATCAACATATATCTGAACTACCAAGAGATCTTTACCTTTTTCTTTCAAGAACAAAGTATTGTCAATTTTACCTCTCTTGTAGTCATGCTCAAGCAAAAACTTTGATAATCTTTCATACCATGCTCTTGGAGCCTGCTTGAGCCCATAAAGTGCTTTGTCATATTTGTACCCATGATCAGGACTCTCCTTGCTTTCAAACCACTGAGGTTGCTTGACAAACACTTCTTCCTTTAGATAGCCATTGAGGAAGGCACTGTTGACATCCATCTGGTGAAGGGTGAATTCCATGTAAGCAGCAAAGGCTATGAGGAGTCTTATTGCTTCCAACCTTGCAACTGGAGCAAAGGCTTCATCATAGTCTATGCCCTCTTCTTGGCTATATCCTTGAACCACCAATCTTGCCTTGTTCCTTGTAACTGTTCCATCTTCATTAAGTTTGTTTCTGAAGACCCATTTTGTGCCAATTACTGATCTGTCCTTGGGTCTTGATACCAGATGCCAAACTTGACTCCTTTCAAATTGGTTGAGTTCATCTTGCATTGCATTTACCCAGTCTGTATCCTGCAAATCCTCAGCAATATTTTTAGGTTCAATAAGAGATAAGAAAACATCAAAAACACAAAGATTCTTTAATGAAGATCTGGTTTTGATTCCAGAGGTTGAATCAGTAATTATGTTCTCAATAGGATGAGAACTTTGATACTTGTAAGATTTCACAACCAACTAGTTTCCCCTTGATGTTCCTTCAGTATTTTGTTGATGTGGAACAGGTTCATGGACAGGTTCCATTGAGGTTTGAGGATCATTTCCTCTTTGTTCTCTTCCCCATGTCATGTTGCTTTGGGTGGAAGAACCTGTTCCATCACATGTACCTTCTTCCAGTGCAGCTTCAGTCTAGGCTGTGGTTTCTTACCAGCCCAATTGCCTCATCATCATGTTCCTGTCTCTCAGAAAGAATGTTAGTTTAATCAAAAACCACATGAACACTTTCTTCAACACACATAGTTCTTTTTTTATAGACCTTATAAGCTTTGCTATGTGAAGAATATCCCAAGAATACTCCATCATCACTTATGGGATTGAATTGCCTAGGGAGTCTTTACCATTGTTGTGCACAAAGCACTTGCATTCAAATTCCCTAAGATAGGATATATTTGGTTTTCTCCCTTTAAGTAACTCATAGGGAGTCTTCTCTACAATAGGTCTAGTCATGCACCTATTTATGATGTAGCATGCAGTATTTACAGCTTCTGCCCAGAAGCCATGTGGCAGTTTACTAGAAAGAAGCATAGTCCTAGCCATATCTTCAAGTGTCCTATTCTTTCTTTCAACTACTCCATTTTGTTGTAGAATCCTAGGAGCAGAAAAATTATGATCTATGCCATTCTAATCACAAAATTCAGCAAATTTAGCATTTTCAAATTCAGTGCCATGATCGGACCTAATTGATGCAAGTTGATTACCTAGTTGTTTTGAGTTTTTCTAACAAAATAAGTGAACATGTCAAATTCTTCATCTTTAGATGTTAAAAATATTGTCCAAGTAAACCTAGATTAATCATCAACAAGCACCATCACATATATGTTACCACATCTGCTTAATGTTCTCATTGGACCACAAAGATCCATATGGACCAGTTCCATCGTTCTGGTGGTGCTTACCAATTTCTTGCATTTAAAAGAGGATCTTACCTTCTTCCCCCTTGCACAAGCCTCACACATTTTGTCTTCTTTGAACTTGATGTTAGGCAACCCTATCATCAGGTCCTTGGAGACTAATTTGTTGAGTGGACTCAGACTTGCATGTCCAAGTCTCTTGTGCCAAAGGAGGGGATCATTGTCCAACACACTTAATCAAGTGAGTTCATTTTTTTAAAGTGTGGACATATCTACAATATATATATATATTGTTCACTCTTTTTCCTGCAAAACAATCTTGTCAGTGGTAAGATTAATCACAAAATATTTAGTAGAGGTGAATGCTACCAAGTTACCTCTATCACACAGTTGTGATACACTGATTAGACTTTATTTTAGGCCATCTATCAAGTAGACATTCTCAATAGAGTGAGAATCAGTCTTACCTACCTTTCCAACCCCAATTATCTCACATTTCTTCCCATTTTCAAAGGAGACATTAACTCCTTTGAGGTCCTTAAGTAAAAGGAACTGGTTCTTGCTTCCTGTCATGTGCTTTGAACAGCCATTATCTATGTACCATATTTGGCTGCTCCCCTTCACTTGGACCTCAGATTCCTCATCAGATTCTCCAATGGCCATAAGTGTTTGTTCATCTCCATCCTCATTATCTGAGCTTTCTCTCCAAGAAGCAACCATAGCCTTTATTGATCCTTTGTTCTTCTTGGGTTGAAACCTGTTCCTTCTTCCTGTTTCTTCGTTCAGCTCTTTCCTTCTTCCATTCAATTTCCCACTGAGGGCAGTTCTTGATGTGATGATCAGTCTTACCACAGTTGTAGCATCCCTCATTGGTTTGCCTTTGAGGAGCCTTTGGTTTGATGTAGCTTCCACTTCTTGAAGGACCCTTTCCTCTCTTTAGGTACTTCTTGAAGTCCTTTGTGATCATCGCCATTTTATCATCTTCTAGATCAGAACCTTCAGTGATTCTGAGTGTCATGCTCCTTTCCTTCTTGGGTACATCCATCTTCATGGTTTGCCTTCTAAGTTCATAAGCAGTGAGATTTTCAATTAGCTTATCCAACTTAAGAGTGGCAATGTTCTTTGATTCCTGAATGACAGTGATTTTGCTCTCCTAAGTAACTGGCAGAACTCTTGTCAAAATCTTCTCAACTCTGTCTTCTTCAGGAATAATCCTTCCAAGAGACTTAAGTTCATTTGTTAGTGTGGTGAACCTTGTATACATCTCTTGGATGGTTTCCCCTTCCTTCATGGTGAAATTCTCATATTGAGAATATAGTAGTGTTCCTCTGGACCTCTTCACTTGAGGTGCTCCTTCATAGGCTATTTTCTAAGTGTCCCAAATTTTCTTAGCAGTAGTTCAATTTTGAATTCTATTGTACTCGTCTGGACCAAGTCCACACACAAACCATTTCTTGGCCTTAGCATTCTTCTCCCATTTCTTCAAGTCTTCAGTAGTGCAGTCAGCTCTTGTTTTTGGCACATCTACTCCTTCAATATTTTTCACTCTTTTTCCTGCAAAACAATCTTGTCAGTGGTAAGATTAATCACAAAATATTTAGTAGAGGTGAATGCTACCAAGTTACCTCTATCACACAGTTGTGATACACTGATTAGACTTTATTTTAGGCCATCTATCAAGTAGACATTCTCAATAGAGTGAGAATCAGTCTTACCTACCTTTCCAACCCCAATTATCTCACATTTCTTCCCATTTTCAAAGGAGACATTAACTCCTTTGAGGTCCTTAAGTAAAAGGAACTGGTTCTTGCTTCCTGTCATGTGCTTTGAACAGCCATTATCTATGTACCATATTTGGCTGCTCCCCTTCACTTGGACCTCAGATTCCTCATCAGATTCTCCAATGGCCATAAGTGTTTGTTCATCTCCATCCTCATTATCTGAGCTTTCTCTCCAAGAAGCAACCATAGCCTTTATTGATCCTTTGTTCTTCTTGGGTTGAAACCTGTTCCTTCTTCCTGTTTCTTCGTTCAGCTCTTTCCTTCTTCCATTCAATTTCCCACTGAGGGCAGTTCTTGATGTGATGATCAGTCTTACCACAGTTGTAGCATCCCTCATTGGTTTGCCTTTGAGGAGCCTTTGGTTTGATGTAGCTTCCACTTCTTGAAGGACCCTTTCCTCTCTTTAGGTACTTCTTGAAGTCCTTTGTGATCATCGCCATTTTATCATCTTCTAGATCAGAACCTTCAGTGATTCTGAGTGTCATGCTCCTTTCCTTCTTGGGTACATCCATCTTCATGGTTTGCCTTCTAAGTTCATAAGCAGTGAGATTTTCAATTAGCTTATCCAACTTAAGAGTGGCAATGTTCTTTGATTCCTGAATGACAGTGATTTTGCTCTCCTAAGTAACTGGCAGAACTCTTGTCAAAATCTTCTCAACTCTGTCTTCTTCAGGAATAATCCTTCCAAGAGACTTAAGTTCATTTGTTAGTGTGGTGAACCTTGTATACATCTCTTGGATGGTTTCCCCTTCCTTCATGGTGAAATTCTCATATTGAGAATATAGTAGTGTTCCTCTGGACCTCTTCACTTGAGGTGCTCCTTCATAGGCTATTTTCTAAGTGTCCCAAATTTTCTTAGCAGTAGTTCAATTTTGAATTCTATTGTACTCGTCTGGACCAAGTCCACACACAAACCATTTCTTGGCCTTAGCATTCTTCTCCCATTTCTTCAAGTCTTCAGTAGTGCAGTCAGCTCTTGTTTTTGGCACATCTACTCCTTCAATATTTTTCTTCATGGTAGCTAGGGGACCATCAGTGACAATGTCTCATAACTCATAGTCCTCTCCTATGATGTGGTCTCTCATTCTGTTTTTCCACCAGGAGTAGTACTGGCCGTTGAATTGTGGTGGCCTAGCAGTGGATTGTACTTCCCAGTTTTCAGGTGGTGCACTCATCTTGATCTTCTCCTAAGGTGTTAGCCTCTTCAAGGATAACCAGCTCTGATACCAATTGATGTTTTAACTTCAATACCACATGGGGGAGGAGGGGGGGGGGGGAGGAGAGATGATTTGTGTGGTGTCCAAATTTTCGCTTAAACTGATTATGGAAGGATCTGATTCTTCTAGGTGTTCCTTAACCTACTATTGCTGAAATAGTAAATGCGGAAAGTAAAGAACACTAGTATTTTATGTGAAAAACACCTAGCTCAAAAGGTGAAAAAATTACGACCTACTTCTCAGTAGGATTTTTCCAAACTCTCCACTAAATCACTGAGCCAAAAACTGCATTTACAAAATACTTTTGTAAACCTAGGATTAACTCTAATCCCATTGTGGCAACCAACCTCTAACTGCTGCTACAATTTCAAGTTAACTCTCGATGTACTCATTGATTTTGATGATATAATAGTTGGTAATTTACGGAATTTTTGTTTTCACTTTTGTTTCAGTTTTCTCTTTCTTGATTAATTTCTATTTTGTGCTCTTTGTGTAATGTGTATTCTGCAACTCTGTCTTATTTCTTACACTAGTTTATTTTTCTGATTTGTTGGTATAATAGTTTGAGGATTTTGGATATTTTGTCATTATTTTATTAGTGGTAGAAATCAAGAAAATTTTGGATGAAGAAAAATTGTGAAAACTAGTTCCCAGAATTTTCTTGAGAAGCCAATGAATCAAATGAAATTAGTACAACGAAACTAGAATAAGCATAATGAGTTTTTGTAATATGTTTGATGGAATCACCTAATCAATGTTGGCTAATAAGAAATTGAGAGTCACAGTTCATGTATTGCTCTTTGTGATCCAAAAGGAGAATGGTAGGCACGTCATGTAAGAGGTTGATCTTGTCTAGCATGAAAAACCTTTTTGATAAGATAAACTAATTCACTTGCAAAGATGCTGCAATCATAGACGAATTAAAGGAACTCTTTTTCAGGAGCAAATAGTTGGGACCGAAGGCAAACTTATTAACATACTTCCCAAAGCGAGTGATATTAGACTTAGAAAAGAGAAAAGAAAAAAAAAATGCGTAATAAGGTTGCATCTCCACTATGCCTGATAAAGGATTATTTAATTACATTTTGAAAGGTCAAATAGTACTCTTAAGAAAAGATTAACCAGCCTCTGATACGAATTTTAAAGTAAGAAGTTAATTTGGATTTTCATAATTTTTTTGGAAGTAGTTTACAAATGCATAAAGATATGCTTTTCCTCAATACTATTCTTATCAGTTATTCTCTGTCCTCTAAGATCATTGTCTCTCCATCTTATAAGGTTGTTGTCCCTGCTGCATTTACTATTCATCCTCTTCTTTTTTTGATGAAGTACATTCACATTTTCTTCTTGTGAACAATGTTGTTCCGGATAACTGAGTTGACTTAAAATGTACACTAATCTAGAAACACAATTAGGTATGGAGTTAGTGTCGTTTCACTTCTGAATTTTAACCTCTAAGAAGCAATCTAACAAAACTAAGTTCTTTGCAGTTGGACAACACTGCTTCTACGTATGACATCGAGTAAGCATCTTCAAGCCTTATCACTAAGTGGTATATGCTGATGTTAGTTCATAATGGTGTTATTTTGTTGTTTAAATTAAAGTTGCAGGAACTAACTAGTAAGAAGACCAAGTGCCCATCATCCAGAGCTACGACCAATAGAGCATTCTCTCTTAAAGGTAATTGGCTTATTTTGGATGTTATATTGTTCTTTAAATTGATTAAAGTCTCACCCTAAATATCAAGAGAAAGAAAAAGTATTATTGTCTCTTGTTACAAATAAGTAAGAAGTAATCTTTCATCCTCCCTTAGGAAGTACTGGATCAAACAAGGATCTTGTGATATTTAGACACACAAGAGCACTTAGCAGTGTTTTTGAGAAACTTGCTTTGATTCAAAGTCTTGGCTCTTATTGTCATACTTTAAAGCATATATCAACTATAATGTACAATCCACTCTCTTGGTTCATTAAGTCCTTAGAAATGCATATCTTGCATTGACAAACAACTGAATTTACAGTGGGAAGTGTAAATATAAAGTTTTGTGAGGGGATGTCTACAAGTTTTGAGATTTTAATGTTGTCCCCAAAATTATGATGGTAGTATAACTCTCGATATATAGCATATTTCAAATTATCAGATAATTATTTTGTTGACTTTTCAGATGGTCTTTGAGGTTCTTAAGTTGAAGAATAGAGAAACAAATGGATAATAAGCTAGCAAAGTTGGATAGACGACTAGAATAAAAATTATTGTTTTTGTTATATAACCAATTATAGAAATTATATTATTTCTTTAAGAAAAACTTCATATGACGAATAAACTTTAATTGTTTTATGTGGAGATACTTCATTCCACCATTTTCTTATCTTTTTAAAAAAAAAATTGTTATTGCAGCTTATGGAAGAGCCTAGAAAGCATCCAGATCGATTGGGACATGAGTTACTATTTTTTCTCTTTTGTAAAAGCATATTGATATGTTTGAGTGGAACAACTTTTACTATTTTAATTTATTTTGAATGATACTATTAAACCTTTAATTATGTCGTATTGCTAATGTATTGCGTTTCTTAAAACAATTGAAGAAGAAATTTTACTAAAAACATAGTCTGTATTGCATTTATTAAATTAATTGAAGATATTTTGCTATAATCCTCAACATATTTCATGCTGAAATGCGATTATTAGCTACATTATATAAATTTTTGTGGCTATCATTAATGTTTGTGACAAATTCTTCAATTTGTAGCTATGAATTTTTTGAATTTGTAGCTAAATATATACTGATAAAATTGCCACAAAAGAATATGGCTATACGTTTTTATTTTTTGCAGCAAATGAAGAAAAGCTTTTGCTATAATTCGATATATCTCATGGCAAAAAGCATGAACTCTTAGCTACAATAGAGATGTTTGTGGCAAACACTTCAGCTCATAGCTATGGACTTTTGAATTTGTAGCTAAACAAATATACTATTGCCACGAAACTAAACTATAAAAATAGCCACAAAATCTGAATTTGCGTGGCAAACAAATTATGTCTTTTGCTACGCAATATAATACCTTGTGGCTACAATATAAATATAGCTACAAATATTTTTTGTCGTGGAAAAAGGAAAAAATAATTTGCTGTGAATATATTTTTTCGTGGCAAAAGACTTTTATCGTTATAGCTACAACACCAAAAAATTCGTAGCAACAAGTACTAGTCCAATAATGACCCGATCGGTCGTTTCGAGTGTTATAGCCCCGTTCCTCCATTTACTACTTATTTTATGATCAATTGTCATTATGTGACTTGTCTGGGTAGTCGGTTCGGTTCCGGGGATATTTCGGAATGAGTTGAGACGCTTAGTCTCAAAGTTGGAAGCTTAAGTTGAAAAGGTTGACCGGATGTTGACATGTATGTAAATGGCTCCGGAATAGAGTTTTGATGGTTCTGATAGCTCCGTTGGATGATTTTGGACTTAGGAATGTGCCCGGATAGTGATTCGTAGGTCCGTAGTTGATTTAGGCTTGAAATGGCGAAAGTTGAAAAATTAAAAGTTTTGAAAATTGAGAAGTTTGACCGAGAATTGACTTTGTGGTTACCTGGCTCGGATTTTGGCTCCGAGAGTTGGAGTAGGTCCGTTGTGTCATTTATGACTTGTATGCAAAATTTGAGGTTAATCGGACTTGATTTGATAGGTTTCGACATCAATTATAAAAGTTGGAATTTTCTATTTTTCATTAGGCTTGAATTGGGGTGCGATTCGTGTTTTTGATATTGTTCTATGTGATTTCTAAATCCGAGTAAGTTTGTATCATGTTTTAGGACTTATTGGTGTGTTTGGTTGAGGTCCGGAGGGCCTCGGGTGGAGTTCGGTTGGTTAGCGGATTAAAAATGAGACTTAAAGCATTGCTGAAGGTGGGAGACTTCTGGTGTAATCGCACCTGCGAGGGGATTGGTCACAAGTGCGACACCGCAAGTGCGGCTGGAGAGCCGCAAAAGCGAAGTTGGTATGGCTAAGGGAGTATCGCAGGTGCGGAGGGTGGAGCGCATCTGCGAGTCCGCAGAAGCGGAATGGTGGTCACCGGTGTGGAAATTGGAATTTGGCTCTGGGTTGTTGATGGGTCGCAGGTGCAAGGGAAATGCCGCATCTGCGAGCCTGTAGGTGCGGAGAGTGGAAGGATGTGCTGTCTTCGCAGGAGCAGACGAGGGTCACAGAAGCGCTTCCACAGGTGCGGACCCTGTGGACTTAAGTGACTTCCGCAGAAGCGGAGCTTCTATCGCAAAAGCGATTCCGCAGGTGCGAAAGCACCAGGTAGAATATTAAATTCGAGAGTTTCGTGATTTTTCTGATTTTGGACTTTGCAAACTCGGACTAAGGCGATTTTTTAGAGAGATTTTGAAGGATTTCTTGAGGTAAGTCACTTGTGATCCTTTTTATTCAATAATCTTGTTTCCCCATTGAATTCCCACCTAGTTTGAATGTTTTTGAGGTTGAATTTTAAGGATTTGAGTGGTGATTTGGTATCAGAATTTGATAAATTTGGTATGGTTGGACTCGTGGTTGAATGAGCTTCTGGATTTTTGTGACTTTTATTGGGATCCGAGAAGTGGGCCCGAGGGTCGACTTTATAGTTGACTTTTTGACTTTTGGTTAATAACTTAGTATTTTTGTATGGAATTGATTCCTTTAGCTCGTGTTGATTGTATCGAATTGTTTGTGGCTAGATTCGAGGAATTCAGAGGACGATTCGTGAGGCAAGGGCTTGTTGGAGTAGAGTTTTGCACGATTTGAGATAAGTAACACTTCTAAACTTAGTTCTGAAGGTATGAAACCCCGAATTGCGTGTTATGTGATTGGTGTTGAGGTGACGCGCATGCAAGGTGACTGGTGTGTGTGCGTGCACTGTATTAATTGTGATTTAGTCGATTCCATGGAACTATGTAGCTATCTTATCTGAACATTATTACTGTACTCTAAGCGTTAGACCACTTGAGCTGTGATTCATGCTAGAAAATATGTTTAGGCTATATGCTGGTACTATTGGGACCCACAATTGTCGATCTTTGATGTTGAGTTATTTGCTTAATTGTTGTTATGTACTTAGGCGCATTCATCATTGTATATCATATCTCAGTCTCTGTTACTGTATATTGTCACATCTTGTATCATTGATTTGGGCTGCTTAGCATGAGTGTTGTGAGCCCGAGAGATTGGATAGATTGATGATTGAGTGATGCTGATGGCCTGTTTGTGAGTGATATTTATGGGATCAAGCTGCACGCCGCAATAGACTTTATTGATTCATGACATGATTTGGCTTATTATAGAGCTTGGGCTAGATCTGCCCCTCCGGATTCTACACACCCATAGTGAGTGCAATTGCTATTGATTCATTTGTATTGGGCTGGATCTGCCCTGGGTTTATTTTTATTTGGGCTGAATCTGCCATGGGTTGGATCTGCCCCGTACTGTGCTGAGTAATTGAGTGTGATGAGTGAGAATTGAGATAGTCAGGTTGAGTACTCTGAGAGTGTGTGTACGCGAGGCTTACATCTTGTTGCATCACATACGATATGCATATTGGCATGTAGATATAGCGATGTCTTATCTCTAATTTCATTCAGACTTGACATATTTTATTTGTTCTATGTTTAACAGTAAGATTGAAAGCATATCTACATTTTCTGTACCGTAGTTCTGTAATTGGACTGTACCTGTGAGGCTTGTCACTACTTTCATTTCAAAGGTTAGATTTGTTACTTATTGAGTTGGTTGTACGCATGCTACACCCTGCACTTCATGCAGATCCAGGTATTTCCGGATACGATGGTTGCTGATTCTCAGAGTTTACGGTCACGCGGAGATTATCGAGGTAGCTTCCTTGGTGTCTGCAGATCTTGACTCTCCTCCCCTATCCCTCAGTTTTATTTATTCAGTTTCTGCATTCTTTGACAGAGTATCAGACTTTGTATTTGTATAGATGCTCATGTACTCAGTGACACCCTAGTTTTGGGAAACTTCTGTATGGAGCTGTGACGGTTTTATCCAGTCTTTATGATCTTTATGAGATTTATGCTTATTTACATAGGTTTTAGCATATTTTAAATTCAAAAGTGTTGGTATGTATCAGTTGCCGGCTTTTCGAGTACCATGATAGGCGCCATCACGACAGGTTGAGTTTTGGGTCGTGATAAGTCCTTAGCCGAGCCTAGGTTACATAGGTCTCACGAGTCATGAGTAGGTTTAGTAGAGTCTTGCGGATCGGTACAAAGACATCTGTACTTATCTTCGAGAGGCTGCCGAACCCTTAAGAAAACTTCACATTCTTGTTTTCTTGTAGTGCGAATTTGTTGAATCCGGGAACTAAACTTTGGTTATTCTATTCTCTCACAGATAGTGAGGACACGTACTACCAGACCGGATGAACAGCCATCGGTACCACTAGCTAGGGCCACGAGAGGCCGGGGCCGCAGTAAGGGTTGCGGTAAGGGTCGAGGTGCAGCTCGTACAACACTAGAACAACACCTACAGATCCACCGGTTGCTCCAGCTTAGGAGCAGGTTTCAGATGTGGTTGAGCCAGTGGGGCCATCTCAAACACCAACTGTGCCCATCGTGATTCTAGGCCTTCAGGAGGCTCTGGCCTAGATATTGACCATTTATAATAGCCTTGCTCAGGCGGTTTCTGTTCAGACTATGCAAGCCACTTCTCGGGCCGGGGGAGGTACTCAGAATCCTGCCGCCTGCACTCCAGTGCAGGTGATGCAGGGACTTTAGACACTGGGGATACTACCAGCCTAGCCGGTTGCCGCTGCTCAAGCCCAGGTAGTTCCCGTTATGAGTGATGATGAGCAGAAGAGACTAGAGTAATTTGGGAGTCTCCAGCCTCCATCATTTAGTGGGGCTAAGTCAGAGGGTGCCCAAGACTTCTTGGATAGGTGCCAGCGGATTCTTTGCATGGTGGGGTATTCTGGAGACTAGTGGAATCTCCTTTACTACTTTTCAGCTATCAGGGTCTGCCTTCAAATGGTGGGAGGCCTATGAGAGGAGTAGGCCAGTCGGTGCTGTACCACTTTTATGGCATGAGTTCTCCGTTCTCTTCTTGGAGAAGTTTGTGCCACAGACCCGCAGGGAGGAGTTGCGCAGACAGTTCGAGCAGCTACGTTAGGAGGGCATGTCTATGACCCAATACGAGATGAGGTTTTCAGAGTTGGCTCGTCATGTAGTTTGGTTGGTTCCCACAGAGAGGGAGAGGATTAGTAGGTTCATTGATGGCCTCCACTACCAGTTGTATTTTGTTATGACTCGGGAGAGTATATCGGGTGCTAAGTTCGACGAGGTGGTTGATATTGCTTAACGGCTAAAGATGGTCCGTAGTTAGGAGCGTGAGGAGAGGGAGGCCAAGAGGCCTCGTGGTTCAGGTGGTTTCAACAATATTCCTTTTGGGGGTCAGTCTCACCACAGCAGGGGTCGTCCTTATAGGCCCGCTCAGATGGATCGTCCAGTTCATCGTGGCATATCAGCTAGCCATGGATCATACAATGCTCGATCGGGCCAGTCATCTCTCAGTGCACTCACAACTCATAGTTCATCTCAGGCACCTTTAGCTCATGGTTTATCTGCACTATGTTCTTCTGGTTGTTATTCCGATTCTCGGGGTCCGCCTCAGTACTTTCCACCATTTTCCGAGATGGGTTGCTTTGAGTGTCAAGAGTTGGGCCATGTGAAGAAGTACTGTCCCCATCTTACGGGAGGTCCAGTTTAGTAGAGGAGTCAGGCCACGACTTCAACACCAGTTACTTCACCACCCGCCCAGCCAGCTCTTGGTAGGGCTCAGGCAGCTAGGGGTCACACTAGAGGGGGAGGCCGATCAGGTGGCGGTCATGCTCGATTCTATGTTATTTTTGCCAGGCAAGATGTCGTTTCTTCAGACACAGTGATCTTAGGCATTATCTCAGTATGCCACAAGGATGCTTCTATATTATTTGACCCTGGTTTCACTTATTCGTATGTATCATCATATTTTTCTCATTATCTAGATACGCCCCGTGAGTCCTTAGCTTCATCTGTTCATGTATCTACATAGTGGGTGATACTATTGTTGTGGACCATCTATACCAGTCGTGTGTAGTGACTATTGGGGGATTAGGGACTCGAGTTGATCTCTTATTGCTTAGTATGGTTGATTTCAATGATCTTGGGTATGGATTGGTTGTCTTCATGTCATGCTATTCTTGATTGTCACACTAAGACCATGACGTCGGCGATGCCGGGGTTGCCAAAGATCGAGTGGAGAGGTTCTCTAGATTAAGTTCCCAACAGGGTGATTTCCTATTTGAAGGCCCAATGGATGGTTGGGAAGTGATGTCTGTCATATTTGTCCTTTGTGAGGGATGTTGGTGCCGATATACCCCTATTACTGATTCTGTTATGGTGGTGCGAAACTTTTCGGATGTGTTTCCTGCAGACCTGCCGGGCATGCAACCCAACAGGGATATTGACTTTGGTATTGACTTGGTGCCGGGCAGTCAGCCCATTTCTATTCCTCCGTATCATATGGCACCTATTGAGTTGGAAGAATTGAAAGAGCAGCTTCAGGAACTTCTTAATAAGGCCTAGTGTGTTGCCTTGGGTTGCTC
The DNA here is from genome assembly GCF_000390325.3 of Nicotiana tomentosiformis. Taxonomy (NCBI): domain Eukaryota; kingdom Viridiplantae; phylum Streptophyta; class Magnoliopsida; order Solanales; family Solanaceae; genus Nicotiana; species Nicotiana tomentosiformis. Next base: position 101,924,397 of record NC_090816.1, on the reverse strand, counting down.
CAGTTCTGTTTATGAAGAAGAAGGACGGTACTATATGGATGTGCATCGACTATAGGCAGTTGAACAAAGTTATAATCAAGAACAAGTATCATTTGCCGCGCATTGATGATCTATTTGACCAGCTTCAGGGAGCGAGGGTGTTCTCTAAGATTGATTTGAGGTCTGGGTATCACCAGTTGAAGATTCGGGACTCAGATATTCTAAAGACGACATTCAAGACCCGTTATGGTCACTATGAGTTCCTTGTGATGTCTTTTAGGCTGACCAACACCCTAGCATTATTCATGCATCTGATGAACATTGTATTTTAGCCATATCTCAACTCGTTTGTCATAGTATTCATTAATGATATCCTGGTGTACTCACGTAGCCAGGAGAAACATGCCCAGCATTTGAGGATTGTATTACAGCGGCCGAGGGATGAGAAGCTTTATGCCAAGTTCTCCAAGTGTGAGTTTTGGCTTAGTTCGGTGGCGTTCTTGGGGCACGTGGTCTCCAATGAGGGGATTAGGGTGGATCCAAAGAAGATAAAGGCTATTTAGAGTTGGCCCAGACCGTCCTCAGCTACTGAGATTCAGAGCTTTCTCGGCTTGGCTAGTTATTATCGTCGCTTCGTGAAGGGTTTCTCATTGATTGCAGCGCCTCTGAACAAATTGACCCAGAAGTGTGCTCCTTTCAGGTGGTCGGATGAGTATGGGGAGAGCTTTTAGAAGCTCAAGACTGCCTTGACCACAACTCTAGTTCTAGTTTTACCTTTAGTGTCAGGATATTATACAGTGTATTGTGATGCTTCTCGGATCGGTATCAGGTGTATCTTGATGCAGGAGGTTAGAGTAATTGCTTATAATTAGCGTAAGTTGAAGCCTCATGAGAAGAACTACACTGTTCATGATTTAGAGTTGGCAACCATCGTTCATGCATTGAAGATTTAGAGGCATTATCTCTATAGTGTGTCTTGTGAGGTATTTACGGATCGTCGAAGTCTCCAGCACCTTTTCAAATAGAAGGATTTAAATTTGAGGCAGCGGAGATGGTTAGAGTTGCTAAAGGACTATGATATCACCAATCTGTATCATCCCGGGAAGGCCAATATGATGGACGGTGCCATGAGTAGAAAGGCAGTGAGTATGGGTAGCCTTGCATTTATTCCTGTTGGTGAGAGACGACTTGCAGTTGATGTTCAGGCCTTGGCCAACCAGTTCGTAAGATTAGATTTTTCGAAGCCCAGCCGGGTTCTAGTCTGTGTGGTTTCTCGGTCTTCCTTATATGATCGCATCCGAGAGCGCCATTATGATGATCCCTATTTACTTGTCCTTAAAGATACAGTTCAATATGGTGATGCTCTGGAGGTTACTATTGGGCATGATGGGATGTTGAGGATATAGGGTCAGATTTGTGTGCCTAATGTAGATGGGCTACGTGAGTTGCTTCTTGAGGAGGCCCACAGTTCGCGGTATTCCATTCATCCGAGTGCCGCGAAGATGTATCAGGACTTGAGGCATCACTATTGGTGGAGGAGGATGAAGAAAGATATAGTGTTATTTGTAGCTCGGTGCCTAAATTGTCAGCAAATGAAGTATGAGCATTAGAGACCGAGCCGATTACTTCAGAGGCTTGAGATTCCAGAGTAGAAATGGGAGCGTATCACCATGCATTTTGTAGTTGGGCTCCCACGGACTTCGAGGAAGTTTGATGCTATTTGGGTGATTGTGGACCGGTTGACCAATTCTGCGCATTTCATTCCAGTCGGGACAACTTATTTTTCGGATCAGTTGGCTGAGATCTACATCTGTGAGATTGTTCGCCTTCACGGCGTGCCGATGTCCATCATTTCAAATAGGGGCACGCAGTTTACATCGCAGTTTTGGAGAGCGGTGTAGTGAGAGTTGGGAACTCGGGTTGAGTTGAATACAACATTCCACCCACAAACGGACGGACAGTCCGAGTGCACTATTCAGATATTGGAGAATATGCTATGCGCTTGTGTCATAGATTTCAGGGGGTTCTTAGGATCAATTTCCGCCGCTCGTAGATTTTACCGATAACAACAACTACTAATCGAGCATTCAGATGTCTTAGTATGAGGCATTGTATGAGAGACGGTGTCGATATCCGGTGGGATGGTTTGAGCCGGGTAAAGGCTATGTTGTTGGGTACTGACTTAGTTCAGGATGCTTTGGACAAGTTTAAATTGATTCAGGATCAACTTCGCAAGATGCAGTATAGACCGAAGAGTTACGCCGATTAGAAGGCTCGTGATGCTGCTTACATGGTTGGGGAGAAGGTACTGCTCAAAGTTTCACCCATGAAGGGTGTTATGAGATTCGAGAAGAAGGGCAAGTTGAGCCATAGGTATATTGGGTCGTTTGAGGTGCTTCAGAGGATTGGAGAGGCGGCTTACTAGCTTGCCCTGCCGCCTAGTCTGTCGAGTGTTCATCTACTATTTCATGTTTCTATGCTCCGGATGTATGTCAGCGATCCATCTCATGTTTTGGATTTCAGCATGGTTCAGTTGCATGTTGATTTGACTTATGATGTGGAGCCGGTGGCCATTTTGGATTGGCAAGTTTGAAAGTTGAGATCAAAGAACATAGCTTCAGTAAAGGTGTAGTGTATATGTCAGCCAGTTGAGGAGGCTACTTGGGAGATCGAGTGGGAGATGCGAAGCAGATATCCACGCTTCTTTGAGACTCCAGGTAAGTTTCTAGACCCGTTTGAGGAAGAACGTTTGTTTAAGAGGGGGAGGATGTAATGCCCCGACCAGTCATTTCGAGTGTTGTAGACTCGTTCCCCTATTTACTACTTATTTATTCTCAATTTATATTATGTAACTTGTTGGGGTAGTCGGTTCAGTTCCGGGGATGTTTCGGAATGAGTTGAGACATTTAGTCTCATGGTTGGAAGCTTAAGTTGAAAAGGTTGAACGGATGTTGACTTGTGTGTAAATGGCTTCAAAATAGATTTTTGATGATTCTGATAGCTACGTTGGGTGATTTTGGACTTAGGAGTGTGTCCGGATAGTGATTTGGAGGTCCGTAGTTGATTTAGACTTGAAATGGCAAAATTTGGAAAATTAGAAGTTTTGGACCGAGAGTTGACTTTGTGGTTACTAGGCTTGGATATTGGTTCCGGGAGTTGGAGTAGGTCCTTTGTGTCATTTATGACTTGTGTGCAAAATTTTAGGTTAATCAAACTTGATTTGATAGTTGGAATTTCCTAGTTTTTATTAGGCTTGAATTGGGGTGTGATTCGTGTTTTTGATGTTGTTTTATGTGATTTGAAGGCTTGACTAAGTTTGTATCGTGTTTTAGGACTTGTTGGTGTGTTTGGTTGAGGTCCCGAGGACCTTGGGTGAAGTTCGGATGGTTAACAGATCAAAAATGAGACTTAAACCATTGCTGAAGGTGGGAGCCTTCTGGTGTGATCGCACCTGCGAGCGGACTGGTCTCAGGTGCGATGCCGCGGGTGCGGCTGGAGAGGTGCAGAAGTAAAGTTGGTATGGGTAAGGGAGTATTGCAGGTGCGGAGGGTGGAGCGCATCTGCGAGTCCGCAAAAGCGGAATGGTGGTCGCAGGTGCGAGGGAAATGCCATATCTGTGAGCCCGCAAGTGCGAGCAAGGCTCCACAAATGCGGAGAGTGGAAGGATGTGCTGTCTTCGCAGAAGAGGATCGAGGGTCACAAAAGCGCTTCCGAATGTGCGGAACTTGGAGCATAGGTGCGAACCTCATGGATTTAAGTGACTTCCGTAGAAGCGGAGCTTCTATCGCAAAAGCGATTCCGCAGGTGCGGAGATTTGGCCCGTAGGTGTGAAAGCACTGGGCAGAATATTAAATTCGAGGGTTTCGTGATTTTTCTCTTTTTGGACTTTCAAACTCGAATTAAAGGCGATTTTTGAGAGGGATTTTGAAGGGTTTCTTGAGGTAAGTCATTTGTGAACATTTATATTCAATAATCTTGTTTCCCCATTGAATTTCTCAACTAGTTTGTGTGTTTTTGAGGTCGAATTTTGGGAGTTTGAGGCTAGGGATTTAGAGAGTTAAATTTGGGGATTTGAATAGTGATTTGGTATCGGAAGTTTTTAAATTTAATATGGTTGGAATCGTGGTTGAATGTGCTTTCGGAGTTTTGTGACTTTTATTGGATTCTGAGACGTGGGCCCGGGGGTCGACTTTTGAGTTTTTTTTGACTTTTGGTTAAGAGCTTAGTATTTTCATATGGAATTGATTCCTTTAGCTCATTTTGATTGTATCGAATTGTTTGTGGCTAGATTCAAGGCATTTGGAGGCCGATTCGCGAGGCAAGGGCTTGTTGGAGTAGAGTTTTGCACGATTTGAGGTAAGTAACACTTCTAAACTTAGTTCTGAAGGTATGAAATCCCTAATTACGCGTTATGTGATTGGTGTTGAGGTGACGCGCATGCTAGGTGACTGGTTTGTGGGCGTGCATTATAGTAATTGTGTAACGACCCGGCCGGTCGTTTTGAGAGTATTAGCCGCGATCTCCAACTTATTGCTCCCCCTATTTCATCTTGTGATTATGTGACTTGCCGGGGCGCTTGGTTTCGGGTTCGGGAGAGTTTCAGAGTGTTATGGGACACATAGTCCGTAAATTAGAAGTTTAAGTTGTAGGAGTTGACCGTAGTTTAACTTGTGTGAAGACGACTCCGGAATGGAGTTTTAGCGGTTCCAATAGCTTTGTGGGGTGATTCTGGTCTTAGGAGCGTGTCCAGATGTTGATTTGGAGGTCCGTAGGACATTTCGGTGTTAATTGGCGAAAGTTGAAAAGTTGGAAGATTTTGGAAAGTTTGACCGGGAGTGAACTTTTTGATATCGGGGTCGGATTCTGATTCCGGAAGGTTGAGTAGGTCCGTAACGTCATTTATGATTTCTGTGCAAAATTTGAGGTCAATCAGACTTTATTTGATAGGGTTCGACATCGAATGTGGAAGTTAAAAGTTTATAAGTTCATTAGGCTTGAATTGGGGTGCGATTCATGTTTTTGATGTTGTTGGATTTGATTTAAGTCCTCAACTAAGTTCGTATCATATTTTAGTACTTGTTAGTATATTTAGTTGAGGTCCCGAGGGCCTCGGGTGAGTTTCAGAAGGTTGATGGATCAATTTTTTGACTTAGAGATGTGCTAAAGTTTTCTGGTGTCTGCGTATGTTTTCCTTGTACACGATCGCGTGGGAAGGTCCATGATCGCGTAGGCTTATTGGGGAAGCTGCGATAGTTTGTTCTATGCGATCTCCAGTTGTGCTATGTGATCGCGCAAGCTGTAGGAGTCAGTGCATCGCGAACGTGTGAGCTAGGTCGCGTTCCCGAAGAGGAAGTGAAGCAACGTGAAGAGGGATGCGATCACGTAGGTTGAGGAATCAGTTCTTCTCGTTCGTGTGGTGATTGACGTGTTAGCGTAGGATTAAAATTCTGGGCAGCTGAGTTTTGCTTCGCGATCGCAAGGAAATTATCGCGATTAAGGACATCTGGGCAGACTTAAATATTTCAAAAAATGAGTATTTAAGTTTATATCACAAATTTGATTTTGGGAGCTCGGTTGGAGGCGATAATTTGAGAGATTTTCAAGTAAGTGACTGGGGTAAGTGATTCTTCCTTAGTTTTGGTTAAATTCCATAATTATATCTTTGATTTCACCATTTAATTAGCGATTTGGGTTGAAAAATTAGGGAAAAACGGAGGAACGTTCTTAGACTGAATTTTGTGGATTTGAGCGATATTTTTGTATCGGATTTTTGTAATTATTGTATGGTTTGACTCGATGTCGAATGGGTGTTCGGTTTTTGTAAGATTGGCCGGGTTCCGAGATGTAGCCCCGGGTCGATCATTTGGAGCGATTTTTCAATTGTTAGCTAAGATCATTATTTTATTATTTAAATTAGTTTCCTATAGTTATATTTATAGTATGAAGTTGTTTTGGCTAGATTCGAGCCTTTCGGAGTTAGAAAATCGAGGGAAAGGCCTTCTAATTGATTTATTGAGCATGGTTTGAGGTAAGTGACTATTCTAACCTTGTGTGGGGGAAATTCCCCTTAGGATTTGGTACTATGCCGATAACTTGTGATATGTGAAGGCCATGTACGCAAGGTGACGAGTGCGTAAACGAGCTAAATGTTGGAATTCTGGTTTTTGCTATGTAGTTTCCATTTCATGCCTTAATTGAGTTACTTTAGCATGTTGTATTCATCATGTTTAGTCTAAATTCACATGTCCACTTGTCTTATCTCTTATTTGCAAGTTGTATCACATGTTTAGTTGAATTACTTGCTTTTCTTGATTTCTGTATTCATTACTTAACTGTGAAATTCCTTACTTGAAATTCCTTTCCTTGAAATATCTTGCTGTTGAGTTTGGTTTTGAATTGCAAGGCCGTGGTTCTTTTGAGGTAAGGTGTAAGTTGTGAAATATCATTTGTTTAGTTGTTGTGTTTTGTCTTTCGTGTTATTGTTGAGGTAATTGTTTGGTTGTTTGCACGAGGTTTCTGCCGTGTTGTTGTTATTGTTGCATGAAGTTTCTGCCATGCGGTTATTATTGATTGCACGAGGTTTCTACCGTGCCGTTGTGATTATTGATACGCATGCGGTGGTATAAGGTCTGGGTGTTGAAACTCATGTGGTGAAATAAGGCGGGCTTGATACACGTAGTTAGTTGGGGAACTACTAGAAGCCATGCGGTATGATAAGGTGACTAAAATACGGGATTCTATTTTGGGAAAATAATTTTCAAAACAAAATATAAAGTCTCTCGCGGTGATATAATGAAAGACTGTGATTTGTTTTTATGATTTGGGACTACGAGGAGGTACCTCAGGAGTGCCCCTATTGATCTTTTTTATTTGTTGTATTGTGTGGTTCTTGTTTCCTTAACATGTTAAATTCCAGTTTTGTGTTCGTGTTGTATTAGCTTTTCCTTGATTCCGTGTTGTTATTTCCCGTAGTTTCTATATTGTTCACTTCCCTATCATCTTCATTATATCATTAGATCTCTGCCTTGTTTCTTATTATCTCCAGTAGGGCCTTAACCTGACCTCGTCACTACTCTACTGAGGTTAGGCTTGGCACTTATTAAGTACCTTTGTGGTGTACTCATACTACGCATCTGCACATGTTTTGTGCAGATCCAGGTACATCCTATCAGCCTCGGTGTTAAAGCTTTGTGTGGCTTGCTTATTGGAGAATTCAAGGTACACCTGCCCGTGTCCGCAGGCCTCAGAGTCCCCTTCTATCATGTTCTTTTCTTATTTCTTTACATCTTTATAGACAGTGATGTATAGAAAAATTCAGTACTGTATCTATAGCTTGTGACTTGTATTTACACCTGGATGTACATGTTGAGTTATAAATTTTATTTCATATAGTTGTTGATGTTTTGAGATTTAAATCATTATTCCGCATGTTTTGTTAGTCTTACCTAGTCTTAGAGACTAGGTGCCGTCACGACATCGTACAGAGGAGATTTGGGATCGTGACAAGTTGGTAGCAGAGCTATAGGTTCATTAGTGTTATGAGTCACAAGCAGGTTTAGTTGAGTCTCGCGGATCTGTATGGAGATGTATATATTTATCTTCGGGAGGCTATAGAACTGTTAGGAAAAGCTTCACTTCTTTGATTCCTTATTGTGCGAAATCTTTGACTTTGGAATCTAAATTTCTGCCTTTCTATTCCTCACAGATGGTGAGGACACGTACAACTGGATTAGATGACCAGACATCCACACCCCCTACTAGAGCCGCGGAAGGCCGGGGCCGGGGTAGAGGGCGAGGACGTCCACGTGGTGCAGCCAGATCACCCGCATGAGTTGCTACAGAGGAGACACCAGTAGCTCCAGTTGGAAGGCAGGCACCTGAGACGCCTGTTACTACACCAGCGAGGGTGCTCTCGCCCAGTTCCTGAGCATGTTCGGCACTTTAGCTCAGGCAGTATTGATCCCACTTGCTCCTGCCACATCTCAGGCTGGGGGAGGAGCTTAGACAGCCGCCACCCATACCCCAGAGCAATGGGTTCAGGTTGACCATGTCCCAGAGGTCATACCAGTAAACCCAGTAGCCCCAGTTCAGCCCGAGGTTAGGGCAGCAGCTTCTGAGGGGGAGCAACTCAGGATCGAGAGGTATAAGAAGTACCACCCTCCTATTTTTAGTGGATTGGCGTCAGAGTATGCCCAGGGTTTTCTTGAGGAGTGCCACTGTATCCTTCATACTATGGGTATTGCGGAGTCTAGTGGGGTTACTTTCACTACGTTCTAGCTTAAGGGAGTGGCCTATCAGTGATGGGGAACATATGAGTTGGGTAGTCCGTCCGAGGCATCTTTACTCACTTGGACTCAGTTCTCAGATATGTTCTTGAGGGATTATGTTCCCCTGAGTCTCATAGATGCACAGACTTTGAGCAGTTGCCCTAGGGTTCTATGATCATTTTGGAGTATGCGGTCCGGTTCGGTGATTTGGCTAGGCATGCAACAACCTTGGTTGCTACTGTTAGAGAGTGGGTCTGTCGATTTATCGAGGGGCTCAACCCCAGTATAAGATTTAGCATGGCCCGAGAATTGGAGATGGACATCGCATACTAGCAGGTAGTGAGGATCGCTAGAAGATTGGAGGGTATGCTGACCCGGGAAAGAGAGGAGAGGGAGACCAAGAAGTCTTAAGAGTCTGAAACATATAGTGGTACCCGTACCCCAGCGGCAGCTCGTCATGGTAGGGGATATGTGAGTCGTCCTATTTATTCAGCACATCCAGCTTCCAGCGGTATTCCGGCCACTCCTAGGCCTCATGCTCCCTATTATGCACTGCCATTATCGAGTGCACTTCCTGCACGGGGTGCTTTTACTAGCCAGCCTCAGCAGCTTCGTCCTCCGAGATCTTATTTTGATTATGGTGACACTTATCATATGGTAAGGGATTGCCCCAGATTTAGGAGGGGTGCACCTCCACAGACTACTCAGGCTCCGCGTATTCCACTAGGTCCTCAGGTTTCTCAGTCCATGGTCGCCGCACCAGCTGCCACCCCACCTAGACAGCCACCTAGATGTGGAGGTCGGAAAGGCAGAGGTCGCCCTAGAGGGGGAGGCCATGCTAGATATTATGCTCTTCCTACTAGGATGGAGGCAGTTGCTTCCGACTTAGTCATCACAGGTATTATTCCGGTTTGTCATAGAGATACATCAGTCTTATTTGATCCAGGCTCTGCTTATTCCTATGTGTCATCTTATTTTGCTCCGTATTTGGATGTATCCTGTGATTCTTTGAGTTCTCTTGTCTACGTGTCTACACCTGTGGGAGATTCTATTGTTGTTGACCTTGTGTATCGATCGTGTTTAGCTAATCTTGTTGTTATTGAAACCAGAGCCGATCTTTTATTGTTCAGTATGGTAGACTTTGATATTATTTTGGGCATGGACTGGTTGTCGCCCTATAATGCTATCCTTGATTGTCATGCCAAGATAGTGACGTTGTCTATGCCTGGTCTGTTGCGGTTAGAGTGGATAGGTACTTTAGATTATGTTCCTAGCAGGGTTATTTCATTTATAAAGGCCCAGCGGATGTTTGAGAACGGGTATGATGCGTATCTGGCATATGTGATAGATGTCAGTGTTGATACTCCTACCGTCGAGTCAGTTTTGATAGTGAGGGATTACCTAGATGTATTCCCGGTGGATCTTCCGAGCATGCCGCCCGATAGAGATATCGACTTTGGTATTGATTTGTTATCGGGTACTCAACCCATTTCTATTCCACCCTATCGTATGGCCCCAACAGAGTTGAAAGAGTTAAAGGAACAATTGCAACAGTTTCTTGATAAGGGCTTCATTCGGACCAGTGTGTCGCCTTGGGGTGATCCAATCTTATTTGTAAAGAAGAAGGATGGTTCTATGCGAATGTGTATTGATTATCGCCAGTTGAACAAGGTTACGGTGAAGAACAAGTATCTACTACAAAGTATTAATGACCTATTTGATCAGCTTTAGGGTGCCAGAGTGTTCTCTAAGATTGACTTGTGTTCAGGCTATCATGAATTGAAGATTCGGGAGCCAGATATCCCGAAGAGTGCCTTCAGGACTAGGTATGGACATTATGAGTTCCTTGTGATGTCTTTTGGGATGACCAACGCCCCAGCATCATTTATGCACTTGATGAATAGTGTATTTTAGCCCTATCTTGACTCATTCGTCATTATGTTTATTGATGATATTTTGGTGTACTCCCAGAGTTGGTAGGATCATGAGTTGTACATGAAGACTGTGCTTCAGACCTTGAGAGAAAAGAAGTTATATGCAAAAATTTTGAAGTGTGAATTCTGGGTAGATTCAGTGGCATTTTTTGTTCATGTAGTATCGAGTGAGGGGATCAAGGTGGATCCGAAGAAGATTGAAGTAGTGTAGAGTTGGACCATACCATTTTCAGCTATGGAGATCTAGAGTTTTTTGGGTTTGGCGGAGTATTACCGTCGATTTGTAGAGGGTTTCTTGTCTATGTAGCACCTATGACCAGATTGACCTAGAAAGGTGCCCCGTTCACGTGGAATGAGGAGTACTCAAGACAACTTTGACTACAACCCCAGTATTGGTGTTGCCTTCGTGTTTGGGGTCTTATACTGTATATTGTGATGTGTCGTGTATTGGTCTCGACACGGTGTCGATGCAGGACGGTAAGGTGATTGCCTACGCATCTATACAGCTGAAGGTACATGAGAAGAACTATCATGTTCGCGACCTCGAGTTAGATGCTATTGTTCATCCCTTGAAGATTTGGCGGCACTATTTGTACGGTGTCCCTTATAAGGTCTACACCGACCACCAGAGTTTACAGTATCTGTTCAAATAGATGGATCTTAACTTGCGAAAGTGGAGGTGGTTAGAATTGCTTAAGGACTATGATATTACCATTTTATATCATCCCGGGAAGGCCAATATGGTGGCCGATGTCTTGAGTCGCAAGGCGGAGAGTTTGGGAAGTTTAGCATATCTACTGGTAGTAGAGAAGCTATTAGCCTTGGATGTTCAGGCCTTGGCCAACTAGTTTATTAGATTAGATGTTTCTGAGCCGAGCCGAGTTTTAGCTTGTGTGGTTTCTTGGTCTTCTTTTTATGATCGTATCAGAGAGCGTCAGTATGACGACCCCCATCTACTTGTCTTCAAGGAAACAGTTCAACACGGCGATGCCAAGGAGGTCACTATTGGAGATGATGGTGTATTACAGATACAGGGCAGGCTATGTATGCCCAACGTAGATGACTTGCATGAGTTAATTCTCTAGGAGGCTCACAGTTCGCGGTACTCCATTCATCCAGGTGCCGTGAAGATGTATCAGGACCTGAGGCAGCATTATTGGTAGATGAGAATGAAAAAGGACATAGTGGAGTATGTATCTCAGTGCCTAAATTGTCAGCAGGGAAAGTATGAGCATCAGTGGCCCGATGGATTGCTTCATAAGCTAGAGATTCCGTCGTGGAAATGGGAGCGGATTACTATGGATGTTTTTGGGCTCCCACGGACTCAGATGAAGTTTGATGCAGTTTGGGTGATTGTGGATAGATTGACCAAGTTAGCTCATTTTATTCCAGTGGTGACTACTTACTCTTCGGATATATTCACGAGATTATCATTCTTCATGGCATGCTGGTATCTATCATCTCTGACCGGGGTACGCAGTTTACATCACGATTCTGGAGAGCCGTACAACATGAGTTAGGTACTCGGGTGGAGTTGAGTACAACATTTCACCCTCAGATGGACAAACAGTCCGTGCGCAATATTTAGATATTGGAGGATATGCTTCGTGTATGTGTGATGGAGTTTAGGGGTTCTTGGGATCTGTTCTTGCCACTTGTGTAGTTTTCCTACAATAACAGCTGCCTGTCGAGCATCCAGATGGCCCTATATGAGACTTTGTATGGTAGATGGTGTCGGTCTCCGGTGGCTTGGTTTGATCCGGGTGAGGCTAGGCTATTGGGTACAGACTTGGTTCAAGATGCTTTGTAAAGGTTAAATTGATTCAGGATCGACTTCATATAGCTCAATCCAGACAAAAGAATTATGCATATCGGAAGGTTCGCGACATTGAATTCATGGTTGGAGAGCGGGTCTTGCTCCTGGTTTTGCCCATTAAGAGCGTTATGAGGTTTGAGAATAAGGTCAAGCTGAGCCCAAGGTATATCAGACCTTTTGAGATTCTTGATAGGGTTTGAGAGGTGGCCTCCAGACTTGCACTACCACCTAGTCTAGCTACAGTTCATCCAGAGTTCCATGTTTCTATGCTTCGGAAGTATCATGGCGATCCCTCTCATGTGTTAGACTTTAGCTCAGTCTAGTTGGACAAGGATTTATCTTATGTTGAGGAGCCGGTGGCCATTTTGGACAGGCAGGTTCGGAAGTTGAGGTCGAAGAACATTGTTTCAGTTAAGGTCCAGTGAAGGGGTCAGCCAGTTTAGTAAGCAACTTGGAAGACCGAGCATGATATGCGTAGCCGTTATCCTCATCTTCTCACCACTTTAGGTATGTCTCTATACTCATTCGAGGATGCACATTTCTTTTAAGAGAGGGAGAATGTAACAACTCGGTCGATCGCTTTGAGAGTATTAGCCCCGATCTTCTAATTATTTATCTCCTATTTTATTTTATTGTTATGTGATTTGCTGGGGCGCTTGGTATCAGGTTCGGGAGAGTTTCAGAGTGTTATGGGACACATAATCCCTAAATTGGAATTTTAAGTCGTAGGAGTTGACCGTAGTTTGACTTGTGTGAAGACGTTTCCTGAATGGAGTTTTGGCGGTTCTAATAGCTCTGTGGGGTGATTTTTGGTCTTAGGAGCGTGTCTGAATGTTGATTTGGAGGTCCGTAGGCCATTTCGGTGTTAATTGGCGAAAGTTGAAAAGTTAGAAGATTTTGGAAAGTTTGACCGGGAGTGGACTTTTTGATATCGAGATCAGATTCTGATTCAGGAAGGTTGAGTAGGTCCGTAACGTCATTTATGATTTCTGTGCAAAATTTGAGATCAATCAGACTTGATTTGATAGGGTTCGACATCAAATGTGGAAGCTAAAAGTTTATAAGTTCATTAGGCTTGAATTGGGGTGCGATTCATGTTTTTGATGTGGTTGGATGTGATTTAAGGCCTCGACTAAGTTCGTATCATATTTTAGGACTTGTTAGTATATTTTGTTGAGGTCCCGAGGGACTCGAGTGAGTTTCGGATGCTAGACGGATCAATTTTTTGACTTAGAGATGTGCTAAAGTTTTCTGGTGTCTGTGTCTGGTTTCCTTGTACGCGATCATGTGGGAAGGTCCTCGATCGCGTAGGCTAATTGGGGAAGCTGAGGTATTTTGTTCTATGAGATTGCCAGTTGTGCTATGCGATCGCATAAGCTGGAGGAGTCAGTGCATTGTGGATACGTGGGCTAGGCCGCATTTGCGAAGAGGAAGTGAAGGAGCAATTGAGGTCACGCGATGTTCTTCGCGATCGCGTGAAGAGGGACACGACCGCGTAGGTTGAGGAATCAGTTCTTCGCGTTCGTGTGGTGATTGACGTGTTCGCGAAGGGTTAAAATTCTGGGTAGCTGAGTTGTGTTTTGCGATCGCGAGGAAATTTACGCGATCGCGATTAAGGACATCTTAGCAGACTTATATATTTAAAATACGAGGGTTTGTGTTCATATACCAAATTTGATTTTGGGAGCTTGGTTAGAGGCGATTATTGGAAAGATTTTCGAGGGAGTGATTGGGGTAAGTGATTCTTACTTAGTTTTGGTTAAATTCTATGATTATATCTTTGATTTCATCATTTAATTAACGATTTGGGTTGAAACTTTGGGGGAAAATGGAGGAAAGTTCTTAGACTTAATTTTAGTTTTAGCTGAGGTGATGAGTGCGTACATGGGCTAAATGTTGGAATTTCGATTTTAGCTACGTAGTTTCCCTTTCATGCCTTAATTGAGTTACTTTAGTATGTTGTAGTCATCATGTTTAGCCTAAATTCACATGTCCACTTGTCTTATCTCCTATTTGCAACTTGTATCACATGTTTATTTGAATTACTTGCTTTTCATAATTTTCGTATTCATTACTTAACTGTGGAATTCCTTACTTGAAATTGCTATCCTTAAAATATCTTGTTGTTGAGTTTGGTGTTGAATTGCAAGGTTGTGGTTCTTTTGAGGGAAGGTGTAAGTTGTGAAATATCATTTATTTAGTTGTTGTGCTTTGTCTTTCGTGTATTGTTGAGGTGATTATTTGGTTTTTTGCACGAGGTTTCTACTGTGATGTTGTTATTGTTAAACGAGGTTTCTGCCGTGCGGTTGTTATTTTTTGCAAGAGGTTTCTGCCGTGCCGTTATGATAATTGATACGCATGCGGTGGTATAAGGTCTGGGTGTTGAAACACATGCGGCGAGATAAAGTGGGCTTAATATGCATGGCTAGTTGGAGAACTAATAGAAGCCATGCGGTGTGATAAGGTGGGCTAAAACACGGAATTCTATTTCGGGAAAATAATTTTCAAAATAAAATATAAAGTCTCTCGCGGTGATATAACAAAAGACTGTGATTTGTTTTTATTATTTGGGACTACGAGACGGTATCTCAGGAGTGCCCCTGTTGATCTTCTTTATTTGCTGTATTGTGTGGTTCTTGTTTCCTTAACATGTTAAATTCCAGTTTTGTGTTCGTGTTGTATTAGATTTTCCTTGATTCCGTGTTGTTATGTCCCGTAGTTTCTTTATTGTTCACTTCCCTGTCATCTTCATTATATCATTATATCTTCTGCCTTGTTTCTTATTATCTCCAGTAGGGTCTTGACCTGAACTCGTCACTACTCTACCGAGGTTAGGATTGGCACTTACTGGGTACCTTTGTGGTGTACTCATACTATGCTTCTGCACATGTTTTGTGTACATCCAGGTATATCCTATCAGCCTTGGTGTTAGAGCGTTGTGTGGCTTTCTTATTGGAGACTTCAAGGTACACCTGCCTGCATCCGCAGGCCTCAGAGTCCCCTTCTATCTTGTTCTTTTCTTATTTCTTTACATCTTTATAGACAGTGATGTATAGGAGTGTTCAGTACTATATCTAGAGCTTGTGACTTGTATTTACACCGGGTTTTGGGAGATGTACATGTTGAGTTACAGATTTCATTTCATATAGTTATTGATGTTTTGAGATTTAAATCATTATTCTGTTATTCCTCATATTTTTGTTAGGCTTACCTAGTCTTAGAGACTAGGTGCCATCACGACATCCTACGGAGGGGATTTGGGGTCGTGACAAATTGTGATTTTGTCGATTCCATGGAACTGTGTAGCTATCTTATCTGAACATTATTACTGTACTCTAAGTGTTAGAGCACTTGAGCTGTGATTCATGCCAGAAAACATATTTAGGCTATATGCTGGTACTATTGGGACCCACGGTAGTCGATCTTTGTTGTTGAGTTATTTGCTTAATTGATGTTATGTACTCAGTCGCATTCATCACTGCATATCATATCTCAGTCTCCATTACCGTATATTGTCACATCTTGTATCATTGATTTGGGCTGCTTAGCATGAGTGTCGTGTGCCCGAGAGATTGATAATTGAGTAAGGCCGAGAGCCTGTTTGTTAGAGACATTTATGGGATCAGGATGCACACCGCAACAGACTTTATCGATTCATGCCAGGATTTGGTTTATTATAGTGGTTGGGCTGGATCTGCCCTTTTAGAGTCTGCACACCCGCAGTGAGCGCAGCTGCTATTGATTCATTTGTATTGGGCTGGATCTGCCCTGTACATTGCTGAGTGATTGAGTGTGATGAGTGAGAATTGAGATAGTCAGGTTGAGTACTCTGGGAGTGTGTGTATTTGAGGCTTACATCATGTTGCATCACATGCGATATGCATATTGGCATGTAGATATAGTGATGTCTTATCTCTCATTTCATTCAGACTTGACATATTTTATCTGTTCTATGTTTAACTGTTAGATTGAAAGCATGTCTATATTTTTTGCACTGTAGCTCTGTAATTGGATTGTACACCTTGCACTTCGCGTGCAGATCCAGGTATTTCCGGATACGGTGGTTGCTGATTCTCAGAGTTTACGATCACTTAGAGATTATCGGGGTAGCTTCCCTGGCGTCCGCAGATCTTTACCCTTCTCCTCTACCCCTCAGTTTTATTTATTCAGTTTCTTCTTTCTTAGACAGAGTATCAGACTTTGTATTCATATAGATGCTCATGTACTCATTGACACCCTGGTTTTGGGAAACTTCTGTATCGAGTTGTGACGGTTTTATCGAGTCTTTATGAGAATTTTGCTTATTTACACCCGATTTAGCATATTTTGAATTCGAAAGTGTTGGTATGTCTGAGTTGTCGGCTTGCCTAGTACCATGATAGGCGGTATCACGAGGGGTTGAGTTTTGGGTCGTGGTAAATCCTTAACCAGGGATCATGTAAAGTCCGAAGCTAACTTTTAGCTATGTTACATTTTACTACAGATGCTATGAAATTGTTTTTTATGGCTAAATTGTTTAGCCACATAAATTTTTATATTTATCTACGATGTATTTCGTAGCTGTATATGCATAATCTTGTAGTGTCATTATTTAATGAGTATTCAAAATAATGTGTAAGTCTGTCAAACACAAAATATATGATCCACCGAACTGAAATTAATGGTTTAACTCCTTCTTAACAATTCTCTGGAAAAGTTCTTACTTGATCTTAGTAGATACAATAATTAAGCACACGCACTAATGAACCTTAATATGAGTATATGACTATCTCCATTGCCATTATAGGGTTAGTTCAAGGTAGGGGTGTACATGGATCGGGTTGGTTTAGTTTTTATCAAAATCAAACCAAACCAACTATATCGGTTTGGGTTGGTTCGATTTTGTCGGATTTTTTGTATTTTATATTACATGAATATTATTTCAATCTTACTTTGTTAAAGTTATGATAAATAAATACATTACTCCCTCCGGTCCAATTTAAGTGATCTTTTGGCCTTTTTTTGTGGTTCACGATATTTGATATTTTCAGATATAAAAAAGGAATTAACTTCTTCTTTCCAAAGTTGCCTTTTGAGTAAAGAACCTAAGAGTAGTTTGTTATATTTTCAATGAGCAAATTATGGTTAATATGATCAATTTTATTGTTAATTAATACTAGAAGGTGAATTCTTTAATATATGTAAAAAAAAGCCAAAAAATCACTTAAAGTGGACCAGAAGGAGTATATATTTAATAATTTTTTTAAAAACTAACAAACATATGATCTATAAAATTTTCTTATGGGAGAATTTTCTTAGTAATATATGATAGTTATTTTCTTAGTTATCGATGTCCGTTTGGGGTTCCGAGCCTTGAAATAGGTTCGAATCGTGATATGTGACTTGCACGCAATGTTTGGCGTCATTCCGGAATATTTTGATATGGTTCGGACGCGTTCATTGAAGGTTGGAAGTTTGAAATTTTAAAGAAGGATTTCGATCATCAATTCGTAGTTTCGATGTTGTTTGGCGTGATTTGGGGCCTCGACTAAGTTCGTAATGTATTTTGAGATGCGTTACTATATTTTGTCAAGGTCCCGGGGGCCTCGGGTGGATTTCAGATGGTTAACAGATCAGATTTTGGACTTAAGGAAAAGCTAGAAAATTCTGGTTGCTGGAACCGCTTCTGCGGAATCTTCATCGCAGAAGCGAGGCAGTGAATCGTAGAAGTGATTGGAAGTGAACTGGGCAGAGGTCACAGGTGCAAAGCAATTCCCGCAGCTGCGTAATCGCAGATGCGACCACTGGAGCGCAGGTGCACAAACTATGTCCGCAGATGCGAAGTAGCGCTGGGAAAAATTGTTTTAAGATGGGTCCTTGCTCATTTTTCAGTCCATTTATTCATGGGAGCCGACTTTGGAGCAATTTTGGAGCACCATTTTCATCATCAACTGGGAGGTAAGCGATTTCTTCACATTGTAAGTTAATTACACAAATTCTATAAGGATTTAACATGGAAATTTATTGAAAAATGTGGGATTTTGAAGAAAATCTAGAATTTGATAATTTTTAGATTTTGACCACGAAATTTGAGTTCGTAGTGTTATGGGTAAAGTTTATCTTCGAATATTTTCGAAATTCGGGCACATGGGTCCAAGGGTTGATTTCATTAACTTTTCGAGCGAAATTAGAAATTCTTATGAATTGATTATTATGAGTATTAGAGTATATTCTTATTGGTTTGCATATTGTTTGACTAGTTTTGGATCGACGAGCATTGGTTTGAGGTGTTAGAGAGGTTCTGAAACTTCGAACCGAGGTAAATCACCTGTCTAACCTTGTAAGGGGGAAACTACCACCCTAGGTGATGTAATTTCTATGTGATACTAGTTGTGGGTGCTACGTACGCATGAGGTGATGAGAGTCCGTACGTAGCTAAAGCATGTTTATGTACGGGTAGACTTAGAACCTTATCATGTAATATTTGAATTATTTGAACTCATTTTGGTAGCTTAATTACTTGAGCTTATAATTAAAATTAATTTAGAAATAAATATATGTAGACTAGGCCGAGCCTTATCACCTTGAGTTGTTGGCTAGTTATTTGAGAAACGGTAAAGATTATATTCACTTTGTGTTCATGAACTGTATTGTAAGCACGTGTCTAGTAATTCGATAACTTCCTTCCTTTCTTGTGGAGTGGGCCGTACGCCTTGGCAGTATAATAGATGCATCTATGGTTCGTGCCGCTCAACCCTCGGTAGTGTACACATTATTCTGGATTGGGTCGAACGACCTCAGCATAATCATGCGTTATATCGCTGGTAGTCCAAACATTCACGAGATTATCTTTCCACTGATGCTCGACATTTATGGTACTTCTTATCCATTTGTTACTGGTACTTGATATATCTGAACTGATGAGGTAGAATATAAGACCAAGAAATTCATAATTTAAAATAAATATTTAGAAGATTAGGTAACTTACAGATTTACCACATTATGGCTGTGTGCTTCACGTCTGCTTATTATTTTATTATATTTCTTTGTTGGACCTCTAGTAAGTGTCGATGTCGACCCCTCGTCACTACTTCTCCGGGGTTAGGCTAGATACTTATTGGGTACGCGTTGATTTACGTACTCATGCTGCACTTCTACACTAAATTTGCAGGATCTGACAGGTTCATTTGGTGATCATCTTGGCGCGTAGGCGCAACTGTTGAGGAGACTTTATGTGAGCTGCATTCCAGACTATGCATCGCAATCCACATAGTCTCCATCGTACTATTTATTTTATCCTATCTTATTTACATTCTAGACATATGTTGTATTATTATTATACTCTTTAGTACATGCTCATGCACTTGTAACACCGAATTTTGGGATATACTAATTGGTTCTTACGGTTCTGTATTTTATCATCGCCTTTCATTTCTCTTACAAACTACAAGTTTTATACATTCTAGTGGATTTAAAAGTGTAAATTTTCTTTTGTATTAAAATTTATGATTTGGAAAGTAATAAAAATGAGTAATTAAATAGATCAATCACCGTTGGCTCGCCTGACGGCGGCGTTAGGTGCCATCATGACCTACAATGGATTTTGGGTCGTGACATTAATAGACCTTAACATATGAATATGGAAGAACAAAGAGACGCGTTTCAATAACACTCGATAAGAAAGTGATGACATAACCCATTATTTAAAGTAAATAAAAATAGAGAACTTCATATTTCTATTAAATATTACATCCCATAAGAGAATCCCAAATATTTCTAGATATTTTTTAAACAAAACTTCTGTATAAGATCTTAAAAGTATATATAAAAACTATATATTTATATACCGGTTTGTGTAATGACCCAACCGGTCATTTTTGACTTTTAGAACCATGTTCCCCTAAATAAAACTCCTTGTATGTGCTTTCATTAATTTATGACTAGCGGGGATGATGGGTTCGGGATTTGAAAGTATTCGGGTTGAAATCGGAACACTTGGTTTCTTAAGTTGGCCATAAAATGCTAAGTTAGACTTCGGCCAACATTTTTATAAAATGACCCTGAAAAAGAATTTTGATGATTCCAACAGCTCCGTATGGTAGTTTTGGACTTAGAAGCGTGTTCAAAATTTTATTTGGAAGTCCGTAGTTAAATTAGGCTTCAAATGGCTAAAATAGGAATTTAAGTTTGGAAGTTTCACTAGAGAGTTGACTTTTTGATATCGCAGTCGGAATCCAGTTGTGAAAATTTTCATAGCTCCGTTATGTCATGTATGACTTGTGCGCAAAGTTTGAGGTCAATCAGACTTGATTTGATAGGTTTCAACATAGAATGTAGAAGTTAGAAATTTTAAGTTCGATTAAGCTTGAATTGTAGCATGATTCGTGGTTTTAGAGTCGTTTTATGTGATTTGAGGTTTCAAATAAGTTTGTATGATATTTTAGGACTTGCTGATATATTTCGTTGAGGTCCCGAGGGCCTCGGGTAAGTTTCGGATGGTTAACTACATATACTTAAGAGAGGTTGGCCCAGATTTATATTCAGTAGATAGTTCGGTTGCACGGTGTGCCAATTTCCGTCATATCAGAGGCCCTCAGTTTACTTCATATTTCTCGAAATCAGTACAGAGTGAATTGGGGACCCGTGTAGAGCTCAGTACAACCTTTCATCCGCAGACCGACGGGCAGTTAGAGCGGACAATTCAGATTTTGGAGGATATGCACAGGGCATGTGTGATTGACTTTGGATGTTAGTGGGATCGTTTCCTAACTTTGGATGAGTTTGCTTATAACAAAAGTTACCAATCTAGCATTGAGATGGCTCTGTTTGAGGCTTCATATGGCCGGCGATGTCGTTCGCCCATTGGATGGTTTGAGCCCGGTGTGGCCAAGTTATATGGTACTGATTTGGTGAAAGATGCCTTGGAAAAGGTAAAGCTAATTCAGGAGCGACTTCGTACGGCACCGTCCAGACAGAAGAGTTACGCAGATTAGAAAGTGCGTGATTTATCATTTATGGTGGGTGAAAATTTCTCTTGAAAGTTTTGCCGATGAAGGGAATCATGAGATTTGGGAAAAAGGAGAACTTGAGCCCAAGGTTTATAGGCCCATTTGAGGTGTTGAGACGAGTTGGAGAGGTTGCTTACGAGCTTGCTTTGCCTCCCAGTCTATAAGCAGTTCATCCGATTTTCCATGTATCTATGCTTCGGAAGTATCATACTGACCTATTACATGTGTTAGACTTCAGCACAGTTCAACTAGATAATAGTTTGGGCTATGAAGAAGAACCAATTGCCATTGTTGATAAATAGGTTCGCCAGTTAAAGTTCAAGAGGATTTATGCAGTAAAGGTTCAGTGGAGGGGCCAACCAGTCGAGGAAGTGACTTAGGAGGCCGAGGAAAATATGCGAACCAGATATCCACACTTATTCAACATTCCAGGTACAATTCTAAACACGTTCGAGGACGGACGTTTGTTTAAGAGGTGGAGAATGTAATGACCCAACCGGTCATTTTGACTTTAGAACCCCGGTCCCCTAAATAAAACTCCTTGTATGTGCTTTCATTAATTTATGATTTTTGGGGATGGTGAGTTCGGGATTTGGAAATGTTCAGGTTGAAATCGAAACACTTGGTTCCTTAAGTTGGCCTTAAAATACTAAGTTTGACTTCGGTCAACATTTTTAGAAAACGACCCTAAAAAAGAATTTTGATGATTAACAGCTTCGTATGGTGATTTTGGACTTAGGAGCGTGTTCGAAATTTTATTCGGAAGTCCGTAGTTAAATTAGGTTTGAAATGGCTAAAATAGGAATTTAAGTTTGGAAGTTTGACTGGGGAGTTGACTTTTTGATATCGGAGTCGAAATCTAGTTCTGAAAATTTTCATAGCTCCGTTATGTCATGTACGACTTGTGTGCAAAATTTGAGGTCAATCGTACTTGATTTTATAGGTTTCGACATCGAATGTAGAAGTTGGAAATTTTAAGTTTCATTAAACTTGAATTGGAGCATGATTCGTGGTTTTAGCATCGTTTTATGTGATTTGAGGTTTCAAATAAGTTCGTATGATGTTTTAGGACTTGCTGTTATATTTGGTTGAGGTCCCGAGGTCCTCGGGTGAGTTTAGGATGGTTAATAGATCAAAAGTTGGACTTAAAACAGCTGCTACAATCTTTCTTTTCTGCTGCAAATTCGGGGGTGAAATCGAAGTCATGGTCGAGCCCAGGATCGAGACCCAAGATAAAGGGTCATGATCGAAGGCCCATGATCGAGGGTCATGATCGAAGGCCTATGCTCGAGGGCCATGATCGAAGGCAGGTCTCGAGGGTCACGATCGAAGGCCTAGGCTCGAGGGTCACGATCGAAGGCCCAGGCTCGAGGGTCATGATCGAAGGCCCAGACTCGAGAGTCATGATCGAAGCCACGATCGAGGCCGAGAATCGAGGCCATGATCGAGGCAGGACCGAGGGCTGCCTGGGCAAAACTATAAAGGAGGGGACTTAGTCCCATTCTCCATTTTTGACAAATTGGAGCTTGAGCAGAGGCGATGTTTGATAGATTTTCAAGGAAAGGCATTGGGGTAAGTGATTCTAACTCGGATTAGGTCAATATACACGAATATATCATTGTTTTCACCATTTAATTAGTGTTTTGAGATTGAAATTTTGGAAAATTTTAGAAATCTCATAGAAACGGATTTATGAGATTTCGGTATCGATTCGGAATCGGATTTGAGTGAAACTGGTATGGTTGGACTCTTAATTGAATGGGTTGTCGGATTTCATAACTTTTACCGGATTCTGAGATGTGGGCCCCACGGACAAAGTTTTAATTAATTTCGTATTTTTATTAAAAATGTAGTATTTTCTTTTGAAATTAATTCTATAATTTTTGGTGACTGTATCGAATTATTTTTGGTTAGATTCGTGCCATTCAGAGTTGGATAATCGTAGAAAGGGTCTACTAGTAGATTAAATTTGACCAAGACGAGGTAAGTCTCTTGTCTAATCTTGTGAGGGGAAAATTACCCCATAAGTGATTAAATTAATAATTGTTGCTAATTGTGGGGGCTACGTACGCACGAGGTGACGAGAGTCCGTACGTAGCTACTATCTATGGTAAGTCCATGTAGTTTAGGACTCAAAGAATGAATTATGTGTGTAAATTATATTCTTTATTTAATTAAATTATTTAAAACATATTGTGAATTGTTAGGGAAAGATAGTAAAAGAAGGGAATCTCATATACTTAACTTTATGTTTAAATTAATTAATTGTTAAAAAAAATTATTCATCCTCTCAAATTAATCTTATAATAATTATACTCTCATTCCGGAGGTACATAAGAAAATGTCCTCCTTTTTTGTGTAGCGGGTCGAATGCCTCGGCAGTATAGATGCATCTATGGATCGCGCCGCACGTCCCTCGGTAGTGTACACGATACTATGGAATGGGCCGTACGACCTTGGCAGAAATCATGCCTAATAATAATAATAATTACACGATACCTTAATGTTTTAATGGCAACTTATGAATTTAATTAATCGATTGGAATTTGTTGCATTTGAAGAAATTTAATAATTTCTGTTGGTTAAATGAGAATTATCGTAAATTCTATGAATCGTGTTGATTTAAATATTATATTTTTATTTTAATTATTATTATTGATCCCTTAGTGAGTGTCAAAGTCGACCTCTCGTCTCTACCTCTTCGAGATTAGGCTTGATACTTATTGGGTACACGTTGCTTACATATTCATGCTACACTTGCGGCACTTTTTGTGCAGGATCTGAGACAGGCACTTGTGGAGGACCTATTATCGCACACCCACGTTATCTAGAGGCATAGTGGTGAGCTATTTTTCTAAGCCGTTCTGCAGCTACCAGTGCCTCTTCTTGTATTTGCACTCTGTCTATTTTATTTCAGACAGTATTTGGAGTTTTGTATAACTTACTAGATGCTCATACACTTGTGACACCAGGTCTTGGCACACACTAGTAGAATTTTTGGATTTAATTCTGTTCCTGTATTTTTTTTTATTTACCAAATCTTTTTATATTGTCTTAATCCTTGCACGTTATAAGAGTTTAATTACTCGGTTTATTTTTAAAGAGTTGAATATATGTTTAAATCACTAGTTGGCTTGTCGAGCTGTAGTGTTGTGAGCCATCACAACCTATAGGTGAAATTGGGTCGTGACAACATGGTATCAGAGCACTAGGTTTACGTAGGTCTTACAAGTTATGAGCAGACCTAATAGAGTCTTGCGGATCGGTACAGAGACATCTGTACTTATCTTCGAGAGGCTATAGGGTGTTAGAAAACTACCTTTCGTCATCTTCCATCATGTAATTTATGTAGAACTAAATATCGTTCTTTTATTCTCTCACAGATGGTGAGAACGCGCTCTAATGAGGTTCCAGACCACGGAAGAGCTACTCCCTTTATTGTTAGAGGCCGAGGCAGAGGCCGAGGGAGGGCTCCAGCCCATGGTAGGGGACGAGGACGTCCCAGGACTGTTCCAATTATGTCGCCAGTTGGTCCAATAAAGAATCCCATTATTGAGTAACAGGGTGAAGTGCCTGTGGCAGAGCCAGCTCCAGTGGATTTTACATCTGCACCGGGATTCCAGGATGTCATGGATCGTATGCTGCAGTTCATGGACACTATGACTCATGCCGGTTTATTTCCGGTAGACCCAGCCACATCTCAGGCGGGCGGGGGAGCACAGACCCTTACCGCGCAGGCTCATGGGCAGGCAACTGTTGTATATCAGACCCAGGGTGCACTACCTGTGGGTGGAGCCCAGCCAGTGGCAGCCGCTACACCTGAGCCCAGGCCAGCTGCAACCGCTGATCCACAGAAACTATTGGACAGATGGACTATACTACATCCTCTTGTCCTTGGGGGTGAGTGACATGAGGATCCACGGGATTTCATCAATCGGTGCAGGGATAGACTGTACAACATGAGGGTATTGGAGTCTCATGGGGTTGACTTTGCTACTTTTCAGCTAGAGGGCAGGGCCCGTAGATGGTGGAAGTCTTATATTCTTAGCAGACCGGCAGATTCTCCTCCCATGACTTGGGACAGGTTCACCCATATTTTCCTGGACAGGTATATTCCACCCTTCCAGAGAGAAGAGTTGTGGTTTCAGTTTGAGCAGCTCCAGCAGGGTCAGATGTCAGTAACTGATTATGAGGCGAGGTTCTCTGAGTTATCTCGCCATGCACTTATGATACTCCCTACTGAGTTGGAGAGAGTGCAGAGGTTTCTTGCGTGTTTACATACTGGCATTCAGGCCACTATGGCCCGAGAGGTTGAGATGAGGACTTCTTATGAGTTGGTCGTGGAGATAGCCCGGAGGATTGAGGGCAGCCGAGAGCAGGTTATGAGAGATAAACAGTTTAAATATTCTGGAGAGTTCAGAGGTGCTCTGTCTGGGGGAAGAGGTCAGTTCGTGAGAGGGAAGTCCCACATGCCCCCATATCCAGCACCACCGCCTCCTCGGGGTGCCCTAGTGCGACCTTATTTTAGTGCTATGCTAGAGAGTTCTTATTGCCCACCAGCTATTTAGGGTTCTTCTAGTGGGTATTCAGGTCACCAGGGCCAGACTTCTAGTCAGCAGCTTATTGCACCGAAAAGTTGTTACGAGTGCGGGGATCCTAGTCACATACGGATATTCTGCCCCAGGCTGCGGGGTAGACCAGTGTAGTAGGGTCAGCAGCCTATGATTACCGCACCAATTGCTCCACCAGTCATCCGACCACCAAGAGGTGGAGGACAGGTGGGTAGAGGCCGTCATAGAGGCGGAGGTCAGCCAGGTGGAGGCCAGCCAGTTGGCGCTCCAGCTCGGTCCTATGCTTTTCCGGTCAGGCCAAATGCAGAGGCCTCAGATGCCGTGATTACATGTATTATTTCTGTTTGCAGCAAAGATGCCTCAGTATTATTTGATCCAGGATCTACGTATTCATATGTGTCATCTCTATTTGCTCATTTCCTAGGTGTTTCCCGTGAGTCCTTGAGTACTCATGTTTATGTGTTCACTCCTGTGGGCGATTCTGTTGTTGTGAATCGGATCTACTGGTCCTGTATTATTACATTCTGTGGTTATGAAACTAGAGCAGATCTCCTATTTCTTGAGATGACCGACTTTGAAATCACCCTGGGCATGGACCGGTTATCTCCATATCATGCTATTTTAGATTGTCATGCCAAGACTGTTACATTGGCTATTCTAGTGTTGCCTAGGCTGGAGTGGAAGGGTTTGTCTATTAGTACATTTAATTTATAAAGGCTCAACACATGGTTGAGAAGAGTTGTTTAGCTTATCTAGCCTATGTTCGGGATACTACTGCAGAGACTCCGCCTATTGATTCAGTGCCTGTAGTTCGAGAGTTCTCTGATGTATTTCCTTCAGATCTTCCAGGTATGCCACCTGATTGTGATATTGATTTCTGTATTGACTTAGCTACAGATACCCAGCCTATATCTATCCCACCGTATCGCATGGCTCCAAAAGAATTGAAAGAACGACAACGTTTATGGATTTTATGAACAGGGTATTCAGGCTATATATTGATTCGTTTGTCATTGCCTTCATTGTTGATATTTTAATCTACTCGTGCAGTAAGGAGGAGCGCGAGCAACATATGAGAGTGGTGCTTCAAACGTTGCCAGAACAAAAGTTATATGCTAAGTTCTCCAAATGTGAGTTCTGGATAGAGTCTGTAGCATTTTTGGGGCATATTATATCGGGCGAAGGTATTAAGGTTGATCACAAAACGATTGAGGCAGTTCAGAATGGGGATCGTCCCACTTCGGCGACTGAGATCAGGAGTTTCCTAGGTTTAGTAGGTTATTATCTTCGGTTTGTGGAGGGCTTTTCATCTATTGTAGAACCTTTGAACAAATTAACCCAGAAGGGTGCTCCGTTCCAATGGTCCGATGATTGTGAAGTGAGCTTTCAGAAGCTCAAGACAATATTGACTATAGCACCAGTGTTAGTGTTGCCTTTCGGTTCTAGAATGTATACAGTATATTGTGATGCTTCACGCATTGTCTTGGGTTGTGTATTGATGCAGGAATGGCTAGTTATTTCATATGCTTCACGTCAGCTGAAGCCCCACAAGAAGAATTATCTGGTGCATGATTTGGAGTTAGCTGCGATTGTTCACGCTCTTAAGATTTGGAGGCATTATCTTTATGGGGAATCTTGTGAATTTTACACTGATCATTATAATTTGCAGCATTTTTTCAAGGAGAGAGACCTAAATTTGAGGCAACACAGATGGCTTGAGTTACTAAAAGATTATGATATTACTATCCTGCATCATCCGGGCAAAGCAAACGTGGTTGCAGACGCCTTGAGTAGGAAGGCGGAGAGTATGGGTAGTTTGGCTTTCATTTCAGTAGAGGATAGGCCATTAGCTTTGGATATTCAGTCCTTGGCTAACAGACTTGTGCAGCTGGATATTTCAGAGCCCAGCCGAGTTCTTGCATATGTTGTGGCCCAGTCTTCACTATTTGAGCAGATCAAGGCTTGCTAGTATGATGATCCACACTTAATGGTTCTTCGAGAAATGGTACTACGGGGTCGTGCCAAGGAAGTTTCTATTGGCGCGGATGGTGTTCTACGACTCCAAGATCGTCTATGTGTTCCTAATGTGGATGGACTGAGGAAAAAGATCCTAGAGGAAGCACACAGTTCTCGGTATTCTATTCACCCAGGTGCTACGAAGATGTACCGTGACCTGAAGCGGCATTTTTGGTGGCGACGAAAAAAAGGACATAGTTGAGTATGTAGCTAGGTGTCTAAATTGCTAGCAAGTTAAATATGAGCACCATAGGCCAGGAGGCCTACTTCAGCAGATGACTATACCAGAGTAGAAATGAGAACGCATTACTATGGACTTTATAGTTAGGTTTCCGCGAACCTTGCGGAAGTTTGATGTAGTTTGGGTGATTATTGACAGGTTGACCAAGTCGGCACACTTTATTCCGGTTGTGACTACATATACTTCAGAGAGGTTGGACCAGATTTATATTCAGGAGATAGTTCGGTTGCACGGTGTGCCAATTTCCATCATATCAGATAAAGGCCCTCAGTTTACTTCACATTTTTGGAGAGCAGTACCGAGTGAATTGGGGACCCGTGTAGAGCACAATACAACCTTTCATCCGCAGACCGACGGGCAGTCAGAACGGACAATTCAGATTTTGGAGAATATGCCTAGGGCATATGTGATTGAATTTGGAGGTCAGTGTGATCGTTTCCTGCCTTTGGCTGAGTTTTCTTATAACAACAGTTACCAATCCAGCATTGAGATGGCTCCGTTTGAGGCTTCATATGGCCGGCGATGTCATTCGCCCATTGGATGGTTTGAGCCCAGTGAAGCCAAGTTATATGGTACTGATTTGGTGAAAGATACCTTGGAAAATGTAAAGTTGATTTAGGAGCGACTTCGTACGGCACAGTCCAGACATAGGAGTTACACAGATCAGAAAGCGCGTGATTAATCGTTTATGGTGGGTGAAAAAGTTCTCTTGAAAGTTTCGCCGATAAAGGGAATCATGAGATTTGGGGAAAAGGGGAAGTGGAGCCCAAGATTTATAGGTCCATTTGAGGTATTGAGACGAGTTGGGGAGGTTGCTTACGAGCTTGCTTTGCCTCCTAGTCTATCAGGAGTTCATCCAGTTTTCTATGTATCTATGCTTCGGAAGTATCATGCTGACCTATCACATGTGTTAGACTTCAGCACAGTTAAACTAGATGATAGTTTGGGCTATGAAGAAGAACCAGTTGCCATTGTTGATAAACAGGTTCGCCAGTTGAGGTCCAAGAGGATTTCTGTAGTAAAAGTTCAGTGGAGGGGCCAACCAGTCAAGGAAGAGACTTTGGAGGCCGAGGAAAACATGCGGACCATATATCCACACTTATTCAGCACTCCAGGTACAATTCTAAACCCGTTCGAGGACGAATATTTGCTTAAGAGGTGGATAATGTATTGATCCAGCCGGTCATTTTGACTTTTAGAACCCCGTTCCCCTAAATAAAACTCCTTGTATGTTCTTTCATTAATTTATGACTTGCGGGGATGCTGGGTTCGGGATTTAAAAGTGTTCGGGTTGAAATTTGAACACTTGGTTCCTTAAGTTGGCCTTAAAATGCTAAGTTTGACTTCGGTCAACATTTTTAGAAAATGATTCCGGAAAAGAATTTTGATGATTTCGACAGCTCCGTATGGTGATTATGGACTTAGGAACGTGTTCGGAATTTTATTTGGAAATCCGTAGTTAAATTAGTCTTGAAATGGCTAAAATAGGAATTTAAGTTTGGAAGTTTGACCGGGGAGTTGACTTTTTGATATTGGAGTCGGAATCCAGTTCTGAAACTTTTCATAGCTCCGTTATGTCATTTATGACTTGTGTGCAAAATTTGAGGTCAATCAGACTTGATTTAATAGGTTTCGACATCGAATGTAGAAGTTGGAAATTTTAAGTTTCATTAAGCTTGAATTAGAGCATGATTCGTGGTTTTAGCATCGTTTTATGTGATTTGAGGATTCAAATAAGTTTGTATGATGTTTTAGGACTTGCTGGTATATTTAGTTGAGGTCCTGAGAGCCTCGGGTGAGTTTCGAATGGTTAACGGATCAAAAGTTGGACTTAAAACAGTTGCTGCAGTTTTTCTTTTCTGCTGGAAATTCGGGCCTGTTCGAAGTCATGGTTAAGCCCAGGATCGAGACCCAAGATCGAGGCCATGATCGAGGGTCATGATCAAAGTCCCATGACCGAGGATCATGATTAAAGGCTCATGATCGAACGCCCATACTCGAGGGTCATGATCGAAGGCAAGGCTCGAGGGTCACAATCGAAGGCCCAGGCTCGAGGGTCACGATCGAAGGCCCTGGCTCGAGGGCTATGATCGAAGCCACGATCTAGGCCGAGGATCATTGGTATGATCGAGGCCATGACCGAGGGCTGCCTGGGCAAAACTATAAAGGAGGGAACTTCGTCCCATTCTCCATTTTTGACAAATTGAAGCTTGAGTAGAGGCGATTTTTGATAGATTTTCAAGGAAAGACATTGGGGTAAGTAATTCTAACTCGGATTTGGTCAATATACACGAATATATCATTGTTTTCACCATTTAATTAGTGTTTTGAGACTGAAATTTTAGAAATCTCATAGAAACGAATTTTTGAGATTTCGGTGTCGATTCAGAGTCATATTTGAGTGAAACTGGTATGGTTGGACTCGTAATTGAATGGATTATCGAATTTCATAACTTTTGCCAGATTCTAAGACATGGGCCCCACAGACAAATTTTTAATTAATTTCGGATTTTTATTGAAAATCCCGTATTTTCTTATGAAATTGATTTTATAATTTTTGGTGACTATATCGAATTATTTTTGGTTAGATTCGAGCCATTCAAAGTTGGATAATCGAGGAAATGGTCTACTAGAAGATTAAATTATTGCAAGACAAGGTAAGTCTCTTGTCTAATCTTGTGAGGGGGAAATTACCCTATAGGTGATTAAATTAACGAAAAAGGTCCAAAAATGCCCTCGAACTATCCGAAATAGCTCAATTATACTCTCCATTTGATTTTGGTACCAAAAATATCCTTGCCATCACTTTTTGGGACCATCAATGCCTCAGAACTAACAGATGGCCGCATGTATATCCTACGTGTAATAAAATACCTGACAACTCACTAACCCATATAATTTACCCATTAACCTAAATGGTATTACGCGATCCGATCGTCTAATTAAAGGGGCAAAATGATTTTATCCCTAATTTCTCACTACCCTTCTAAAGGTGTCTTAGAGAGGCCATTAGAAAAAGGCTGAGGATTTGAAATAGATAGAAATGAGTCCAATCTAAGCAAGATGAGGGTTTTTAGAGGAATAACAATACAAATTGAAGATTATTAACCCCATATATTCCATACTCACCCCCTAGGCTCAGTTGGAAAGGTAAAGAAGCAGTCACTCGCAATCAGTTGGAAGTGGCAAGGCAGAAGAAGGCGGGAAAGTTGAAGTTTAAGAAAGCCAATGGAAACTCTCAAATCTAAGACTAGTAGTTGTTGGGTAGTTGTAGGACTTTAACTTTGGTGCCAGAAATTAATTTCCAAATTGATTTTGCTGCTCTTTTTGTCGCGTTTTGTTGCTCTTTTGGTCCTGTTTTGGTCTAGTTTTACTGCAGTATTTTTTGATTGATTTTGCTGTTGTTTTGGTCTATTTTTTTAAAACAATTTTGCTGCTAAAATTAATCTAATCTTGTGATTTTGCTGCATATTATAGTCCTATTTTGCTGCTCAAATTAATCTAGTCTTGATGCAGTTTTTAGCCTTTTTTGGTCTAGTTTTGCTGTTGCAATTAGTCTACTCTTGATGCAGTTTTGTTGAAATTTTTGGTTCAATTTTGTTGTTGTCTTGGCTCTTAATTTCTCCAGTTTTGCTGCATATTTTGGGATAATTTTGCTGCTATTTTGGTCATTTCTTGGCAAGTTCTGCTGTATTATTTTGATATGATTTTAGTGCTAGTTTCGTCCACCTTTTGCTCCATTATTACTATTGTCTTTTACTCTATTTTTACGGCTATTTTCGGTAAAACCTACAAAATATAAGATTAATCAATAAAAAATAATCATTTATTTTCAACTAAATAATTACTAATAATTAAGAAAGTCTTCAAAGAAACTCAGCAAATATGAACCTAAACGTAACAAAGAAAGTGAATTCATTTAACCCACCAAAAAAGAAAATAAATTTAAGATTTACTTTTGGTAAAACCTCCATCCTGCATTAGCATCTGTCCAAGCAGTCAAAAATAGAGTAATTAGTCCGCAACGACATTTTTACATACTGGATTTCATGTGAATTCATAGAACAATATGACATTGAGTCAAAATATTCATTAGAAAGAGAGATTTGTTAGGAAATTCTTGAAAATGTGAAAATAGGGTTCTAATGAGAGAGACCATCTATATAAAGAAGGGTGTTTTGCCATGTTGGACTGCCATATCAGCTTATTTATATTATTAAACAGGTCCCAAAGGCTCATGTGATCATATTTTAGTTCTGAGGCATTTATGGTCCCAAAAAGTGACGGCAAGGATATTTTTGGTACCAAAAGCAAACGAAGGGTATAATTGAGCTATTTTCGATAGTTTGAGGGTATTTTTGGACCTTTTCCGTTAAATTAATAATTATTATTAATTGTGGGGGCTACGTAGGCACGAGGTGACGAGAGTCCGTACGTAGCTACTATCTATGCTAAGTCCGGGTAGTTTAGGAGTCAAAGCATGAATTATGTGTGTAAATTGTATTCTTTATTTAATTAAATTATTTAAAATATATTGTGAATTGTTAGGGAAAGATAGTAAAATAAGGGAATCTCATATACTTAATTTTATGTTTAAATTAATTAATTATTAAAAGAAATTATTCATCCTCTCGAATTAATCTTATAATAATTACACTCTCATTCCGGAGGTAAATAAGAAAATGTCCTCCATTCTTGTGGAGCGGGCCGAACACCTCAGCAATATAGATGCATCTATGGATCGCGTCGCACGTCCCACGGCAGTGTACATGACACCCTGGAAAGGGCCGTACGACCTGGACAAAAATCGTGCTTAATAATAATGATAATTACACGATACCTTGATGTTTTAATGGCAGCTTATGAATTTAATTAATCGCTTGGAATTTGTTGCATTTGAAGGAATTTAATTTTTTCTGTTGGTTAAATGAGAATTATCGTAAATTCTATGAATCATGTTGATTTAAATATTATATTTTTATTTCAATTATTATTATTGGCCCCTTAGTGAGTGTCAAAGTCGACCTCTCGTCTCTACCTCTTCGAGATTAGGCTTGATACTTACTGGGTACACGTTGCTTATGTACTCATGCTACACTTGCTGCACTTTTTGTGCAGGATCTGAGACAGGCACTTGTGGAGGACCTATTATCACACACCCACGTTATCCAGAGATGTAGTGGTGAGCTATTTTTCTAAGTCGTTCTGCAGCTACCACTGCCTCTTCTTGTATTTGCACTCTATCTATTTTATTTCAGACAGTATTTAGAGTTTTGTATAACTTACTAATTCTCATACACTTGTGACACCAGGTCTTGGCACACACTAGTAGAAGTTTTGGATTTAATTATGTTCCTATATTTATTTTTATTTACCATATCTTTTTATATTGTCTTAATTATTGCAAGTTATAAGAGTTTAATTACTTGGTTAATTTTTAAAGAGTTTGATATGTGTTTAAATCACTAGTTGGCTTGCCTAGCTGTAGTGTTAGACGTCATCACGATCTATAGGTAAAATTGGGCCTTGACAGTTTGGTTCGGATTTGTTACTCAATACCAAACCAAAATCAAACCAAACCTAGCTATATTTTTAATCGTTTTGATTTGACTTCTCGGTTTAGTGCCGTTTCCCGGAGCGATGTGAATACCCATAGTTCAAGGTATTGAAAAATTGCTTTTGTTTACCTTCGTATCAGACCTTGAAAACAGAAACAGAAAAACCATCCATACGAGAGAGCCATTGAATTTGCTTTTCAAAAAAATACAATCATGCTTCCAATTCATAGGCTTAGAAGGAGATTTATCACATCGTTGAGTGATCTTTAAAAAGGAAGTCGGTCTTCAATATACATGGTTAAGAGTTCCTCCATGGCAAAGACAAAGTGTCACACCCCTTTTTACCAAAAGATATACTTCCTCCATTTCAATTTATATGAATCCATTTGACTGAGCACGAAATTTAAGAAAAGAGAGAAGATTTTTTGCTCTTGTGGTATAAAATGTGGCACAAATATTTTGTGTGGCTATAAATCATTACATAAAGGTAAATTATTTTCAAATAAGGAAAGATGTCATTCGTTTTGGCACGGACTAAAAAGGAAATAGGTTTACATAAATTAAAAAGGAGGGAGTATGTATTATGGATTGTGGGTTAAAGAGTTTTTCTAATTAAAGTAACAAACTTGAGTAGGGATTATTTTATTTATAGATTCGCCATTTGGAATTGATTTTTTGGGGTGTTCTAAGTCATCTTTTATTTGAATCCCTAGTCAAGGGAAGGTTTGACTATATTATTATTGGTCTGCAAAAATAAAGTCCGGGTAAGGAATTTTGTTGAACGAAGATAAGGTGTAAGGTATTCCCCGAGTCTCATGGTTCTAGCACGGTCACTTTATTGACTATATTTGGCTTATATTAATTTTGGATAAACTATGTTTTATTGATTTTTCATATTTTACCTATGTCCGCTTTTATTTCTTAATTATTAGAAATATTAAAGAATATTTTGAATAATAAGATGTCATAGCCACACCACACAAGTGAATGCGTGATCGAGACGAAATTTATTAATTTTTTCATAACAGCGCTATGCAAGAGAATCCGCAGTCATGACAAAGGGTTATTAGCACGTTATTACTTTTGAAAAAATTACTGCATTTGAGGAAATTAATTTTTTGAATTTAATAAATATCAACTATCGCGCCACGCAAGCGAATCCGCGATTATAGCTAGGGATTGATTAAATTAGAAATTAATTAACACTATTGGATATGGTATGAAATTATTGAATTAATTTAATGAATGTTAAACATCACGCAACGCAAGCGAGTTCGTGAATGTAAAAGTTAAAGCGCGCCCACAAGTTGCCTAGCGTGCTAAATTAATTATTAAAAGTGATTAAATTATTTAATTAATTATTCAAGAGGAGAGGATATACTACTATTATATTTTATTTAACTAACCTACAGCGTTGAAATTGCTAGGCTTATGCTTATTGAAATTCCATGGCATTAGGCCACTTATTTATTTGTGAAAAAGGGGCTAGCTTATTGATTAAGGAAAGAACTCAGCTTATGGATACTTGGTAGCAATGGGCCAAATCAGTATATATAGCGTTGAATATGAGTCCTTGAAGCCTATTAGCAGTTAAACCCCAAATTCCTTCTTAAATCCAATAAAACAAACTTTATTTTAACCTAACCATGAAACTGGCCAAATTTGATACTAATAAACAATTTACCTCAATAAATGATGTAATCGAAACATGATAAAAGCTCACCGAAATCTAAAGCTAATAAACGAAACAAAGATTCAAACAAAATTCAACAAGGATATTTTTATGTTTGAAGAATAACTTCAGAGAAGGTTAACAATTTAACTAAGCAAGGCGATACCAAAGCAAGCAAATAATGGAATGAACACAGTAAACTAAAGAAATTAGATTCACATCTACAATATGCTCACCTAAAGTAGATTAAAAACTTTTAAGTACAATAAGGTGAGAAATGGACTTTCAACAACTAGATAACAATAAGTAGAGAGTTGTCTTCTAAAAATAAAAGCTATAACTACTACATATTTACATGTTTTTATACATGGGTACAATATTCATTCTTAAGCAAAGATCATGTATGGCATGCTTCAACTAACCGGACAAGTTCTAGTCTTCTTATTACTATCAGAATTCTACAATACAAAAGCGTAGGAATTACCCGGTTTGCAGAATAAAAATACAGCAGCGAAATGAGCAGAAACGACAGCAAAAACAATAATGAAACAACAGCAAATCAGGAGAAAAGTGTTGGAAACCCAGCAGAAATGATCCAGAAAATTTCAGCAAATGACACTTGAAACTAATCACTAGTAATTTCAAGAATCACCTAAGAGATCCTTCTTTTTTATCAAAAGGTTTACACTCTAGGATTCACTCACAAAAGCTCACAATTTTCAGCTTACTATTAAGTGTTCAGCTGCTATCTTTTACTCTCAAAGTTGTGTGTTTTGCTTAGAGTGAATGATATGTCTATGTGTGTATATTGAGGAAATAACCAGCCCTTAAGTAGGCAAAGAAGGACATTTTTTGGATAGATTTTGGTCCACCAAAAATTTGTCCAAAAAGGACTGATTTTGTGTGCTAAACACTGTTCAAAGGGCTGTCCAAAAGATAAAAAGACAGCCTGAAGATCTGCTGTAGTAGAAGCAAGGAGGAAAGAAGTCATTTCAACTACCCTAGTAGAAAAAAACGTAGGCTATTAGTACCCTATATCATGATTGATTTAAACTAAACTTTAGCTTTAAACCAATAGCACCAATCTACTTGCTCAAACACAAATCAAAAATAGAAATATGACCTAACAAGACTTAACAATTTGAACTATTAATCGACAACATAAGTCAGAATTTAACAAAATTAAAGTCAAGCTAAATGATTATTAAACAGTGAAGCAATTAGAAAACTAACTAATCAAAGACGATATCAGAAATATTAAACATGAATTAGTCGGAACTTAAACCAAAAAAACTACAATCAAACACAAAGGGAAAACCAGAAACAAAATTGCTGGAAGCCTTCAATCTGATTTAGACCACTAATTATACTATCTGAAAATGACTTAAACAAACAAGCAACTAAACCGACAAATAGTTATGCCGACATGTTGAATCTTGAAATTTTAGTTAATTAGTACGACTCATTAAGCATTATTTAAAAGAAACGACAATTAGAAGCTAAAAGGTTATAAACTTAAAATTAAAACTAATTTCAGAGCTAAGCAAAATACATGTTAACAGTGAGGTAAAACTAATGAAACCGATTAAGTTAAACAAAGACAAAAATCAGAAACTAGATTAAATATGACAAAGACAATTATTAACAGAATTTCAACTTAGAATAACAAGATCTAAAAATCAATCACAAAGGTAACAGAAAATTAAATACAAAGAGAAAAAGATTAGGATTCATACCAACGAGGGAATAGTGTTAACTCGAACAACAAGAAGGGGTCGTGGATGCCGATCAAAGGCAGTTCGAGCAAGCTTCGATTGTTGATACTCATAGAAACCATGGAATCTGGTGAATCGAAGTTCGACTTCTATGACATCAACAATACAACCTTATTCGGAGCCGGTGTGGAGGTGAAAACTTGAGACAATAGCAATTTCGGGTTGGAGATAAGAAAATAAGAGGAAGAGAGAAGGAGAAAGGTATAAACTTTATGGAGTTGAGGTAATTGATTGGCAGTGGAGCAGCAACGACAGTGAGGTGGTCGGCCGTAGTGGAGGGCTTTCGGGGTGAAATGGGTATGAAATGATAGATCTCGAGGAGATTTATCTATTTATGTGTGTTTTACAAGGTATGGAAGGTTAGATTTTGCCGGATTTTAGGGTGGCGGCGGCTATGGTTTTTTCGGATTTAGGTAGATTTGGTGAGATTGAGGGTGATTTCGGGGATTTGAGAATTGGATATGGGTAGAGGATAAAAAGAGGAGAAGATTGTTATAATTTGGGGGTCTTTGGAGGTTGGCCGCCGGTGGGCGATTTTCGGTGGCGGAGCATAGAGGCAGTGGGCGGAGGGATGAGAGAGAGTGAAGAGAGGAGAAGAGAAGAAACTAGGGCAAAAATGGGGGCAAACATCTGGTAATTGGGGTTTTAAATATTAGAAGGGAGATTGAATGGTGGCCTTTGTATCATGAGGAAATGGATGGGTGAGATTGAATCTTGAGGCTACTAAGCAAAACAACGTAGTTTAATGTCCTAATTACGTCATTTTGGTTATGCTGTCAGACCACTTGGCTGGACGGGTACTAGGCTCGATTTTGTGGGTATGTTTTGGCATAATTCGGCTAAACAAAGCATCAATCCAATCCCTTAAACCCTTAAGAAAGTTATTTAATAATCTAATGCTAAAGTCTATAAACACACACAATAAACTTAGAAAAAAATATAATGTAGGAGAAATAGAAAGAGCAAAAATTAAATATTTACAACTGCCCTCTTTGTTTGAGAACATGAAGAGTTTTCGTGCAAAGAAAGTGAATACCATAGCTAATTTTGCTCATGTATCACTCCAATGAAAGCATTTGTTTGGAAAAAGGTGGCAGAACCTTGCTTTCCAGGTGGCCTACATATCCTTGGCTATAAAGGAATCAAGTCAGTATAGTTCTGGGAAGATTTGATAGATGGGACTACGAGACACTAGATTTAAGACTGTTGTTGCTGTTATTGTTACTTGCTGCTTACATCAACATGAAAATAGAAGAGAACTAAACTTGCTCGCTTATGTTTACCTTAGATTGGATCTTGATGCTCTTTGAAAAAAATAATTATGACTCAATCTCAGTTGCTTGCTATCCTGATCCGAAATTGAGAAGATGAATCCTGAGACGCTGAGTTGCTGACACATTATCAAAGCTAACTCCAACTATCTGGTGATCTAAAGACTTCTTTATTCTGATGTGAAACTGAAACCACATGTTTTAATCGTCACATGTGCTCTACGACGGGGCCTGCAAAGCCATCAAAGACGAACAAAAGTTTATGCTCCATTTTGCACTAGGAACATTTTGTGAGTTATTGGAGAAAACTATAGGCTATCTAATTTATTGAAAGGAATACAATGAAAGTAGTATAAACTAGCTATGTGACGATATGCAACCACGAGGTAGTACCATGTGTTACCAAAATGAAACGTAATCAGGGGTTGGTACCTGTATTACTGAAAAGGAATGTAATCAGGGGTTGGTACCCTGTATTACTGAAGAGGAAATATAACCAGGGATTGGAGACTTGTATCACTAAAAGAAATATAACCAGGAGTTGGCGCCATGTATCACTAAGGGAACGTAACCAGGAGTTGGTGCCCTGTATTACTAAAAAGGAATGTAACCAAGGGTTTGTACCCTGTATTACTGGAAAACAAATGTAACCAGGGGTTGTCGCCCTGTATCACTAAAAGAAAATATAACGAGGGGTTGGCACCATATATCACTAATGGAACGTAACCAAGGGTTGTTGCCCCATATTACTGAAAAGGAATGTAACCAGGGGTTGGTACCCCGTATTATTGAAAAGGAATATAACCAGGGGTTGACGCCCTGTATCACTAAAAGGAAATATAACAAGAGGTTGGCGCCATGTATTACTAAGTGAACGTAACCAAGAGTTGGTGCCCTGTATTACTGAAAAAATGTTAAATCCCTCTAGGCGAAAAAGTTCTACCTGAGTCAAGCTAAGTAAAACAGCCTTATCGAAGAGTACCTCTACCCCAAAATATGAGCTGAATCCCTTTAGGTGAAAAGGTTCCACCCGAGTTAAGCTATGTAAAACAACATGCGCGAAGAGTACTTCTATATAAAAATATGTGCTAGATCCCCCTAGGTGAAAAGGTTCTACCTGGGTTAAGTTACATAAAACAACCTGATCGAAGAGTACTTCTCCCCGAAAATATCAACTGGATCCCCTTAGGAGAAAAGGTTCTAGCCGAGTTAAGCTACGTAAAACAGCCTGAGCGAAGAGTACTTCTACCATGAAATATGAGCTGGATTCCCCTAGGCAAAAAGGTTCTACCTGAGTTAAGCTACGTAAAACAACGTGAGTGAAGATTACTTCTACCCTAAAATATGAACTGGATCTCCCTAGGCGAAAGGTTCTACCTGAGTTAAGCAACAAAAATGGGAGGTATGAAAGTGATGCATGCTGAAAATAAAAGAAAATGGAGATTTTGAGGAACTTACCTTTGGTGATATTCGTCCTTTGAGAATCGCACTGCTTTGTTCCTGCTTCAAATAAAGAAAAATTGGGAGTTTTCAAAGTGGTGGTCGGTTTGTGGACTTGATGCATTGAGTAATTTGAATTCATGACCACTTCGCTGTTGAAGAACTTATTCTAGTGTGGTACCAAGGTGCTCGGATACTCCGTATCACTCTTTGGAGACCTTGGCTTTCCGATGTTGCCCCCCCGCTATAACCTACCTGGATGTTCATGGTATCCCTAACCCTTGTCCCTAAGTCAAGGCAATTTTTTCTTTAAAATCAAACTTAGTTGTCTTGCACCCAGTACTAGTTTGTGTATGTAGTGCTTATCAACTTTTCCCATGAAGCAAGTCCTGCTTAGGCGACCTTTCGGTTTCTTTGAGACACTTTGCTCGGCTTATGAAAAGAGATCACAGATAGATTCATGCCTTCGTCAATGCTGTATGTGCCCCAAATTATGCTCGATATTACAGGGAAACTATAGCTAGTTTTGCAACTATTTCTTTGCTTCGCTTTTGATGCAAGATTAGACCGAAAGGGACTCAAAGAAAATTATGGGTAAAACTAGAAGAGAAATTTAAAGTGATAAACAAATTTGTTTAAACAACAGGTGTTCTTTTCGGTGAAAGGAATAGGAAGATTTATCTGGAGGCATGTGTCGACTTCAATGAACCATGACATGCATTCTGGACGAGACACCTCATCTGTCTGAGCTGTCTAATTCTTAAAATTTGTCGCAATTCATCTTGAAACTGTATTGGTTGTGCTCATGTTGGAGTATCAGAGACCCTCATTCGGCTAGTAGCGCCCTTTGCGGGTTTTCACCAACTGACCTCTCTCATTGCTCTACTCATCGTTGTCTTATGGTGCCCATATGGGTTTTCACCAATACGACTCTCTCATTTCTCTGCTCACTGTCGCCTTGCGGTGCTCATGCGGGTTTTCACCGATAAGACTCTCTCATTTCTTTTTTATTTCTTTTTTGTTTTTCTTTTATTGATTTTTCGTCTCCCTTGACTAAGATACTGTATGCGACAGGTTGTCCGACACCCTTGGCATAGTGACTTCAACATTCTTAAATATCGATCAGAAGGTCTTAACGGGAAAAGGTAAAAAGAACCTTGAACTGAATTGTAACTTTTGGAACCTTTTTATAGAATTAAGATAAAAATAAACAAACTTCTACCCAAGTTTTGGAGTATTGGGGATATGCATTTTTTGTTGTGATGGGATCGAACCCAGGATAAGGTTGCATACGTATCCTTTCAGAATCAGGTCGAACATAGTTCACTGACTCGGAAGATTTGTTGATGATTTGTTTTTCTTTTTTTTTCATTTTTGTTTTTACAAGTACATAGGTTCCAAAAGAGGGAAAATAAAGAAGACAAATACGGCCAAAAGGGTTAACAAAAAGGTGACACCTATTTGGGATAGTGAGCAATGATAGCCTTCGTCATCTTGATGTGAAAAAATCATTCGTGAAAGTTCCGCAGTGGGTATATATTAAGCATAATATATTTTGACTACATCTGCATTAATAGTCATGTCTGGTACCCGTCCTTCTTCATCTACCAAGTGCAAGGCCCATTTTGGTAACACTTTCTTGATGATGTAGGGTCCTTGCCAGTTCGGGGAGAACTTTT
This sequence comes from Nicotiana tomentosiformis, assembly GCF_000390325.3. NCBI lineage: Eukaryota > Viridiplantae > Streptophyta > Magnoliopsida > Solanales > Solanaceae > Nicotiana > Nicotiana tomentosiformis. Next base: position 101,883,191 of record NC_090816.1, on the reverse strand, counting down.
CTTTAGCTTCTACTTGGTGCAGAAGGATGCATTTCAAAACGAGTTGGCCCACCTCAAAGTACCTTGGGCACACTTTCTTATTATAGGCACGTGCCATTCTTTGCTGCTATAATTGGCTGAAACACACTATCGCTAGCTGTTTTTCATAAATCAACATTAGCTGCTCTAATTGTGTCTTGACCCACTGAGTGTTTTCTATCTCTGATTCTACAATGATTTGGAGAGAGAGAATTTTGACTTCAGCCGGTATTACAGCTTCAGTTCTGTATACCAGCAAATAAGGAGTTGCACCAATGGATGTGCGAGGAGTCGTGTGGTATCCCAAAAGCTCAAAAGGCAACTTTTCATGCCATTGCCTAGACCCTTGGATCATCTTCCTGAGAATCTTCTTGATGTTCTTGTTTGCCGCCTCAATGGCTCTGTTGGCTTTTGGTCGGTAAGGGGCAGAAAGGCGAAGCACAATTTTAAATTGCTCGCATACCTCCTTCATTAAATAACTATTTAGGTTGGCTGCGTTGTTAGTGATAATGGTCTTCGGGATACCAAAGCGACAGATGATATTGGAATGAACAAAGTCTACCATTGCTTTCTTAGTAACTACTTTGAAAGTGACGGCCTCCACCCACTTGGTGAAGTAATCAATTGCAATCAAAATAAATTTATGCCCATTTGAAGCCTTTAGATCGATTGCCCCAATAATATCCATTACCCAAGCAACAAAAGTCCAAGTAGAGGATATGGGATTCAATTCTGATGGAGGCAAGTGAATTAGGTTGCCATGAATCTGGCATTGGTGACACTTGCGAAGAAAGCTGAAGCAATCTCGCTCCATAGTAAGCCAATAATTCCCTGCCCGCAAAATCTTCTTCGCCAAAACATATCCATTCATGTGAGGCCAACATACCCCCGAATGCACTTTACTCATGATCCACTTAGCTTCTGTGGTATCTATGCATCTCAACAAGTTCAAATCTGGGGTCCTTTTGTACAAAATTTCACCATTCAGGAAGAAACCACTGGCGAACCACCTTATAGTTCTTTTTTATCTCCCTTGGCATGCTCCGGGTATTCCCTTGTTTTCAGGAATCGTTTTATGTCATGATACCATGGTTCACTATCTGGTTCTATCTCAATTGTATTGCAGTAACCGTGTTGACTATGAACTTGGATTTCTAGAGGACCAATATGAGTGTTGCCTGGATAAGGGAGCATCGAGACTAATGTAGCCAAGGCATCGACTAGCTTGTTGTGAACCTAGGAATATACCTGAACTCGATGGTTTTGAATCTGTTGCTTAGGTCTTGCACACATTGTCTGTATGGAATAAGCTTGATGTCTCGAGTCTCCCATTCGCCTTGGGATTGTCGGATAAGCAAGTCGTAATATACCATAACCAATAGTTCATGCATATCTAGATCAAGGGCCATTTTTAGACCCATGATACTAAACCAGTATTCTGCTATATTATTGGTTTAGAAGAATCGAAGTTGTGTCGTTGTAGGGTAATGGTGTACAATAGGTGAGATGAAGATTGCCCATATCCCAATTCCTTTGATATTGACAGGCCCATCAAAATACATTTTCCATACATGGATGTCATCCGGAACTACTTCCTCTATTGAGTTGACCTCTTCGTCTGGAAAGTATGTGCTCAGTGGCTCGTGATCATCATCGACTGGATTCTCTGCTAAATGATATGTCAAAGCCTGTGCTTTCATTGTAGTGCGAGTGACATAGACGATGTCGAACTCTGTGAGCAGAATCTTTCATTTTGCGAGCCTGCCAGTGGGCATTGGCTTTTGGAAGGTGTACTTCAAAGGATCCATTCTTGATATGAGGTAAGTAGTGTTGGACAAAAGATAATGTCTCAGCTTTTGAGCGACGCAAGTCAGGGCACAACATGTCCTCTCCAACAGGGTATACTTGACTTCATAATTGGTGAACTTCTTGCTCAAGTAGTAGATTGCAAGTTCCTTTTTTCTTGTCGCATCATGTTGACCCAGAACACATCTAATGAAATTATCCATAACCAATAGATATAAAAATAAAGGCCTACCAGGCTCGGCCGGGACCAAGACAGGGGGTTTGGACAGATAGTCTTTGATTTCGTCGAATGCATTTTGGAAATCTTTTGTCCACTTAATAGCAACATCCTTTTTCAACAACTTAAAGATGGGATCACAGTGGTTGTGAGCTGAGTAATGAATCTACTGATGTAGTTCAACCTCCGAGCAAACTCATGACTTCAGTTTTGTTCTTTGGGGGGGTGGTAGATATCGAATGAACTTTATCTTAGATAGATCCTATTTGATGCCTCTATGGCTGACTATAAACCCAAGGAGCTTCCCAGACGAAACCCCAAATGCATACTTGGCTGGATTGAGTTTAAGGTTATACCTTCGCAGCCGTTCGAAGAACTTTCTCAAATCCTATATTTGACTTTATGATGACATCATCGACATATACTTCAATCCCTTTATGCATAATGTCATGAAAATGGTGGTCATATCCCTCATGTAAGTTATCGTTGCATTTTTCAACCAGAATGGTATGTCCATGTGACAATACATACCCCATAGAGTGGTGAAAGCAGCCTTTTCTGCATCATCCTCATCTATTAGAATCTGGTGGTATCTGGCATAGAAATCCACAAAAGATTGTATCTCATGCTTTGCGTAATTATCTACAAATATGTGGATGTTTGGTAAAGGAAAGTTATTATAATGACCCGACCGGTCATTTTGAGCTCTAGTGCGTCGTTCAGCGATTTGAGGCCCTGGGTAGCTTCTATTCATGTTCTATGACTTGTACGCATGGTTGAAATTGAATTTCTGGAAGTTCGGATTTGATTCAGATGGAAAACTTGTCATTTCAGAAGATTAAAGTTGGAAGAGATCATTAAGGTTTGACTTTTGAGTAAAGGACCTTAAAATCAGGATTTGAATGTTCCAATAGGTTCGTATGATGATTTCAGAGTTAGGCGTATGTTTGTGTTGAGTATCGGGTCCCCCGAGTGTTATCAATATCCGTTTGGAATTTCGAGCCTTGAAATAGGTTCGTATCATGATTTATGACTTGTACGCAAAGTTTGGCGTCATTCCGGAATGGTTTGATAGGATTCGGACGCGTTCGCCGAAGTTTGGAGGTTTGAAAATTTAAAGAAATGGCCGTCAATTCGTAAGATTTGATGTTGTTGATGTGATTTTACGCCTCGAGTACGTTCACCATGTACTTTGGGACTTGTTGGTATATTTGAGCGGGGTCCCGTATTTGAATCGGATTGAAATCGGATCAATATTGGATTTAGGTGATTGCTGGAGCTGCTGAAGTTCTGGTGTTATTGCACCTGCGGGGGGTTTGGCCGCAGGTGCGGACACGCAAGAGCGATGGAGGTCATCGCAGAAGTGAAGAAGGCCAACTAGGGGTAGGGTCACAGGTGTAAAGTTTGGGCGCGCAGATGCGCATCCGCAGAAGCGGAGAAGACGCCATAGATGCGGAATCTGGGCCTTTGCTACTGGACCGCAGGTGTGGTCGTGCGCCACAGATGCGGGCTCGCAGGAGAGGTCAGTGCTCCGCAGAAGCATGACTGCAGGAGCGGATTTTGTCCCTAGAATAGGATTTTCCTGGGCTTAGAAGGGAACCACACTTGCGATAGATTTGTCCGCAAGTGCGGAGTCGCAGGTGCGACAGTCTGGCCGCATGTGTGAAATCACTGAGCAGTGGGGTGCTTTTAATTCGAGACTTAGCCCATTGCTTTCACATTTTGCATTTGGTTGGGCGATTTTTGGAGCTCTTGGAGGGGAGATTTTCATCATCTATTTTGAGGTAAGTTATTCCCACTTGTTTTAAGTTAAATACATAGATTCTAAAAGGATTTAAACAGGAAAAATAATTAGTGTAAATTGTGGGATTTTGGTAGAAAACCTAAAAGTTAAATACATATATTCTATATTTGAGTTCATGGCGTCATGAGTAAAGTTTATCTTTGAAAAGTTTCAGAATCCGGGCACGTGGGTCCAAGGGTTGACTTTATTGAATTTTCCAGCGGACTTGGGAATTGTTATAAATTGATTAATTATAAGCATTGGGGTATATTTTGATTGAATTGCACATTGTTTGACTAGTTTCAGATCGTTTGGCTTTATGTAGAGAACTTAAAGAGGTATTGGAGCCGGTTATGGAACTTCGGAGTGAGGTAAGTCTCCTGTCTAACCTTGTGAGGGGGAAACTACCCCTAGGTGATGTCGTAGAGAATTTCGGGTTGGAATTTGGTTCTAAGTCTTGTGGGATAAGGTAGTAGGAAGGGTCTTCAGTCTAGTTTGAGCTAATGTGATCACATGGGTTGTAGTGGCACGAGTAGGTGCACGAGGTGTCAAATAGTGATTTTGGACAACTATGAAACAATTCTTGGCACGTTCGAGGATGAACACATGTTTAAGTGGGGGAGAATGTAACGACCCGACCGGTCGTTTTGAGCTCTAGTGCGTCGTTCAGCAGTTTGAGGCCCAGAGTAGCTTCTCTTCATGTTCTATGACTTGTACGTGTGGTCGGAATTGAATTGAATTTCAGGAAGTTCAGAGTTGATTCGGATGGAAACATTCTCATTTCAGAAGCTTAAAGTTGGAAGAGTTGACTAAGGTTTGAATTTTGAGTAAACGACCTCGGAATCGGGACTTGAAGGTTCCAATAGGTTGGTATGATGATTTCAGATTTAGGCGTATGTTCGGGTTGAGTATCGGGTCGCCCAGGAGCATTTCAGCGCTTATTGTGAAAAGTTGAAATTTTGAAGGTTTTAGAATTTTCTAAGTTTGGTTTGAAGTGGAATTTGGTGTTATCGATGGCCGTTTGGGATTCTGAGCCTTGAAATAGGTTTGTATCATGATTTATGACTTGTACGCAAAGTTTGGCGTCATTCCAAAATGTTTTGATAGGATTCGGACGCGTTCGTCGAAGTTTGGAGGTTTGAAAATTTAAAGAAAGGTTTTGGCCGTCGATTCGTACGATTTGATGTTGTTGATGTAATTTTAGGCCTCGAGTAGGTTTGCCATATGTTTTGGGACTTGTTGGTATCTTCGGACGGGGTCTCGGGGGCCCCGAGTTTGAATCGAATCAATGTTGGATTTTAGGTGATTGCTGGAGTTGCTGAAGTTCTGGTGTCATTGCACCTGCAGAGGGTTTGGCCGAAGATGCTGACATACAGGAGCGAGGGAGGTCATCGCAAAAGCGAAGAAGGCCAGCCAGGGGAAGGGTCGCAGGTGCAGAGTTTGGGTGCGTGTACGCGCATCTACAGAAACAGAGAAGGTGCCGTAGATGCGGAATCTGGGCCTTTGCAACTGGACCGTAGGTGCGGTCATGTGCCGCAGACGTGGGATCGCAGGAGTGGTCAGTGCTCCCCAGAAGCGTGACCGCACGAGCGGACTTTTGTCCGCAGAAGAGGATTTGCCTGGGCTTAGAATGGAACCGCACCTGCGATGGATTTGTCCACAGGTGCGGAGTCGCAGGTGCCACTATGCGGCCGTAGGTGCGAAATCGTTGGGCAGTAAGGTGCTTTTAATTCGAAACATATCCCATTTCTCTCACATTTTGCATTTGGTTGGGCGATTCTTGGAGCTCTTAGAGGGGAGAAATTGTGGTAGAAAACCTAGAATTTGGTATTGTTGGATTTTGACCACGAAGTTGGACAAATAGAATTTGGAATAAATCATATATTTGAGTTCATAATGTCGTGGTCCCAAGGGTTGACTTTATTGACTTTTCGAGCAAAGTAGGGAATTGTTATAAATTGATTAATTATAAGCATTGGAGTATATCTTGATTGAATTGCACATTGTTTGGCTAATTTCAGATCGTTTGGCTTTGAGTCGAGAAGTTAAAGAGGCATTGGAGCCGGTTATGGAACTTTGGTGATGTAATTGTTATGTATGCACAGGGTGACGAGAGTCCGTACGTAGCTAAACCATATTTATGTTCGGGTATACTTAGGACTTTATCATGTCATATATATATATATATATATATATATATATATATATAAGGTTAAGCCTTATCCCTTGAGTTGTTGGCAAGTTATTTGAGAAACGGTAAAGGTTTTATTCACTTTGTGCTCATGTACTGTATTGTAAGCACGTGTCTCGTAACTCAATCATTTCCTTCCTTTCTTGTGGAGAGGGCCAAAATCCTCGGCAGTATAATAGATGCATCTATGGTTCGTGCCGCTTGACCCTCAATAGTGTTCCGGATCGGGCCGAACAACCTCGGCATAATCGTGCGTTATATTCCTGGCAATCCGAATATTCACGAGATTATCTTTCTACTGATGCCCAACATTTTATATGGTACTTCTTATCCGTTTGTTACTGGCACATGATACATCTGAGTTGTTGAGGTAGAATACAAGACTGAGAAATTCATACTTTAAAAGAAATATTTGGAAGATCAGGTAACTTCACATCTGCTTATGATTTATTATATTGCTTTGTTGGACCTCTAGTAAAGTGTCGATGTTAACCTCTCGTTACTACTTCTCCTGAGTTATGCTAGATACTTACTGAGTATGCGTTTATTTACGTACTCATGCTACACTTCTGCACTAAATGTGTAGGATCTGACAGGTTCAAATGATGGTTATTTTGGCGCGTAGGCGCAACTACTGAGGAGACTTTATGGTGAACTACATTGCAAGCTATGTATCGTAGCCCACAGAGTCTTCATCGTACCGTTTACTTTATCATGTCTTATTTACATTCTGGACAGATATTGTATTATTATTGTACTCCTTAGTAAATGCTCATGTTTGTGACACCGGGTTTTGGGATGTTCTAGAATTTGCTTAACCTCGATATACTTTTACTTGTATATTATATAAATTATATTTATCTACGACTTTAATGCATTTACGTCTCCACCTAACAAGATTCATGATTTTAAAAATAATAAAATGAATAATTAAGTTGTTAGTTCACCATTGGCTTGCCTAACAACGACGTTGGGCGCCATCACGACCTATAGTGGATTTTGGGTCGTGACAGTTATCCTTTGGAGTCACTTTGTTCAAGTCTCTACATTCAACACACACTCTAGTTTTTTCATCCTTCTTCAGCACATCCTCAACACTTTCCACCCAGGTAGTGTCTGACCACATTAGCGCTCAATTGCTTCATAATTTCCTCTTTGATTTTATCACTCATGGTCGTTTTAAATTTTCGTTGCTTTTGTTGGACTGGTGGAAGTCAGGATACGTGGGAAGCTTATGAACCACTAGATCAACACTTAAATCCGGCATATCATCTCTGGTTTTTTGTTCAATGTGAATGCTTATCTTTGTTTCTCTAACTTCTTCATGAATTTTGATATTAATTGGCTCAGTTTCATTGAGGTTGGACTTAGGCTTGTTTTCAAATTGTTCTACTTCTCTTTTTATTTCCTCAACAGCCCCATCTTCATCATATTCAACCTCTTGATGTATTATTTCAAAATTAAACAGCTTTTTAAGATCTGGGCGTGAATTCTGCATACATGTCATGTTATTAAAGCCAGCATTAACAAAACTAAAATGGAAACAAAATGATAAGAATTAGAAAAAAGGAAAAGATACAGAGCTTAATAAGAAACTGAACTGCATTTCATTGAATTTGGAAGGATAGAAGGGTTAACATCAAAACAAAGCAATCATACTGAGATGTTTGGATTACAACCCTGAAAGTAACCCAAATACAAAAATAAGCTGCAAAAGCAAACTACCAAGTCTCTTTCCTCTTGGGGAGATGAGTTACTTCCCAATTGTTGAGCATGGTGTCTGGACCAATTAGTTGCCTATCGGCACGACTATTGCCTTCACTAGCCTCGATCATATTCCCTTCAGAAAACATCTGGTTGAGGACATGGCAAATTTCATCAATGTTTTCCTGCGGCGAGGAATTTTGACCCTTTTGGAGTCTTGGCTTGACAAAAGTGTAGAAAATGTGAGGGAATGATTTCTGCAAGACCCACCCATGCCTTTTGCGGTGCTTGGATTTGTCTTCATCTACTTATCTTGGCTTGAAGCCAAAGCCAAAACTACCCTTGTTACCAAAGGGACAAATGGGTTTCAAAATTCCTTACAGTTATGCCCCCAAGCCTTTTCCTAGCTCATAACCATGTCTCAGCATAAGTACAGCCACCATTACAGATGTGGCGGAAAGACGATAATGCAAAATGGGGCTTCCTTCCTCAACATGGTCCACAACAACCACTTCGAAAGCCTAATAGACAATTGACTCACTCCCTTCCTTGGCCTCAATACACGATATTAACAGGTATTTTTAAATGGATGACTCATCTTCTCCGTGAATAATAATTTCTTGCCTGTCATGCTGGAACTTGAGCATCTGATGCAAAGTGGATGGAACTCCTCGAGCCATATGGTTCCATGGCCTTCCAAGAAGAAAGTTATAGGAATTTTCCATGTCCACTACTTGGAATACAATTTCAAAATCAACTGGCCCAATTGTCATGGTGAGGCTAATTTCCCCAATGATATCTCTCGCTGAGCCATCAAAAGCCCGGATGCGAATATTGCTGGGTCGGATTCTATCTATATTGATCTTCATACTTTACAAGGTAGAGAGAGGGCATACATCTACGCTCGAGCCTCCATTAACCATGACTCGCTTTACATAATGCCCCTCATATTTGACAGTCAGGTGCAAAGCCATATTGTGCCCTGCTCCCTCCTCGGGGAGTTCATCATCAGTAAAAGTGATTTTGTTTACCTCAGTAAACTGATTCACTGTGGTCTTCTCTAAGACATGTGCCTCGTTCAGGATCTTGATTAGTATACGGGCATGCTCTTTTGAATGTATGAGTAGAGATAGCAGAAAGATTTGAGCAGGAGTCTTTCTCAACTGATCAACGATTGAGTAATCCTGAACTTTTAACTTTTTCAAAAACTTTTCCGCCTCTTCTTCAATGACTAGTTTCTTTATTGGCATTTGGCCTTCTCTGATTTGCTTTGCCTTTCTCAAATCTTCTAGAGAGTAACACCTACCCGATCGAGTCAAATCTCCAATTTTCCCCACTTCTTCTATGATTTCCTTGCCTCTGTAGGTCACCACAATTTTGTTGTAGTTTGAAGGAATGGTTTTCGTGCTTGTCAAACGGGGTTGCATGGCGAGTTTGATTAGGATCGGCTCTGTTATACCTTTTGTACCACCTTGATTCTTCCTCATGACGGGGTGGCCTCCTAGGACATACAACCTTGGGCTTGGAACACTGGAGCGAACTTCCAACCTCGAGATTTTTGGAACAAATAAAGTTGCCTTCTCTGTGCTCTGGGCGCCTTTCACAATCAACGACACATCTCGGCTTGGACTTACTTCCAGTCTTATTACTTCTTGAATCGTTCCCACTGTCATTTATGCTCGTCCAACCGGCTTGTATTCATGATCTCATCCAATTATTCCCTCAAAATGAACATCATTGTGTGCTAGCAATGGGTTATTTGTCACAGTAGGAGGGTTCTCGTCATTTGTCACCACAATCAACTTTTCAGCTATGAGTTTTTCTATGGCTCTTTTCAGAGTCCAATAGTCATCAGTGCTATGCCCCGGGGCACCTGAATGATATTCACATCTAGCATTTGATTGAAAGCCATGTGTATCGGGATGTATGTGGTGGGGAGCAATCGGTCCAATCATGCCCATATGCTTCAACTTTTGGAACAAAGTAGAGTATGATTCAGCCAATAGAGTGAAAGTTTCCACCGGCCTCTACTCTCGACCATAATCCTGCCTGGGGTAAGAATTGTAGGGTGCCCGAAAAATTTGCTGTTGAGGTCGCGAAATCCTTGGAGATGGAACCGGGCATTAGACATTGTGTATTGTGTTGGGCCCATAGAATATTGAGGAATTGATGGAGGATAGTAATGTTGAGGGTAGCTAGACTGCCCCTGCTGAACTTGCATATAAGGGTGCGATGCCCCTCTTTGAACTTCTCTGGACCCTGAAGTCATCATGGACCCTCCATTTCTCTTCTTTCTATTTGCCAAACTTTTCGACCCATTTTGGATTGCTTGGGTGGTAGCTTTGAGGGCAGCATGCCTTACAATTCTGCTAGTCTTGAGGCCATTTTCAACCATTTTCCCTATCTTGATCGCTTCCCATTGTAGACATCATGTTTTGGAAATAATCGTGATCTTGAGCCTCCAGAAAAATAGTGAGCAACTCGTGGTTATCCATGGTTGGCTTAACTCTAGCCGCTTGCTCCCTCCATTTCATGGCATACTCCCTAAAGCTTTCAGTCGGCTTTTTCTTCATATTGGACAGGGAATTGCAATCTGGCACAATATCAATGTTGTACTGAAGTTGTTTGATGAATTCCTGAGCCATGTCATCCCAAACGTGCCAGTGGGAGATATCTTGGTCAATGAACCATTCAGAGGCAACCCCCATCAGACTTTCGTCAAAATAAGCCATCAACAATTCTTCTTTTCCTCCTGCACCCCTCAGCTGGCCGTGTCCATTATATTTCTCAAATTTTGGGGTCTTGAACCCTGGTGGAAAATGGATGGGAGGGAACATGCATAGATCACTGAATGAAACACTTTTGTGACCACCGAGATCTTGAATCTTCTTTATGTTCTGCTCAAGACTTTTCACTTTTCTGGCCATCTCATCTGGCTCACCCGTCTTGGCAGCCTTTTCAGTTTCTTCTGGTGACTCATATTGAGGAGTCTGATTATATACAGTCGAGACCCTAAAAGCCATATTTGGAGAGTAGTAATGGCCATCATAAGCATAAGATGGTGTCTCATTGTTTGGCCTCGTCATAGGAGGTCGTGGCAGGATTGTATATACCGGCACGCCAGACATGACGAAGGGGTGTTCCAGACTGGTGCGGTTGGAGGTCGCATATTAGAGGTACCAGGGGCAACAGGGAAGCTGTAATTTCGCACATACCCTGGTGTTAGAATGTGATCGCTCGCTGCATAGAGTGGCGGTTGAGTAGCCAGGGGTACGGTGGCAGTTCCCTTTGAGGGACCCTAAGGGGGAGGCTGCCCGGAGACCCATGCCTAATACACATTAGACAGTTGTTGTTTCAATCTTCTTACTTCCTCCAACTCTTTCTCAACTGACTGACCTTGGGGGTTATTAGTGACCAACTCGATTTTATTGTTGTTAGTCATTGCTACCTTTCCCTTAGATCTGGTAAAGTAATGACGTGTTGCCAGTTTTCACCACAAACTAACCATCTTAAGTTTACTATAAAAGAGACAACAAACGTGTTAGGGTTAGGCATTTTACAGATATAAATCACAAGTAATATGCCATGCTCCTAACATTATTACCATTTCTAACATGCTTTTGGAGGCTTCATGTTTCATTCCGGCTTATAAGGTTGATGCTTATTGGCGCTCTTATTTTTTCCTCTCTCTCTCTCTCTCTCTTTCACTTTTCTTTTCACTTACCTCATTTTTATCCCTCATTTTAGAGATGTTGAAAAATATTTCGATCGAACCTTTTGGAGGTTGCCTATGTATCATGTCATCAGGTCATTACATAGTTCAAGGACATGACCAATTTGATACAAGACTCAAAAACAAAATTTACATAAAGACAAACATTTAAACAAGACCAGACTCAATTTAGACAGACCTTTTAAGATAAAAGGAAAAATAATAAGACTCAAAACACCAAAAGACTTTTACAGACTCAAAGACAACAAAAGAACAATCAAAGTGGACTTCCAACTAAAAGAAGACTCTAATCTCTACAGGAGAATCCACCGGCATTACTGTAGTCAAGGCACTTATTCCTGTGGCTGACCCTAATATTGTGGTTTATCCTCTCTAAGTATGCAGATATGTGACGGGCGACGTTCAATGATACTTCTGCAAATCGCACAGGCATTATTACCTGGAAACTCCTGCATGCTAGGGAGGTATATATGACTACCTCAAGGATATTTCCCTTAATGTGCTCCTGACCCAAATGCAACTCTTGATTTCGAATATTCCAAGAGCTTCCTTTCCATTGTTGAGGAAAAAACATTTACACCCAAAGGTCCTTAAATGTATTAGCTTGGGCTTCCTTCCATTCAGCAGTTCATATGGATTCTTATTCAGAAGGGACCTAATCATGCACCTGTTCATCAAGTAGCAAGCAGTATTGACAGTTTCTTCCCAGAAATTCTTTGTGATCCCACTGTCAATCAACATTGTCCTTGCCATGTCTTCAAGAGTTCTATTTTTCCTCTCCACAATATCATTTTGTTGAGGTGTTCTTAGAGGCGAAAAATTGTGAGTGATACCATTTTCAGTACAGAACTCATCAAATTTGGCATTGTCGAACTCTGTCCCATAATCAGACCCGATGCAGGCTACATTATTACCCATATTTACTTGAATCCTTTTGACGAAAGCAACAAACACTCCAAAGGTTTCGTCCTTGGTTCTGAGAAATAGGGTCCAGGTGAATCTGGAGTAATCGTCGACTATAACGAAAATATATTTCTTTCCTCCCCTGCTTGCCACCCTCATGAGTCCACATAGATCCATGTGAAGAAGATTAAGTGACTTTGAGGTACTGACTTCCCTTTTGGGCTTGAATGAAGATCTGACTTGCTTACCTTTTACACTTGCATCACACACTTTGTGATTCTTGAAATTTGACTTAGGCAGACCACGAACCAGGTCCTTCCTGACCAATTTTTTCAGCAACGTGAAGCTTGCATGACCCAGCCTCCTATGCCATAATTCAGCATCATCGTTTAATAGGACTTAGATAGTTGAGATCACCATTCTACAGAGACTCAAAATCAGCAACATAGATATTTTTGTATCTTTTTGCTACTAGCACCACCTCACCAGTCACTATGTTTGTGACTGTACATACTTGTGACACAAATTCCACCTTGTTTCCCTTGTCACAGATCTAGGAAACACATTTTCGATTGAGTGTGAGAGAGACTTCCCAATCCTTCCAACTCCCAGAATGTATCCTTTCTTGCCATTACCAAAGGATACACTCCCTCTTTGCAGGGCTTTAAACGAAAGGAAATCAGTTATACTTCTAGTCATGTGCTTTGAGCAGCCACTATCCATGTACCATTGTATGCTGCTTTCCTTCACTGTTCCCTGCACAAGAGAATTAGGAGTCAGATTTAGGACCCAAACGGGTTTGGGTCCCTTATAATAAGGAAAGAGGTGAATAAGGGATCTTCTGGTCCAAGCAGGCATCATGCGTTTTTTATATGAGGGACCAGGTTCCCTACCAGTAGTTACTTTCTCAGCAAAAACTATATTTTTCTGTTGTGACTGAAATCTGGTCTTATAGTTTTCTTTAAAGTGCCCAGTGTTTCCACAGTGGGTGCAAATCCAATTATCGGGTACAGTAACATACTTGCTATGAAGGTTATAAGGAATCTTTTCCCTTTGGAACCCAATCCCCTGTCTGTTTCCCCCATTGTTGGTGTACATGGCAGTGATAGCATCAGAGGGCCAGGTCCACTTGAGTGATTTTTCAAGATCACTCTTCACTCTTCCTAATTCTTCATGAAATTATTTGTTTTTCTCAAGCTCAGCACACAGACTAGACTTCATTGAATTTAACTCACTTTCAAGCTTAATGTGTGCCTCGCTTGCAACTTCCTTTCCCTTTTGAGAATTTTCAGGCCTACTCTCTATTTTAGGTTCTCCAATTGTTTCCTTCAAGTCCACTACCACCACTAATAGGTCATCACTCTCATGCTCAATGTTAGTAACTCTCTCATCTAAGATTTCTTTTTCCTTTCTTACACACTCACAGGTCTCTTTTAGGTCTACCATAGCGACCATTAGATCATCTCTTTCATGTTCTATATTTGCAATTTTTTCATCTAAGGCATCCTTCTCTTTCTTCAGGTTCTCAATTGTTTCCTTTAAGTCAACAACCATGATTACTAACTCATCTTTGGTTTGTTCTACTTCTCCTAACTCCATAGTTAAAGCATATTTATCATTTATAAGACTGTGATAGGTATCAATTAACACATTTTCCAAAGACATGAGTTTTTTAGGAGAATAAAATTTCTGATTTCTCCGAACATCCAGAAAATTTACCTCATCATCGTCGTAATCTTCATCATTATCAGACTGAGCCATCAAGGCAAAGATTGAGTCATACTCAGTTGCTTCACTTTCTATTGCCATCATTGAACTATCACCATGATTATTTTCTTCTTCAGATTTGCTGGAGGAGTCTCCCCATGCAGCAAGAGCTTGCTTTATAACATGGTCAGCTGTATTCTTTCTCTTGAAGCGTTTATCAAGAACCGGGTTCCTCTAGTCGACTTTGTCAAAGTTGTTTTTGTACTGATCTTGCTTTAAGAGATGGCACTCCTTGATGAAGTGTCCTGGCTTGCCACATTTATGACAGAGGTCATAATTGTTTGGCTTGCTATAACTTCCCTTTTTTGGAATGCCTCCATTCCTGTGAACCATCTTCTGGAATCTTCTTGTCAAGTAAGCCATATCGCCATCCTCACCACTTGAATTATTGCTGTCTGTCTTGTGGACCAGGTTCTTCTCCTGTTGGGTTTTCTTCTTTCATTGTCCTTCTTCTTCTTCATTTCATATGTTTTTAGATTGCCAACAAGTTAATCTATGGTCAGTGTCTGCAAGTCCTTCGCCTCTGTAATGGCGTTCACTTTGCTTTCCCAAGAACTGGGCAGAACACTAAGGATTTTCCTGACAAGCTTATTTCTTGGAATAATTTCACCAAGAGAGTGAAGCTCATTAATTATGGAGGTGAAGCAAGTGTGCATATCTTGGATGGATTCATCATCTTTCATCCTGAAGAGGTCGTACTCAGTTGTGAGCATGTGGATCTTGGATTGCTTCACCTAAGTTGTTCCTTCGTGAGATGTTTCAAGAGCCTCCCAGATTTCTTTTGCAGATTGGCATGCCGATATCCTATTATGTTCATCAGGACCAACGCCACAAACAAGAATTTTCTTTGCACGAAAGTTCTTTTCTATGGCCTTTCGATCATCATCATTGAATTCCTTCCTCGTCTTGGGAATGGCTACAGCTCGGTCGCCAAGATTCTTGGTGGGAACAAAGGGTTTGTCACATATGACATCCCATAGCTCAGAATCTTCAGCCATAATGAAGTCATGCATCCTAGTTTTTCATCATCCGTAATACTGTCCATTGAACCTAGGTGGTCTGTAAGTAGACGGGCCTTCTTCGAAGTTTGGAGGAGCAGCCATGAGGATCCTTTCTAGGTGTTAACCTGATAGAAAGTACCTGCTCTGATACCAACTGATAGAATATAAGGGTTCACCAAACTCTATAGAGAACCAGGTTCTCTGTTAGTTCCACTTAGAACACACGCACACAACAGTAAGTAAATGACAAGAGGAATTTTACGTGGAAAATTTTCAACTGAACTGGATTAAAAACCACGAACTGCCCTTGTAGGATTTCAACTTCAATACTGAGCAATGTTTATATTACAACCTATGCAACCTAGGAATTAACCTTTTAATCCCTCACTAACTTGTAATACTCTATTACAAAACACTTTGTAATAACTCTATTACAAAGACTTTACAACTTGACTAACTCTAGCCAAGACTCAAACACAAAGGTTTAAAGTTTACAAAAAGGTTTCCTACAGAGTACATCTGAACAAGCTAAGTAGGAAATACAATTTAAGAACTATTACAAAGTTACAACTCAACTAAGGACATACAATGACTTGCTGTGGAGAATTGGTCCGTAGTAGTGTTGTTCTTTGGTATTGATGCACTTGAAAGTTGATTTCTTGATCATCAATGACTGTGTGAGAGCTTCAATGATTTCTCTAAGTGAACAAGGGATTTGTTTTATCTTCCTTGATATTAATAATGCATTTGTGACATCGCTAGGATGACGTGAGCAAGGTGGGTAAAAGACACTCCCCATAAAGTTGACTGTTGCACTGTTTCTGCACTGTAGCGTGTGCAGGCAACAACTTTACAACTGGGGAAGTTGACTTGCACTGTTTTCTCGGGAAACGATAGTTATCTGTTCCCTCTATTGTTCCTTTGACACTGAAGAGTTGAAGCATATTCCAAGCCGGAACCTTTCGATCTTAAGGTCTTAAGGATTTGTAACTGGTTCCTTATCTGGTTCTTGGCAGTAAGTTTGTTAGATCATCAAAACATAAAGTAAGATAGTTGTAACCTATCAAAAGTCAACATGTACAAGCTCGAATTCTGGTTAGTCCCCAGCAAAATCGCTAGAGCTGTCACACCCCTTTTTAACCCAAAAGGATATATGTATTATGAATTGTGGGTTAAAGAGTTTTTCCAATTAAAGTGACAAACTTGAGTAGGGATTATTTTATTTACAGATTTTTTCGGTGTTTCAAGTCACCTTTTATTTGAATCCCTAGTCAAAGGAAGATTTAACTCTATTATTAATGGTCTGCAAAAATAAAGTCCAGATAAGGAATTCTATTGACCGAGAAAAAGGTGTAAGGAATTCTCCGAGTCCTATGGTTCTAGCACAGTCGCTTTATAAGAAATTAATTAACACTATTGGATATGGTATGAAATTATTGAATTAATTTAATGAATGTTAAACATCACGCAATACAAGAGAGTCCGTGAATGTAAAAGTTAAAGCGCGCCCACAAGTTGCCTAGCGTGCTAAATTAATTATTAAAAGTGATTAAATTATTTAATTAATTATTCAAGAGGAGAGGATATACTACTATTATATTTTATTTAACTAACCTACAGCGTTGAAATTGCTAGGCTTATGCTTATTGAAATTCCATGGCATTAGGCCACTTATTTATTTGTGGAAAAGGGGCTAGCTTATTGATTAAGGAAAGAACTCAGCTTATGGATACTTGGTAGCAATGGGCCAAATCAGTATATATAGCATTGAATATGAGTCCTTGAAGCCTATTAGCAGTTAAACCCCAAATTCCTTCTTAAATCCAATAAAACAAACTTTATTTTAACCTAACCATGAAACTGGCCAAATTTGATACTAATAAACAATTTACCTCAATAAATGATGTAATCGAAACATGATAAAAGCTCACCGAAATCTAAAGCTAATAAACGAAACAAAGATTCAAACAAAATTCAACAAGGATATTTTTATGTTTGAAGAATAACTTCAGAGAAGGTTAACAATTTAACTAAGCAAGGCGATACCAAAGCAAGCAAATAATGGAATGAACACAGTAAACTAAAGAAATTAGATTCACATCTACAATATGCTCACCTAAAGTAGATTAAAAACTTTTAAGTACAATAAGGTGAGAAATGGACTTTCAACAACTAGATAACAATAAGTAGAGAGTTGTCTTCTAAAAATAAAAGCTATAACTACTACATATTTACATGTTTTTATACATGGGTACAATATTCATTCTTAAGCAAAGATCATGTATGGCATGCTTCAACTAACCGGACAAGTTCTAGTCTTCTTATTACTATCAGAATTCTACAATACAAAAGCGTAGGAATTACCCGGTTTGCAGAATAAAAATACAGCAGTGAAATGAGCAGAAACGACAGCAAAAACAATAATGAAACAACAGCAAATCAGGAGAAAAGTGTTGGAAATCCAGCAGAAATGATCCAGAAAATTTCAGCAAATGACACTTGAAACTAATCACTAGTAATTTCAAGAATCACCTAAGAGATCCTTCTTTTTTATCAAAAGGTTTACACTCTAGGATTCACTCACAAAAGCTCACAATTTTCAGCTTACTATTAAGTGTTCAGCTGCTATCTTTTACTCTCAAAGTTGTGTGTTTTGCTTAGAGTGAATGATATGTCTATGTGTGTGTATTGAGGAAAGAACCAGCCCTTAAGTAGGCAAAGAAGGACATTTTTTGGATAGATTTTGGTCCACCAAAAATTTATCCAAAAAGGACTGATTTTGTGTGCTAAACACTGTTCAAAAGGCTGTCCAAAAGATAAAAGGACAGCCTGAAGATCTGCTGTAGTAGAAGCAAGGAGGAAAGATGTCATTTCAACTACCCTAGTAGAAAAAAACGTAGGCTATTAGTACCCTATATCATGATTGATTTAAACTAAACTTTAGCTTTAAACCAATAGCACCAATCTACTTGCTCAAACACAAATCAAAAATAGAAATATGACCTAACAAGACATAATAATTTGAACTATTAATCGACAACATAAGTCAGAATTTAACAAAATTAAAGTCAAGCTAAATGATTATTAAACAGTGAAGCAATTAGAAAACTAACTAATCAAAGACGAAATCAGAAATATTAAACATGAATTAGGCGGAACTTAAACCAAAAAAACTACAATCAAACACAAAGGGAAAACCAGAAACAAAATTGCTGGAAGCCATCAATCTGATTTAGTCCACTAATTATACTATCTTAAAATGACTTAAACAAACAAGCAACTAAACCGACAAATAGTTATGCCGACATGTTGAATCTTGAAATTTTAGTTAACTAGTACGACTCATTAAGCATTATTTAAAAGAAACGACAATTAGAAGCTAAAAGGTTATAAACTTAAAATTAAAACTAATTTCAGAGCTAAGCAAAATACATGTTAACAGTGAGGTAAAACTAATGAAACCGATTAAGTTAAACAAAGACAAAAATCAGAAACTAGATTAAATATGACAAAGACAATTATTAACAGAATTTCAACTTAGAATAACAAGATCTAAAAATCAATCACAAAGGTAACAGAAAATTAAATACAAAGAGAAAAAGATTAGGATTCATACCAACGAGGGAATAGTGTTAACTCGAACAACAAGAAGGGGTCGTGGATGCCGAGCAAAGGCAGTTCGAGCAAGCTTCGATTGTTGATACTCATAGAAACCATGGAATCTGGTGAATCAAAGTTCGACTTCTATGACATCAACAATACAACCTTATTCGGAGCCGGTGTGGAGGTGAAAACTTGAGACAATGGCAATTTCGGGTTGGAGATAAGAAAATAAGAGGAAGAGAGAAGGAGAAAGGTATAAACTTTATGGAGTTGAGGTAATTGATTGGCAGTGGAGCAGCAACGACAGTGAGGTGGTCGGCCGTAGTGGAGGGCTTTCGGGGTGAAATGGGTATGAAATGATAGATCTCGAGGAGATTTATCTGTTTATGTGTGTGTTACAAGGTATGGAAGGTTAGATTTTGCCGGATTTTAGGGTGGCGGCGGCTATGGTGTTTTCGGATTTAGGTAGATTTGGTGAGATTGAGGGTGATTTCGGGGATTTGAGAATTGGATATGGGTAGAGGATAAAAAGAGGAGAAGATTGTTATAATTTGGGGGTCTTTGGAGGTTGGCCGCCGGTGGGCAATTTTCGGTGGCGGAGCATAGAGGCAGTGGGCGGAGGGATGAGAGAGAGTGAAGAGAGAAGAAGAGAAGAAACTAGGGCAAAAATGGGGGCAAACATCTGGTAATTGGGGTTTTAAATATTAGAAGGGAGATTGAATGGTGGCCTTTGTATCATGAGGAAATGGATGGGTGAGATTGAATCTTGAGGCTACTAAGCAAAACAACGTAGTTTAATGTCCTAATTACGTCATTTTGGTTATGCTGTTAGACCACTTGGCTGGACGGGTACTAGGCTCGATTTTGTGGGCAAGTTTTGGCATAATTCGGCTAAACAAAGCATCAATCCAATCCCTTAAACCCTTAAGAAAGTTATTTAATAATCTAATGCTAAAGTCTATAAACACACACAATAAACTTAGAAAAAAATATAATGTAGGAGAAATAGAAAGAGCAAAAATTAAATATTTACAACTGCCCTCTTTGTTTGAGAACATGAAGAGTTTTCGTGCAAAGAAAGTGAATACCATAGCTAATTTTGCTCATGTATCACTCCAATGAAAGCATTTGTTTGGAAAAAGGTGGCAGAACCTTGATTTCCAGGTGGCCTACATATCCTTGGCTATAAAGGAATCAAGTCAGTATAGTTCTGGGAAGATTTGATAGATGGGACTACGAGACACTAGATTTAAGACTGTTGTTGTTGTTGTTGCTGTTATTGTTACTTGCTGCTTACATCAACATGAAAATAGAAGAGAACTAAACTTGCTCGCTTATGTTTACCTTAGATTGGATCTTGATGCTCTTTGAAAAAAATAATTATGACTCAATCTCAGTTGCTTGCTTTCCTGATCCGAAATTGAGAAGATGAATCCTGAGACACTGAGTTGCTGACACATTATCAAAGCTAACTCCAACTATCTGGTGATCTAAAGACTTCTTTATTCTGATGTGAAACTGAAACCACATGTTTTAATCGTCACATGTGCTCTACGACGGGGCCTGCAAAGCCATCAAAGACGAACAAAAGTTTATACTCCATTTTGCACTAGGAACATTTTGTGAGTTATTGGAGAAAACTATAGGCTATCTAATTTATTGAAAGGAATACAATGAAAGTAGTATAAACTAGCTATGTGACGATATGCAACCACGAGGTAGTACCCTGTGTTACCAAAAGGAAACGTAATCAGGGGTTGGTACCTGTATTACTGAAAAGGAATGTAATCAGGGGTTGGTACCCTGTATTACTGAAGAGGAAATATAACCAGGGATTGGAGACTTGTATCACTAAAAGAAATATAACCAGGAGTTGGCGCCATGTATCACTAAGGGAACGTAATCAGGAGTTGGTGCCCTGTATTACTAAAAAGGAATGTAACCAAGGGTTTGTACCCTGTATTATTGGAAAACAAATGTAACCAGGGGTTGTCGCCCTGTATCACTAAAAGAAAATATAACGAGGGGTTGGCACCATATATCACTAATGGAACGTAACCAAGGGTTGTTGCCCCATATTACTGAAAAGGAATGTAACCAGGGGTTGGTACCCTGTATTACTGAAAAGGAATGTAACCAGGGGTTGACGCCCTGTATCACTAAAAGGAAATATAACGAGAGGTTGGCGCCATGTATCACTAAGTGAACGTAACCAAGAGTTGGTGCCCTGTATTACTGAAAAAATGTTAAATCCCTCTAGGCGAAAAAGTTCTACCTGAGTCAAGCTAAGTAAAACAGCCTTATCGAAGAGTACCTCTACCCCAAAATATGAGCTGAATCCCTTTAGGTGAAAAGGTTCCACCCGAGTTAAGCTATGTAAAACAACATGCGCGAAGAGTACTTCTATATGAAAATATGTGCTAGATCCCCCTAGGTGAAAAGGTTCTACCTGGGTTAAGTTACGTAAAACAACCTGATCGAAGAGTACTTCTCCCCGAAAATATCAACTGGATCCCCTTAGGAGAAAAGGTTCTAGCCGAGTTAAGCTACGTAAAATAGCCTGAGCGAAGAGTACTTCTACCATGAAATATGAGCTGGATTCCCCTAGGCAAAAAGGTTCTACCTGAGTTAAGCTACGTAAAACAACGTGAGTGAAGATTACTTCTACCCTGAAATATGAACTGGATCTCCCTAGGCGAAAGGTTCTACCTGAGTTAAGCAACAAAAATGGGAGGTATGAACATTAGTGATGCATGCTGAAAATAAAAGAAAATGGAGATTTTGAGGAACTTACCTTTGGTGACATTCGTCCTTTGAGAATCGCACTGCTTTGTTCCTGCTTCAAATAAAGAAAAATTGGGAGTTTTCAAAGTGGTGGTCGGTTTGTGGACTTGATGCCTTGAGTAATTTGAATTCATGACCACTCCGCTGTTGAAGAACTTATTCTAGTGTGGTACCAAGGTGCTCGGATACTCCGTATCACTCTTTGGAGACCTTGGCTTTCCGATGTTGCCCCCCCGCTATAACCTACCTGGATGTTCATGGTATCCCTAACCCTTGTCCCTAAGTCAAGGCAATTTTTTCTTTAAAATCAAACTTAGTTGTCTTACACCCAGTACTAGTTTGTGTATGTAGTGCTTATCAACTTTTCCCATGAAGCAAGTCCTGCTTAGGCGACCTTTCGGTTTCTTTGAGACACTTTGCTCGGCTTATGAAAAGAGATCACAGATAGATTCATGCCTTCGTCAATGCTGTATGTGCCCCAAATTATGCTCGATATTACAGGGAAACTATAGCCAGTTTTGCAACTATTTCTTTGCTTCGCTTTTGATGCAAGATTAGACCGAAAGGGACTCAAAGAAAATTATGGGTAAAACTAGAAGAGAAATTTAAAGTGATAAACAAATTTGTTTAAACAACAGGTGTTCTTTTCGGTGAAAGGAATAGGAAGATTTATCTGGAGGCATGTGTCGACTTCAATGAACCATGACATGCATTCTGGACGAGACACCTCATCTGTCTGAGCTGTCTAATTCTTAAAATTTGTCGCAATTCATCTTGAAACTGTATTGGTTGTGCTCATGTTGGAGTATCAGAGACCCTCATTCGGCTAGTAGCGCCCTTTGCGGGTTTTCACCAACTGACCTCTCTCATTGCTCTACTCATCGTTGTCTTATGGTGCCCATATGGGTTTTCACCAATACGACTCTCTCATTTCTCTGCTCACTGTCGCCTTGCGGTGCTCATGCGGGTTTTCACCGATAAGACTCTCTCATTTCTTTTTTATTTCTTTTTTGTTTTTCTTTTATTGATTTTTCGTCTCCCTTGACTAAGATACTGCATGCGACAGGTTGTCCGACACCCTTGGCATAGTGACTTCAACATTCTTAAATATCGATCAGAAGGTCTTAACGGGAAAAGGTAAAAAGAACCTTGAACTGAATTGTAACTTTTGGAACCTTTTTATAGAATTAAGATAAAAATAAACAAACTTCTACCCAAGTTTTGGAGTATTGGGGATATGCATTTTTTGTTGTGATGGGATCGAACCCAGGATAAGGTTGCATACGTATCCTTTCAGAATCAGGTCGAACATAGTTCACTGACTCGGAAGATTTGTTGATGATTTGTTTTTCTTTTTTTTTCATTTTTGTTTTTACAAGTACATAGGTTCCAAAAGAGGGAAAATAAAGAAGACAAATACGGCCAAAAGGGTTAACAAAAAGGTGACACCTATTTGGGATAGTGAGCAATGATAGCCTTCGTCATCTTGATGTGAAAAAATCATTCGTGAAAGTTCCGCAGTGGGTATATATTAAGCATAATATATTTTGACTACATCTGCATTAATAGTCATGTCTGGTACCTGTCCTTCTTCATCTACCAAGTGCAAGGCCCATTTTGGTAACACTTTCTTGATGATGTAGGGTCCTTGCCAGTTCGGGGAGAACTTTTCTTTAGCTTCTACCTGGTGCAGAAGGATGCATTTCAAAACGAGTTGGCCCACCTCAAAGTACCTTGGGCACACTTTCTTATTATAGGCACGTGCCATTCTTTGCTGCTATAATTGGCTGAAACACACTACCGCTAGCTGTTTTTCATAAATCAACATTAGCTGCTCTAATTGTGTCTTGACCCACTGAGTGTTTTCTATCTCTGATTCTACAATGATTTGGAGAGAGAGAATTTTGACTTCAGCCGGTATTACAGCTTCAGTTCTGTATACCAGCAAATAAGGAGTTGCACCAATGGATGTGCGAGGAGTCGTGTGGTATCCCAAAAGCTCAAAAGGCAACTTTTCATGCCATTGCCTAGACCCTTGGATCATCTTCCTGAGAATCTTCTTGATGTTCTTGTTTGCCGCCTCAATGGCTCTGTTGGCTTTTGGTCGGTAAGGGGTAGAAAGGCGAAGCACAATTTTAAATTGCTCGCATACCTCCTTCATTAAATAACTATTTAGGTTGGCTGCGTTGTTAGTGATAATGGTCTTCGGGATACCAAAGCGACAGATGATATTGGAATGAACAAAGTCTACCATTGCTTTCTTAGTGACTACTTTGAAAGTGACGGCCTCCACCCACTTGGTGAAGTAATCAATTGCAATCAAAATGAATTTATGCCCATCTGAAGCCTTTAGATCGATTGGCCCAATAATATCCATTACCCAAGCAACAAAAGTCCAAGTAGAGGATATGGGATTCAATTCCGATGGAGGCAAGTGAATTAGGTTGCCATGAATCTGGCATTGGTGACACTTGCGAAGAAAGCTGAAGCAATCTCGCTCCATAGTAAGCCAATAATTCCCTGCCCGCAAAATCTTCTTCGCCAAAACATATCCATTCATGCGAGGCCAACATACCCCCGAATGCACTTTTCTCATGATCCACTTAGCTTCTGTGGTATCTATGCATCTCAACAAGTTCAAATCTGGGGTCCTTTTGTACAAAATTTCACCATTCAGGAAGAAACCACTGGCGAACCACCTTATAGTTCTTTTTTATCTCCCTTGGCATGCTCCGGGTATTCCCTTGTTTTCAGGAATCGTTTTATGTCATGATACCATGGTTCACTATCTGGTTCTATCTCAATTGTATTGCAGTAACCGTGTTGACTATGAACTTGGATTTCTAGAGGACCAATATGAGTGTTGCCTGGATAAGGGAGCATCGAGACTAATGTAGCCAAGGCATCGACTAGCTTGTTGTGAACCTAGGAATATACCTGAACTCGATGGTTTTGAATCTGTTGCTTAGGTCTTGCACACATTGTCTGTATGGAATAAGCTTGATGTCTCGAGTCTCCCATTCGCCTTGGGATTGTCGGATAAGCAAGTCGTAATATACCATAACCAATAGTTCATGCATATCTAGATCAAGGGCCATTTTTAGACCCATGATACTAAACCAGTATTCTGCTATATTATTGGTTTAGAAGAATCGAAGTTGTGTCGTTGTAGGGTAATGGTGTACAATAGGTGAGATGAAGATTGCCCATATCCCAATTCCTTTGATATTGACAGGCCCATCAAAATACATTTTCCATACATGGATGTCATCCGGAACTACTTCCTCTATTGAGTTGACCTCTTCGTCTGGAAAGTATGTGCTCAGTGGCTCGTGATCATCATCGACTGGATTCTCTGCTAAATGATATGTCAAAGCCTATGCTTTCATTGCAGTGCGAGTGACATAGACGATGTCGAACTCTGTGAGCAGAATCTTTCATTTTGCGAGCCTGCCAGTGGGCATTGGCTTTTGGAAGGTGTACTTCAAAGGATCCATTCTTGATATGAGGTAAGTAGTGTTGGACAAAAGATAATGTCTCAGCTTTTGAGCGACGCAAGTCAGGGCACAACATGTCCTCTCCAACAGGGTATACTTGACTTCATAATTGGTGAACTTCTTGCTCAAGTAGTAGATTGCAAGTTCCTTTTTGCTTGTCGCATCATGTTGACCCAGAACACATCTAATGAAATTATCCATAACCAATAGATATAAAAATAAAGGCCTACCAGGCTCGGCCGGGACCAAGACAGGGGGTTTGGACAGATAGTCTTTGATTTTGTCGAATGCATTTTGGAAATCTTTTGTCCACTTAATAGCAACATCCTTTTTCAACAACTTAAAGATGGGATCACAGTGGTTGTGAGCTGAGTAATGAATCTACTGATGTAGTTCAACCTCCGAGCAAACTCATGACTTCAGTTTTGTTCTTTGGGGGGGTGGTAGATATCGAATGAACTTTATCTTAGATAGATCCTATTTGATGCCTCTATGGCTGACTATAAACCCAAGGAGCTTCCCAGACGAAACCCCAAATGCACACTTGGCTGGATTGAGTTTAAGGTTATACCTTCGCAGTCGTTCGAAGAACTTTCTCAAATCCTATATTTGACTTTATGATGACATCATCGACATATACTTCAATCTCTTTATGCATAATGTCATGAAAATGGTGGTCATGTCCCTCATGTAAGTTATCGTTGCATTCTTCAACCAGAATGGTATGTCCATGTGACAATACATACCCCATAGAGTGGTGAAAGCAGCCTTTTCTGCATCATCCTCATCTATTAGAATCTGGTGGTATCCGGCATAGAAATCCACAAAAGATTGTATCTCATGCTTTGCGTAATTATCTACAAATATGTGGATGTTTGGTAAAGGAAAGTTATTATAATGACCCGACCGGTGATTTTGAGCTCTAGTGCGTCGTTCAGCGATTTGAGGCCCTGGTAGCTTCTATTCATGTTCTATGAATTGCACGCATGGTTGAAATTGAATTTCTGGAAGTTCGGAGTTGATTCAGATAGAAAACTTGTCATTTCAGAAGATTAAAGTTGGAAGAGATCATTAAGGTTTGACTTTTGAGTAAAGGACCTCAAAATCAGGATTTGAATGTTCCAATAGGTTCGTATGATGATTTCAGAGTTAGACGTATGTTTGTGTTGAGTATCGGGTCCCCCGAGTGTTATCAATATCCGTTTGGAATTTCGAGCCTTGAAATAGGTTCGTATCATGATTTATGACTTGTACGCAAAGTTTGGCGTCATTTCGGAATGGTTTGATAGGATTCGGACGCGTTCGCCGAAGTTTGGAGGTTTGAAAATTTAAAGAAATGGCCGTCAATTCGTAAGATTTGATGTTGTTGATGTGATTTTACGCCTCGAGTACGTTCACCATGTACTTTGGGACTTGTTGGTATATTTGAGTGGGGTCCCGTATTTGAATCGGATTGAAATCGGATCAATATTGGATTTAGGTGATTGCTGGAGCTGCTGAAGTTCTGGTGTTATTGCACCTGCGGGGGGTTTGGCCGCAGGTGCGGACACGCAAGAGCGATGGAGGTCATCGCAGAAGTGAAGAAGGCCAACTAGGGGTAGGGTCACAGGTGTAAAGTTTGGGCGCGCAGATGCGCATCCGCAGAAGCGGAGAAGACGCCATAGATGCGGAATCTGGGCCTTTGCTACTGGACCGCAGGTGCGGTCGTGCGCCACAGACGCGGGCTCGCAGGAGCAGTCAGTGCTCCGCAGAAGCATGACTGCAGGAGCGGATTTTGTCCCTAGAATAGGATTTTCCTGGGCTTAGAAGGGAACCACACTTGCGATAGATTTGTCCGCAAGTGCGGAGTCACAGGTGCGACAGTCTGGCCGCATGTGTGAAATCACTGAGCAGTGGGGTGCTTTTAATTCGAGACTTAGCCCATTGCTTTCACATTTTGCATTTGGTTGGGCGATTTTTGGAGCTCTTGGAGGGGAGATTTTCATCATCTATTTTGAGGTAAGTTATTCCCACTTGTTTTAAGTTAAATACATAGATTCTAAAAGGATTTAAACAGGAAAAATAATTAGTGTAAATTGTGGGATTTTGGTAGAAAACCTAAAAGTTAAATACATATATTCTATATTTGAGTTCATTGCGTCATGAGTAAAGTTTATCTTTGAAAAGTTTCAGAATCCGGGCACGTGGGTCCAAGGGTTGACTTTATTGAATTTTCCAGTGGACTTGGGAATTGTTATAAATTGATTAATTATAAGCATTGGGGTATATTTTGATTGAATTGCACATTGTTTGACTAGTTTCAGATCGTTTGGCTTTATGTCGAGAACTTAAAGAGGTATTGGAGCCGTTTATGGAACTTCGGAGTGAGGTAAGTCTCCTGTCTAACCTTGTGAGGGGGAAACTACCCCTAGGTGATGTCGTAGAGAATTTCGGGTTGGAATTTGGTTCTAAGTCTTGTGGGATAAGGTAGTAGGAAGGGTCTTCAGTCTAGTTTGAGCTAATGTGATCACATGGGTTGTAGTGGCACGAGTAGGTGCACGAGGTGTCAAATAGTGATTTTGGACAACTATGAAACAATTCTTGGCACGTTCGAGGATGAACACATGTTTAAGTGGGGGAGAATGTAACGACCCGACCGGTCGTTTTGAGCTCTAGTGCGTCGTTCAGCAGTTTGAGGCCCAGAGTAGCTTCTCTTCATGTTCTATGACTTGTACTTGTGGTCGGAATTGAATTGAATTTCAGGAAGTTCGGAGTTGATTCGGATGGAAACATTCTCATTTCAGAAGCTTAAAGTGGGAAGAGTTGACTAAGGTTTGAATTTTGAGTAAACGACCTCGGAATCGGGACTTGAAGGTTCCAATCGGTTGGTATGATGATTTCAGATTTAGGCGTATGTTCGGGTTGAGTATCGGGTCGCCCAGGAGCATTTCAGCGCTTATTGTGAAAAGTTGAAACTTTGAAGGTTTTAAAATTTTCTAAGTTTGGTTTGAAGTGGAATTTGGTGTTATCGATGGCCGTTTGGGATTCTTAGCCTTGAAATAGGTTTGTATCATGATTTATGACTTGTACGCAAAGTTTGGCGTCATTCCAAAATGTTTTGATAGGATTCGGACGCGTTCGTCGAAGTTTGGAGGTTTGAAAATTTAAAGAAAGGTTTTGGCCGTCGATTCGTAAGATTTGATGTTGTTGATGTAATTTTAGGCCTCGAGTAGGTTTGCCATGTGTTTTGGGACTTGTTGGTATCTTCGGACGGGGTCTCGGGGGCCCCGAGTTTGAATCGGATCAATGTTGGATTTTAGGTGATTGCTGGAGTTGCTGAAGTTCTGATGTCATCGCACCTGCAGAGGGTTTGGCCGAAGATGCTGACATACAGGAGCGAGGGAGGTCATCGCAAAAGCGAAGAAGGCCAGCCAGGGGAAGGGTCGCAGGTGCGGAGTTTGGGTGCGTGTACGCGCATCTACAGAAACAGAGAAGGTGCCGTAGATACGGAATCTGGGCCTTTGCAACTGGACCGTAGGTGCGGTCATGTGCCGCAGACGTGGGATCGCAGGAGCGGTCAGTGCTCCCCAGAAGCGTGACCGCACGAGCGGACTTTTGTCCGCAGAAGAGGATTTGCCTGGGCTTAGAATGGAACCGCACCTGCGATGGATTTGTCCACAGGTGCGGAGTCGCAGGTGCCACTATGCGGCCGTAGGTGCGAAATCGTTGGGCAGTAAGGTGCTTTTAATTCGAAACATATCCCATTTCTCTCACATTTTGCATTTGGTTGGGCGATTCTTGGAGCTCTTAGAGGGGAGAAATTGTGGTAGAAAACCTAAAATTTGGTATTGTTGGATTTTGACCACGAAGTTGGACAAATAGAATTTAGAATAAATCATATATTTGAGTTCATAATGTCGTGGTCCCAAGGGTTGACTTTATTGACTTTTCGAGCGAAGTAGGGAATTGTTATAAATTGATTAATTATAATCATTGGAGTATATCTTGATTGAATTGCACATTGTTTGGCTAATTTCAGATCGTTTGGCTTTGAGTCGAGAAGTTAAAGAGGCATTGGAGCCGGTTATGGAACTTTGGTGATGTAATTGTTATGTATGCACAGGGTGACGAGAGTCCGTACGTAGCTAAACCATATTTATGTTCGGGTATACTTAGGACTTTATCATGTCATATATATATATATATATATATATATATATATATATATATATATATATATATATATATATATATATATATATATATTAGGTTAAGCCTTATCCCTTGAGTTGTTGGCAAGTTATTTGAGAAACGGTAAAGGTTTTATTCACTTTGTGCTCATGTACTGTATTGTAAGCACGTGTCTCGTAACTCAATCATTTCCTTCCTTTCTTGAGGAGAGGGCCAAAATCCTCGGCAGTATAATAGATGCATCTATGGTTCGTGCCGCTTGACCCTCAATAGTGTTCCGGATCGGGCCGAACAACCTCGGCATAATCGTGCGTTATATTCCTGGCAATCCGAATATTCACGAGATTATCTTTCTACTGATGCCCAACATTTTATATGGTACTTCTTATCCGTTTGTTACTGGCACATGATACATATGAGTTGTTGAGGTAGAATACAAGACTGAGAAATTCATACTTTAAAAGAAATATTTGGAAGATCAGGTAACTTCACATCTGCTTATGATTTATTATATTGCTTTGTTGGACCTCTAGTAAAGTGTCGATGTTAACCTCTCGTTACTACTTCTCCTGAGTTATGCTAGATACTTACTGAGTATGCGTTTATTTACGTACTCATGCTACACTTCTGCACTAAATGTGTAGGATCTGACAGGTTCAAATGATGGTTATTTTGGCGCGTAGGCGCAACTACTGAGGAGACTTTATGGTGAACTTGTTCGAGTTAACAGTGTTCCCTCGTTGGTATGAATCCTAATCTTTTTCTCTTTGTATTTAATTTTCTGTTACCTTTGTGATTGATTTTTAGATCTTGTTATTCTAAGTTGAAATTCTGTTAATAATTGTCTTTGTCATATTTAATCTAGTTTCTAATTTTTGTCTTTGTTTAACTTAATCGGTTTCATTAGTTTTACCTCACTGTTAACATGTATTTTGCTTAGCTCTGAAATTAGTTTTAATTTTAAGTTTATAACCTTTTAGCTTCTAATTGTCATTTCTTTTAAATAATGCTTAATGAGTCGTACTAATTAACTAAAATTTCAAGAATCAACATGTCGGCATAACTATTTGTCGGTTTAGTTGCTTGTTTGTTTAAGTCATTTTCAGATAGTATAATTAGTGGTCTAAATCAGATTGAAGGCTTCCAGCAATTTTGTTTCTGGTTTTTCCTTTGTGTTTGATTGTAGTTTTTTTGGTTTAAGTTCCGACTAATTCATGTTTAATATTTCTGATTTCGTCTTTGATTAGTTAGTTTTCTAATTGCTTCACTGTGTAATAATCATTTAGCTTGACTTTAATTTTGTTAAATTCTGACTTATGTTGTCGATTAATAGTTCAAATTGTTAAGTCTTGTTAGGTCATATTTCTATTTTTGATTTGTTTTGAGCAAGTAGATTAGTGCTATTGGTTTAAAGCTAAAGTTTAGTTTAAATCAATCATGATATAGGGTACTAATAGTCTACGTTTTTTTCTACTAGGATGGTTGAAATGACTTCTTTCCTCCTTGCTTCTACTACAGCAGATCTTCAGGCTGTCCTTTTATCTTTTGGACAGCCCTTTGAATAGTGTTTAGCACATAAAATCAGTCCTTTTTGGACAAATTTTTAGTGGACCAAAATCTATCCAAAAAATGCCCTTCTTTAGCTACTTAAGGGCTGGTTCTTTCCTCAATACACACACATAGACATATCATTCACTCTAAGCAAAACACACAACTTTAAGAGTAAAAGATAGCAGCTGAACACTTAATAGTAAGCTGAAAATTGTGAGCTTTTGTGAGTGAATCCTAGAGTATAAACCTTTTGATAAAAAAGAAGGATCTCTTAGGTGATTCTTGAAATTACTAGTGATTAGTTTCAAGTGTCATTTGCTGAAATTTTCTGGATCATTTCTGCTGGGTTTCCAACACTTTTCTCCTGATTTGCTGTTGTTTCATTATTGTTTTTGCTGTCGTTTCTGCTCATTTCGCTGCTGTATTTTTATTCTGCAAACCGGGTAATTCCTACGCTTTTGTATTGTAGAATTCTGATAGTAATAAGAAGACTAGAACTTGTCCGGTTAGTTGAAGCATGCCATACATGATCTTTGCTTAAGAATGAATATTGTACCCATGTATAAAAACATGTAAATATGTAGTAGTTATAGCTTTTATTTTTAGAAGACAACTCTCTACTTATTGTTATCTAGTTGTTGAAAGTCCATTTCTCACCTTATTGTACTTAAAAGTTTTTAATCTACTTTAGGTGAGCATATTGTAGATGTGAATCTAATTTCTTTAGTTTACTGTGTTCATTCCATTATTTGCTTGCTTTGGTATCGCCTTGCTTAGTTAAATTGTTAACCTTCTCTGAAGTTATTCTTCAAACATAAAAATATCCTTGTTGAATTTTGTTTGAATCTTTGTTTCGTTTATTAGCTTTAGATTTCGGTGAGCTTTTATCATGTTTCGATTACATCATTTATTGAGGTAAATTGTTTATTAGTATCAAATTTGGCCAGTTTCATGGTTAGGTTAAAATAAAGTTTGTTTTATTGGATTTAAGAAGGAATTTGGGGTTTAACTGCTAATAGGCTTCAAGGACTCATATTCAATGCTATATATACTGATTTGGCCCATTGCTACCAAGTATCCATAAGCTGAGTTCTTTCCTTAATCAATAAGCTAGCCCCTTTTCCACAAATAAATAAGTGGCCTAATGCAATGGAATTTCAATAAGCATAAGCCTAGCAATTTCAACGCTGTAGGTTAGTTAAATAAAATATAATAGTAGTATATCCTCTCCTCTTGAATAATTAATTAAATAATTTAATCACTTTTAATAATTAATTTAGCACGCTAGGCAACTTGTGGGCGCGCTTTAACTTTTACATTCACGAACTCGCTTGCGTTGCGTGATGTTTAACATTCATTAAATTAATTCAATAATTTCATACCATATCCAATAGTGTTAATTAATTTCTAATTTAATCAATCCCTAGCTATAATCGCGGATTAGCTTGCGTGGCGCGATGGTTGACATTTATTAAATTCCAAAAATAATTAATTTCCTCAAACGTAGTAATTTTTCTAAAAGTAATAACATGCTAATAACCCTTTGTCATGATTGCGGATTCGCTTGCGTAGAGTTGTTATGACAAAATTAACAAATTTCGTCTCGATCATGCATTCACTTGCGTAGTGTGATTAGGACATCTTATTATTCAAAATATTCTTTAGTATTTCTAATAATTAAAAAATAAAGCGGACATAGGTAAAATATGAAAAATCAATAAAACACAGTTTATCCAAAAATAATATAAGCCAAATGTAGTCAATAAAGCGACTGTGTTGGAACCATAGGACTCGGGGAATTCCTTACACCTTTTTCTCGGTCAACAGAATTCCTTATCTGGACTTTATTTTTGCAGACCATTAATAATAGAGTCAAATCTTCCTTTGACTAGGGATTCAAATAAAAGGTGACTTGGAACACCGAAAAAATCTGTAAATAAAATAATCCCTACTCAAGTTTGTCACTTTAATTGGAAAAACTCTTTAACCCACAATTCATAATACATATATCCTTTTGGGTTAAAAAGGGGTGTGACAGCTCTAGCGATTTTGCTGGGGACTAACCAGAATTCGAGCTTGTACATGTTGACTTTTGATAGGTTACAACTATCTTACTTTATGTTTTGATGATCTAACAAACTTACTG
This sequence comes from Nicotiana tomentosiformis, assembly GCF_000390325.3. Lineage (NCBI taxonomy): Eukaryota > Viridiplantae > Streptophyta > Magnoliopsida > Solanales > Solanaceae > Nicotiana > Nicotiana tomentosiformis. The sequence continues at coordinate 101,850,317 of NC_090816.1, read as the reverse complement.
CCAAGAACCAGATAAGGAACCAGTTACAAATCCTTAAGACCTTAAGATCGAAAGGTTCCGGCTTGGAATATGCTTCAACTCTTCAGTGTCAAAGGAACAATAGAGGGAACAGATAACTATTGTTTCCCGAGGAAACAGTGCAAGTCAACTTCCCCAGTTGTAAAGTTGCTGCCTGCACACGCTACAGTGCAGAAACAGTGCAACAGTCAACTTTATGGGGAGTGTCTTTTACCCACCTTGCTCACGTCATCCTAGCGATGTCACAAATGCATTATTAATATCAAGGAAGATAAAACAAATCCCTTGTTCACTTAGAGAAATCATTGAAGCTCTCACACAGTCATTGATGATCAAGAAATCAACTTTCAAGTGCATCAATACCAAAGAACAACACTACTACGGACCAATTCTCCACAGCAAGTCATTGTATGTCCTTAGTTGAGTTGTAACTTTGTAATAGTTCTTAAATTGTATTTCCTACTTAGCTTGTTCAGATGTACTCTGTAGGAAACCTTTTTGTAAACTTTAAACCTTTGTGTTTGAGTCTTGGCTAGAGTTAGTCAAGTTGTAAAGTCTTTGTAATAGAGTTATTACAAAGTGTTTTGTAATAGAGTATTACAAGTTAGTGAGGGATTAAAAGGTTAATTCCTAGGTTGCATAGGTTGTAATATAAACATTGCTCAGTATTGAAGTTGAAATCCTACAAGGGCAGTTCGTGGTTTTTAATCCAGTTCAGTTGAAAATTTTCCACGTAAAATTCCTCTTGTCATTTACTTACTGTTGTGTGCGTGTGTTCTAAGTGGAACTAATAGAGAACCTGGTTCTCTATAGAGTTTGGTGAACCCTTATATTCTATCAGTTGGTATCAGAGCAGGTACTTTCTATCAGGTTAACACCTAGAAAGGATCCTCATGGCTGCTCCTCCAAACTTCGAAGAAGGCCCGTCTACTTACAGACCACCTAGGTTCAATGGACAGTATTACGGATGATGGAAAACTAGGATGCATGACTTCATTATGGCTGAAGATTCTGAGCTATGGGATGTTATATGTGACAAACCCTTTGTTCCCACCAAGAATCTTGGCGACCGAGCTGTAGCCATTCCCAAGACGAGGAAGGAATTCAATGATGCTGATCGAAAGGCCATAGAAAAGAACTTTCGTGCAAAGAAAATTCTTGTTTGTGGCGTTGGTCCTGATGAACATAACAGGATATCGGCATGCCAATCTGCAAAAGAAATCTGGGAGGCTCTTGAAACATCTCATGAAGGAACAACTTAGGTGAAGCAATCCAAGATCCACATGCTCACAACTGAGTACGATCTCTTCAGGATGAAAGATGATGAATCCATCCAAGATATGCACACTTTCTTCACCTCCATAATTAATGAGCTTCACTCTCTTGGTGAAATTATTCCAAGAAATAAGCTTGTCAGGAAAATCCTTAGTGTTCTGCCCAGTTCTTGGGAAAGCAAAGTGAACGCCATTACAGAGGCGAAGGACTTGCAGACACTGACCATAGATGAACTTGTTGGCAATCTAAAAACATATGAAATGAAGAAGAAGAAGGACAATGAAAGAAGAAAACCCAACAGGAGAAGAACCTGGTCCACAAGACAGACAGCAATAATTCAAGTGGTGAGGATGGCGATATGGCTTACTTGACAAGAAGATTCCAGAAGATGGTTCACAGGAATGGAGGCATTCCAAAAAAGGGAAGTTATAGCAAGCCAAACAATTATGACCTCTGTCATAAATGTGGCAAGCCAGGACATTTCATCAAGGAGTGCCATCTCTTAAAGCAAGATCAGTACAAAAACAACTTTGACAAAGTCGACTAGAGGAACCCGGTTCTTGATAAACGCTTCAAGAGAAAGAATGCAGCTGACCATGTTATAAAGCAAGCTCTTGCTGCATGGGGAGACTCCTCCAGCAAATCTGAAGAAGAAAATAATCATGGTGATAGTTGAATGATGGAAATAGAAAGTGAAGCAACTGAGTATGACTCAATCTTTGCCTTGATGGCTCAGTCTGATAATGATGAAGATTACGACGATGATGAGGTAAATTTTCTGGATGTTCGGAGAAATCAGAAATTTTATTCTCCTAAAAAACTCATGTCTTTGGAAAATGTGTTAATTGATGCCTATCACAGTCTTATAAATGATAAATATGCTTTAACTATGGAGTTAGGAGAAGTAGAACAAACCAAAGATGAGTTAGTAATCATGGTTGTTGACTTAAAGGAAACAATTGAGAACCTGAAGAAAGAGAAGGATGCCTTAGATGAAAAAATTGCAAATATAGAACATGAAAGAGATGATCTAATGGTCGCTGTGGTAGACCTAAAAGAGACCTGTGAGTGTGTAAGAAAGGAAAAAGAAATCTTAGATGAGAGAGTTACTAACATTGAGCATGAGAGTGATGACCTATTAGTGGTGGTAGTGGACTTGAAGGAAACAATTGGAGAACCTAAAATAGAGAGTAGGCCTGAAAATTCTCAAAAGGGAAAGGAAGTTGCAAGCGAGGCACACATTAAGCTTGAAAATGAGTTAAATTCAATGAAGTCTAGTCTGTGTGCTGAGCTTGAGAAAAACAAATAATTTCATGAAGAATTAGGAAGAGTGAAGAGTGATCTTGAAAAATCACTCAAGTGGAGCTGGCCCTCTGATGCTATCACTGCCATGTACACCAACAATGGGGGAAACAGGCAGGGGATTGGGTTCCAAAGGGAAAAGATTCCTTATAACCTTCATAGCAAGTATGTTACTGTACCCGATAATTGGATTTGCACCCACTATGGAAACACTGGGCACTTTAAAGAAAACTATAAGACCAGATTTCAGTCACAACAGAAAAATATAGTTTTTGCTGAGAAAGTAACTACTGGTAGGGAACCTGGTCCCTCATATAAAAAACGCATGATGCCTGCTTGGACCAGAAGATCCCTCATTCACCTCTTTCCTTATTATAAGGGACCCAAACCCGTTTGGGTCCTAAATCTGACTCCTAATTCTCTTGTGCAGGGAACAGTGAAGGAAAGCAGCATACAATGGTACATGGATAGTGGCTGCTCAAAGCACATGACTAGAAGTATAACTGATTTCCTTTCGTTTAAAGCCCTACAAAGAGGGAGTGTATCCTTTGGTAATGGCAAGAAAGGATACATTCTGGGAGTTGGAAGGATTGGGAAGTCTCTCTCACACTCAATCGAAAATGTGTTTCCTAGATCTGTGACAAGGGAAACAAGGTGGAATTTGTGTCACTAGTATGTACATTCACAAACATAGTGACTGGTGAGGTGGTGCTAGTAGCAAAAAGATACAAAAATATCTATGTTGCTGATTTTGAGTCTCTGTAGAATGGTGATCTCAACTATCTAAGTGCTATTAAACGATGATGCTGAATTATGGCATAGGAGGCTGGGTCATGCAAGCTTCACATTGCTGAAAAAATTGGTCAGGAAGGACCTGGTTCGTGGTCTGCCCAAGTCAAATTTCAAGAATCACAAAGTGTGTGATGCAAGTGTAAAAGGTAAGCAAGTCAGATCTTTATTCAAGCCCAAAAGGGAAGTCAGTACCTCAAAGTCACTTAATCTTCTTCACATGGATCTATGTGGACTCATGAGGGTGGCAAGCAGGGGAGGAAAGAAATATATTTTTGTTATAGTCGACGATTACCCCAGATTCACCTGGACCCTATTTCTCAGAACCAAGGACGAAACCTTTGGAGTGTTTGTTGCTTTCGTCAAAAGGATTCAAGTAAATATGGGTAATAATGTAGCCTGCATCGGGTCTGATTATGGGACAGAGTTCGACAATGCCAAATTTGATGAGTTCTGTACTGAAAATGGTATCACTCACAATTTTTCGCCTCTAAGAACACCTCAACAAAATGATATTGTGGAGAGGAAAAATAGAACTCTTGAAGACATGGCAAGGACAATGTTGATTGACAGTGGGATCACAAAGAATTTCTGGGAAGAAACTGTCAATACTGCTTGCTACTTGATGAACAGGTGCATGATTAGGTCCCTTCTGAATAAGAATCCATATGAACTGCTGAATGGAAGGAAGCCCAAGCTGACACATTTAAGGACCTTTGGGTGTAAATGTTTTTTCCTCAACAATGGAAAGGAAGCTCTTGGAATATTCGAAATCAAGAGTTGCATTTGGGTCAGGAGCACATTAAGGGAAATATCCTTGAGGTAGTCATATATACCTCCCGAGCATGCAGGAGTTTCCAGGTAATAATGCCTGTGCGATTTGCAGAAGTATCATTGAACGTCGCCCGTCACATATCTGCATACTTAGAGAGGATAAACCACAATATTGGGGTCAGCCGCAGGAATAAGTGCCTTGACTACAGTAATGCCGGTGGATTCTCCTGTAGAGATTAGAGTCTTCTTTTAGTTGGAAGTCCACTTTGATTGTTCTTTTGTTGTCTTTGAGTCTGTAAAAGTCTTTTGGTGTTTTGAGTCTTATTATTTTTCCTTTTATTTTAAAAGGTCTGTCTAAGTTGAGTCTGGTCTTGTTTAAATGTTTGTCTTTATGTAAATTTTGTTTTTGAGTCTTGTATCAAATTGGTCATGTCCTTGAACTATGTAATGACCTGATGACATGATACATAGGCAACCTCCAAAAGGTTCGATCGAAATATTTTTCAACATCTCTAAAATGAGGGATAAAAATGAGGTAAGTGAAAAGAAAAGTGAAAGAGAGAGAGAGAGAGAGGAAAAAATAAGAGCGCCAATAAGCATCAACCTTATAAGCCGGAATGAAACATGAAGCCTCCAAAAGCATGTTAGAAATGGTGATAATGTTAGGAGCATGGCATATTACTTGTGATTTATATCTGTAAAATGCCTAACCCTAACACGTTTGTTGTCTCTTTTATAGTAAACTTAAGATGGTTAGTTTGTGGTGAAAACTGGCAACACGTCATTACTTTACCAGATCTAAGGGAAAGGTAGCAATGACTAACAACAATAAAATCGAGTTGGTCACTAATAACCCTCAAGGTCAGTCAGTTGAGAAAGAGTTGGAGGAAGTAAGAAGATTGAAACAACAACTGTCTAATGTGTATCAGGCATGGGTCTCCGGGCAGCCTCCCCCTTAGGGTCCCTCAAAGGGAACTGCCACCGTACCCCTGGCTACTCAACCACCACTCTATGCAGCGAGCGATCACATTCTAACACCAGGGTATGTGCGAAATTACAGCTTCCCTGTTGCCCCTGGTACCTCTAATATGCGACCTCTAGCCACACCAGTCTGGAATACCCCTTCGTCATGTCCGGCGTGCCGGTATATACAATCCTGCCATGACCTCCTATGACGAGGCCAAACAATGAGACACCGTCTTATGCTTATGATGGCCATTACTACTCTCCAAATATGGCTTTTAGGGTCTCGACTCTATATAATCAGACTCCTCAATATGAGTCACCAGAAGAAACTGAAAAGGCTGCCAAGACGGGTGAGCCAGATGAGATGGCCAGAAAAGTGAAAAGTCTTGAGCAGAACATAAAGAAGATTCAAGATCTAGGTGGTCACAAAAGTGTTTCATTCAGTGATCTATGCATGTTCCCTCCCATCCATTTTCCACCAGGGTTCAAGACCCCAAAATTTGAGAATGGATGTCGAGCAAAGGCAGTTCGAGCAAGCTTCGATTGTTGATACTCATAAAAACCATGGAATCTGGTGAATCGAAGTTCGGCTTCTATGACATCAACAATACAACCTTATTCGGAGCCGGTGTGGAGGTGAAAACCTGAGACAATGGCAATTTCGGGTTCGAGATAAGAAAATAAGAGGAAGAGAGAAGGAGAAAGGTATAAACTTTATGGAGTTGACGAATTTGATCGGCAGTGGAGCAGCAACGACAGTGAGGTGGTCAGCCGTAGTGGAGGGCTTTCGGGGTGAAGTGGGTAGGAAATGATAGATCTCGAGGAGATCTATCCATTTATGTATGTGTTACAAGGTGTGGAAGGTTAGATCTTGCCGGATTTTAGGGTGGCGACGGCTATGGTTTTTTCAGATTTAGGTAGATTTGGTGAGATTGAGGGTGATTTCGGGGATTTGAGGATTGGATATGGGTAAAGGATAAAAAGAGGATAATAATGGTATAATTTGGGGGTCTTTGGAGGTTGGCCGCCGCCGGTGGGCGATTTTCGATGGCGGAGCATGGAGGCAGTGGGCGGAGGGATGAGAGAGAGTGAAGAGAGGAGAAGAGAAGAAACTAGGGCAAAAATGGGGGCAAACATCTGGTAATTGGGGTTTTAAATATTAGAAGGGAGATTGAATGGTGGCCTTTGTATCATGAGGAAATGGATGGATGAGATTGAATCTTGAGTCTACTAAGCAAAACAATGTAGTTTAATGTCCTAATTACGTCGTTTTGGTTATGCTGTCAGACCACTTGGCTGGACGGGTACTAGGCTCAATTTTGTGGGAAAGTTTTGGCATAATTCGGCTAAACAAAGCATCAATCCAATCCCTTAAACCCTTAACAAAGTTATTTAATAATCTAATGCTAAATTCTACATATACACACAATAAACTTAGAAAAAAATATAATGTAAGAGAAATAAAAAGAGCAAAAATTAAATATTTACAACTGCCCTCTTTGTTTGAGAACATGAAGAGTTTTCGTGCAAAGAAAGTGGATACCATAGCTAATTTTGCTCATGTATCACTCCAATGAAAGCATTTGTTTGGAAAAAGGTGACAGAACCTTGCTTCCGAGGTGGCCTACATATCATTGGCTATAAAGGAATCAGGTCAGTGTAGTTCTTGAAAGATTTGATAGATGGGACTACGAGACACTAGATTTAAGACTGTTGTTGCTGTTTTTGCTGTTATTGTTACTTGCTGCTTACATCAACAGGAAAATAGAAGAGAACTAAACTTGCTCTCTTTTGTTTACTTTAGATTAGATCTTGATGCTCTTTGAAAAGAATAATTATGACTCAATCTCAGTTGCTTGCTTTCCTGATCCCAAATTGAGAAGATGAATCCTCAGACGCTGAGTTGCTGACACATTATCAAAGCTAACTCCAACAATCTGGTGATCTAAAGACTTCTTTATTCTGATGTGAAACTGAAACCACATATTTTAATCGTCACATGTGCTCTACAACGGGGCCTGCAAAGCCATCAAAGATGAACAAAAGTTTCTGCTCCAATTTGCACTAGGGAACATTTTATGAGTTATTGGAGAAAACTATAGGCTATCTAATTTATTGAAAGGAATACAATGAAAGTAGTATAAACTAGCTATGTGACGATATGCAACCACGAGGTAGTACCCTGTGTTACCAAAAGGAAACGTAATCAGGGGTTGGTACCTGTATTACTGAAAAGGAATGTAATCAGGGGTTGGTACCCTGTATTACTGAAGAGGAAATATAACCAGGTATTGGAGACTTGTATCACTAAAAGAAATATAACCAGGAGTTGGCGCCCTGTATCACTAAGGGAATATAACCAGGGGTTGGTGCCTTGTATTACTGAAAAGGAATGTAACCAAGGGTTTGTACCCTGTATTACTGAAAAAAATAATGTAACCAGGGGTTGGCGCCCTGTATCACTAAAAGAAAATATAACCAGGGATTGGCACCATATATCACTAATGGAACGTAACCAAGGGTTGTTGCCCCGTATTACTGAAAAGGAATGTAACCAGGGGTTGGTACCCTGTATTACTGAAAAGGAATGTAACTAGGGGTTGGCGCCCTGTATCACTAAAAGGAAATATAACAAGAGGTTGGCGCCATGTATCACTAAGGGAACGTAACCAAGAGTTGGTGCCCCGTATTACTGAAAAAATGCTAAATCCCTCTAGGCGAAAACGTTCTACCTGAGTCAAGCTAAGTAAAACAGCTTTATCGAAGAGTACCTCTACCCCAAAATATGAGCTGAATCCCTTTTAGGTGAAAAGGTTCCACCCAAGTTAAGCTACGTAAAACAACATGCGCGAAGAGTACTTCTATCTGAAAATATGAGCTAGATCCCCCTAGGTGAAAAGGTTCTACCTGGGTTAAGTTACGTAAAACAACCTGATCGAAGAGTACTTCTCCCCGAAAATATCAACTGGATCCCCTTAGGAGAAAAGGTTCTAGTCGAGTTAAGCTACGTAAAATAGCCTGAGCAAAGAGTACTTCTACCATGAAATATGAGCTGGATTTCCCTAGGCAAAAAGGTTCTACCTGAGTTAAGCTACGTAAAACAACCTGAGTGAAGATTACTTCTACCCTGAAATATGAGCTGGATCCCCCTAGGCAAAAGGTTCTACCTGAGTTAAGCAACGAAAATGGGAGGTATGAACATTAGTGATGCATGCTGAAAATAAAAGAAAATGGAGATTTTGAGGAACTTACCTTTGGTGACATTCGTCCTTTGAGAATCGCACTACTTTGTTCCTACTTCAAATAAAGAAAAATTGGGAGTTTTCAAAGTGGTGGTCGGTTTGTGGACTTGATGCCTTGAGTAATTTGAATTCACGACCACTCCGCTGTCGAAGAACTTATTCTAGTGTGGTACCAAGGTGCTCGGAAACTCCGTATCACTTTTTGGAGACCTTGGGTTTCGGATGTTGCCCCCCGGCTATAACCTACATGGATGTTTATGGTATCCCTAACCCTTGTCCCTAAGTCAAGGCAATTTTTTCTTTAAAATCAAACTTAGTTGTCTTGCACCCAGTACTAGTTTGTGTATGTAGTACTTATCAACTTTTCCCATGAAGCAAGTCCTGCTTAGGCGACCTTTCGGTTTCTTTGAGACACTTTGCTCGGCTTATGAAAAGAGATCACAGATAGATTCATGCCTTCGTCAATGCTGTATGTGCCCCAAATTATGCATGATATTACAGGGAAACTATAGCCAGTTTTGCAACTATTTCTTTGCTTCGCTTTTGATGCAAGATTAGACCGAAAGGGACTCAAAGAAAATTATGGGTAAAACTAGAAGAGAAATTGAAAGTGATAAAAAATTTTGTTTAAACAACAGGTGTCCTTTTAGGTGAAAGGAATAAGAAGATTTATCTGGAGGCATGTGTCGACTTCAATGAACCATGACATGCATTCTGGACGAGACACCTCATCTGTCTGAGCTGTCTAATTCTTAAAATTTGTCGCAATTCATCTTGAAACTCTATTGGTTGTGCTCATGTTGGAGTATCAGAGACCCTCATTCGGATAGTAGCGCCCTTTGCGGGTTTTCACCAACTGACCTCTCTCATTGCTCTACTCATCGTTGTCTTATGGTGCCCATATGGGTTTTCACCAATACGACTCTCTCATTTCTCTGCTCACTGTCGCCTTGCGGTGCTCATGCGGGTTTTCACCGATAAGACTCTTTCATTTCTTTTTTCTTTTTCTTTTTCTTTTTCTTTTTCTTTTTCTTTTTCTTTTTTTGATTTTTCGTCTCCCTTGACTAAGATACTGCATGCGATAGGTTGTCCAACACCCTTGGCATAGTGACTTCAATATTCTTAAATATCGATCAGAAGGTCTTAACGGGAAAAGGTAAAAAGAACCTTGAACTGAATTGTAACTTTTGGAACCTTTTTATAGAATTAAGATAAAAATAAACAAACTTCTGCCCAAGTTTTGGAGTATTGGGGATATGCATTTTTTGTTGTGATGGGATCGAACCCAGGATAAGGTTGCGTACGTATCCTTTCAGAATCAGGTCGAACGTAGTTCACTGACTCGGAAGATTTGTTGATGATTTGTTTTTATTTTTTGTTTTTCATTTTTGTTTTTACAAGTACATAGGTTCCAAAAAGAGGGAAAATAAAGAAGACAAATACGGCCAAAAGGGTTAACAAAAAGGTGACACCTATTTGGGATAGTGAGCAATGATAGCCTTCATCATCTTGATGTGAAAAAATCATTCGTGAAAGTTCCTCAGTGGGTATATATTAAGCATAATATATTTTGACTACATCTGCATTAATAGTCATGTTTGGTACCCGTCCTTCTTCATCTACCAAGTGCAAGGCCCATTTTGGTAACACTTTCTTGATGATTTAGGGTCCTTGCCAGTTCGAGGAGAACTTTTCTTTAGCTTCTACCTGGTGCGGAAGGATGCATTTCAAAACGAGTTGGCCCACCTCAAAGTACCTTGGGCACACTTTATTATTATAGGCACGTGCCATTCTTTGCTGCTATAATTGGTTGAAACACACTACCGCTAGCTGTTTTTAATAAATCAACATTAGCTTCTCTAATTGTGTCTTGACCCACTGAGTGTTTTCTATCTCTGATTCTACAATGATTCGGAGAGAGAGAATTTTGACTTCAGCCGGTATTACAGCTTCAGTTCTGTATACCAGCAAATAAGGAGTTGCACCAACGGATGTGCGAGGAGTCGTGTGTTATCCCAAAAGCTCAAAAGGCAACTTTTCATGTCATTGCCTAGACCCTTGGATCATCTTCCTGAGAATCTTCTTGATGTTCTTGTTTGCCGCCTCAACGGCTCCGTTGGCTTTTGGTTGGTAAGGGGTAGAAAGGCGAAGAACAATTTTAAATTGCTCGCATACCTCCTTCATCAAGTGACTATTTAGGTTGGCTGCGTTGTCAGTGATAATGGTCTTCGGGATACCAAAGCGACAGATGATGTTGGTATGAACAAAGTCTACCATTGCTTTCTTAGTGACTACTTTGAAAGTGACGGCCTCCACCCACTTGGTGAAGTAATCAATTGCAATCAAAATGAATTTATGCCCATTTGAAGCCTTTGGATCGATTGGCCCAATAATATCCATTCCCCAAGCAACAAAAGTCCAAGTAGAGGATATGGGATTCAATTCCGATGGAGGCAAGTGAATTAGGTTGCCATGAATCTGGCATTGGTGACACTTGCGAAGATGCTGAAGCAATCTCGCTCCATAGTAAGCCAATAATTCCCTGCCCGCAAAAACTTCTTCGCCAAAACATATCCATTCATGTGAGGCCAACATACCCCCGAATGCACTTTACTCATGATCCACTTAGCTTCTGTAGCATCTATGCATCTCAACAAGTTCAAATCTGGGGTCCTTTTGTACAAAATTTCACCATTCAGGAAGAAACCACTAGCGAACCACCTTATAGTTCTTTTTTTATCTCCCTTGGCATGCTCCGAATATTCCCTTGTTTTCAGGAATCGCTTTATGTCATGATACCATGGTTCACTATCTGGTTCTATCTCAATTGTATTGCAATAACCGTGTTGACTCCGAACTTGGATTTCTAGAGGACCAATATGAGTGTTGCCTGGATAAGGGAGCATCGAGGCTAATGTAGCCAAGGCATCGACTAGCTTGTTGTGAACCTAGGAATATACCTGAACTCGATGGTTTTGAATCTTTTGCTTAGGTCTTGCACACATTGTCTGTATGGAATAAGCTTGATGTCTCGCGTCTCCCATTCGCCTTGGGATTGTCGGATAAGAAAGTCATAATATACCATAACTAATAGTTCATGCATATCCAGATCAAGGGCCATTTTTAGACCCATGATACTAAACCCGTATTTTGCCATATTATTGGTATAGAAGAATCGAAGTTGTGTCGTTGTAGGGTAATGGTGTACAATAGGTGAGATGAGGATTGCCCATATCCCAACTCCTTTGATATTGACAGGCCCATCAAAATACATTTTCCATACATGGCTGTCATCCGGAACTATTTCCTCTATTGAGTTGACCTCTTCGTCCGGAAAGTATGTGCTCAGTGGCTCGTGATCATCATCGACTGGATTCTCTGCTAAATGATATGTCAAAGCCTGTGCTTTCATTGTAGTGCGAGTGACATAGACGATGTCGAACTCTGTGAGCAGAATCTTTCATTTTGCGAGCCTGCCAGTGGGCATTGGCTTTTGGAAGGTGTACTTCAAAGGATCCATTCTTGATATGAGGTAAGTAGTGTTGGACAAAAGATAATGTCTCAGCTTTTGAGCGACGCAAGTCAGGGCACAACATGTCCTCTCCAATAGGGTATACTTGACTTCATAATTGGTGAACTTCTTGCTCAAGTAGTAGATTGCAAGTTCCTTTTTGCTTGTCGCATCATGTTGACCCAGAACACATCTAATGAAATTATCCATAACCAATAGATATAAAAATAAAGGCCTACCAGGCTCGGCCGGGACCAAGACAGGGGGTTTGGACAGATAGTCTTTGATTTTGTCGAATGTATTTTGGAAATATTTTGTCCACTTAATAGCAACATCCTTTTTCAACAACTTAAAGATGGGATCACAGTGGTTGTGAGCTGAGTAATGAATCTACTGATGTAGTTCAACCTCCGAGCAAACTCATGACTTCAGTTTTGTTCTTTGGGGGGTGGTAGATATCGAATGAACTTTATCTTAGATAGATCCTATTTGATGCCTCTATGGCTGACTATAAACCCAAGGAGCTTCCCAGACGAAACCCCAAATGCACACTTGGCTGGATTGAGTTTAAGGTTATACCTTCGCAGCCGTTCGAAGAACTTTCTCAAATCGCACACTTGATCAACCTCTATATTTGACTTTATGATGACATCATCGACATATACTTCAATCTCTTTATGCATAATGCCATGAAAATGGTGGTCATGTCCCTCATGTAAGTTATCGTTGCATTCTTCAACCAGAATGGTATGTCCATGTGACAATACATACCCCATAGAGTGGTGAAAGCAGCCTTTTCTGCATCATCCTTATCTATTAGAATCTGGTGGTATCCGGCATAGAAATCCACAAAAGATTATATCTCATGCTTTGCGTAATTATCTACAAATATGTGGATGTTTGGTAAAGGAAAGTTATTGTAACGACCCGATCGATCATTTTGAGCTCTAGTGCATCGTTCAGCGATTTGAGGCCCTGGGTAGCTTCTCTTCATGTTCTATGACTTGTACGCATGGTTGAAATGGAATTTCGGGAAGTTCGGAGTTGATTCAGATGGAAAACTTGTCATTTCAGAAGCTTAAAGTTGGAAGAGATCATTAAGGTTTGACTTTTGAGTAAAGGACCTCAAAATCAGGATTTGAAGGTTCCAATAGACTCGTATGATGATTTCAGAGTTAGGCATATGTTTGTGTTGAGTATCGGGTCCCCCGAGTGTTATCAATGTTCGTTTGGGATTTCGAGCCTTGAAATAGGTTCGTATCATGATTTATGACTTGTACGCAAAGTTTGGCGTCATTCCGAAATGGTTTGATAGGATTCTGACGCGTTCGCCGAAGTTTGGAGGTTTGAAAATTTAAAGAAATGGCCGTCAATTCGTAAGATTTGATGTTTTTGATGTGATTTTACGCCTCGAGTACGTTCACCATGTACTTTGGGAATTGTTGGTATATTTGAGCGGGGTCCCGGGGGTCCCGTATTTGAATCGGATTGAAATCGGATCAATGTTGGATTTAGGTAATTGCTGGAGCTGCTGAAGTTCTGGTGTCATCGCACCTGCGGGGGGTTTGGCCGCAGGTGTGGACACGCAAGAGCGATGGAGGTCATCGCAGAAGTGAAGAAGGCCAGCTAGGGGTAGGGTCACAAGTGTAGAGTTTGGGCGCACAGATGCGCATCCGCAGAAGCGGAGAAGGCGCCACAGATGTGGAATCTAGGCCTTTGCTACTGGACCACAGGTGCGGTCGTGCGCCACAGACGCGGGCTCGCAGGAGCGGTCAGTGCTCCGCAGAAGCATGACCGCAGGAGCGGATTTTGTCCCTAGAATAGGATTTTCCTGGGCTTAGAAGGGAACCACACTTGCGATGGATTTGTCCGCTGGTGCGGAGTCGCAGGTGCGATAGTCTGGCCGCATGTGCGAAATCACTGAGCAGTGGGGTGCTTTTAATTCGAGACTTAGCCCATTGCTTTCACATTTTGCATTTGGTTGGGCGATTCTTGGAGCTCTTGGAGGGGTGATTTTCATCATCTATTTTGAGGTAAGTTATTCCCACTTGTTTTAAGTTAAATACATAGATTCTATAAGGATTTAAACAGGAAACATAATTAGTAGAAATTGTGGGATTTTGGTAGAAAACCTAAAAGTTAAATACATATATTCTATATTTGAGTTCATGGCGTCATGAGTAAAGTTTATCTTTGTAAAGATTCAGAATCCGGGCACGTGGGTCCAAGGGTTGACTTTATTGAATTTTCCAGCGGACTTGGGAATTGTTATAAATTGATTAATTATAAGCATTGGGGTATATTTTGATTGAATTGCACATTGTTTGACTAGTTCCAGATCGTTTGGATTTGAGTCGAGAACTTAAAGAGGTATTGGAGCCGGTTATGGAACTTCAGAGCGAGGTAAGTCTCCTGTCTAAGAGGGGGAAACTACTCCTAGGTGATGTCGTAGAGAATTTCGTGTTGGAATTTGGTTCTAAGTCTTGTGGGCTAAGGTAGTAGGAAGGGTCTTCAGTCTGGTTTGAGCTAATGTGATCACATGGGTTGTAGTGGCACGAGTAGGTGCACGAGGTGTCAAATAGTGATTTTGGACCACTATGAAACAATTCTTGGCACATTCGAGGACGAACACATGTTTAAGTAGGGAAGAATGTAATGACCCGATCGGTCGTTTTGAGCTCTAGTGCGTCATTCAGCAGTTTGAGGCCCAGAGTAGCTTCTCTTCATGTTCTATGACTTGTACGTGTGGTTGGAATTGAATTTCAGGAAGTTCGGAGTTGATTCGGATGGAAACATTCTCATTTCAGAAGCTTAAAGTTGGAAGAGTTGACTAAGGTTTGAATTTTAAGTAAACGACCTCGGAATCGGGACTTGAAGGTTCCAATAGGTTGGTGTGATGATTTCAGATTTAGGCGTATGTTCGGGTTGAGTATCGGGTCGCCCAGGAGCATTTCAGCGCTTATTGTTAAAAGTTGACATTTTGAAGGTTTTAAAATTTTCTAAGTTTGGTTTGAAGTGGACTTTGGTGTTATCGATGGCCGTTTGGGATTCTGAGACTTTAAATAGGTTCGTATCATGATTTATGACTTGTACGCAAAGTTTGGCGTCATTCCGAAATGTTTTGATAGTATTCGGACGCGTTCGTCAAAGTTTGAAGGTTTGAAAATTTAAAGAAAGGTTTTGGCCGTTGATTCGTAAGATTTGATGTTGTTGATGTGATTTTAGGCCTCGAGTAGGTTTGCCATGTGTTTTGGGACTTGTTGGTATGTTCGGACGGGGTCTTGGGGGCCCCGAGTTTGAATCGGATCAATGTTGGATTTTAGGTGATTGCTGGAGTTGCTGAAGTTCTGGGGTCATCGCACCTGCGGAGGGTTTGGCCTAAGATGCGGACATACAGGAGTGAGGAAGGTCATCGCAAAAGCAAAGAAGGCCAGCCAGGGGAAGGGTCGCAGGTGCGGAGTTTGGGTGCGTATACGTGCATCCGCAGAAACGGAGAAGGTGCAGTAGAGGCGGAATCTGGGCCTTTGCAACTGGACCGTAGGTGCGGTCGTGCGCCGCAGACGTGGGATTGCAGGAGCGGTCAGTGCTCCCCAGAAGCGTGACCGCACAAGCAGAATTTAGTCCGCAAAAGAGGATTTGCCTGGGCTTAGAATGGAACCGCACCTGCGATGGATTTGTCCATAGGTGCGGAGTCGCAGGTGCCACTATACGGCCGCAGGTGCGAAATCGTTGGGCAGTAAGGTGCTTTTAATTCGAAACATAGCCCATTTCTCTCACATTTTGCATTTGGTTGGGCGATTCTTAGAGCTCTTGGAGGGGAGAAATTGTGGTAGAAAACCTAGAATTTGGTATTGTTGGATTTTGACCACGAAGTTGGACAAATAGAATTTGGAATAAATCATATATTTGAGTTCGTAATGTCGTGGGCCCAAGGGTTGACTTTATTGACTTTTCGAACGGAGTTGGGAATTGTTATAAATTGATTAATTATAAGCATTGGAGTATATCTTGATTGAATTGCACATTGTTTGACTAATTTCGGATCGTTTGGCTTTGAGTCGAGAAGTTAAAGAGGCATTGGAGCCGGTTATGGAACTTTGGTGATGTAATTGTTATGTATGCACGGGGTGACAAGAGTCCGTACGTAGCTAAAACATATTTATGTTCGGGTATACTTAGGACTTTATCATGTCATATATATATATAAGGTTGAGCCTTATCCCTTGAGTTGTTGGCAAGTTATTTGAGAAACGGTAAAGGTTTTATTCACTTTGTGCTCACGTACTGTATTGTAAGCATGTGTCTCGTAACTCAATCATTTCCTTCCTTTCTTGTGGAGAGGGCCAAAATCCTCGGCAGTATAATAGATGCATCTATGGTTCGTGCCATTTGACCCTCGATAGTGTTCCGGATCGGGCCGAACAACCTCGGCATAATCGTGCGTTATATTCCTGGCAATCCGAATATTCACGAGATTATCTTTCTACTGATGCCCAACATTTTATATGGTACTTCTTATCCGTTTGTTACTGGCACATGATACATCTGAGTTATTGAGGTAGAATACAAGACTGAGAATTCATACTTTAAAAGAAATATTTGGAAGATCAGGTAACTTCACATCTGCTTATGATTTATTATATTGCTTTTTTGGACCTCTAGTAAAGTGTCGATGTTAACCCCTCGTTACTACTTCTCCTGAGTTATGCTAGATACTTACTGAGTATGCGTTTATTTACGTATTCATGCTACACTTCTGCACTAAATGTGTAGGATCTGACAGGTTCAAATGATGGTTATTTTGACGTGTAGGCGCAACTACTGAGGAGACTTTATGGTGAACTACATTGCAAGTTATGTATCGTAGCCCACAGAGTCTTCATCGTACCGTTTACTTTATCATGTCTTATTTACATTCTGGACAGATATTGTATTATTATTGTACTCCTTAGTAAATGCTCATGTTTGTGACACCGGGTTTTGGGATGTTCTAGAATTTGCTTAACCTCGATACACTTTTACTTGTATATTATATAAATTATATTTATCTATGACTTTAATGCATTTACGTCTCCACCTAACAAGATTCATGATTTTAAAAATAATAAAATGAATAATTAAGTTGTTAGTTCACCATTGGCTTGCCTAACAACGACGTTGGGCGCCATCACGACCTATAGTGGATTTTGGGTCGTGACAGTTATCCTTTGGAGTCACTTTGTTCAAGTCTCTATATTCAACACACACTCTAGTTTTTCCATCCTTCTTCAGCATATCCTCAACACTTTCCACCCAGGTAGTGTCTGACCACATTAGCGCTCAATTGCTTCATAATTTCCTCTTTGATTTTATCACTCATGGTCGTTTTAAATTTTCGTTGCTTTTGTTGGACTGGTGGAAGTCAGGATACGTGGGAAGCTTATGAACCACTAGATCAACACTTAAATCCGGCATATCATCTCTGGTTTTTTGTTCAATGTGAATGCTTATCTTTGTTTCTCTAACTTCTTCATGGATTTTGATATTAATTGGCTCAGTTTCATTGAGGTTGGACTTAGGCTTGTTTTCAAATTGTTCTACTTCTCTTTTTATTTCCTCAACAGCCCCATCTTCATCATATTCAACCTCTTGATGTATTATTTCAAAATTAAACAGCTTTTTAAGATCTGGGCGTGAATTCTGCATACATGTCATGTTATTAAAGCCAGCATTAACAAAACTAAAATGGAAACAAAATGATAGGAATTAGAAAAAAGGAAAAGATACAGAGCTTAATAAGAAACTCAACTGCATTTCATTGAATTTGAAAGGATAGAAGGGTTAACATCAAAACAAAGCAATCATACTGAGATGTTTGGATTACAACCCTGAAAGTAACCCAAATACAAAAAGAAGTTGCACAAGCAAACTACCAAGACTCCTTCCTCTTGGGGAGATGAGTTACTTCCCAATTGTTGAGCATGGTGTCTGGACCAATTAGTTGCCTATCGGCACGACTATTACCTTCACTAGCCTCGATCAAATTCCCTTCAGAAAACATCTGGTTGAGGACATGGCAAATTTCATCAATGTTTTCCTGCGGCGAGGAATTTTGACCCTTTTGGAGTCGTGGCTTGACAAAAGTGTAGAAAATGTGAGGGAATGATTTCTGCAAGACCCACCCATGCCTTTTACGGTGCTTGGATTTGTCTTCATCTGCTTATCTTGGCTTGAAGCCAAAGCCAAAACTACCCTTGTTACCAAAGGGACAAATGGGTTTCGAAATTCCTTACAGTTATGCCCCCAAGCCTTTTCCTAGCTCATAACCATGTCTCAGCATAAATGCAGCCACCATTACAGATGTGGCGGAAAGACGAGAATGCAAAATGGGCCTTACTTCCTCAACATGGTCCACAACAACCACTTTGAAAGCCTAATAGACAATGGACTCACTCCCTTCCTTGGCCTCAATACACGAGATTAACAAGTATTTATAAATGGATGACTCATCTTCTCCGTGAATAATAATTTCTTTCCTGTCATGCTGGAACTTGAGCATCTGATGCAAAGTGGATGGAACTCCTCGAGCCATATGGTTCCATGGCCTTCCAAGAAGAAAGTTATAAGAATTTTCCATGTCCACTACTTGGAATACAATTTCAAAATCAACTGGCCCAATTGTCATGGTGAGGCTAATTTCCCCAATGGTATCTCTCGCTGAGCCATCAAAAGCCCGGATGCGAATATTGCTGGGTTGGATTCTATCTATATTGATCTTCATACGTTACAAGGTAGAGAGAGAGAATACATCTACGCTCGAGCCTCCATCAACCATGACACGCTTTACATAATGCCCTCCATATTTGACAGTCAGGTGCAAAGCCATATTGTGCCCTACTCCCTCCTCGGGGAGTTCATCATCAGTAAAGGTGATTTTGTTTACCTCAGTAAACTGATTCACTGTGGTCTTCTCTAAGACATGTACCTCGTTCAGGATCTTAATTACTACACGGGCATGCTCTTTTGAATGTATGAGTAGAGATAGCAGAGAGATTTGAGCAGGAGTCTTTCTCAACTGATCAACGATTGAGTAATCCTGAACTTTCGTCTTTTTCAAAAACTTTTCCGCCTCTTCTTCAATGACTAGTTTCTTTATTGGCATTTGGCCTTCTCTGATTTGCTTTGCCTTTCTCAAATCTTCTGGAGAGTAACACCTACCCGATCGAGTCAAATCTCCAACTTCCCCCACTTCTTCTATGATTTCCTTGCCTTTGTAGGTCACCACAATTTTGTTGTAGTTTGAAGGAATGGTTTTGGTGCTTTTCAAACGGGGTTGCATGGCGAGTTTGATTAGGATCGGCTCTGTTATACCTTTTGTACCACCTTGATTCTGCATGATGGGGTGGCCTCCTAGGACTACAACCTCTGGCTTGGAACACTGGAGCGGACTTCCAACCTCGAGATTTTTGGAACAAATAAAGTTGCCTTCTCTGTGCTCTGGGCGCCTTTCACAATCAACGACACATCTCGGCTTGGACTTACTTCCAGTCTTATTCCTTCTTAAATCGTTCCCACTGTCATTTATGCTCGACCAACCTGCTTGTATTCATGATCTCGGCCAATTATTCCCTCAAAATGAACATCATTGTGTGCTGGCAATGGGTTATTTGTCACATTAGGAGGGTTCTCGTCATTTGTCACCACAATCAACTTTTCAGCTATGAGTCTTTCTATGGCTTTATTCAGAGTCCAATAGTCATCAGTGTTATGCCCCGGGGCACCTGAATGATATTCACATCTAGCATTTGATTGAAAGCCATGTGTATCGGGATGTATATGGTGGGGAGCAATCGGTCCAATCATGCCCATATGCTTCAACTTTTGGAACAGAGTAGAGTATGATTCAGCCAATGGAGTAAAAGTTTCCACCGGCCTCTACTCTCGACCATAATCCTGCCTGGGGTAAGCATTTTAGGGTGCCAAAAAAATTTGCTGCTGAGGTCGGGAAATCCTTGGAGATGGCACCGGTAACAGTTGATTGGGAGGCCGACCATAAGCTCGGGCATTAAACATTGTGTATTGTGGTGGGCCCATAGAATATTCAGGAATTGGTGGAGGATAATAATGTTGAGGGTAGCTAGACTGCCCCTGCTGAACTTGCATATAAGGGTGTGATGCCCCTCTTTGAACTTCTCTAGACCCTGAAGTCATCATGGACCCTTCATCTCTCTTCTTTCTATTTTGCCAAACTTTCCGACCCATTTTGGATTGCTTGGGTGGTAGTTTTGAGGGCAGCATGCCTTATAATTCTGCTAGTCTTGAGGCCATTTTCAACAATTTTCCCTATCTTGATCGCTTCCCATTGTAGACATCATGTTTTGGAAATAATCGTGATCTTGAGCCTCCAGAAAAATAGTGAGCAACTCATGGTTATCCATGGTTGGCTTAACTCTAGCCGCTTGCTCCCTCCATTTGATGGCATACTCCCTAAAGCTTTCAGTCGGCTTTTTCTTCATATTGGATAGGGAATTGCGATCTGGCGCAATATCAATATTGTACTAAAGTTGTTTGATGAATGCCTGAGCCATGTCATCCCACACGTGCCAGTGGGAGATATCTTGGTCAATGAACCATTCATAGGCAACCCCCATCAGACTTTCGTCAAAATAAGCCATCAACAATTCTTCTTTTCCTCCTGCACCCCTCAGCTGGCCGTGTCCATTATATTTCTCAATATTTGGGGTCTTGAACCCTGGTGGAAAATGGATGGGAGGGAACATGCATAGATCACTGAATGAAACACTTTTGTGACCACCTAGTCCTTGAATGTTCTTTATGTTCTGCTCAAGACTTTTCACTTTTCTAGCCATCTCATCTGGCTTACTCGTCTTGGCAGCCTTTTCAGTTTCTTCTGGTGACTCATATTGAGGAGTCTGATTATATGGAGTCGAGACCCTGAAAGCCATATTTGGAAAGTAGTAATGGCCATCATAAGCATAAGATGGTGTCTTATTGTTTGGCCTCGTCATAGGAGGTCGTGGCGGGATTGTATATACCGGCACGCCAGATATGACGAAGGGGTGTTCCTGGCTGGTGCGGCTGGAGGTCGCACATTAGAGGTACCAGGGGCAACAGGGAAGCTGTAATTTCGCACATACCTTGGTGTTAGATATGATCGCTCGCTGCATAGAGTGGTGGTTGAGTAGCCAGGGGTACGGTGGCAGTTCCCTTTGAGGGACCCTAAGGCGGAGGCTGCCCGAAGACCCACGCCTGATACACATTAGACAGTTGTTGTTTCAATCTTCTTACTTCCTCCGACTCTTTCTCAACTGACTGACCTTGGGGGTCATTAGTGACCAACTCAATTTTATCATTGTTAGTCATTGCTACCTTTCCCTTAGATCTGGTAAAGTAATGACGTGTTGCCAGTTTTTACCACAAACTAACCACCTTAAGTTTACTATAAAAGAGACAACAAACGTGTTAGGGTTAGGCATTTTATAGATATGAATCACAAGTAATATGCCATGCTTCTAACATTATCACCATTTCTAACATGCTTTTGGAGGCTTCATGTTTCATTCCGGCTTATAAGGTTGATGCTTATTGGCGCTTTTATTTTTTCCTCTCTCTCTCTCTCTCTCTCTTTCGCTTTTCTTTTCACTCACCTCATTTTTATCCCTCATTTTAGAGACATTGAAAAATATTTCGATCGAACCTTTTGGAGGTTGCCTACGTATCATGTCATCAGGTCATTACATAGTTCAAGGACATGACCAATTTGATACAAGACTCAAAAACAATATTTACATAAAGACAAACATTTAAACAAGACCAGACTCAACTTAAACAGACCTTTTAAGATAAAAGGAAAAATAATAAGACTCAAAACACCAAAAGACTTTTACAGACTCAAAGACAACAAAAGAATAATCAAAGTGGACTTCCAACTAAAAGAAGACTCTGATCTCTACAGGAGAATCCACCGGCATTACTGTAGTAAAGGCACTTATTCCTATGGCTGACCCCAATATTGCGGTTTATCCTCTTTAAGTATGCAGATATGTGACGGGCGACGTTCAATGATACTTCTGCAAATCGCTCAGGCATTATTACCTGGAAACTCCTGCATGCTCGGGAGGTTTATATGACTACCTCAAGGATATTTCCCTTAATGTGCTCCTGACCCAAATGCAACTCTTGATTTCGAATATTCCAAGAGCTTCCTTTCCATTATTGAGGAAAAAATATTTACACCCAAAGGTCCTTAGATGTGTCAGCTTGGGCTTCCTTCCATTCAGTAGTTCATATGGATTCTTATTCAGAAGGGACCTAATCATGCACCTGTTCATCAAGTAGCAAGCAGTATTGACAGTTTCTTCCCAGAAATTCTTTGTGATCCCACTGTCAATCAACATTGTCCTTGCCATGTCTTCAAGAGTTCTATTTTTCCTCTCCACAATACCATTTTGTTGAGGTGTTCTTAGAGGCAAAAAATTGTTAGTGATACCATTTTCAGTACAGAACTCATCAAATTTGGCATTGTCGAACTCTATCCCATTATCAGACCCGATGCAGGCTACATTATTACCCATCTTTACTTGAATCCTTTTGACGAAAGCAACAAACACTTCAAAGGTTTCGTCCTTGGTTCTGAGAAACAGGGTCCAGGTGAATCTGGAGTAATCATCGACTATAACGAAAATATATTTCTTTCCTCCCCTGCTTGCCACCCTCATGAGTCCACATAGATCCATGTGAAGAAGATTAAGTGACTTTGAGGTACTGACTTCCCTTTTGGGCTTGAATGAAGATCTGACTTGCTTACCTTTTACACTTGCATCACACACTTTGTGATTCTTGAAACTTGACTTGGGCAGACCACGAACCAGGTCCTTCCTGACCAATTTGTTTAGCAACGTGAAGCTTGCATGACCCAGCCTCCTATGCCATAATTCAGCATCATCGTTTAATAGCACTTAGATAGTTGAGATCACCAATCTACAGAGACTCAAAATCAGCAACATAGATATTTTTGTATCTTTTTGCTACTAGCACCACCTCACTAGTCACTATGTTTGTGACTGTACATACTTGTGACACAAATTCCACCTTGTTTCCCTTGTCACAGATCTAGGAAACACATTTTCGATTGAGTGTGAGAGAGACTTCCCAATCCTTCTAAGTCCCAGAATGTATCCTTTCTTGCCATTACCAAAGGATACACTCCCTCTTTGCAGGGCTTTAAATGAAAGGAAATCAGTTATACTTCCAGTTATGTGCTTTGAGAAGCCACAATCCATGTACCATTGTGTGCTGCTTTCCTTTACTGTTCCCTGCACAGGAGAATTATGAGTCAGACTTAGGACCCAAACGGGTTTGGGTCCCTTAAAATGAGGAAAGAGGTGAATGAGGGATCTTCTGGTCCAAGCAGGCATCATGCATTTTTTATATGAGGGACCAGGTTCCCTACCAGTAGTTACTTTCTCAGCAAAAACTATATTTTTCTGTTGTGACTGAAATCTGGTCTTATAGTTTTCTTTAAAGTGCCCAGTGTTTCCACAGTGGGTGCAAATCCAATTATCGGGTACAGTAACATACTTGCTATGAAGGTTATAGGGAATCTTTTCCCTTTGGAACCCAATCCTCTGTCTGTTTCCCCCATTGTTGGTGTACATGGCAGTGATAGCATCAGAGGGCCAGGTCCACTTGAGTGATTTTTCAAGATCACTCTTCACTCTTCCAAATTCTTCATGAAGTTATTTGTTTTTCTCAAGCTCAGCACACAGACTAGACTTCATTGAATTTAACTCACTTTCAAGCTTAATGTGTGCCTCGCTTGCAACTTCCTTTCCCTTTTGAGAATTTTCAGGCCTACTCTCTATTTTAGGTTCTCCAATTGTTTCCTTCAAGTCCACTACCACCACTAATAGGTCATCACTCTCATGCTCAATGTTAGTAACTCTCTAATCTAAGATTTCTTTTTCCTTTCTTACACACTCACAGGTCTCTTTTAGGTCTACCACAGCGACCATTAGATCATCTCTTTCATGTTCTATATTTGCAATTTTTTCATCTAAGGCATCCTTCTCTTTCTTCAGGTTCTCAATTGTTTCCTTTAAGTCAACAACCACGATTACTAACTCATCTCTAGTTTGTTCTGATTCTTCTAACTCCACAGTTAAAGCATAATTATCATTTATAAGACTGTGATAAGCATCAATTAACACATTTTCCAAAGACATGAGTTTTTTAGGAGAATAAAATTTCAGATTTCTCCGAACATCCAGAAAATTTACCTCATCATCGTCGTAATCTTCATCATCATCAGACTGAGCCATCAAGGCAAAGATTGAGTCATACTCAGTTGCTTCACTTTCTACTGCCATCATTGAACTATCACCATGATCATTTTCTTCTTCAGATTCGCTGGAGGAGTCTCCCCATGCAGCAAGAACTCGCTTTATAACATGGTCAGCTGTATTCTTTCTCTTGAAGCGTTTATCAAGAATCGGGTTCCTCTTATTTACTTTGTCAAAGTTGTTTTTATACTGATCTTGCTTTAAGAGATGGCACTCCTTGATGAAGTATCCTGGCTTGCCACATTTATGATAGAGGTCATAATTTTTTGGCTTGCTATAACTTCCCCTTTTTGGAATGCCTCCATTCCTGCGAACCATCTTCTGGAATCTTCTTGTCAAGTAAGCCATATCGCCATCCTCACCACTTGAATCATTGCTGTCTGTCTTGAGGACCATGTTCTTCTCCTGTTGGGTTTTCTTCTTTCATTGTCCTTCTTCTTCTTCTTCTTCTTCATTTCATATGTTTTTAGATTGCCAACAAGTTCATCTATGGTCAGTGTCTGCAAGTCCTTCGCCTCTGTAATGGCATTCACTTTGCTTTCCCAAGAACTGGGCAGAACACTAAGGATTTTCCTTACAAGCTTATTTCTTGGAATAATTTCACCAAGAGAGTGAAGCTCATTAATTATGGAGGTGAAGCAAGTGTGCATATCTTGGATGGATTCATCATCTTTCATCCTGAAGAGCTCGTACTCAGTTGTGAGCATGTGGATCTTGGATTGCTTAACCTGTGTTGTTCCTTCGTGAGATGTCTCAAGAGCCTCCCAGATTTCTTTTGCAGATTGGCATGCTGATATCCTGTTATGTTCATCAGGACCAATGCCACAAACAAGAATTTTCTTTGCACGAAAGTTCTTTTCTATGGCCTTTCGATCAGCGTCATTGAATTCCTTCCTCGTCTTGGGAATGGCTACAGCTGGGTCGCCAAGATTCTTGGTGGGAACAAAGGTTTTGTCACATATGACATCCCATAGCTCAGAATCTTCAGCCATGATGAAGTCGTGCATCCTAGTTTTCCACCATCCGTAATACTGTCCATTGAACCTAGGTGGTCTGTAAGTAGACTGGCCTTCTTCGAAGTTTGGAG
Source organism: Nicotiana tomentosiformis (assembly GCF_000390325.3). Lineage (NCBI taxonomy): Eukaryota > Viridiplantae > Streptophyta > Magnoliopsida > Solanales > Solanaceae > Nicotiana > Nicotiana tomentosiformis. The sequence goes on along the minus strand of NC_090816.1, from coordinate 101,825,012 downwards.
GAGCAGCCATGAGGATCTTTTCTAGGTGTTAACCTGATAGAAAGTGCCTTCTCTGACACCAATAGATAGAATATAAGGGTCGACCAAACTCTATAGAGAACCAGGTTCTCTGTTAGTTCCACTTAGAACACACGCACACAGCAGTAAGTAAATGACAAGAGGAATTTTACGTGGAAAATTTCCAGCTCAACTGGATTAAAAACCACGACCTGCCCTTGTAAGATTTCAACTTCAATACTGAGCAATGTTTATATTACAACCTATGCAACCTAAGAATTAACCTTTTAATCCCTCACTAACTTGTAATACTCTATTACAAAACACTTTGTAATAACTCTATTACAAAGACTTTACAACTTGACTAACTCTAGCCAAGACTCAAACACAAAGGTTTAAGGTTTACAAAAAGGTTTCCTACAGAGTACATCTGAACAAGCTAAGTAGGAAATATAATTTAAGAACTATTATAAAGTTACAACTCAACTAAGGACATACAATGACTTGCTGTGGAGAATTGGTTTGTAGTAGTGTTGTTCTTTGGTCTTAATGCACTTGAAAGTTGATTTCTTGATCATCAATGACTGCGTGAGAGCTTCAATGATTTCTCTAAGTGAACAAGGGATTTGTTTTATCTTCCTTGGTGTTAATAATGCATTTGTGACATCGCTAGGATGACGTGAGCAAGGTGGGTAACAGACCACTCCCCATAAAGTTGACTGCTGCACTGTTTCTGCACTGTAGCGTGTGCAGGCAGCAACTTTACAACTGGGGAAGTTGACTTGTACTGTTTCCTCGGGAAACGATAGTTATATGTTCCCTCTATTGTTCCTTTGACACTGAAGAGTGTAAGCATATTCCAAGCTGGAACCTTTCGATCTTAAGGTCTTAAGGATATGTAATTAATTCCTTATCTGGTTCTTGGCAGTAACTTTGTTAGATCATCAAAACATAAAGTAAGATAGTTGTAACCTATCAAAAGTCAACATGTACAAGCTTGAATTCTGGTTAGTCCCCAGCAGAATCGCTAGAGCTGTCACACCCCTTTTTAACCCAAAAAGATACATGTATTATGAATTGTGGGTTAAAGAGTTTTTCCAATTAAAGTGACAAACTTGAGTAGGGATTATTTTATTTACAGATTTTTCGGTGTTCCAAGTCACCTTTTATTTGAATCCCTAATCAAAGGAAGATTTGACTCTATTATTAATGGTCTGCAAAAATAAAGTCCAGATACGGAATTATGTTAACCGAGGAAAAGGTGTAAGGAATTCTCCGAGTCCTATGGTTCTAGCACAGTCACTTTATTGACTACATTTGGCTTATATTATTTTTGGATAAACTGTATTTTATTGATTTTTCATGTTTTACCTATGTCCGCTTTCATTTTTTAATTATTAGAAATACTAAAGAATGTTTTGAATAATAAGATGTCATAACCACACTACGCAAGTGAATTCATGATCGAGACGAAATTTATTAATTTTGTCATAACAACTCTACGCAAGCGAATCCGCAATCATGACAAAGGGTTATTAGCATGTTATTACTTTTGGAAAAATTACTACGTTTGAGGAAGTTAATTATTTTTGGAATTTAATAAATGTCAACCATCGCGCCACGTAAGCGAATCCGCGATTATAGCTAGGGATTGATTAAATTAGAAATTAATTAGCACTATTGGATATGGTATAAAACTATTGAATTAATTTAATGATTGTTAAACATCATGCAATGCAAGCGAGTCCGAGAATGAAAAAGTTAAAGCGCGCCTACAAGTTGCCTAGCGTGCTAAATTAATTATTAAAAGTGAATAAATTATTTAATTAATTATTCAAGAGGAGAGGATATACTACTATTATATTTTATTTAACTAACCTATAGCGTTGAACTTGCTAAGCTTATGCTTATTGAAATTCCATGGCATTAGGCCACTTATTTATTTCTGGAAAAGGGGCTAGCATATTGATTAAGGAAAGAAATCATCTTATGGATACTTGGTAGCAATGGGCCAAATCAGTATATATAGCGTTGAATATGAATCCTTGAAGCCTATTAGCAGTTAAACCCCAAATCCCTTTTTAAATCCAACAAAACAAACTTTATTTCAACCTAACCATGAAACTGGCCAAATTTGATTCTAATAAACAATTCACCTTAATAAATGATGTAACCAAAATATGATAAAAGCTCACTGAAATATAAAGCTAATAAACGAAACAAAGATTCAAACAAAATTCAACAAGGATATTTTTATATTTAAAGAATAACTTCAGAGAAGGTTAACAATTTAACTAAGAAAGGCGATGCCAAAGCAAGCTAATAAATGCGAACACGGTAAACTAAAGAAATTAGATTCACATCTACAACATGCTCACCTAAAGTAGATTAAAAACTTTTAAGTACAATAAGGTGAGAAATGGACTTTCAACAACTAGATAACAATAAGTAGAGAGATGTCTTCTAAAATAAAACCTATAACTACTGCATATTTATATGTTTTTATACATGGGTTCAGCATTCATTCTTAAGCAAAAATCAAGTATGACATGCTTCAGCCATCCGGACAAGTTCGATTCTTCTTATTACTATAAAAAATATGTAACACAAAAACGTAGGAATTACCTAGTTTGCAGAGTAATAATACAACAGTGAAATGAGCAGAAACGATAACAACAAAAAAACAATGAAACAACAGCAAATCGGGAGTAAAAATGTTGAAAACCCAGCAGAAATGACCCAGAAAATATGAGCAAACAACACTTGAAACTAATCACTAGTAATTTCAAGAATCACCTAAGATATTCTTATTTTTTATTGAAAGGTTTACACTCTAAGATTCACTCACAAAAGCTCACAATTTTCAGCTTACTATTAAGTGTCCAGCTGCTATATTTTACTTTCAAAGTTGTGTTTTTCTTAGAGTGAATGATATGTCTAAATGTGTGTGTAGTGAGGAAAGAACCGTCCCTTAAGTAGGCAAAGAAGGGCACTACTGATATTGTATGCTAAACATTGTTCAAAGGGCTCTCCAAAAGGTGAAAGGACAGCTTGAAAATCTGTTGTAGTAGAAGCGAGGAAAAAAGTCATTTCAGCCACCCTACTAGCAAAAACGTAAGCTACTAGTACCCTATATCATGATTGATTTTAACTAAACTTCAGCTTTAAACCAACAACACTAATCTACTTGCTCAAAACAAATCAAAAATAGAAAAATGACCTAACTAGACTTAACAATTTGAACTATTAATCGACAAGAGAAGTCATAACTTAACAAAATTAAAGCCAAGCTAAATGCTTATTAAATAGTGAAGCAATTAGAAAACTAACTATTCAAAGACAAAATCAGAAATACTAAACATGAATTAGTCGGAACTTAAAACCAAACAAACTACAATCAAACTCAAAGGGATAGACATAAACAAAATTGCTAGAAGCCTTCAATCTGATTTAGACAACTAATTATACTATCCGAAAATGACTTAAACAAACAAGCAACTAAACTGAAAAATAGTTATGTCGACATGCTGAACCCTGAAATTTTAGTTAATTAGTATGAATAATTAAGCATGATTTAAAAGAAACGGCAATTAGAAGCTAAAAAGTTATAAACTTGAAACTGAAACTAATTTCATATCTAAGCCAAAATACATGTTAACAGTAGGGGTAAAACTAATGAAACCGATTAAGTTAAACAAAGACAAAAATCAGAAACTAGATTAAATACGACCTAGACGATTATTAACAGAATTTAAACTTAAAATAACAAGGCCTAAAAATCAATCACAAAGGTAACAGAAAATCAAATACAAAGAGAAAGAGATTAGGATTCATACCAATGAGGGAACAATGTTAACTCGAACAACAAGAACGGGTCGTGGATGTCGAGCAAAGGCAGTCCGAGCAAAATTCGATTGTTGATACTCATAGAAACCATGAAATCCAGTGAATCGAGGTGCGACTTCTATGACATCAATAATACAACCTTGTTTGGAGCCGATGCGGAGGTGAAAACGTGAGACACTGGCGATTTCGGGTTGGAGATAAGAAAATAAGAGGAAGAGAGAAGGAGAAAGGTATAAACTTAATGGTGTTGAGGCCACTGATCAGCGGTGGAGCAGCGGTGGCAGTGAGGTGGTCGACAGTGGTGGATGGCTTTTGAGGGGTGAAATGGGTAGGAAAGGATAGATCTCGAGGAGATCTATCCATGTATGTATGTATTACGGGATGTGGAAGGTTAGATCTCGCCGGACTTTAGGGTGGCGGCAGCTAGGGTTTTTTCGGATTTAGGTAGATTTGGTGAGATTAAGGGTGATTTCGGGGATTTGGGGTTTGGATATGGGTAGAGGATAAAGAGAGGAGAATATTGGTGTAATTTAGGGGTGTTTAAAAGTTGGCCGCCACCGGTGGGCGGTTTCCGGCGGCGGAGCAGTGCGGCAGTGGGCGGAGGGACGAGAGAGAGTGAAGAGAGAAGGAGAAGAGAAGAAACTAGGGCAAAAATGGGGGCAGAAATCTGGTAATTGGGGTTTTAAATATTAGAAGGGAGATTGAATGGTGGTCTTTGGATCATGAGGAAATGGATGGGTGAGATTTAATCTTGAGGCTACTAAGCGAAACAACGTAGTTTAATGTCCTAACGACATCGTTTTGGTTCTGCTTTCGGACCACTTGGTTGGACCGGTATTGGGCTCGATTTTGTGGGCTTGTTTTGGCCCATTTCGGCTAAACAAAGCATCAACCCAATCCCTTAAACCCGTAACAAAACTATTTAATAATCTAATTCTAAAGTCTATAAACACACACAATAAACCTAGATAAAATATAATGTAGGAGAAATAGAAAGAGCAGAAATTAGATATTTACATATACCACTCTTTATTCGAGAACATGAAGAGTTTTCGTGTAAACTAAGTGAATACCATAGCTAATTTTGCTCATGTATCACTCCAATGAAATCATTTGTTTGGAAAAAGGTGACCGAACCTTGCTTCCGAGCTTTCCTACATATCCTTGGCTATAAAGGAACCAGGTCAGTGTAGTTTTGGAAAAATTTGATAGTTGGGACTAACAGACACTAGATTTAAGACCGGTGTTGCTGTTGTTGTTGTTATTATTGTTACTTGCTGATTACATCAAAAGAAAAATAGAAGAGAGCTACATATGATGCAAGCTAAGAGTTACAAAATTCCTATCTATATGTCTTGTGGAGTCAAATCTTGATTCTTGACTTGACCGTTTGTGTTGACCTTAAATTGGATCTTGATGCTCTTTGAAAAAAAAGATAATTACTCAATCTCAGTTGCTTGCTTTCCTGATCTGAAATTGAAAAGATGAATCTTGAGACGCTGAGTTGCTGACACATTATCAAAGCTAACTACAACTATCCAGTGATCGAAAGACTTCTTTCTTCTTATGAGAAACTGAAACTGCAACTTTTAATCTTCACATGTGCTCTACGGCAGGGCCTACAAAGCCATCAAAGACGAACAAAAGTTCCTGGCCCAGTTTGCACTAGGAAAATTTTGTGAGTTATTGAAGAAAACTATATGCTATCTAATTTATTGAAAGGAAGACAGAGAAAGTAGTATAAACTAGCTATGCGAGGATATGCAACCACAGGGTAGTACCATGTGTTACCAAAAGGAAATGTAACAAGGGGTTAGTACCAAGTATTACTGAAAAGGAATGTAACCAGGGGTTGGTACCCTATATTACTAAAAAAGAAATGTTACTAGGGATTGGCGCCCTGTATCACGAAAAGGAAATATAACCAGGGGTTGGCTCCCTGTATCACTAAAAGGAAATGTAACAAGGCGTTGGCGCCCTGTATCACTAAGGGAACATAACCAGGGGTTGCTTCCCTATATTACTGAAAAGGAATGTAACCTGGGGTTGGTACCCTGTATTATTAAAAAGGAATATAACCAGGGGTTAGCGCCCAGTATCACTAAAAGGAAATATAACCAGGAGTTGGCGCCCTATATCACTAATGGAATGCAACCAAGGGTTGGTTCCCCGTATTACTGAAAGAGAATGTAACTAGGGGTTGGTACCTTGTATTACTGAAAAGTTATGTAACTAGGGGTTGGCGCCCTGTATCACTAAATAAAACGTAGCCGGGGGTTGCTACACTAAATTACTGAAAAGGAATGTAACTCGGGGTTGGTACCCTGTATTATTAAAAGGGAATGTAACCAGAAATATAACCAGGGGTTGGCACCCTATATCACTAATGGAACGTAACCAAGGGTTGTTGCCCCGTATTACTGAAAAGGAATGTAACCAAGGGTTGGTACCTTGTATTACTTAAAAGGAATGTAACTAGGGGTTGGCGCCATGTATCACTAAAATAAAATGTAACCATAGGTTAGTGCCCTGTATCACTAAGCTAACGTAACCAAGGGTTGGTGCCCCGTATTACTGAGAAAATGCTAAATCCCTCTAGGTAAAAAGGTTCTACCTAAGTCAAGCTAAGTAAAACAGCCTAAGCAAAGAGCACTTCAACCCGAAAATATGGGATGGATCCCCTTAGGCGAAAAGGTTCCACCCGAGTTAAACTACGTAAAATAGCCTGTGCGAAAAGCACTTCTACCCGGAAATATGAGCTAGATCCCCCTAGGCGTAAATGTTCTACATGGGTTAAGCTACGTAAAATAGCCTGAGTGAAGAGTACTTCTACACGGAAATATGAGCTGGATGCCCCTAGGAAAAAAAGTTCTACCCGAGTTAAGCTACGTAAAACGGCCTAAGCGAAGATTACTTCTACCTTGAAATATGAGCTAGATCCCCCTAGGCAAAAAGTTCTACCTGAGTTAAGCAATGTAAAATAGCTTGAGCGAAGAGTACTTCTACCCGAAAATATGAGTTGGATCCTCCTATGTCACGACCCTAGTTTCCCTGCGTAGGATGTCGTGACGATACCTAGTCTCTACGACTAGGTAAGCCTAAACTTATTGAATAAATTGATAGAAATTAACCAACAGTACTATTAAGAAGAAATCGGATATTTCTAAATGAACCCAACATTTACAACATGAAATAACATCCCAAAACCAGTAGTACAAGTCATGAGCTCTATTGAGTTTGCTAGAAAATCCCTAAATACAACTGGTCTGGAAGAGAATTAAACAGTACAAGATGAAATTTCAGAAGGTGACTCCGAGGACTACGAACGCAACGACAGGTTTACCTTGAGTCTCCACAGCAATGCTCGACCAACTAGCTACTAATCAGCAACATCCGAGGCACTGGATTTGGACAAAAATGTGCAGAAGCATAGCATGAGTACACTACAACGGTACCCAGTAAGTATCAAGACTAACCTCGATGGAGTAGTAACGAGGACCAGTCAAGACACCCACTGGACTAAACAACCTGAACAAGTATAAATGTAAAATTGACATGGAAAAATATCAATATAACGCTAGGCATGATGGCAATAATAATACAATGTTTGTAGTAGGAACTAAAAACAACAGTTAGCAACGAGACACAACAGGTAATAACACTGTAGAGTAAGCTAAACACATTTTGAATCCAGTGAAACCAAATAAAGGAAAACAAGTAACAACTCAATAAGAACAACCGCCTTCACACTAGGTTTATCCAAGAATTTCCACGAGGTACCAAACCTCAAAATCACGGGTCCCAATTTGTAAACCCTAATCACTTGGCATCTTGTACCTATATTACAATACATAATAGCACAGACGAATCACGTGCCAAGGGAGTGACAATATCCAATATCCACACGGACCACTCAAATGCCAACATTAATAATGACTCATGACTGCACAGACAACTTACGTGCCAACAAGATAACTCTCACACATAAGGCAAGTACACGCAAATACATGTAAATGGTCAAAACATCAGGATGCATCTTCTTAGAGTAGTATGGGTGATTTATTTACCTGTATTCTTGTGCAAGTGTTCTACCAAAATTCAAGCATTTAATTGTGTTCCCGAAAACTAATGAAATGTTCTTCATTGCAGGAATAATGGAAAATGAACTCCCGAGATGAAATCCAACTCATAAAGGAGTAATCTAAAATCAAGGACATAAAAGGCACAGAAGCTCAGAAGTGCGGACCGCAGAATATCATTTGTGGTTGCAGGTTATGAAGGAAAAGCCATCATACTTTGGTGCAAAGTGCGGTCCGCACATGAATTATGTGGCCGCAAAAGCTAAGCCAGAGCAAAGTTCAGAGAAGGTGCATTCAAAGTCCCCCAGAAGTGCGGACCGCACAATAATTGTACGGCCGCAGAAGAAGAGTTATGCGACCGCAGATGTAAAAGTGCGGACCACAGAAGATCAAGGTGCGACCGCACATGTAAAAGTTAGGACAGCAGAAGAGCAAGGTGTGGCTGCAAATGTAAAAGTACGGACCGCAGAAAGAGTGCCTTGCGGCCACAGATCGGAATTATGTGTCCGCAGACTTCCAATCCTAACAAATTGAAGAAAAGTGCGGGCTGCACATGGAATTGTGCGGCCGCAGAACCTCCCGAAGGGCATTTTTGTTCAAAATTTCCAGCCCTGTATAAATAGACTAGTTTCACATTTTTTGGTCAATTTTTGATATCAGATGCTATAGTAGCCGTTTCCTTTTACTCTTTTTAGTAGTTTTCATATTTTGAGCTATTTTAACTTAGATTTTATCATTTTGATCTTGCAATATGAGTTTAATTATCATTTCTTCTTCTATTTCTTCCATTTCAAGCATGAGTAGCTAGATTTTTACTAGGGTTGTTACCCAACCCTAGTGTGTAAACTTAATGGGTGTTTGATTTAATGTTTGTTTATGGTTGAGTGTTTATTATTTAGCCATGTTCTTGCTTTTATTTGTGGAATTAATGGTTGCAAATATTAGTTCATGCCTATTTGACTTGGTCTTAACTTGAGAAAGAAAGACTTAGTCTAGGAAAAATTGGCTAACAAGAAATTCGGTCAATCGAGAGAATGATAATCTCAATTAAAGGGTTCAGCCTAGAGATATTAATAATCCGACTTAAGCTTTTATCAACCGTTTTGTTCAATACCCATTTGGACTTGAGAAAGCCAAAGTGGGCAAAATCACTCTCTGGCCGAGAGGTATTGAGTGGGTAATTGAGTTTTGATAGCTATAATACACTCCGATCAATAAAACAAGCATTAAGGTTTATATCCCATTAGGCAAACACCTAGGTGAACGTCACAGCCCTAGGATTTTTACAACATTTGAAAAACAACAAAAACAATCTGTTAATTTTATTTCCTAACTTGCAATTGTAGTTTTAAATTAGACTTTAAAACAACCCCATTTTGTGGAAGAGTAAACTTAGATATTCAAACTCTCACGATACGATATATACTACTAACTCCCATAAATAGCTCCAGGCGGAATTCGACCCCGACTCTTGTTGGGTACTATTATTGCATCGATCGTTTTATAACCTTGAATTGAGGTGTGAAATTGGACGAGATCAATTTTTGGCTCCGTTACTAGGGAGCTAAAAACGGTGTTAGTTATATATTTAGCTGTGTTTTTGGGAATATCTTTTTTTCCTTCCGTGTTAGTAACGTGCTGAGAAATTGTAGGTACAATCACGGCAAACAATGAGCTTGGAAACTTACCTTTGGTGGATGTGGACGTTGAGGATGATCAAATGGATGAGGTCCCTCTTGAACCTCAAACCAATAGAGGAGATCGACCGCCTCATGTCAATGTGCCCCTTCCATCCCCACCTCCACCATGAGCGGCTCCACTCCAGGTGTTGCCGAATGAAGGAAGTGTTATAGTCCCTCCCCATATTAGAGAGGAAAACTTCCAAATAACCAACATGATGCTCACTTTTTGCGAGCAACGAGGGTTCTTCACGGGTGCATCAGGTCAAAATGCATATAAACACTTGAAGGGGTTCGTAGATACGTGTTGGGGGAGTAAACAAACAAATGTCTTCGAGGATGCTTTGAGAAGAAGGCTTTTTGCCTTCTCTCTATGAGGGAAAGCTTTAGATTGGTTGGAACATTTGCGAAATCATTCCATTCATACATGGGATGAATTAGCGGAGAAATTTATTTCTAAGTACTTCTCTCCCGAGCACATGACTACTCTTCGGGATGAAATTATAGCATTCAAGCAAGAGCCCAATGAACCACTACACGAGATATGGATAAGGTATATAACAATGGTGAAAGAATTCCCCAACAATGATATGACGTAGAACATGATTCAACAAACTTTCTATTGTGGGATCAATACAACTAACCAATGTCTAGTGAATAAACTTGCCGGTGGGAACTTTATGACTATGCCTTATGCGGAGGCGTGTGATATCTTGGATGAAATGGCAGATACTTCATCGGCGTGGCAATCTCGGGCCAATGTTCTACAAGTTGATCCCAATGTGATTCTTCTTCACAAAGAGTTGCATGACCATGGTCAAGCCATAGCCAAGTTGACAACCACCATGAACCAATTGGCAAAGGCTCAACTTCAACAAGTGCAAAACCCAAGGCAAGTCAATGCAATGGAGGGAGTAAATATGATGGTGAACAAGCGAAGAATAAGAAGTCCACAAGTGCAACAAAGAGTGGACAATTTTGTGCAAGACTTTAGTGGATTTGATCAGATGATTCTTATAATGATCAAGAAGAAGAGGTCCAACATGTGAACAACTTTCAAGGGTAAAGAAACAACTTCCAAGGCCCAAGCCAGCAACAATGGAGACCTCAAAATAGTCAAGGCAATTGGAATTCTCACAACCAAGGTAATTGGAGTGGTGGAAACAATCAGAGCAATTGGAATAACAACAATAATCAAGGCAATTGGAGTGGAAGAAATAATCAAGGGAATTGGCATAACAACAATAACCAAGGCAATTGGGGGGCAACAATCAAGACTGGTGGAATAACAATCATGGAAATCGGGGGTCTGGTTTTCAAAGGCCCCTGATGTATCAACAACCAAGCAACCCACCTCCTTATCCTTCCCATGGTCCTAGTTCTACCAACAATGAAATAGGCTGTATTAAGAACATGTTCAAGCAAATTATTGAGAAGAATGCCAATTCCGATGCTCAACTTACTTCACACAACACATTGATCTGCAACTTAGAAGTGCAAATGGGTAAAATCTCTCAAGCTTTAAATTCTCGTCCTAAGGGGCCACTACCAAGTTAAACGGTGGTGAACCCAAAGGGTAGGAACAATACGGGGCATGCCATGGCCATTACGACAAGAAGTGCTAGATGTGGGAATGCACCCACCTCAAGGTAAAGGCAACTTATGGATGATGATCAACTGGTAGAAGAAGAGGAAATCCAGAACAATGTGGTGCAAACAAATGATGAAGTGAGGATTGATATTGATGACATGGTGGAAGAGACTCAAGAGGAAGTGAACTCATCTAGGGATCATGTTATTGACATACCAGAAGTGGTAGTGCAAAAGTCTAAGGCACCATTGCCTAAGCCACCTCCTCCATATCCTCAAAGGCTTGCCAAGAAAAATGGCAAGAATCAATTCAAAAAGTTCATTAATATGATGAAGAGTCTCTCGATAATGTGCCATTAGTTAAAGTCTTGGAGAAAATGCTTGGTTATGCAAAGTTTATAAAGGACTTGGTGACAAAGAAGCGGTCGATGAATTTCAAAACTATCAACGTCACTCATCAAGTGAGTGCACTTGTGCATTCGATGGCTCCTAAAATGCAAGATCCTGGCGCTTTCACAATCCTTTGTACCATTGGAAGTGCCGAGTTTGCTAAAGCTCTTTGTGATCTTGGGGCGAGTATAAATTTGATGCCCTATTCGATTTTCAAAACATTGGGAATTGGGCAACCAAGACCCACATCTATGAGATTACAAATGGCCGATCGTACAATGAAGAGACCGTTGGGGTGATTGAAGATGTATTGGTTCGTGTTGATAAGTTCATTCTCTCGACGAATTTTGTTATTCTTGATTGTGAAGTGGACTATGAGATGCCGATTATTCTTGGTAGACCTTTCCTTGCTATGGGGAAGGCTCTTATTGATGTGCAAGCCGGAGAACTCATTTTTCGAGTGGGTGATGAAAAGGTGGTGTTCCACGTGTGCAAATCTATGCGGCAACCAAATAGCAATGAAGTGTGTTCTTTTGTGGACTTGGTGACCGATGTGATTATTGATGATACAAGTGCCACGAATAATGTAGGTGATATGTTGGAGGCCGTCTTGCTAAATTTAGATGATGACGAGATGGATGGCTTCATAGAATGTGTTAATTCTTTGCAAGGAATGGGGTCGTACAACTATGCACCCCGGAAACTTTTCTTGGATCTTGAGAATAGGAAAAATCCTCCCACAAATCCTTAAATTGAAGAGCCTCCTATCTTGGAGTTGAAGCTATTGCCTCCACATATCAGGTATGAATTTCTTGGTCGTTGATCCACTTTACCAGTTATTCTTTCCTCTTCTTTGACTAATGTGCAGGTTGACTTTATATTGGCGGTGCTTGATATTTGGCTTAATATATGCATATTTTGATGTATATTGCCTCACATTTTGCTCATGTCTCAAATATTTGAGATGTATAATATGATTATTTGTGCTAATTTGTGGTATTTCTATGTGTAGGAATCAATCGGATGCATTTTGGGACGAAAGGGCGCGAATTGGAGCAAAATTGGGAAGAAAAGGCAAAAAGTGGAATTTGAGGGCCACATGCAGCATGTGGCATTGCCTGTGGTGCAATTTACAGAATGGTTAAGAGGGTGAGTGCCAAGGCCAGCGCCCCACGCTGCCCTGGATGCTCAAAATGCAAGCATGTCCTATTTCGACTAGGACTCAGTTATTTCGACCCCAAGATGCCCCCAACTCATATAAAAGCCAACCTAAACCTATTTTGAAGGGGGCCATGATTTTGAGAGAAAAACAAAAGGATGAAACACTCGGGAGCACGAATTTGATCAAATCTTCCATTCGTCTTCTAGTAATCATTGATTTTATGTTTTGAAAACATTGTTTTTGATGATTGTATGAACATGAGTGGCTAAGAACCCTATTGTTCTAGGGTCATGGATGATACATGAATGTTGATGTTTGAAGTTTAAATTGACGAATTTGATTTTATCATATTGGGTTGTTTATTAAATTATATTTTTAATTATTTTGCTGAGTAGCTAATAGTAAAATACTATCTACGAATCTAGAGTTGAACTCGAAAGTGGGAATTCTACATTGCATATAGAATTAAATAGAGCAGGTTCTTGAACCCGGACATCGGGGAACGGATTCACAATTAGGATAGAAATATACCTAATTTCCTTGTTTGGTTGAAATACAGGAAGTGTAAATGCATTCTTGTTAATCTTAATTCCATATACATATAGGCATTAAGTTAGCTTGAATAGGCGAGTAAGAACTATACAGATTCTTATGAGTAATATCAACCTTGTCAACCAACAATCCAGATAAATCAATTAGTCATTTTAAGCCAAGAACACAACATGATTGTTAGCTAACCCGTGATCCTGTAATATCATCTCCTATTGATTGTTATCCGAAATTGCTTAAGTGTTGTGATTGATTTCTAGTTATTTCATTGCTTGATAGTTTTAGGTAGTAAATTAGTCAATTATATATTTTGTGAGAAATCTCTTGAATCGATAAGTTATTTGAGTTTGAATCAGTCAAAAGTTAATCATAAGTCTTCGTGGGAACGATACTCTACTCACTACTCTATTACTTGATGACCACGTATACTTGCGTGAGTATGTTTGGTCACAACACGTTTTTGGCGCTGTTGCTGAGGACTTGGAAATTAGCTACTTGACTGAGTTAAGCTTTTATTAGTTATTTGTTCAAGTTTTAATTTTCAGTTTGCCTTGTTTGTGTTAACGCATGCTCTTCTCTTGAATGTGGAGGAGTAGAAGCGCAAATAACCTCCTTCCTCTTGATCTTGAAATTGAACGAACACTTCACAGAGTGAGGAGGGAAGTCGAAGCTAGAACTAGAATAGAAAGAGAGTTGGACATCGTGGTTCAACCACAGCCAATAGAGATGGCAGGTAATGAAGAGTGTCCGGTGATAGAAGCCGCAAGGCCCAATCTTGCTAATATGACTCAGGCTATTGTGAAGCCTGATATCACGGGGCACTTTGAACTCAAACAGTACATAGTACAACTGATTCAGTCCACAGGGCAATATGTGGGTCTATCTCATGAAGACCCGCAGAGGCACATTCTGAATTTCCTGGAAATTACAGGCACTTACAATTATCCGAACGTTTCCAAGGACTATGTCAGGCTGACACTATTTCCCTTTTCACTGCTGGGGGAAGCTAAGGAATGGTTGCAAAAGGAGTCTGCGAACTCAATACACACTTAGGATGATATAGAAAGGAAATTCTTAATCAAGTTTTTCCCCACTAAAAAGACAAAATCGTTGAGGATCCAGATCCTTAGGTTCCAACAACGGGATGGCGAGACACTTCGTCAAGCTTGGGAAAGATACAAGAAGCTACTCAAAGACTGCCCGCATCATTTTCAGACTGATGAGGTATTAGATCACACTTTTGTTGATGGGCTAGACTAGGCATCAAATATGAATCTTGATTCAGCTTGTAGGGGTAGTTGCATGGTGAGGCCGTATAGTGAAATCCAACACTTGCTAAATAACTTCGCTGTTAATGATCATAATTGGTAAGGAGATGGGGACTCACGAAGAGAAATTAAACAAAAAGTAGTCGGGGTGATTGAGCTTGATGACTTCTCAGCCATGAGAGCCGATATAGCAAAATTGGTAAATCATATGAATAGAATAAAAATGAAACAAACACAACAGATGCAACATGTACAACAGATGTCTATTTGTTGCGAACTATGTGGTGATAGTCATATGAGTGACATGTGCCCCATGAATCCTGAATCTATATACTATGTGGGGCAATAGAGCAGAGGTCCGATGAATCAGCATGCACAATATGGGAACACTTACAATCCAAATTGGAAGAATCATCCCAACTTCTCATGAGGAGGAAATCAGCCGAATCGGAATCATTATAGGCCCCAAGGAAATTTCAATCAACCTCAGAAGCCAGCCCAACAGATAGAAGAGAGTACGAATGACTTACTAAAGAAGTTGTTGCTTGACAATCAACATCTCAGGATCGATTTCAAAAATTTTGAGAGGAAAATGGGGCAGTTAGCAGCAAATCAAAATACTAGACCTGCAGGCGCTCTCCCCAGTGATACAGAGAAGAGCCCTCAAGTTAATGCAGTTCACTCAAAAAGGGGAAGGAACTAAAGAAAGTGCCAAAGAAGAGAAAGGACAAGCCTATACCTGAGGGGGAGTTGATTCCTAAGGCAACACATGAGTCAAAGAAAAATGATGCAAGTTTAGAGCTAGTGGAGGCTGCAAGGCCACCACCACCTTTCCCCCCAGATATTGTAGAAAAAGAATGATGATCGCATGTTCAACAAATTCCTCTCTATGTTAAGCCGGGTTCAATTGAATATTCCATTAGTAGATGTACTTCGTGAAATTCCAAAGTATGCTAAGTACATAAAAGATATAGTGGCTCACAAGAGGAGATTGGCTGAATTTGAGACAGCTGCACTTACTGAGGAGTGCACTTAAAGGGTCCAAAACAAGCTTCCTCAAAAGCTTAAGTATCCTGGCAGCTTCACCATCCCTGTGCGAATTGGTAATATTGATATGGGTTGTGCTCTTTGTGATTTGGGGGCGAGCATAAATCTGATGCCCTTTGTTCTTGCTCAAGCAATTGGGTCTGGGAGCTCCAAGACCAACCATTGTGATATTGTACCTAGCTGATAGGTCCATAGTATACCCTGAAAGAGTGATTGAAGATGTGTTGCTGCAAATTGGGAAATCCATCTTCCCTGCGGACTTTATTATCCTAGATTATGAGGCTGATGAACAGGTTCCAATCATATTGGGATGACCTCTCTTGGCTACTGGCGATGCAATTATTAAAGTGAGAGAAGGAAAAATGATTATGAGGGTGGACAATGAGGAAGCATTCTTTAATGTCTACAAAGTAATCCAACTTCCCCGCCACTATGAGAAGCTCCAGGATATCTATTGTGGATGTGGATAAGCAACTTCTTGACACGAGTTTATATCTAGACGATTCTCTAGAAAAAGCACTCATGTTGTTCGATAGCTTGGAGATTGATGATTAGGTTGAGAAGATGATGTATCCTGCGCTTACATGCAGGGAATACACCACTTTGAGCCCCTAAATAGGCCAAGTGGGCCTCCTCCAAAGCTATCAATTGAAGAAGCTCCAAAATTGGAGCTTAAACTCCTGCCCCCTCACCTTCAATATGCTTATTTGGGTGGTTCTGACACTTTACCTTTTATTATTTCTTCTGACTTGTCAAAATTGCAAGAAGAAAAGCTGTTGAGAGTGCTACGTGAGCACAAGCGAGTAATTAGGTAGACGCTGTTTGACATTAAAGGCACTAGTACAGCTTTATGCATGCATAAAATCCTCATGGAGGACGGACACAAGCCAAGTGTAGAGCAACAACGCCGACTAAATCCAATCATGAAAGTTGTGGTAAGAAAAGAAGTGATTAAGTGGCTTGATGCAGGTATTGTATTTTCAATCTCTGATAGCAAATGGGTAAGCCTCGTCCAATGTGTGCCTAAGAAAGGGGGATGGCTGTAGTGATTAATGAAAATAATGGCTGGATTCCAACAAGAACTGTCACTGGGTGAAAAATTTGTATAGATTATAGAAAATTGAACAATGCCACCCGAAAGGACCACTTCCCCCCCCCCCCAACCCCCTTATTGACCAAATGCTTGATAGATTAGCTGGGCAGGAATACTACTATTTCCTAGATGGTTATTCGGGGTATAATCAGATTGCTATAGCCCTAGAGGACCAAGAGAAAAACTACATTTACATGTCCCTATGGCATGTATGCGTTTAAGAGAATGCTCTTTGGTCTCTGTAATGCACCTGCGACTTTTCAAAGGTGTATGATGGCTATTTTTATTGACATGGTTGAAATATTTTTAGAAGTTTTCATGGATGATTTTTCTGTGTTTGGATGCTCTGTTGATAATTGTTTAATGAACCTTGATAAAGTGCTTGCTAGGTGTGAAGAGACAAACTTGGTACTAAACTGAGAAAAGTGCCATTTCATGGTACGTGAAGGCATAGTCTTGGGGCACAAGGTGTCCAAAAATGGTTTGCAAGTGGACAAAGCAAAGGTGTAAGCGATTGAAACATTGCCCCCACCGACATCCGTCAAAGACATTCACATGTTCTTGGGCCATGCAGGTTTTTATCGTCGTTTCATTAAAGTTTTTTCAAAAATTTCTTCTCCTTTGTGCAGGATTCTTGAGAAAGATATCCCCTTCAAATTTGATGATGCCTGTCTGAAAGCATTTGAGGAGCTGAAGGGAAGGTTGGTGATTGCACCAATTATCATTGCCCCGGATTGGGCGCAGCCATTTGAGTTGATGTGCGATACGAATGACATAGCAATCGGAGCGGTTTTGGGGGAAAAGAGGGATAAAAGTTTTCACTACATTTATTGTGCGAGCAAAACTCTAAACCCAGCCCAGATGAATTACACTGTTACTGAAAAAGAGCTGCTTGCAGTTGTGTGGGCGTTTGACAAGTTCAGATTCTATCTAGTGGGAACCAAAGTCATCGTCTACCCAGATCATCCAGCTATCAGATACTTGTTTGAAAATAAAGACGCCAAGCCGAGGCTGATTCGTTGGGTCCTCCTCTTGCAAGAATTTGACTTGGAGATCCGAGATTGAAAAAGAACAAAGAATCAAGTGGTTGATCACATGTCCAGATTAGAAAATCAGAACCATGTATCTGAAGGGGTGTTGATCAAAGAAACATTTCCTGATGAGCAGTTACTAGCAATCACCTCGAGAGAAGCCTCTTGGTATGCGGATTATGTGAATTTTATTGCAAGTGAGGTGACGCCACCAGAATTGACACCTGATAAAAGAAGAAGCTTTCTACATGATGTGAGGCTCTATATGTTGGATGAGCCATTCTTGTATAAGCAGTGCGCATATCAGTTGGTACGATGGTGTGTCCCTGAAGAGGAGATGAATGCAATATTGCATGACTGTCGTGTTTCTCCATATGGAGGTCACCATGGTAGGGACAGAACTGCCCAAAAAGTGCTACAATCAGGTTTTTATTGGCCAAAATATTTTAAGGATGCACATGCTTTTGTTAAAAAGTGTGACAGGTGCCAAAGAACCGGAACAATCACGAAGAAGCACGAGATACCTTTGCAAAACATTCTGGCAGTAGAGCTTTTTGATGTTTGGGGGATTGATTTCATGGGACCTTCTATACTCTAATGGTCACAGGTACATCTTGGTGGCGGTCGACTATGTTTCTAAGTGGGTGGAGGCCATTTCTATTCCTACTAATGACGTAAAGGTAGTGTTAAACTTTGTAAAGAAGCACATCTTCACATGCTTTGGGACTCCAAGAGTGTTGATAATCGACGGAGGAACTCACTTCTGTAACAAATTGCTGAATAACGTTCTTGCAAAGTATGGAGTTAAGCACAAGGTTTTCACTGCCTATCACCCCCAAACGAGTGCTCAAGTGGAAGTTTCAAATAGAGAGGTAAAGCAGATTTTGGAAAAAACAGTAAGTGAAAATAGAAAGGACTGGGCCGGAAAGCTGGACGACGCATTATGGGCATATCGAACTGCATTCAAGACTCCCATAGGTACTTCTCTGTATAAGTTAGTTTATGGGAAGGCGTGCCACTTGCCTGTCGAGCTTGAACATAAAGCTTATTGGGCAATTAAAAAGCTGAATATGGATATGGACTTAGATGGTGAGAAGAGGTTGTTGCAACTCAACGAGCTTGATGAGTTTCGATTGCACGCATATGAAAATGCCAAATTATATAAAGAAAAGACGAAGAGGTGGCATGACAAGCACATCCAACATTGAGAGTTTGAGCCAGGTCAAGATTTCTCTTGTTCAATTTGACGTTGTAGCTTTTCCTCGGAAAGCTTAAGTCTCGTTGGGCAGGTCCTTTTGTTATGGTAAGTGTGAGGCCTCATGGAGCGGTGGAAATGCGTGATACGCGCTCAAGTGGTACCTTCTTGGTAAATGGCCAGAGAATAAAACATTATTGGTGTGGTGACATTTCACGTCACAAGACCTTGGTGGACTTGGCTGATGCTTAAAAATGTGTTGAGTCGTGCCGCGACGTTAAATCAGGCGCTCGTTGGGACGCAATCCAATTTTTACTGCTTTCGTAGCTTAGTTTTTGTTTTCTTCTAGTTAGAGTAGACTAATTTTTTATTTTCTTTGTAGTTGCAAAAATCTTAGGTGGGAATGGTGTGGGGAATGTGTAACGTATGTATCGAGTGCTCGGGTAGTCGGGAATTTTAAAAAAAAAAAACTTATTCATGCTGCAAGGAATGAGAGCGACGAAAATTTCAACAGGTATCTTTATAGTTCCCTCAATGTTATAATGAGCATGCTAGGGGTGTCGGATGTGGAACGCATGCAATTGTGAAATGATCTCTCCACTTCATCCAAGGAGATGTTAGGCATAGCACCGGGCAGTCCCATTCATCCGTCTGAGGATGAAAACACTTACAAGGGATCTGATGATGTGGATAAGGATGATGATGAAGTTACGGGACCCGTGGCTTTGGTACCCTTAGGAGATGATGATGAGCCCAGAACTGCAGCTGGTAGGCATCCCGAGGAGGCAGACTCCGACTAGAAGGGAGTTCTTTCTTTCGACCTTACTCTGTTTTGAATTTGTTATGCATCGGGGGCTATGCATTGCTTAAGTGTGGGGTGGGGGAATACTTCTTGATTAGTGTTATTGTTTATTTTTCTACTTGTTAGCTTAGTTTAGAACTAACATAGTCTTATTTAAAAATAAATCAAAAAAAGCTCTGACTCTTTCCGATGATGGATCTGTTGGACAATTTTCTTGAGGGATTACAGTCTGATTAAAAATAACAAAAAGATTTTATTTTCTTTTTTTTTGGATAGTTAGGTAGTGGACGCCGGTTCTTTTCCAAGGGTGTATCTCGAACTGGGTGTTTTTTTTATTTTTTTTATTTTTTTTTATCTTTTTAGGAGTAGGATAAGGGAGAAAAATGAGGTGCTTTGAGTTACCTGTTGACATGTTTAGTGTTGGCAAGTTAAGATATGGCATGTACTCTGTCTTCCTGAATATTTCATTTGAATTGTAATGCCCAAGTAAAGTAAGTAGCCTACTCTTTGACGCCTTTTTCTCAGTTGGTTGACTTGTATGCCACTTAGTGCATTGTTGCTTAAACATTCTCAACTTGCTATGCTTGCTTGACTTGAGAGTCGCACAAGAACCGTCTTGAGTGAGTCAAGTTCCATGTG
The DNA here is from genome assembly GCF_000390325.3 of Nicotiana tomentosiformis. Lineage (NCBI taxonomy): Eukaryota > Viridiplantae > Streptophyta > Magnoliopsida > Solanales > Solanaceae > Nicotiana > Nicotiana tomentosiformis. Next base: position 101,804,645 of record NC_090816.1, on the reverse strand, counting down.
TGTGTAAGGATTGTTGATATTTTGCGCTATTTTGTGTAGTCTAGAACTTGCCCCGTTTGTTAGTCAACCCGAAATCATTAAGTTGTGCTAATCTAGGAGATGACATAGGCGTTTCTTGCTTGACCATAAAGATGCTTGTTACCAACAAATAATATTTTTTGTTGCTAGCCCTTTGAGCCTATAGACCATTTTCTTGGCACCCACATTACAAGACGTACTCCTATTTTGTTCTTAATTCGAGATTGTTCAACCTTTTCCTCTTAAGGCACTTAGTCGCTAAAAGAAGTAAAGGGAGAGATTGGGGATTGGCTTTTGAGTGGAACCATGGAAGGGCCCTTAAGGTGCACTAAAATTGTGAATAAAGGTCACTAGATTATGAACTTCAATGTATGGAGTGTGTGAAGAAAAAGAAAAAGAAAAAAAAGGAAAAATTGTGCAAGAAAAAGAAAATAGAAGTTCAAATAATGTAGAAAGACACACACCTCCTAATCCTTCTCACTTATATGGTGTATGACAAGTGAATGGGTTGAAAGGAAAATGCGCTTGATATGTGAGTGTAGTGTATTAAAGTGCTTAGGAGGGTTAGTCACTATTCCTAAAGGTATCCTACCCGTCCCTTAGCCTACATTACAACCTTAAAGTACTAATTGATCCTAGATTTGGCTAGCTTAGATTAGTACAGACGTACGCTATGGGCAATCTTATGGTACGACCACGGGATGCACATGAACTCTTTGTGAGAGTGAGTGAATGTTGTTCAATTGTGTGATGTCCTTAATTTATGTTCAATGACATATTTGAATGTGTGGACTACTTTGATATTCACTCTTTTGTTTGTGGTGAGGGAACTTGGTCTCACGACGGATTGGTGATGTTGTACACTTTCTTTTGTTGGGTGTGCGCGAGTTGAGGATGCTTAGTGGTAACAAGTCGTCTCTTGAGGTAAGGTGGTTGTGGAGAGGTTGCTTGAGTTGGTTGAATATCATTGAGTAAACTTGGGCTAGTTTAAAAACGGGAAGAATGTGAAATTCGTTTCATGCTTAATTGTCGATATCGATCATAGTCAAAATGCAGGGTGTTTGATTAAATTAATTGTGAAGTACTCTTTCATAGTGGTAGGTGGATTTTTGGGTATAAATATAGTTCCATTGCTCGAGGACGAACAAGAGTCTAAGTGTGGAGTGTTGATATTTGGCTTAATGTATGCATATTTTGATGTATATTGCCTCACATTTTGCTCATGTATCGAAAATTTGAGATGTATAATATGATTATTTGTGCTAATTTGTGGTATTTCTATGTGTAGGAATCATTCGAATGCAATTTGGGACGAAAAGGCGTGAATTGGAGTGAAATTGGGAATAAAAGGCAAAACGTGGAATTTAAGGGCCACAAACAGCATGGGGCGCTGCCTGTGGAACAATTTATAGAATGGTTAAGAGGGTGAGCGACAGGGCCAGTGCCCCACGCTGCCTTGGACGCTCAAAACACAAAAATGTCCTATTTCGACTAGGACTCGGTTATTTCGACCCCAAGACGCCCCCAACTCATATAAAAGCCAAAATAAACCTAATTTGAAGGGGGGGACGTGATTTTGAGAAAAAGACAAAAGGACGAAGCACTCGGGAGCACGGATTTGATCAAATTTTCCATTCTTCTTATAGTATTCATTGATTTTATGTTTTGAAAACATTGTTTTTGATGATTGTATGAACATGAGTGGCTAAGAACCCTATTGTTCTAGGGTCACGGGTGATACATGAGTGTTTATGTTTGAAGTTTAAATTGACGAATTTGATTTTATCATATTAGGTTATTTATTTAATTCTGTTTTTAATTATTTTGCTGAGTAGCTAACAGGGAAATACTATCTACGAATCTAGAGTTGAACTCGAAAGTGGGAATTCTAGATTGCATATAGAAGTAAAGAGAGCAGGTTCTTGAACCCGGGCATCGGGGAACGGATTCGCAGTTAGGATATAAATATACCTAATCGCCTTGTTTGGTTGAAATAGAGGAAGTGTAAATGCATTCTTGTTAATCTTAATTCCATAGACATATAGGCATTAAGTTAGCTTGAATAGGCGAGTAAGAACTCGACAGATTCTTATGAGTAATATCAACCTTGTCAACCAACAATCCAGATAAATCAATTAGTCATTTTAAGCCAAGAACACAACATGATTGTTAGCTAACCCTTGACCCTGGAATATCATCTCCTATTGATTGTTATCCGAAATTGCTTAAGTGTTGTGGTTGATTTTTAGTTATTTCATTGCTTGATAGTTTTAGGTAGTAAATTAGTCGATTATATATTTTGTGAGAAATCTCTTGAATCGATAAGTTATTTGAGTTTGAATCAGTCAAAAGTTAATCATAAATCTTCGTGGAAATGATACTCTACCCATTACTCTATTACTTGACGATCACGTATACTTGCGTGAGTGTGTTTGGTCGCAACAGTGTTCCACAAGAGGAAGAAAGCTATTGGGTGTACTTTGGCGGATATTCGTTGAATAAGCCCCGCATTTTTCATGCACAAGTTTAACTTGGAGGAAGATTCCAAACCATCAATTTAACATCAAAGGAGACTCAATGAAGCCATGCAAGATGTGGTCAAAAAGGAGATCATCAAATGGTTAGATGCCGGGGTTGTCTACCCCATTCCGACAGTTTGTGGACTTCTCTGGTGCAATGTGTCCTATAGAAGGGGGGCATAACAGTGGTCACCAATGACAAGAACGAGTTGATTTTCACAAGAACGGTGACCGGGTGGAGAGTGTGTATGGACTATTGGAAGCTAAACAAAGTTACAAGGAAAGACCATTTTCCACTTTCCTTCCTTAACCAAATGCTTGATAGATTGGCCGGCCGTGCTTTCTATTGCTTTCTATATGGATATTCGGGCTACAACCAAATCCTTACTGCCCCGGAAGATCAAAAGAAAAAACCTTTCACTTGTCCCTATGGCACTTTCGCTTTCAAGCGGATGCCATTTATCTTATTTAATGCACCGGTGACTTTTCAACGGTGTATGATGGCGATCTTTACGGATATGGTAGAGGACTACCTTGAATTCTTCATGGATGACCTCTCGATAGTTGTGGATTCCTTTGATGATTGCTTGGCAAATTTGGATAGAGTATTGGCAAGGTGTGAAGAAACAAACTTGTGTTGAATTGGGAGAAATGCCATTTCATAGTCGAGGAAGGCATTGTCCTTGCCCAAAAGATTTCAAAGAATGGCATAGAGGTCGACAAGGAGAAGATAGAGGTGATTTCTAAACTTCTAGCTCCAACCTCACTGAAAGGCATAAGAAGTTTCTTGGGTCATGCGGGGTTCTACCGGCGCTTCATAAAGAATTTTTCTAAAATGATGAACCCATTGTGCAAGCTCTTAAAGAAGAATGCTAAATTTTACTTCAATGATGATTGCATGAGAGCCTTTGAATTTCTAAAGTTCAAGTTGACAACCACTCCCATTATCACCGCTCGTAATTGGAGTCCTCCTTTTGAGCTCATGTGTGATGCTAGTGATGTAGCGGTTGGAGCAGTTTTGGGGAAATGTATCAACAAGTTTTTTCATCCGGTCTACTATGCTAGTAAGAGAATGACTGAGTCCCAAGTCAATTACACCGTTACAGAAAAAGAGCTCATTGCCATTGAGTTTGCAATTGAGAAGTTCCTCCCTACTTGATGGGTGCAAAGGTTATTGTTCACACAGATCATGCGACACTTCGCTATCTTATGAGCAAGAAAGATTCAAAATCTAGGTTGATGATATGGGTGTTATTGTTGAAAGAGTTTGATATTGACATCCAAGATCGAAAAGGGAGTGAAAATCAAGTGGCGAACCATTTGTCTCGTTCGGAGTAGGAGGGGAGGCCACATGATGGACTTAAAATCAATGACTCTTTCCCCGATGAGCAACTCTTGGATATTTCAATGAAGGAGGTGCCATGGTTCGCAGATCTAGCAAACTTCCTTGTGTGTGGAATCATCCCGGATGAGTTCTCTTCAAATCAAAGGAAGAAGCTCAAATGGGATTGTCAAGATTATTATTCGGACGAGCCATACCTTTTTCGAATTTGCACGTATGGGGTAATTAGAAGATGTGTACCGGACAAAGAGCAGAATATTATTCTTGAGGCTTGCCATTCTTCGCCATACGGTGACCACTTTGGTGGAGCAAGTACGGCGGCTAAAGTGCTAAGTTGTGGTTTCTATTGGCCCACTCTTTACAAAGATGCAAGTGATATAGTGAGGCGATGTGATGAATGCCAACGGGCCGGTGCAATCTCGAAGAAGAATGAAATGCTTCTGATTACCATTTTGGAGATTGATATCTTTGATGTGTGGGGTATTTACTTCATGGGTCCTTTTGTGAGTTCTTGTGGAAACACCTATATCTTGGTCGCGGTTGATTATGTGTCTAAATGGGTTGAGGCCATTGCTCTACCCAACAATGAAGTGAGGAGTGTGGTGGCATTCTTGAAGAAGAATATTTTCACAAGATTTGGTACTCCGCGGGCTATCATAAGCGATGGGGGGTCATATTTTTGCAACAAGGCTTTTGACACGTTGCTTAGTAAGTATGGTGTCACTAACAAAGTTACGACTCCCTATTATCCACAAGCTAGCGGTCAAGTGGAAGTCTCCAACCGGGAGATAAAGAGTATCTTGTCCAAAAGAGTGAATGATAACCAGACAGATTGGTCAAAGAAGCTTGATGATGCACTATGGGTTCAAAGCTCCTATCGGGATATCTCCATACCAGTTGGTGTTCAGCAAAGCTTGTCGTCTTCTGGTGGAGCTTGAGCACAAAGCCATGTGGGCTTTAAAGAAATTGAATCTTGATTGGGATGCAACCGCTAACTTGCGGGTTGCACATTTGAATGAATTGGATGAGTTCCGGTACCATGCCTATGCAAGTTCGTCCTTGTACAAAGAGAAGATGAAGTACCTTCATGACAAATACATCCGAAACAAGGAGTTCAAGGTGGGCGATCTTGTTTTGTTGTTCAACTCACGATTGAAGATGTTTCCCGAAAAGCTGAAATGGAGTAGTCCCTTTGAAATTATGGGTGTGACCCCTTTTGGTGCATTGGACTTAAAAAACAAAAATGATGAGGTATTCTGAGTCAATGGTCACCGGGTGAAGCATTATTTGGGACAAGTTGATGATGGCCACGTGGTGGCAGTTATTCATTTGAAATGATGGTAATCTGCGTCGTGTTGCGGCGTAAATCATGCGCTTCTTGGGAGGCAACCGATGCTTTCTTTTTCTTTTCTTTTCTTCTTTTATAGATTGGTGTTATTTTTATGCTAACTGGATTTGAAGTGTGTTGTACAGATGAGTGTACTTTAGAGGAACTGTGCCCAGAAAATTGGCTAAGTGTGGAGAAAAGTGCGGACCGCATGTGTATTGTGCGGACCGCACAATTTAGGTTGCTACAGCATAAGGGAACTGCGGCCACACAATTGTAGTGCGGACTGCACAAATTGGAAAGGGAAAATGCAAACTCTCTAAAGTTTGGTTTGTCAGAGAAATGGCCAAAGTGCGACCGCACATAAAAATATGTTGTTCGCAGCAAAATTCTGCAGTCGCACCACAAATTTTGCGGACCGCAGATCAGCAAAGGCTTTTGAGCCCCAGGTAATAGAGTGCGGACCGCATAAGGAATTCTGTGGCCGCACTCATCACTTTGTCCTTCTTAGTTAGACCGTCTATATAAATAGTGAACCTAGGGCTACTGTACATTTGTTTCCCTCTCTGAGCACTCAAAATTCTAAAATATTGAAATCGTTTGTCCAATCATCTGCCACACTCAATCCAAAACTGTGTTCACTCATTTGCACTACTTCATATCTCGTATGCTTCAATTACTCATAGAAGTTTTCAATTTTTAGTTTAATTTATAATTTTTTAGGTAGCTTTAGGCCATTTGTCAATAGATTTCAATTTTACAACCATGTAGGATTTAAACTGTAGTGGGTCAACTAATAATTGCTCTATGGGGAATGGGTGAATTGATTTTCATTCTTAATTGTTAATACCATGTCGAATTTGTGCAAAAATTAAACAACCCTAGAAAGTCTACTTGTAATTGTTTTGAAATTTGCATCCGCATAAGAAATTGTGCGGTCCGCAGAAGTTGAGATTAGGGTTCTTTAGTAAAGGCTGATTTTGCGACCGCACTTGAAATTGTGCGGACCGCAGAAATCCCATCACGGCCGCAAAATTCCCATTGTGGTCGTAGAAAAGTGAGTGCGGCCGCAAAACAGCCCAATCTCTGTCTTCAGAGAGTTGACATGTTAATAAGTCTGATGTGCGGTCGCGAAGATAAAAGCGCAGATCGCACTCCAAATCTGTGGTCACACTAATAATTGTGCGGACCGCAGATCCAGTTTTGTGGCCACAAGATCAAATTGTGCGGTCCATACAGCCCAGCCTGCGGCCGCACTTGTAATGGTGCAGACCACACTTACCCACCCTGCAAATATATTTTACACCGTGTGTTAATTGTCTGTTGCACTTGATTTACAACTGACTCATGTTATTGCTTGTTACAGAAAATGGTGAGTTCTCGAGGCCATGGAGATACGTCAAAGGGGAGGGGGTGAACCGTCCAGATATCAAGGCAAAATTACTTTACCCCTCGCCCTCCACAAGATAATCACCAAGAAAGTTATAGTCGGCCGAGGAAGAAATCCAAAGCCCTCCGAATCTAGTTCTTATGACCCATCTCGGGAAGCATCGGAGGGCGACTCAGTTCAAGAGCAGCCAGTTGTCCAATCACAGCCATCGGGGAGGTATCAACTCTGAGACGAGCCTTCCACATCACATAGCACCTCCGAGGGTTCAGAGAGTGCCAGTCAAGCTTTGGAGCCCTCCTCTACACTTGAACCTGAGGCACAAACTACTGTTGATGATATTCCAGATGATGGCCGAGGGGTGATACTACAGTTGCCGACCTTGAGATGTCAAAGAAGTAATAGGTCTGGGAGGATCGTTTTGTCAGTCTAGCTGCTTTCACTAGCTTTCGTGGATAGTGGTCGGTGAGATCGCTCACTCTTGAGCGACAGTTCCAACTTAAAGATCTTGACAAGTATAATCCAGCAGTATTGGGACAGTTCCGAGAGCGGAAGGGGTGGATGTGGGTCATCCAGAGTGTAGTGGATGCCAAGGAGTATCTGGTCCAGGAGTTCTACGCCAATGTGGCACACATAAAGAAAGGGACCAAAGTGACAAAAGTGAGGAATCTGAAGATGCGGTTCGACCAGCATACACTGAACTCCTACTTGGGGTTTGAGGATGTGGAGCCTGCACAGTACTTAGAGAAGCTGGTGATGGGTGATGCAGCTCGCCCATGGCTTGCTGAGATTCTTGCATCCCCGGGGCCACCACCACCATGGATCACAGCAGGGGTTCCTATTCAGTGAAACACCCTAAACTTCGAGGCGAAGGGATGGCAGACCTTCGTATGCAGCAGACTAGACCCGTGCCAGAATGAAACAAACCTACCTATTCCACGGGTAGTTCTAGTGGCCTCCATTATGGCCGGGTACCCGATCAATGTGGGTGTCGGGATGTCGGCCAACATGTCTATGGTCGCAAGGCAAGATGATACCTCCTACGCGTATCCCAACACCATCACTGAGTTCCTTACGGATACACGGGTGGAGCCGCGAGATTTTGACACTAAGGTTCGGGATAAGAAGCCTTTCTCTTGGTATTCTCTTATGGATGCACACAACCCGAAGAGAAAGGGTCAGCCGACTACTACCATAGGCCAGTCTGATAAGCCATCGGTGGCAGCTGCAGAGTAAGCATATATGCCTTCCACTTCAGCAGAGCCTTTAGCCAGTGCAGCTGCCATGCCTCCACCTTCAGCCTCAGTTCCTTCCATCTCGGCTTTGAAGCCGGTGCCTATGCCATTTACTCCACTCTCTGTGTTATGAGTCTCCCACACACTAGCGAGCCTCAACAACTAGATGCAGACAGCTACTGCAAAGCTTTCTAACATATTCGGTCATGTTGTAGCACAATCATCTATTCTGGCACCCCAGATTCCCCCCGCAGTTGAAGAAACCTTGAAGAAGCTCTTGGACAATCAAAACGCAATTATGGCCACTCTGGTACAGCATGGATCAGTGATAGAAGATCTGGGAAAGGAAGTGAAGAAGATGTGGAAGTCCCAGGCCTCCAAAAAGTCAGTGTACAAGCTCCGACGATAGGTTACCAAGATTGCAGCAACCGGAGACATTCCATTTGATATGCTGATAGACCCGCACCACCTAGGCCCAGATCATACAGCACCTACAGCACCAGCTGGCCACTCTGAGGAGCCAGACATTGTTGTTGACACTGCCAAGGCAGTCCGTCAAATGTTCACCAATCCAGCCACTCCCAGACTTGAGGATGATGAGATCTAATTGGATGAGGCCGAGGTCGGTGCCACTGTTGGGGACATAGAGATGGCCGCAGAGCCATAGGGAGTTTTCTTCACTCTCACCCTTCTTTTACTCTTATTTTGTTAAGCATTAGGTACAATGCTTATTTTTATTCGGGGGTGGAGTTTCTTTGACACATTTTGATAATTCTGTATTTTGATAACTATGAGACATTTGGCTTGTAATTAACTTATTACTATTTTCTTCTTTCTCATTATGTATATATTCTCTCTTGTCTCTCATTATGTATATTCATTACACTTTTAATAGTTTCTTGCTTTATATCTTCTTTATCTTTATGTTTGTTTTCTTTTTGAATTAGTAGCTTCTTTTTATGTTTTAGTGGTTAATAAGCCTTTGGTTTTCTTAATGCCACGGTTCTTTCCAAAGGTGGTTTTTTTGTGAACCGGGTGACTCTTCCCATTGATGGATGGCGTGAAAACCTTCTTAAGGGATTGAGTCTATTTTGGTGTTTAGGTAATAATAGTAGTAGTAATGAATAAAAAGACCTACTTGAGTCATGCTCGAAGAGTCAAACATGCTTCACTTGTTACCAACATACTTAACTACGTGCTTATGATTAAAAATAAGGTTTTTAATAAGAAATAGCTCTAGTTAGTGACCTTGTGACTCTTGTGTTGACTTAGGCAATCATCGAGTGGTTTAATGGAACCATAGTGATTTTTAATCCTGAATATGGTCGTTATGGGCCCTCGACTCTTTCCTCTTTAACAATCCAGCTACGTGAGAGGTGATATGTTTGTGTTGCAAGTCCAAGTACCCATGATAATGGTCTAGAACTTGCCCCAAATGTATTTCTAGGCAAAATTTTAAGTTTTGCTTGGCTTGAGAAGTGATTGTAGGCTCTCCTTGGCCCGCTTAAAGTTTTCCATTCCCACCAATGTTGTTATCCCTTCTATTTGATCCTAAAACCCTTCTCAATTTGATAACCATGTTACAAGCGTTTACCCGTTTTGTCATGACCCTCTCTTGGCACCCGAGCTTTCCTTAAAACTCTTGTGAAACAATTGGCTAAAAACATAAGTTTGGGAGAGAGACGAGGAACTTGAAAGAGGTATCAAGGCACAAAAAGAAAATAAATGATGAGAAGGAAAGGCAAGAAAATGAAAGAACAAAAAGAAAAGTGCAAAAAGGAAGTGAATAAGTTGAAGAGTTGATGGGATTCAAAGAAAAGTAATGATGCAAAGCATGGAGAAATCAAAAGAGGGAGGAGATGAATATCATGATCAAGAAAGAGTGATGTTAAGTCTCTCTAGTTTCCCCAAGAAAAAGAAAATACCTCAAAGAGTTGGCAAAGTATGAGCCTAGAAAAGAAAATTGAGTGCTTAAAGAAAGATGAAGTCGTTCTATCATAGCATATCCAACCTTAGTCCAAAAGCCTTCATTGCATTCCGAAAAAGCCCTACGTGATTTCAAGCCAAGTGAGCTTACATTAGTGGTGATGTACACGAGGAGCAAGCCTATGGTACTTAAAGCCATACTTGCGACATTCTTTTGAGAGAGATGAGCGAACCTTTCGCAAATCTTTGGATTGAGTGCTAAATTCTTAAGCGAGATAGGCAAACAGGGAGTAGAGGAGGAGGTTTTTGGGATCTACAATGACCTACATGAAAGAGCGAGCTTCCTTGATGAATAAAGTCAACTCTTGATGCTCAAGTGTCACATTAGAACTATTTGTGCATGAGAGTTTAATTTGTTGCCTTGTTGATAATTCATAAGTGGTGTGGGTAATTGCTGGTCCCAATTGATGTGTGAATGACTCACTTTTGATTAGATGGAATGGCTCTTAACTTGTGGAGGTGGGAACTACTTTATTTTCTTGAGGACAAGAAAAAACTTATGTTTGAAAAAATTGATAAGTGGGGATTTTGACTACTTATTAGCGCCTTTTAGCTTTTGTTTTAGTCCAAAACTATTTAATTGTGTTCCCGAAAACTAATAAAATATGCTTAATTGTAGAAATATTGGAAGATGAACTCCCGAGATGAAATCCAACTCAAAAAGGAGTAATCTCAACTCAAGGACATAAAAGGCACAGAAGCACAGAAGTGCGGACCGCAGAATATCATCTGTGGCCGCAGGTTATGAAGGAAAAGTCATCAGAGTTTGGTGCAAAGTGCGGACCCGCACATGAATTGTGCGGCCGCAGATGTAAAAGTGCGGACCAAAAAAGAGCAAGGTGCGGTCGTACATGTAAAAGTGCGGACCGCATAAGAGCAAGGTGCGGCCGCACATGTAAAAGTGCGGACCGCGAAAAGAATGCATTATGGCCGCAGATCAAAATTATACGGCCGCGGACTTCCAATCCTGACAAATTGAGGAAAAGTGCAAAACACACATGGAATTGTGCGGCCGCAGAACCTCCCGAACGGCATTTTTGTCCGAAATTTCCAGCCATGTATAAATAGACGAGTTTCATATTTTAGGTCAATTTTTGACATCATATGCTACAGTAGCCATTTCCTTTAACTCTTTTTAGTAGTTTTTCATATTTTGAGCTATTTTAACTTAGATTTTATCATTTTGATCTTGCAATATGAGTTTAATTATCATTTCTTCTTCTATTTCTTCCATTTCAAGCTTAAGTAGCTAGATTTTTACTAGGGTTGTAACCCAACTCTAGTGTGTAAACTTAATGAGTGTTTGGTTTAATGCTTGTTTATGGTTGGGTGTTTATTATTTAGTCATGTTCTTGCTTTTATTTGTGGAATTAATGGTTGCAAACATTAGTTCATGCCTATTTGACTTGGTGTCTACTTGAGAAAGAAAGACTTAGTCCAGAAAAACTTGGCTAACAAAAAATTCGGTCAATCGAGAGATTGATAATCTCAATTAAAGGGTTCAACCTAGAGATAGTAATAACCCGTCTTGAGCTTTTATCAACCGTTTTGTTCAATACCCATTTGGATTTGAGAAAGCCAAATTGGGCAAAATCACTCTCTGTCCGAGAGGTATTGAGTGGGTAATTGAGTTTTGATAGCTATAATACACCCTGATCAATAAAACAAGCATTAAGGTTTATATCCCATTAGGCAAACACCTAGGTGAACTTCATAGCCCATGGATTTTTACAACATTTGAAAAACAACAAAAATAATCTGTTAATTTTATTTCCCAACTTGCAATTATAGTTTTAAATTAGACTTTAAAACAACCCCATTTTGTGGAAGAGTAAACTTAGATATTCAAACTCTCACGATACGATATATACTACTAACTCCCATATATAGCTCCCTGCGGAATTCAACCCCGACTCTTGTTAGGAACTATTATTGCATCGACCGTTGCATAACCTTGAATTGAGGTGTGAAATTGGACGAGATCATAGTGTAATAAAGTGAGGAATGAAATTGAATCAACGAAAAGTATAACCAGATTAGCAACACAGAACTAAGCAAATAGTGCAACATGAAGAAAGACAATTAATAGTATGCTAAGGAAAACAACGAATAAAGACAAGTACAAAAGAATGGAGAAATGTCAACAAGAGTCACTACCGAGGTACCGCCTCATAGTCTCAAATCACAAAATGAATCACAATCTTTCCTTATATCACCGCGGGAGCCTTTACATTTAGTTTTGAAAATTATTTTTTCTGAAATAGCATCCTGCGTTTTAGCCCACCTTATCACACCGCATGGCTTCTAGTAGTTCCCCTACTAGTCACGCGTATCGAGCCTACCTTATCTCTCCGCATGCGTTTCAACACCCAGACCTTATACCACTGCATGCGTATCAATATCACAACGTATCACAAATTGCACCTCAAGTGCCCGATATCACAATTTGCTAGAGAAACCAAACAATAACAGAATTTCACAATAAGGAGCCCATGGCTCAACCAGCAAGTAAATACGGCAAGTAAATTATCACAAGAATTTTAGAACACAAAGGAACGGAAGAACGAGCTCACAAAGAAAGACACAACAGGGAATAATGGTCTCAACAAGAATAGCTCAACAAGGGAGAGATAATGTGTAACAATGATTCCACAAAAGTGCAATTCGAAGACAAGAGAGATAGCATGAATCAATGCCCCCAAATAAGAATACGTCAACAATGAAAGGGTTAGCAAACTTCAATTAAGGTTAAGTAATTACGGAAGAGATAATAGTAATTTCAATTAAGGTTAAGCAAATTACGGAAGAGATACTAATAACTTTAATTAAGGTTAAGCAATTACGGAAGAGATAATAATAACTTCAATTAAGGTTAAGCAATTACGGAAAGGATAGCATGACAATAAAAGAGGCAACAAGTTCGGTTAAGGCACATAAGAGTTTAATCGGTAATAAGGGTAGAACATGAAGCAATTAATTCCAAATAAGACACGTAACTGTGAATTTAGTAAATGGGGGATTTAACATGACAAAACAACTTCATATCTAATGAACATAAGAACCTAAGAGCCCTAAATGGTCAAATTTCCACAAATAAGCCCGAGCACATACTCGTCACCTCGTGTACAAGGTCTTCACATGACACAATTAGCACAAATGACTCAAATCCTAAGGGATAGTTCCCCCACACAAAGTTAGGCAAGATACTTACCTCAAGGAAGCTAGACCGATAATCTAAAATGACCTTCTCGAGTGAAACAACCTCCGGATAACTCAAATCTAGCCAAAATAACTTCAAATCATAAATAGAACTCATAGGAAATAATTTCAGATAATAATGCTTCGATCTTTAAATAAAACTAAAATGTCAACCTCGAGCTCGCACCTCAGAACCCGATAAAATTCACAAAACCCGAACACCCATTCCAATACGAGTTCAACCATACAAAAATTATCAATTTCCGACATCAATTCGTCCTTCAAATCGTCATTTTACATTTTTGAAAGTTTTTCTCAAAATCCTCATTTTCCCCATCTCAAACCACTAATTAAATGATAAAAATAATAACGGAATCATGAAATACAATAAATATCGAGTATAAAACACTTACCCCAATCGAACACGTGAAGAACCCCTCAAAAATCGCCCAAATCCGAAGTCTATAACTCAAAATATGAATAAAATGGCCAAACCCTCGACTTATATGATTCTGCCCAGGTCTTCCGCATTTGCATACAATAACGCGCGCCTGCGAGCTCGCTTTTACAAACAAACATTCTGCTCATATGCTGCCTTTTCTTCTGTGTTCCCAAGCACCGCACCTGCGATGGTGCAGGTGCACAAGAATTCTCGTTTCTGCGAGCACAAACACAAGTTCCAGCTTCCGCTTCTGCGTCTTCATCTCCACGTCTGTGATCACGCCGGTGCGGAAAATACTTCGCACCTGTGACCACTGTCAAGACCTTCCTATTTCAATTATGCGATCACTGCCACGCCTATGCGGTATCTCACTTACTACAAAATCCATCACAGGTGCGATGGCACCAGTCCAGAACTCCTCAGCATTTCCTTAAGTCCACAATCCGATCCGTTAACCATCCGGAATCCACCCGAGGCCCCCGGGACCTCAACCAAATAGACCAATACATCCTAAAATACAATACGAATATAGTCGAGGCCTCAAATCGCATCAAACAATGTCGAAATTACGAATCGCACCTCGAATCGAACTTATGAATTTCCAAATCTTTCAACTTCCAAAACACGTGTCGAAACATATCAAATCAACCCAGAATGACGTCAAATTTTGCATGCAAGTCTCAAATGACCTAACGGAGCTATTCCAACTCTCAGAATCGCAATCTGATCCCAATATCAACAAAGTCAACTCCCGGTCAAACCTCTCAACCTTCCAAAACTTCAACTTTCCAACTTTTGCCGAAATGCTTCAATTTATTCTACGGACTTCCAAATCCAAATATGGACACACGTCTAAGTCTAAAATCACCATACGAAGCTATTAGAATCATCAAAACTCCCTTTTGGGGTCGTCTACATAAAAGTCAAAACTCCGATCAACTCTTACCGCTTAAGCTTCTAAAACAAGAATCCTTCATCCAAATTGGCCTTAAATCATCTGAAAATCGAACTTGACCACACACGCAAGTCATAACTTATAATACAAAACTTCTCGAGACCTTAATCTTCTGAACGGGATGCTAATTCTCAAAATAATCGATTGGGTTGTTACACCCTAGGCAAAAGGTTCTACCTGAGTTGAGCAACGAAAATAGGAGGTATGAACAATAGTGATGCATGCTGAAAATAAAAAAAATAGAGATATTTGAGGAACTTAACTTTGGTGACATTAGTTCTTTGAGAATCGCCATTCTGCACTGATTTGTTCCTGCTTCAAGCAAAGAAAAATTATGAGTTTTCAAAGTAGTGGTCGGTTTGTGGCCTTGATGCCCTGAGTATTTTGAATTCACGGCCACTCTGCTATCAAAGGACTGATTCTATCAGTGTGGTATCGGGGTTCTTGGATACTCTGTATCACTTTCTAGAGACTGTGGCTTTCCGAAGTTACCCCCGACTATATCGTACCCGGATGTTCATGGTATCCCTAACCCTACGAGCTTGTGTTCATAGTGCTTATCAACTTTACCATGAAGCAATTCCTACTTAGGCGACCTTTCGATTTCTTTGAGACACTTTGCTCGACTTATCAAAAGAGATCACAGATGGATTCATGCCTTCGTCAATGTCGTATGTGCCCCAAATTGTGCTCGGTATTATAGGAAAACTGTAGCCAATTTTGCAGTTTGATACAAGATTAGACCGATAGGGACTCAAAGAAAATTATGGGTAAAAATAGAAGAGCAATTGAAATTGAAAGAAATTGTGTTTAAACAAAAGGTATCCCTTTCGGGGAAAGGAATAGGAAGACTTATCTGGAGGTATGTGTTGACTTTAATGAATCACGACATGCATTTTGGACTAGACGCCTGATCCATCTGAGCTGTCTAATTCTCAAAATCCGTCGCAAATATTCATCTTGAAACTGTCTTGATTGTGTTCATGCCGGAGTATCGGAGACCCTATTCGGCTAGTAGCACCCTTTGCGGGTTTTCGCTAACTGACCTCTCTCATTTCTCTACCCATCATCGCCTTATGGTACCTATATGGGTTTTCACCAATAAGACTCTCTCATTTATTTTATTTATTTTTTTCCTTTTTTGGTTTTTTGTCGCCCTTGACTAAGATACTGCATGCGGAAGGTTGTCCAACACCCTTGGCATGGTGACTTCCACATTCTTAACGGGAAAAGGTGAAAAGAACATTGGACTGAATTATAACTTTTGGAACCTTTTTATAGAATTACTATAAAAATAAACAAACTTTTGTCCCAATTTTGGAGTGTTGGGGATAGGGATTTTTTGTCTTGATGGGACTGAACCCAGGGGAAGGTTGCCTACGTATCCTTGCGAAATCAGGTCGAACGTAGTTCACTGATTCAGAAGATTTGTTGATGATATTTTTTTCTTTGTTTTCCTTTTTTTTTTGTTTTTACAAGTACACGGGTTCCAAAAAGAGGAAAAACAAAGAAGACATATATGGCTCAAAAGGGTTAAAAATTGTGACACCTATTTGGGATAGTGAGAAATGATAGCCTTCATCATCTCGATCTGATAAAAGCTTGCGTGAAAGTTCCGTAGTGGATATATATCAAGCATAATATCTTTTGACTGCATCTACATTAATAGTCATGTCTGGTACCCGTCATTCTTCATCTACCAAATGCAAGGCCCCCTTTGGTAACACTTTCTTGATGATGTAGGGTCCTTGCCAGTTCAGGGCGAACTTTCCTTTAGCTTCTACCTGGTGCGGAAGGATGCGTTTCAAAATGAGCTGGCCTACCTCAAAGTGCCTTGGGCGCACTTTCTTGTTATAGGCATGTACCATTCATTGCGGGTATAATTGGCCGAAAAACACTGCCTCTAGCCATTTTTCATCAATCAACATTAGTTGCTCTAATCGTGTCTTGACCCACTCAGTTTCTTTTATCTCTGATTCCACAATGATTCGGAGAGAGGGAATTTTGACTTCAGCCGGTATTATATCTTCAGTTACACATACCAGCACATAAGGAGTTGCACCAACGGATGTGCGAGCAGTCGTGCGATATCCTAAAAGAGCAAAAGGCAATTTTTCATACAAATTGCCTCGACCCTTGTATCATCATCCTGAGAATCTTCGAGATACCAAAGCGACAGATTTGAAAGTGATGGGCTCCACCCCCTTGGATGTACAATTTTAAATTGCTCGCATACCTCCTTCATCGAATGACTATTTAGGTTGATTGTGTTGTCAGTGATAATAGTCTACGAGATACCAAAGCGACAGATGATGTTGGAATGAACAAAGTCTACTACTAATTTCTTGGTGACCGCTTTGAAAGTGACGGCCTCCACCCACTTGGTGAAGTAATCAAAATGAATATATGCCCATTTGAATCCTTTGGCTCGATTGGCCCGATAACATCCATTCCCCAAGCAACAAAAGGCCAAGGAGAGGACATGGTATGTAATTCCGACGGAGGTGAGTGAATCAGGTTGCCATGAATCTGGCATTGGTGACACTTGCGAACAAAGCTGAAGCGATCTCGCTCCATAGTAAGCCAATAATACCCTTCCCGCGAAATCTTCTTTGCCAAAACATATCCATTCATATGAGGCCCACATACCCCTGAATGCACTTCACTCATGATCCGCTCAGCTTCTATGGCATCTATGCATCTCAACAAGTTCAAATCTGGGGTCCTTTTGTACAAAATTTCCCCATTCAGGAAGAAACCACTGGCGAGCCGCCTTATAGTTCTATTTTGATCTCCCTTGACATGCTCCAGGTATTCCCTTATTTCCAGGAATTATTTTCTGTCGTGATACCATGGTTCACCATCTGGTTCTATCTCAATTGTATTGCAGTAACCGTGTTGACTCCAAACTTGGATTTCTAGTAGACCAATATGAGTGTTGCTTGGATAAGGGAGCATCGAGGCTAAGGTAGCCAATGCATCAGCTAGCTCGTTGTGAAACTTAGGAATGTATCTAAACTAGATGGATTTGAATCTTTTTCTTAGGTCTTGCACACATTATCTGTATGGAATAAGCTTGATGTCTCGAGTCTCCCATTCGCCTTGGGCTTGTCGGATAAGCAAGTCGGAATCTCCCATAACCAATAGTTCATGCATATCCAGATCAAGGGCCATTTTTAGACCCGTGATACAAGCCTCGTATTCTGCCATATTATTGGTACAGAATCATCGAAGTCATGCCGTTGCAGGATAATGTTGTCCAATAGGTGAGATGAGGATTGCCCCGATCCTAACTCCTTTGATTGGCTCAATTTCTCTAACTTCTTCATGACTTCCGATATTAATTGGCTTAGCTTCATTAAGGTTGGGCTTAAGCTTGTTTTCAAATTGTTTCAATTATCTTTTTATTTCCTCAACAGCCCCATCTTCATCATATTCAACCTCTTGATGTATTATTTCAAAATTAGACAGATTTTTAAGTTTTGGGCATGAATTCCGCATGCATGTCATGTTACTAAATCTGGCATTAACAAAACTGAAATGGAAACAAATTGACAGGAATTAGAAAAAAAAAGACACAAAACTTAATAAGAAACTGAACTGCATTTCATTGAATTTGAAAGGATAGAAGGGTTAACATCAAAACAAAATAATCATACCGAGATGTTTGGATTACAACCCTGAAAGTTATCCAAATACAAAAAAGAATCTCCAAAAGCAAACTACCAAGACTACTTCCTTGTGGGGAGAGGAGTTGCTTCCCAGTTGATGAGCATGGTGTCCGGGCCAATTAGCTACAAATTGGCACGACCAGTGCCTTCACTAGCCTAGATCACATTCACTTCAAAAAATATCTGGCTGAGACCATGGCAAATTTTATCAATGTTTTCCTGCGCCGAGGAATTTTGACCCTCTTGGAGTCGTGGCTTGACAAAAGTGTAGAAAATGTGAGGGATCGGTTTCTATAAGACCCACTCACACCTTTTGCGGTGCTTGATTTTGTCTTCATCTACTTTTCTTGGCTTGAAGCCTAAGCCAAAAGTACCCTTGTTACCAAAGGGAGAAATGGGTTCCGAAATTCCTTGTGGTGACACCCCCAATCCTTTTTCTGGATCATAACCTTGTCTCAGCATAAGTGCAGCTACCATTACATATGTGGCAGAAAGACGAGGATGCAAAATGGGCTTTCCTTTCTCAACATGGTCCACAGCAACCAATTCGAAAACCTGATAGACAATGGACTCACTCCCTTCCTTGGCCTCAATACACAAGATTAACGTGTCTTTATAAATGGATGAATCGTCTTCTCTATGAACAATAATTTCTGGCATGTCATGTTCGAACTGGATCACCTGATACAAGGTGGATGGCACAGCTCGAGCCATATAGATCCATGGCCTTCCAAGAAGATAGTTATAAGAAGTTTGCATGTCCACTACTTGGAATACAATTTCAAAATCAATTGGCCCAATTGTCATGGTGAGGCTGATTTCCCCAATAGTGTCTCTCGGTGAGCCATCAATAGCCCGGATACGGACATTGCTGGGTTGGATTCTGTCTGTATTGATATGTATGCTTTACAAGGTAAAGAGAGGGCATATATTTACGCTCGAGCCTCCATCAACCATGACTCGCTTTACATAATTCCCCTCACATTTGACAGTAATGTGCAAAGCCTTATTGTGCCCTACTCCCTCCTCAGGGAGTTCATCATCAGTAAAGGAGATTCTTTTCACCTCAAAAAATATGTTGGCCATCTTCTCTAACTGATTCACTATGATCTTCTCTGAGACATGTGCCTTGTTCAGGATCTTGATTAGTACACGAACATGCTCTTCTGAATGTATGAGCAGAGATAGCATAGAGATGTAAGCGGGAGTCTTTCTCAATTGATCAATGATTGAGTAATCCTGAACTTTCATGTTTTTCAAAAACTCTTCCATCTTCAATGACTTGCTTCTTTATTGGCATTTGGCCTTCTCTGATTTGCTTGGCCTTCCTCAACTTTTATGGAGAGTAACACCTCCCCGATCGAGCCAAACCTCCAATTTTCCCCACTTCTTCTATGATTTCCTTTCCTTTGTATGTCACTGCGGTTTTGTTGTAGGTCTAAGGAATGGTTTTCGTGCTTGTCACACAGGGTTGCATGGAAGGTTTGATTATGATCGCCTCTATTATACCTTTTGTACCACCTTGATTCATCCTCATGATGGGGTGGCCTCCCAGGACATACAACCTTGGGCTTGGAACAATAGAGCGGACTTCCAACCTCGAGAATTTTGGAACAAATAAAGTTGCCTTCTCTGAGCTCTGGGCGCCTTTCACAATCAACGGCACATCTCGGCTTGGACTTACTTCAAGTCTTGTTCCTTCTTGAATCGTTCCCACTGTCATTTATGCTCCACCAATCGGCTTGTATTCTTGATATCGGCCAATTATTCTCACTAAAATAAATATTTTTCATAGATTTTCAAATTTTTTCTGATACAAGACTCAAAAACAAAATTTACATAAAGACAAATATTTAAACAAGACCAGACTCGACTCAAACAGACCTTTTAAGATAAAAGGTAAATCAATAAGACTCAAAATACCAAAAGACTCTTACAAACTCAAAGGCAACAAAAGAACAATCAAAGTGGACTGCCAACTAAAAGAAGACTCTGATCTCTACAGGAGAATCCACCAGCATCACTGTAGTCAAGATACTTATTCCTGCGGCTGACCCCCAACATCGCGGTATATCCTCTCTAAGTCTGCAGATATGTGACGGGCGATATTCAATGATACTTCTGCAAATCTCTCAGGCGTCATTTCCGACCAACTCTTGCATACTCAGGAGTTATATGTGGCTACCTAGAGGATCTTTCCCTTAATGTGCTCCTGAGCCAAGTGCAACTCTTGATTTCGCAGACCACGGGTTTCAGCTAGATCCAGCGCATCATGCTCGCGCTCTAAGGCCATATCTCTATGGCGCCGAAATTCTAGTGACTCCCCCTCTAACTGATCGATCACCTTTTGGTAGTGATGTCTTTCCATTTGAAAATCGTCAATCTAGCGCTTCTTACTTGACTCAACTCCCCCTATTGGATCCCCTACACCTTGGATTAATGGAGCAAAACCTCTGAGCTCATGATCACGGACCACCTTAAACTGGGCTTCTCTTTCATCTTGTTACTGAACGGTTGTGACTCTGTTTTTCTGCCTAATATGGTCCTTGAGTGCTTTCTTCTCTCGTTCCCACTGAGCTCTCTCTTTCTCAAAAGCATCATATTGCATATCCCTATCCACTTTAACAATGTCGAGCTCTTCTTGTAGTGCTCCAAAGTTTGATTCATAATCCCTTTTCATCTCTTCCGTAGCCAGCCCAACTCTGTTTTGAATCTCAGCCTCCCAATCAAATGCATTCCTTATGGATCTTTCTGGCCTTTGCTCCGGGATCACATGATTGTGAAACCATTCAAGATACACGAGGCTCACCTCTCCACGTTCACGATCAGCTACCATCTCGTCCAAGTCAGAAAACCTACTACCGAACCAAACCTTTTGTGCATATGACTCCCTTAGAAGTTCTTTCCCTTTGAATTCCCACACAAATGGACGCATGTCCTTAACCTGGGGCCTCTTTTGCTCTCTCCCTAGCTGGCGCATGATACGTAGGGATGTATAGGGTTGGAAACCTATGAAACCCATGAGTATAAAGAACGAGCAATGTATCGACATATGCATGACCCTAGCAGAAGGGAACCAATAGTAGTTCCAAATGATTCTATCAGCAGCCAATGAACCAAGAAGTGTCCGCATGCCCTTACCCACTCTGGAAGATTACAACTCGAGGCCCTGTTTGGGTGACATCCAATGTAATTCAGCCAATTTTCACTGAAATTTACTGGTATTAGATTTTCTATGAACCATATCTGCAACAGAATGTTATATCACTTGAAGTAATCTTTGACCTCTTGGAAGCGGGCCAAAGCTCGTAAAATATCTCCCAGAATCGTGAGAATAATAGTATGATCCTCGCTACTTTGCAGAAATGAGACAATCGCAACCAATCAAATTCTAGTGCGCCCACCACGTTTTGGAAAGACCATAATTCCCATAAATAGTATCATAAAAGCGAAGATTCTCAACTCCCTCCAGGCGTCGTAACTTAATTGGTTGACGAATTCTGAGCCAGAGAAGTTCTTAAACCCTTTCACAACCCCAAATCTGTCATACAAATATTCCAACGGAACCCAACCTTCGTTCTAGCAGCACATTGGAATTCGACGGAGGCATAACTTCTTCAAGAAATCATTCACACCAACTTTTCTCGGGGCCGCAGGCTTTTTCCCATGATGGTTCCTCCCAAATCCTATAAACCCCCCTAATTCTTACAATGTAGGCATCATTTCACAATCTTTGAACTTGAAGACATTGTTCACAGGATCCCAAAAACCCACTAGGGTCTCGATTAAATCTCTATTAGGCTTAACTTCCATGATATTTGTGAGGAACTTGAGGTGCTTAAAAACTTGATTATGTTTCCATATGGCAAAACTAGCCCACTAATTACTGAGACTAGTCGGGGTCTTATCTCTGATCAAGAACATAGGAGGTGTCTCGTCCCTCACCCTTTTCTAACTGCTTCTTTGTTGAGAATTCATGGTGAACCTGAGAATAAAAAAGGGGGTCAGGACTTACCTAAACTATATGCAACTTCCGTTTTTTAATGTAAAAATAATTTAGGACTCAACCTATTTTTCAATATTTTTTTGAAATTACTGGGCGCAAAAGGTGAAATGATAACAAGTAGAGGAAAATGGCTATCATTACGAAAACGTCCTTTTGATACTCCCGAGAGAGGTTCAAAAAGGCCGTCTCGGCAAAAACGGCCAAACATGTGGACAAAATGATAAAAAGTACATAAAATAAAAAATCGCTATTTTACAAAAATAACCCTTCATTACTCCCGAGAGAGGTCGAAAGGTTGTCTCGCCAAATATGACCCGACAAAACTAGAGATGATGGTTATTTTTATAAAAATAACCTTTCAGTGCTTCCGTAGAAGGTTTAAGGCTTTCTTTGGAAAATTAGTCGTATAGAAAGGCAAAATGATAAAAAGCGAACAAAAATGGACAAAGTATCCATTCTTCCAAAATGGCCCTTTAGTACTTCCAAGGAAGATTTTTTAAGGTTGTCTCAGAAAAAAAAGACCAAATATAAAGGCAACCAGTAAAAAGCAGACAACACAGATGAAATTTTTATTTTTACAAAAATAGCCTTTCAGCACTTCCGTGGAAGGATTAAGGGTGTCTTGGCAAAAATAGTCAGACATAAGGGCAAAATGGTAAAAAGTAAAAAAAATGGATAAAGTTGCCATTCTTGCAAAAATAGCCCTTCAGCACTCCCAAAGAAGATTTTAAGGTTGTCTCAACGAAAATGGCCGAATACAAAGGCAAATAGTAAAACTCAAACAAAATAGACGAAATTGTTATTTTTACAAAAACAGACTTTCAGCACTTCCGTGGAAGGTTTAAGGCTGTCTCGGCAAAAATGGTCGAACATAAGGACAAAACGGAAAAAGGTGACCAAAATTAGCTAATTTATTATTATTATTATTATTTTCAAAAATTTCCGTGCACAAGCGTAATTAATAAGCTTCTTTTTTTTTTGGAAAAATGTGGACCGAACCCAATGGAGGTTGCCTATGTATCTCATCGGGTAGTGAGAATCAGACCCACGTAGTTCGATAAAATGGACTATGTTTTCTCTTTTTGAATTTTATAAAAATTAATCTTTAACACCATATGCACTAGACCGCATCATTTTTTTAAACGGGCATTTATATAAAAATCGGGAGCATGTTCTTTATTTCTCTTTGTTCATTCAACTAATACACCCTAAAGCCGGTCAACATGCAAGCTTCCCAAATAATGTAACAGGTAGCACATAACATGAACATAATGGTCTCAACAAGGTACCTGTCCTAAAACAAAACCCGGCCCCTGTGCCGAGCCCTACTAAGTCAAATGCACGTGATGCAAATAAAGCGAGCCAACTAGGGATATCCGGCATGAGGTTTGTTCATCTAGGTTTAAATCCTGATAGAGAAGGTATCTAGACTAGCTTACTCGAGCGGACAACTCGAGCTGAGGAGAGTCAGTGTACCGGTAGCATTGCTTTCCGGCTTAGCTGGTGGTGCTCCCCGCCTAAAATATGTGTGACTAAAATGCTTCACCGGGTGGCAAGCACCTCGGTTATCTCAAAGAAAGTGGGTTATGTCAAACAAATACCCAATTTTAATTTCAAAAAAAACTCAGAGGAGTGCGTGAGAAGACAATTTATATGTACAGTTCAATAATATCAAAACGGTAAAAAGCGGACAAGTGGCACATTAAGCCCAAATAAATCACAATATACAAAATTAATAACGCCAAATAAAAGTCAACATGTACAAGCTCGAATTATGGTAAGTCCACAGCAGAGTCGCCAGAGTTGTCACACCCCTTTTTACCCCAAAAGGATATATGTATTATGGATTGTGGGTTAAAGAATTTTTCCAATTAATGTGACAAACTTGAGTAGGGATTATTTTATTTACAGAGTCGCCGCTTGAAATTAATTTTTTGGGTGTTCCAAGTCACCTTTTATTTGAATCCCTAGTCAAAGGAAGGATTGGCTCTATTATTATTGGTCTCCGGAAAAAAAGTTCGGGTAAGGAATTTTATTGACCGGGGAGAAGATGTAAGGCATTCTTCGAGTCCCATGGTTCTAGCTTGATCGCTTTATTGATTATATTTGGCTTATACTATTTTTGGATAAACTGTGTTTTATTTATTTATTATGTTTTACCTATGTACGCTTTTATTTCTTAATTATTAAAAATATTAAAGAATGTTTTGAATAATATGATGTCATAACCACACTACGCAAGTGAATGCGTGATCGAAACAAAATTTATTAACTTTGTCATAACAGCGCTACGCAAACGAATCCACAGTCATGACAGTTAAACCCCAAATCCCTTTTTAAATCCAACAAAACAAACTTTATTTCAACCTAACCATGAAACTGGGAAACTTTGATACTAATAAACAATTCACCTCAATAAATGATGTAACCGAAACATGATAAAAGCTCACTGAAATCTAAAGCAAATAAACGAAACAAAGATTCAAATAAAATTCAACAAGGATATTTTTATGTTTGAAGAATAACATCAGAGTAGGTTACAATTTAACTAAGCAAGGCGATACCAAAGCAAGCTAATAAAGGCATGAACACAGTGAACAAAAGAAATTAGATTCACATCTTCAACATGCTCACCTAAAGTAGATTAAGAACTTTTAAGAACAATATGGTGAGAAATGGACTTTTAACAACTAGCTAACAATAAGTAGAGAATTGTCTTCTAAAAATGAAAGTTATAACTACTGCATATTTACATGTTTTTATACATGGGTACAACATTCATTCTTAAGCAAAGATCAAGTACGACATGCTTAAGCCATCTGGACAAGTTCGAGTCTTCTTATTACTATCAAAAATCTGAAATACAAAAACGTAGGAATTACCTGTTTCGCAAAATAAAAATACAGCAGTGAAATGAGCAGAAACGACAGCAAAAACAGCAATGAAATAGCAGCAAATCATGAGTAAAAGTGTTGAAAACCCAGCAGAAATGACCAAGAAAATTTCAGTAGACACTTGAAACTAATCACTATTAATTTCAAGAATCACCTTAGAGATCCTTATTTTTATCAAAAGGTTTACGGTCACAACCCAATTTTCACTATAGATCGTGATGGCTCCCAAAGTCGCCGCTAGGCAAGCCAACATTGAACTACCAGTTTAGTTTCTCATTCTAATATATTTAAAGTCTTTGATATTTATTTAATGCGAAAAAAATAGTAAATGAGCGTGGTAATGTAAAGCATAAACTAAATGGAGAAGTAAGGTAGTAAATTAAATAATTAAAAACCCTGAGTGTCTACTAGAATTCCCAAAACTCGGAGTCACAAGTGCACGAGCATCTAGTAGAATATACAAAACTCCCTAAGAACTACTATCTGAAATAAAATAGACGGGAATGATAAAAAACATAACAAGAGAAGGCTCTGGATGCTGCAGAATAAAGCATGAGAAAGCAACTCACCATTAAGCCTCCGGGTAATGCGGATACGCGCCCGGATGAACTCCAGATGAGCCTGCCTCAGAACCTGCACAATATGTGCAAAAATGTAGCGTGAGTACATAAACAACATGTACCCAGTAAGTATCTAATCTAACCTCGAAGAAGTAGTGACGAGGGGTCGACTTCGACACTTACTAGTGGGAAACATACATAATGTATAAGATTATTTAATAGGCATGAAAAACAACATCAATAATGGAATAAGAGGCAATAATTAAATGACCTTTTATCAAAATAACAATTAAAAGTCCCCAAATATTACTTAACAATCTCAACAAGTAAGGGCTCGACATATAATTAAAAATCCTCAAGTCATGAAAGACATATCAAGTGTAATCGGACTTCGAGTGACAACACGCACGAGTTATGCCGAGGTCGTACGGACCGATCCATAATAATCGTGTGCATACACTACCGAGGTCGTACAGACCGATCCATGGATGCTATATATATATATATATATATATATATATATATATATATATATATATATATATATATATATATGTGTGTGTGTGTGTGTGTGTGTGTGTGTGTGTGTATAAATATTGTCGAGGTATTCGGTCCGATTCATAAGAATAAGAAACCTTTTCTGATTTCGAATTTCATATTTACAACTCCGAGGTAAGCCCATGAAATGTTATAATCGCCATCAATAATTAAATATTTCGCCAACTTTCTAAGTAATGAGGCTCAATTTAACTTAATCTTCAACCATGTTTTCACTTATTAATACGAGAAATTAAACTAGCAAGTTGATTCCAGATAGTACAAGTAATAGCATAATAAAGTCCTATGTCTACCCGGACATAACATAAATTTTAGCTACGCACGAACTTTCGTCACTTCGTGTGTACGTAGCACCCACAATTAGTAGCAAATAATAATTTAAATACCTATAGGGTTAATTCTCTCTTACAAGGTTAGACAAGAGACTTACTTTGTTCCCATATCCACGTTTTGATCCACAAATGGCTCTAAAAGCCTCAAGTCGGTGCCGAACAATCCGAAACCAGCCAAAAGTTGTACAAACTAATCAATAATTTCTCAAAAGTTCGTAATTTAACTATTAGAGTGATTACTCAACCCAATTTGGAAGGTTCCTAAAATTCACTCCCAGACCCACGTCCCCGGGTTCCGTAAATCTTTTAAATAAATGTTACCCATAACCTCACGAACACAAATATATAATTTTTATCCAATTCCATAATCATTTTCGTGGTCTAATCTCAGTTTTATCAAAATCTAGGTTTTTCAACCAAAATCCTAATATTCCCACAAATTACATGTTAAAATCAACCCATAATCTATGTATTTAACTTACATTGTATACAAATCACTTACCTTCAATATCTAGGTGAAAACCCCTCTCCGAGAAACTCTAAAATCATCCCACAATTGAGAGAAATGAACAAAATAGCCAAAAACCCGACTTTAATAAAGTCTCTGCCCAGCTGCCCCTTTTTCGCGATCGTGAAAAGGGCCTCACGATCACGAAGGAAAGGCCTGCCCAGGCCCTGAAGCTCCTCTTCATGAATGCAGCAGGGTCCTCGTGATCGTAAAGGCTAGGCCATCCCAAGCATCGCGAACGCGAAGAGCAATGACCCACAGACCTCCTGGCCCCAAATCCTTCTACGTAAACGCGACCAGGCCATTGCGAACGCGAAGGCCACAAGTCCTGAAGCTTCGCGAATGCGGCATCATGTTCGCGAACGCATTGAGAAAAAACACCTAATCCCCAATTCCTTCTTCGCGAGCGTGAGGGTCCTTTCGCATTCGTGAAGAAGGAAACCAGAACCAGCACACCAGCAGTTTTGGACATAGCGTCGGGCGGTCCGAAATGCACCCGAGCTTCCCGGGGTCCCGTCCAAATGCACCAATAAGTCAATAACCATAATACAGACCTGCTCGAACCCTCGAAACACATAAAATAACATCAAAACTATGAATCACGTCTCAAAACCAAATTAAATCGACTTATGAACTTCAACTTATTAACTAGCTCTAAACGCGCCGAATCATACTTAGACTATTCGGAATGATACCAAATTTTGTGTACAAGTCATAAATCATCATACGAAACTATTTCCAGGCTCAGAATCCCAAACATAACTCGATAACACCAAATTCTACTCTAAACCAAATTTAATGAACTAGAAAACCTTCAATGAACTAACTTTCAACATTAAGCACCGAAATGTTCTAAGATCACCTGAAACCCGATCCGAGCACACGCTCAAGTCCAAAATCATAATACGAAACTATTGGAACCATCAAATCCCATTTTCGAGGTCGTTTACTCAAAATATTTACTCAAGTCAAAACTTGGCCATCATAGGCCACTATTAAGGAACCACAACCCTTCCAAACCTAAACCAACCATCCCCGGAAGTCATAAAACAGTAAAAGCACATACGGGAAGTCTTAATTAGGGGAATGGGGATCTGTAAACCAAAATGACCGATCGGGTCGTTATATTCTCTACCTCTTAAACAAACGTTCTTCCTCGAACGGGTCTAGAATCATACCTGGAGTGCTGAATAAATGTGGATAGCTGCTCCATATGTCCTCCTCGGTCTCCCAAGTCACTTCCTTGACTGGTTGACCCCTCCACTAGACCTTTACCGCAGAAATCGTCTTGGACCTAAACTGGCGAACCTGCCTGTCAACAATAGCAATTGGCTCCTCCTCGTAACCCAAGCTCTCATCTAGCTGAATCGTGTTGTAATTTAACACGTGCAACCTATCGCCATAGTACCTATGGAGCATAGACACATGGAAGACCGGATGAACTCCCGATAGACTGGGAGAAAAAGCAAGCTCATACGCAACCTCCCCAACTCATCTTAATACCTCAAATGGGCCAATAAATCTTGGGCTCACCATGCCCTTCTTCCTGAGCCTCATGATACCCTTCATCGGCGAGACTTTCAAGAGAACCTTCTCGCCCACCATAAATGATAAATCACGTGCCGTCTAATTTGCGTAACTCTTATGTCTGAACAGTGTTGTCCGAAGCCGCTCCTGAATCAACTTTACCTTCTCCAAGTCATCCTTCACTAAATCGATGCCATTAACCTAGCCTCATCGGGCTCAAACCATCTGATGGGTGAACGACATCGCCGACCATAAAAAGCCTCAAATAGAGCCATCTCGATGTTGGACTGATAATTGTTGTTATAAGAAAACTCGTCCAAAGGCAACGATCCCACTACCCTCCGAAATTAATCATACACGCTCTGAGCATATCCTTCAAAATTTAAACTGTCCACTCCGACTGCCAGTCGGTCTGCGGATGAAAGGTTGTGGTGAGCTCTACCGAATGCCCAGCTCACTTTGTACTGCTCTCCAAAAATGTGAAGTGAACTGAGGGCCTCTATCTGAAATGATGGAAACAAGCATACCATGCAACCGGACAATCTCCTAAATGTAAATTTGGGCCAACCTCTCTGAAAAGTACGTAGTCATAACCGCAATAAAGTGTGCCGACTTGGTCAGCCTGTCGAAAATGACCCAAACGGCATCAAACTTCCTCAACATCCACGGCAACCCAACTACAAAGTTCATAGTGATCTGCTCATATTTCCACTCCGGTATAACTATATGTTGGAGTAGGCCACCTAGCTTATGGTGCTCATACCTAACTTGCTGGAAATTTATTTAGACACCTAGCTATATACTCAACTATGTCCTTCATCCGCCACCACCAATAATGCTGCCTCAGGTCGCGATACATCTTTGTAGCACCAGGATGAATAGAATATCGAGAAATATGGATCTTCTCCCTCAGGCCATCAATATTAGGAACACATAAGCGACCTTGGAGTCATAGAACACCATCTTCACCGATAGTAACCTCCTTGGCACCATCGCGTAATACCGTCTCTCTACGAACCAAAAGGTGCGGATCATCATACTGACGAGCCTTGATTCGCTCAAATAATGAAGACTGGGTCACAACACATGCAAGAACTCGACTGGGCTCTAAGATATCCAACCTAACAAGTCTGTTAGCTAAGGACCAGATGTCCAAATCCAATGGCCTCTCCTCTACTAAAATGAATGCCAAACTACCCATACTCTCGGTCTTTCTGCTCAAGGCATCTGCAACCACATTTGCCTTTCCTGGATGATAAAGGCTGGTGATATCATGGTCCTTCAGTAATTCAAGCCATCTGTGCTGCCTCAAATTAAGATTCCTCTACTTAAACAAATGCTACAAGCTACGATGATCGGTGTAGACTTCACAGGACACCCCATAAAGCTAATGCCTCCAGATCTTGAAAGCATGAACTATCACGGTCAATGCCAAACCATGTACGGGGTAATTCTTCTCGTGGGGCTTCAGCTGACGTGAAGCATATGCAATAACTCGACCCTCATACATCACTACACAACCCAGGATAATGCATGAAGCATCAAAATACATAATATACATCCATGAACCAGAAGGCAACACTAAAACTGGTGATGTAGTCAGAGCCGTCTTGAGCTTCTGAAAGCTCACCTCGCAATCATCGGACCATCGGAACGGAGCACCCTTCTGGGTCAATCTAGTCAAAGGTGCTGCAATAGATGAGAAGCCCTCCACAAACCGACGATAATAACCTGCTAACCACAAGAAACTCCTGATCTTGATCGTTGTGGTAGGACGAGGCCAACTCTGAATGCCTCGATATTCCTGGGATCCACCTTAATACCCTTACCCGATACAACATGCCCCAAGAATGCCACAAAATCTAGCCAGAACTCACACTTGGAGAACTTAGCATATAGCTTTTGTTCCCGCAACAAATCTCAAATGCTGCTCGTGCTTCTCCATACTACGCAAGTAGATTAATATGTCATCAATGAAGACAATGACGAATGAATCGAGATATGGCCTGAATACCTAGTTCATCAAATCCATAAACACCGTCAGGGCGTTGGTCAAGCCGAAAGACATCACTAGAAACTCATAGTGGCCATACCTAGTTCGAAAAGTCGTCTTCGAAACATCCGAAGCACGAATCTTTAGCTGATGATACCCAGATCTCAAATCGATCTTAGAGAACACCTTGGCACCATGCAACTGGTCAAACAAATCATCAATACGTGGCAACGGGTACTTGTTCTTAATGGTAACTTTGTTCAACTAGCGGTAATCAATGCACATCCGCATACTCCCATCCTTTTTTTTCACAAATAACACTGGTGCAACCCAAGGCGACACACTTAGCCTGCCGAACCCCTTTTCTAGCAACTCCTTAAGCTGCTTCTTCAACTCTTTCGGAGCCATGTGGTATGGTGGAATAGAGATAGGTTGGGTTCCTGGTGCCAAATCAATACTGAAATCGATATCACGATCTGGTGGCATGCCTGGTAAATCAGAAGGAAACACATCGGAGAACTCCCATACCACGGGCAATGAATCAATCGAGGGATTCTCTGCAGAAGTATCCCCAACATAAGCTACATAAGCCAAACAACCCTTCTCGTCCATGTGTCAAGCCTTCAGGAGAGAGATAACCCGACTAGATGCACTGATAGATCAACCCCTCCACTCCAATCTAGGCAACTCTGGGGTCGCCAAGGTAACAGTCTTGGCATGAAAATCAAGAATGGCATGATATGGAGACAATCGGTGCATGCCCAGGATGACCTCAAAGTAGGTCATATCGAGCAACAGAAGATTCGCTCTGGTCTCATAACCACAGAAAGTCACAATATAGGACTGGTATACCCGATCCATAATAACAGAATCGCCCACGGGCATAGACACATAAACATGAGCACCCAAGGACTCACGAGTAACATCCAGATAATGAGACAATAGAGAAGAAACATATGATATGTAGACCCTGGATCGAATAATACTGAAGCATCCCTACCGCAGGCAGAAATAATACATGTGATCACGGTATCTAAGGCTACTGCATCTAATCTGGCTGGAAAAGCATAGAACCTAGCTAGAGCGCCACCTGTCTGCCCTCTATCTCTAGGGCGACCCCTACCCACATTTCCTCTGCCTCTGGCAGGCCGAACGGCCGGTGTGGCAGTTGGTGCAATAATCATGGGTTGATGGCCCAGCTGTACTGCTTTGCCGCGAAACCTGGGCAAGATCTCCTCATATGACCGAGCTCCCCGCACTCATAGCAACTTCTTGATGCAGAAGATGACTGGCCCAGAGTCTGACCCTAGGGACCTGAATACCTGCTGGAAGGGCCCTGAATAGTCGGTAGACGGTAGGAGCTCTCTAGAATGGCACTGAAATAGGGCTGCACTGGTGCACCTCGAGAAGGTGGTGGTGCTGAATAAGTGGGTATGATGGACTGACCCCTCACAAACTGACCTCTGCCCCCAAACGGGACACCACTGAATCCTCCAGAATGTCGAGGCCTCTTCTCCCACGTCGTATATAATCGGCCCTAGGTACGAATACCCTTCATCCGCCGAGCTATCCCCACAACTTGCTCGTAAGGAGTCCCCATCTCCACCTTTCGGGCCATAGTAACCTGAATACCATAATGCAAGCCCACAATAAATATCCACACTCTCTCTACATCGGTGGGGAGTATCATAAGTGCATGGCGGGATAACTCAGAGAATCTCGCCTCATAATCGGTCACATACGTCTGACCATGTTGGAGCCGCTCGAACTGGCCCTGTAGATCTTCCCTATGAGAGGGTGGAATATATCTCTCAAGAAAGAGACATGTGAATTGATCCCAAGTCAATGGAGGCGAACCCCGCTGGTCTGCTAAGAAGATAGGACTGCCTCCATCTACAGTCCCTGCCCTCCAGCTGAAATATGGTGAAGTCCACCCTGTTGGGGGTCCTCATGTCACTCACCGCCAAAGGCAAAAGGATGCAGTCTGTTCCATTTATCCAACAACTTATGCGGCTCGATGATTGCATCTGGTCTGGGCTCTAGTACAGCCGTTGCAACT
Source organism: Nicotiana tomentosiformis (assembly GCF_000390325.3). NCBI lineage: Eukaryota > Viridiplantae > Streptophyta > Magnoliopsida > Solanales > Solanaceae > Nicotiana > Nicotiana tomentosiformis. Next base: position 101,772,128 of record NC_090816.1, on the reverse strand, counting down.
GGCTGGGCTCCACCCATAAGTAATGCACCTGGTGTCTTATATACGGCAACAGCGTTCCCTGGAGCCTGAGCGGTAGGGTATGTTCTCCCCATCCCGCCTGAGATGTGGCTAGATCTGCTGGAAATAAACCGGCCTGCGTCATAGAAGCCATAAACCAAAGCATACGGCCCATGACCTCCTGAAATCCCGGCGCGGACATGAAATCTGTTTGGGCCTGCTAAGCTGCAGGTACCTCACCCTGTTTCTCAATGATAGGATCCTCCACTGGATCCGATGGTGGCACGACGGGAGCAACTCTAGGATACCCTCGTCCTCTAGCAGGAGCTGGAGCTCTTCCCCGACCTCTGCCTCGGCCTCTAGCAATAGGGGGAGCAGCTCTACACGAAGATTAAAAGAATGATACTTAGCATAACATCAACTGCACGATAGGAGATGAAGAAAGAGAAGTTTGCTAACACCCTATAGCCTCTCGAAGATTAGTATAGATGTCTCTGCACCTATCCGCAAGACTCTATTAGGACCGCTCATGACTTGTGAAACATATATGAACCTAGAGATCTGATACCAAGTTGTCATGACCAATTTTCACTATAGGTTGTGATGGCGCCCAACGTCACTGCTAGGCAAGCCAATAGTGAACTACCTATTTAATTTCTCATTCTTATATTTTTAAAGTCTTTGACTTTTATTTAATGCGGAAACAAATGGTAAATGAGCGTGGTAAAGTAAAACATAAGCTAAATGGGGAAGTAAGGTAGTGAATTAAATAATCATAACCCCTGAGTGTCTACTAGAATTCCCAAAATCTGATGTCACAAGTGCACGAGCATCTAGTAGAATATACAAAACTCCCTAAGAACTACTGTCTGAAACAAATTAGACAAGAATGATAAAAAAAACATAACAAGAGACGGCTACGGGTGCTGCAGAACGGAGCATGGGAAAGCAGCTCACCACTAAGCCTCCGGGTAATGCGGATACGCGCCCGGACTAACTCTAGATGCACCTGCCTCAGAACCTGCACACTATATGCAAAAGTGTAGCGTGAGTACATAAACAACATGTACCCAGTAAGTATCTAGTCTAACCTCGAAGAAGTAGTGACGAGGAGTCGACTTCGACACTTTCTAGTGGGCAGCATACATAATGTACAAGATTATTTAATAGGCTTGAAAAACAACATCAATAATGGAATAAGAGGCAATAATTAAGTGACCATTTATCAAAATAACAATTAAAAGTCCCCAAATATCACTTAAAATCTCAACAAATAAGGGCTCGACATATAATTAAAAATCTCGTAGTCATGAAAGACATGTCAAGTGTAATCAGACTCTGAGTGACAACACGCACAAGTTATGCCGAGGTCGTATGGCCTGATCCATAATAAATGTGTACATACACTACCGAGGTTGTACGGCCCGATCCATGGATATATATATATATATATATATATATATATATATATATATATATATATATATATATATATATATATATATATATAATAAACATTGCTGAGGCGTTCGGCCCAATCCACAAGAATAGGGAAACTTTTCGGATTGCAAATTTCATATTTATAACTCCGAGGTAAGCCCGTGAAAGGATATAATCTCCATCGACAATTAAATATTTTGGCAACTTTCTAAGTAATGGGGCTCGATTTGACTTAATCTTCAACCAAGTTTTTACCTATTAATACGAGAAATTAAACTAGCAAGTTGAGTCCAAATAGTACAAGTAATAGCATAATAAAGGCCTATAACTACTCGGACATAATATGAATTTTAGCTACGCACGGGCTCTCGTCACTTAGTGTGTATGTAGCACCCACAATATTTAGCAAATAACAATTAAAATACCTATGGGGTTAATTCCCTCTTACAAGGTTAGGCAAGAGACTTACCTCGTTCCCAAGTCCACTTTTCGATCCACAAATCGCTCTAAAAGAATCAAGTCGGTGCCAAACAATCCGAAACTATCCAAAGGTTGTACAAACTAATCAATAATTGCTCAAAAGTTTGTAATTTAACTATTAGAGTGATTACCCAACCCAATTTGGAAAGTTCCTAAAATTCACCGCTGGGCCTACATGCCTGGATTCCGAAAATGTTTGTAAATAAATGTTACCCATATGCTCATGAACACAAATATATAATTTTTACCCAATTTCATAATCATTTTTGTGGTCTAATCTCATTTTTTATCAAATCTAGGGTTTTCAACCAAAATCCTAATATTCCCACAATTTACATGTTAAAATCTGCCCATAATCTATGTATCTAACTTACATTGTATTGAAATTACTTACCTTCAATAGCTAGGTGAAAACCCCTCTCCGAGAAACTCTAAAATCGTCCCACAATTGAGAGAAATGAACAAAATAGCCAAAATCCCAACTTTAATAAAGTCTCTGCCCAGCTGCCCCTTCTTCGCGATCGCGAAAAGTGCTTCGCGATCGTGAAGGAAAAGCCTGCCTAGGCCCTGAAGCTCTTCTTCACGAACGCGACAGGGTCCTCGCGATCGCGAAGGCTAGGCCAGCCCAAGCATTGCGAACGCGAAGAGCAATGACCCACAGACCTCCTGGCCCCAAATCCTTTTACGCGAACGCGACCAAGCCATCGTGAACGCGAATGACACAGGTCTTGAAGCTTCGCGAACGCGACCCCATCTTCGCGAATGCGAAGAGCAAAAACACCCAGTCCCCAAATCCTTCATCATGAACGCGAGGGTCCTTTCTCATTCGCGAATAAAGAAACCAGAACCAGCACACCAATAGTTTTGGACTTAGATCCGGGCGGTCTGAAACGCACCCGAGCCCCCCGGGACCCTGTCAAAATACACCGACAAGTCCATAACCATAATACGGACCTACCCGAACCCTAAAAACACATAAAAAACATTAAAACTACGAACCGCAACCCAAAATCAAATTGAATCAACTTATGAACTTCAACTTCTTAAATAGCTTCAAACGCGCAGAATCATACTTCGACTACTCGGAATGACACCAAATTTTGCGTACAATTCATAAATCACCATACGGAACTATTTCCAGGCTCAAAATCCCAAACAGACCTCGATAACACCAAAGTCTACTCTAAACAAAATTTAAAGAACTAGAAAACCTTCAATGAACCGATGGAACAATACGAACCTATTGGAACCATCAAATTCCGATTCCGAGGTCGTTTACTCAAAATGTTGACTCAAGTCAAACTTGGTCATCATAGGCCACTATTAAGGAACTAAGTGTTCCGATTTCAACCTGAACCCTTCCAAACCTAAACCAACTATCCCCGCAAGTCATAAAATATTAAAAGTATATACGGGAAGTCGTAATTAGGGGAACGTGGATCTAGAAAATAAATGATCAGTCGGGTCGTTACATTTATACTCTAAGATTCACTCACAAAAGCTTACAATTTTCAGCTTACTATTAAGTGTTCAGCTACTATCTTTTACTCTCAAAGTTTTATGTTTTTCTTAGAGTGAATGATATGTCTAAGTGTGTGTGTGTATAGTGAGGAAAGAACCATCCCTTAAGTAGGCAAAGAAAGGCACTTTTTGGACAGATTTTGGTCCACAAAAAATCTGTCCAAAAAGGACTAATTGTGTGCAAACACTGTTCAAGGGGCTGTCCAAAAGGTGAAAGGACAGTTTGAAAATCTGTTGTAGTAGAAGCAAGGAGGAAAAAGTCATTTCAGCCACCCTACTAGCAAAAACGAAGGCTACTAGTACCTTATATCATGATTGATTTAATCTAAACTTCAGCTTTAAACCAACACCAATCTACTTGCTCAAAACAAATAAAAAATAGAAATATGACCTAACTAGACTTAACAATTTGAACTATTAATCAACAAGAGAAGTCGGAACTTAACAAAATTAAAGCCAAGCTAAATGCTTATTAAATAGTGAAGCAATTAGAAAATTAACTAATCAAAGAAGAAATCAGAAATACTAAACATGAATTAGTCGGAACTTAAAACCAAACAAACTACAATCAAACTCAAAGGGAAAAACATAAACAAAATTGCTAGAAGCCTTCAATCTGATTTAGACAACTAATTATACTATTCAAAAATGACTTAAACAAACAAACAACTAAACCGACAAATAGTTATGCCGACATGCTGAAGCCTGAAAGTTTAGTTAATAAGTACGACTAATTAACCATGATTTAAAAATGATAATTAGAAGCTAAAAAGTTATAAACTTGAAACTAAAACTAATTTCAGAGCTAAGCCAAATGCATGTTAACAGTGGGGTAAAACTAATAAAACCGATTAAGTTAAGCAAAGACAAAAATCAGAAAATAGATTAAATACGACCTAGACAATTATTAACAGAATTTAAACTTAGAATACAACGAGAAAGAGATTAGGATTTATACCAACAAGGGAACAATGTTAACTCGAACAACAAGAACGGGTCGTGGATGCCGAGAAAAGGCAGTACGAGCAAGCTTCGATTGTTGATACTCATAGAAACCACGGAATCCGATGAATCGAAGTTTAGCTTTCATGGCATCAACAATACAACCTTGTTCGGAGCCGGTGCGGAGGTGAAAGTATGAGACAGTGGCGATTTCGGGTTGGAGATAAGAAAATAAGAGGAAGAGAGAAGGAGAAGAGTATAAACTTTAGGGAGTTGAGGTCACTGATCGGCGGTGGAGCAGCGGCGGCAGTTAGGTGGTCGGCGGTGGTGGACGGCTTTTGGGGGATGAAATAGGTAGAAAAGGATAGATCTCGAGGAGATCTATCCGTGTATGTATGTATTACGTGGTGTGGAAGGTTAGAACTCGCCGTATTTTAGGGTGGCGGCGGCTAGGGTTTTTCGAATTTAGGTAGATTTGGTGAGATTGGGGGTGATTTCGGGGATTTGGGGTTGGGATAAGGGTAGAGGATAAGGAGAGGAGAAGATGGGTGTAATTGGGGGGTGTTTGGAGGTTAGCCGCCGCCGGTGGGCAATTTACGGCAGTGGAACAGGGCGGAGGGACGAGAGACAGTGAAGAGAGAAGGAGAAGAGAAGAGACTAGGGCAAAAATATGGTAATTGGGGTTTTAAATATTAGAAGGGAGATTGAATGGTGGCCTTTGGATCATGAGAAAATTGATAAGTGAGATTGAATCTTGAGGCTACTAAGCGAAACGACGTAGTTTAATGTCCTAACTATGTCGTTTAGTTCTGCTCTCAGATCACTTGGCTGGAGGGGTACTAGGCTCGATTTTGTAGGCTTTTGGCCCAATTCGGCTAAACAAAGCATCAACCCAATCCCTTAAACCCCTAACAAAACTATTTAATAATCTAATTCTAAAGTCTATAAACACACACAATAAACCTAGAAAAAAATATAATATAGGAGAAGTAGAAAGAGCAAAAATTAGATATTTACGCAAAGTAGCACATCTTTTTTGCTTTCTTGATTAAATTTATGTACCACAATTAGGATCTTGGGATATTTTCAGTACCGACAGTAGTTCCCTCCCCCCCCCCCCCCCCCAAGGCAATTGGAGTAACTCCTGCATCCATTGATTTTGCACCTTCTAACATCTCGATAACGTAACATACTTTTTTTGCTTCTTTTTTTTTAAGTACGACAATTGGGATCTCGTTCATTGAAAGAAAAAAAAAACGAACGAGAAAAAAAATTAGAGTCTTATTGAAGAATTGAAGCTTATTTGCTTTGTTAAAAGAAGATGTCAATAAACTCCGGTGAATGGTTTCATGGGATTCAGCCTCCTTTTCCAAAAGCTATAAGTTTATTACCCCACTAAGTTATAGGAACTTCTAATTATATAGCAGTAGAAGGTCTGTATATTTATCCAATTCATCCCATTTTTTCTGCTTAATAGTAGAGTACACTATAAAGAGAGTGAAGGGTGTTTGAACAAAATCTTCGCCTATTTCAGGACAATGAAAGCTAGCAATCAGTGAATCAAGGCTAGTTCCCAATAGCAAGTTGTGGAGTATTACTAAAATAATGGTGAATGACGAGCTTGTCTACCTAATGTTTTTTGGGGATTAGAAATTTTGGGGTATGGATGCATTTGGAACTTCTTGAAAACCTGTATAAAAGACAAGAAAGTGACCACAAGACTAGAGAACAAATTGTTCAATTTCCATCTTTTAATTTATTAAACCAGACACCACATAACATATTCACATTTAGAGTGTACAACACATTGTTCTCCCATTAACAAATCTAAACCTCAAAACAGATGCAAAACAAGAAAAGAAACACAGAAAAGCATAAATGTAAACTGACAGCCCATGTACCAACTTTCTGCCCTTGTCAATCTGCACACTGGAGCAGGAGGCAACAACAAAAATGAAGAGAAAATGATGATGGAATCTCAAGATGTCTGAGTTTCGGGATTGGTAGGAGGAAGTGGTTTGGTAACAGCAGCCAAGATATCAGCATAACCAACAACTCCAACTAAATGGTCCTCATTCTCGGCATCAGTAACCCAAACATGAGTTGCCCGATGTGACAACATCTGAGCCATGACAGCAGCCAGTGAGCTTGTTTCTTTACAAGTCAATGGCGCACTTCTGCCCCGATACATGCTCCTAGAAAAACATAAATTTGGGTTTGTTGGATTGCTGACGAACCCAATACTCCTGCTGCTAAATTTTTTTGGCCTAGTCGTACCACGACTATTGGCTGTATTTGTATTTGCTACCATAGAATTGGCTGCAAAATCAGGTAGGGATTTTAAGGTAATATTATCCTCAACCCCCATCACAAATTGTCCTGCCGAAAAATTAGCCAAGGCCCACGCTGCAGCCAAATGATCACACTTCCACAGTTTAGTGGCAGATATCTCGCCAATGATTTTATTGTAATCATCTGCAATAGGCTCGATGACTGCAACCGCAGGGGGGTCCTTTGGCAGTGTTTGAGTGGCATCAATCGCTTGACGTGATGCTTCTATTGAGCAGTAGTTTGGGTTAATGACTCCAAGGGAATAAATAGAGGAGAGAGGGATAGGGGCTAATGCACCAAGGCAACCAATAATGAAACGGATGATATCTTCTCTTGATAGACAACAAAATTTGTCACGAATGGTTGTAGACGAAGAAGGTGACGGTCGGTTGGCATTGGCAGCAGGATTTGAAGTATCAATGTTCTTTAGCCATTTGCCATTGTAAAGAATTGAAAATCTCTTGCTCATGCCTCGCCATACAACAATTTTAGGAACTAGGAGTCGCTTCACACCTTGCTTCATCATCTCCAGAGCATCTATCAATCTGCAACAACAATGGATCAGCAATATACCAGTGTAAAGAATAGTTCCTAAGAATTTTCATCGCCCTCTCACTTTCCAGGGGAAAACGCATTGTATAGTTCAACTTCCTCTCACCTTCCAGGGGAAAAAAGATACAAATCCTTGCAATCTCTTTAGTATTTTCTTTCATTTTGTACCTTGTATATGAAACAAAAATGAATATAGCTAACTTGTTTGATCTACTAGTCATATTAGTCGAGTCTTATAGGTAGTCTCATATGGAACCAAAATGCATTTTTTGAACCAAATGTATGTTTAATCCACGATTTCATGAGCCAAGCGAAAATGGATAGCACACAGTAAAGTCAAGAGCCAAGACTAGGATCCCTAATCGTCCTTAGATTGTAGATATGTAACTGACAACAAAACATACAACAGAAAAACATGATTTCGCAAATTCTATGCAAAGATGTTCAAATGCTTTCACAGGAATAACCACCACCACCACTCTCCCTGGTATGGTCGTGTCCCCCTCCCCCCCCCCCTCCCAAACAGATGAATGCAGCTCTTTAGGTGAGTGCAGACTACTCATGGATCACGATCCTTCCTTTTCTATTTCTTTTCTCAGGAGATATGATTCTTTCTTTCTTCTTCTAATATTTTTTAAGGGTGGAAGCAGGGGAATATGCTACTACTGACCAGAGACAAAACCTGCACCCTGCAGAAATACTAAAGGAAAATTTACTCAACGAGAGTTTTGGTGCTATTCTTAAAAGTTTCCCTTAGCATTTGCTTATTTGGAGAACAAGAGCTCCTTTAAAAGTCACCTGCTTTTGTTGGACTGCACTACAAGATGCATGCCTCACTCAGGATAATCTAAGGAAAAGAAGCTTTCAGATTGCAAATAGATGCTACATGTGCCAGAACAATGAAGAAACCAACAACCATTTGTTTCTACATTGTCCAGTAGCTGCAGATGTGTGGAACATGTTTCTCACTTTTTGGACTCAACTAGGTCATGCCTCAGAGCACCAAGGTAGCCTTTAGAAACTGGAACACATGGAAAGTTGATAAAACCATCAAGCAAATCTGGAGAATGATCCCTGCTAGTATTTTTTGGTGTTTATGGACAGAAAGAAATAGGAAATGCTTTGATGGTGTATCAACTCCAATTCACTCTATTAAGGCTAGGTGCTTAATGTTTCTTTTTAGTTGGCACAAATTGTCCCCTGTAGACACCCCTGATAACTTTCTGAACTTTGTCAGCACCTTGGTCATAAATTAGCATTTCTTGTATTAGAGCTGACTTAGTTCTTTTTGCTGTATTATCTTTTGTACTACTGCATCTTCTTGATGCCATCAATAAACAAATTACTTCATCAAAAAAAAGTTTCCCTTACCATTTAAGAAATAAAAAGAAAGACACCTTCGGTTGGATGGATTGATTACTAAAACCTAGTCATGTTAAGTGTAAAATTCACACATTTAATCTTTTAGATCCCATTATGAAAGACCAAGGTTCATGAAACCAAAAGCTTGCACTGTACTCTTCCTTCTCCGAGCATGAATCCTCCAACAACTGTGAGACCCAGAACTGAACAATGATATCAACCAGCTGATTAAAAACATGCATACCTAATCAAGAAGTTTTCTGTTCGGTTCACAAACATACATGACATTCGCTTTTGTTTGCTTGGGGATGGTGAGAAGGACAAGAATTTCAAAATAGCAGAGAAGAGGGAAAGATGAAACAACTAAAGTCGTTATTTAGCCTTTCTGCAATTCATGGTGCAGCTTGATTAAGATGAATCTCATATACAACACGCACTCAATGTTGTCAAAGGCGAAAAGCTCTAAAAAGCGCTCCAGGTCTATTGGGGCTTTAAACACAATTAAAGTGTGGCTTTAGTTAAAAAAAGGCGCAATGAAGGAAAGAAATAAATGTGTAATTCAAGAAAAGAAGTAATAATTTCACTCATAATGTTTTCCTTAACTAATACACTTATTTGCCGATTATTGTTGTTTTTAGTACCGCTTGATTCAGGATAGAACTCGTGGGTAATAAGTCACATGCCTTAGTACCTTGCCGACACTAAAGCGCAGCTTAAGCGAGGCAAAGCATTCTCCCTAAGCTTTTCTGAGCTTTAGGGCTTAAGTGCGCCTTAAATGAGCCCTTGACAACATAAAGATCACAAATAGACACCTGATTCAAGAGAAGAGGTATAAGGTGCCTGATGCTAGGAAATTGCATAGATAAAAGAACTAATAGGTAATTTGTTCTCTATATATGGTAAATGTCGGGAAGAAAGAGAACTTGACATCAAGTACTTGTTTCTCAAGTTTTCTGTTTTTATGCATATATTTGTTATCAGATACTCCAAATTCAGCCAAAGATGTGAACTTAAGTTGATGGAGAATGAGTGCCCTCTTTAAAAACTCACAAGCCATATACAATGACCTCAAAAGCTAAAAGAGCAGTTGCTAAAAAGGAAGTCAAGGGAAGAGATTTTGAGAATCAAACTTTCACAACAAGACAACAAGAGTTTTTACTCTATAAAGTATAAACTGCTAGGGAGATTTGGAATGAGAAGGAAAAGTAATGGAAAATGTCATAAGGGGGAGATGCTATATAGAGGATCAGTGGTGCTCCAAACCTGTGACAAGCTCATACGGTACAGGTCTATGGAAACAGAGGTTTATGGTCAGAGTTTCTGGCACTGAAAAGGGTGCAGATTGGAAATGGCATCAAGGACAGAATGTGGCATGATATATGGATTAACATACCCCACTCAAACAGATCTTTCCCGAAATTTATGCTCTGACAACAGATAAGTTATGTACAGCAGCATAACGTTGCAGAGACGGAATCTGGATCCTGAGCTTAAGGATACAAAGATTCGGAGTTGGAAAGTATAACTCTGCTGTTGAAAATGCTAGAGAACATGCAACTTCTGGAAACATAGACATAAAGGTAGCATTGGATAATCAAGAAAGATGGCACATTCTCGCTCATATTATCAATGGTTAATGAAGAGTGGTACAGATGAAGCAATTTCAGCTTCTTCGAAGATGACTGAAGACAAAAGATCCAACCGGAGTCAAATGCTTTGGATGGATGGTGACATAGAAAAAGGAAAAGTGGATTCAATCGACATAATAGATGCTTTTTATCCAATGATAGTCCTGAAACTGTAGAACATTTATTTTCCTATTGCAAGGTAACAAGGTGAATTTGGAGCTTGTTCCTAAATCCTTTGGCATACATTGGGTGTTTACAAAGGAATCCTAGAGAACTGGAATGGCAACGTATGAAGGCAAAGAAAGAGCAGAGACACTTGTTAGAGGACCACCCCTCATTATGCATTTTTTGAACTGTGTGGTTAGAAAGTGATCAAAGATGTGCTGAAGGGATAGCAACAAACCATTACTATAACGACGACAACAACAACAACAACAAAAAACCCAGTTTAATCCCACAAGTGGGGTCTGGGGAGGATAGAGTGTAGGCAGACCTTACCCCTACCTTGTAAGGGTAAAGAGGTTATTTTCGATAGACCCTCGGTTTAAGGAAAAACGAAAAACGATGAAGGAGCAATAACAATAACAACAAAAAGTAAACAATGACACGGTAATAGAACAACCGAAGCAAAAGAAACAAGAGTAGGGATAAGAGTGAGAAACAAAAAGAAAACTAAGCATAACGAAATACAAGAGCAATATCAATACCATTGGTCTGTGAAAGAAATACGCTCCACTACCTACTATCGTTCCACCCTAATCATCGACCTCCACACTCTCTTATACAGGGTCATGTCCACAGTAAGTTGAAGTTGCGCCATGTCCTGCCTAATCACCTACCACCAATACCTTTTAGGTCTACCTCTACCTCTTCTCATACCATCCAAGGCTAACCTCTCACATTTCCTCACTGGGACAGTCGTGTTCCTCCTCCTCACATGCCCGAACCATCTTAACCTCGCTTCCGGCATCTTGTCCTCCACGGGGGGGCCATTCCTACCTTGTCCCTAATAACCTTATTTCCTGACCTTATCTCTCCTGGTATTTCTACTCCTCCGGAGTAGGCACTACCCTCCCCAGATCCCACTTGTGAGATTTCACTGGTTGTTGTTGTTGTTGTTGTTGTTATCTCTCCTAGTATGCCCACACATCCATCTCAGCATTCTCATTTCTGACACTTTCATCTTCTGGATATGGGATTTCTTGACTGCCCAATACTTTACCCCATACAACATAGTCGGTCTCACCACCACACTGCAAAACTTACCTTTAAGTCTTGGCGGTACATTCTTGTCACACTAACACCGGATACGAGCCTTCATTTCGCAACAAACCATTACTATTGTGAAGTTTAGGTGCATTAATCATTTGACTTTTAGGTGTAGGATGAATCTTGTGATGGTGATAGTATTATGGACTTATTAGGTTCCTTGAATGTCTAGCAGATAGAAGTCCAGGTATACTTATGTGCACTTGAAGTACCTTCTTGGTGCTCAATCATTCAATAATAGTTTTGCTTGCTTAATGGAAAAACCAGCAAACATGGGAAACCTCACTTCAGAAAAGAGAAAGAAAGAGAGGTGAACAAAGTTTCCTAGAACACCCCAGGCTATTGCCCAACTTAAACAGCAGAACCAGTGTTACAACAAACTGACATTTCTTTGGAGCAACAGTGAGGTAAGGCTGGATAATGCAGCAGGTGTTCTCCCGTGATGCTTTTAGATCTCCAAATCCAGGCTCTTTTTTCAGATAATGGAGTAATCCTATATTTCTAGTTTCAAAATGCAGTGGATAATGGGCGTACACCTCTACACTTCTCCCCTCAAATACCTGACTTGGGTTCTCCTGTACCCATGTTGCCATAATCTAGAGCAGCAGTACTGCAAAATCCTAAATTGATACCTTAATTCCCAGGCCAACCGAATTAAATGTTTTCTACCATAAACCTAGAGTATCTTTACATGTTATAGAGTATAATCCAGCAACCAATACATCCCATATTCCAGCCTAGTAGCTACTTTGCTAAATGGAGAATCCCAAATCTTTAAGTACTCTGAACTTCTGCTCGGGTTCAAAACAAAGAGACAATTCATAATCAAGTATATGAGAGAGAGAGAGAGAGAGAGAGAGAGAGAGAGAGAGAGAGAGAGAGAGAGAGGGAGAGAGAGGTCTTTAGCTTCAACCAGATTGCTGCATTGATCAGTGAAACCAGCCTGCAAATCCCTCACTCTATATCCTCCTCTAACAAATTAAAGAAGGTCCTACTCCACTCAAAGTCAAGAAAAATATCTAGCATGTGAGTGATTCAAATTTACCAGGAGCATAATTTCATAAAACACTTCCAGAAATCATTAACCTAAATTCTGAAAGTAAATGGACTTTATAACCAAGAGAAAGGTAAATCCTTAAAATTAATTTGTTGAAGCTTATTTAACCTAATTGACAATTACGAGAAAGTGTGAATTAGTCTTACCGGATCGTGTTTCTGTTGCAAAGGAGAGACAAAGAAAAATTCAAATTCAATCACATGAAACATTCCATCAGTCAACCATCCAAACTTAAATCAAGTTTGCTTAATTTCTAACTTACAAAATATACAAGGCTCCACTAGTCAATCAATCGAGTATGCATCCACACACCTGCGGAACCCTTTGCTATCCTTTCAGTCCTATGGTATTTCATTTTTTTCTTGTCTCCATATCACTTGGCAAGCAGATAACCACCAAAGATACAAATTGCTACTCAAGAAGTGAACAATTACTTAACAAGCCGAATTTCTTAATCATATTTCACTAAGTTTTGCTACTAACATATTTCTTCCGTCCCAATTTCACATGGCGCTCGTTTCATTTTGGAATGTTCCAAAATGTTTGACACCATTCTATTTTATACAACTTTCAAATTTATCAAACTATTCAAAATTTGAAATCTTGATGTGACCTTTTCCTCTACCAAACTAACTTCTCAACCGCTATTCAATTCATTTTCTTCGACTAACATTAATATAATAATATATATAAGACAAAAACATCTTAAACTCTGTGTAAAGTCAAATACCGTCATATAAAATAGAACATGCAATCCTATGCAACCTTCTATAACTCCCTGATCAAACATAAAGGATTGGCATAACAATGAATAACTTGAACGAGCGCAATTTATATACCTTGTGGCAGGATCAAGCTCCTTGAGCAAAGAAGGATCAGGAACCACAACCTCAGAAACAGGAGTCTTCATAGCTTTCTCCTGATCCACCAAACATTCCTCTCTGGCCAAGAATGCAACAATATCAAGTGAAGTCAAAATACCCACAAACCTTTTTGCCCTCATTTCTGCATTCTCAATTACACTCTTCTGAGATCTCATCTTCCACACTGGTATACCACATTCTGTAGACTCCCCAATTGCCTTAATTGCAGCCTCCACTGTTTGTGTCTCACTAAATTCCACTAACTCTGGCTTCCCCACTGTCAGATCCCCCACCACATGGTACAAAAATACTGATGCCATTTCCACTTAAAATTGGTTCTTTTTTCTTCTTTTTTTTTTTTTTACTAAAAAGATTGTGTAATTTTTCCAATATTTGTATAATATGCTCAAGATTTATCTGAATCTTGGATTGTAAAAAAAGATCTGAATTTTCGTGATCCAGAAAGAAAAGTTCAAATTTTGATAAAGAGTATCCAAAAAAGATGCAACTTTTCTAAACGGGTCAGAGGAAATTCCAAATCTCTTTGAATATTCCACGTAACCAAATAAAAGATAGTGAAAAAGAATATCCTTTCAAAAAGGACTTATAAGAGGGAATGGAGGAAGATAAGGAGAAGGTGGAAACGGGTAATGCGGAATCTGATAACAGTAGCAATACTAAAAGGAGTTAAGGCAACAAGATTGGCCATGGATTAATTGGAAGTTCAACCAAGGCAAAAGTCAAGCCCATCAAAACAAGAAAAATTCTTGAATTTCAGTTTCCTTTGAACAGAATTTCTTATTTTTGGGTAAAATTTAGCATAGCTTAGCTTATAGAAAAAATGGAAGAAGGCAAGGAGATTCTAGAATAGGAGTATTTAGTGGAGAGGAGAAATGAGGTAAGGTCAAATGGTCAACTGAGATAGTGAGATGTCTGAATAATTGAGTAATCATAGACAAAATGATTGAAAACCGAACACAAATGGAAAAAGATAACTATGAATTTTTTGGCACGGGATTATTGGGTATATCCAAGGAATATAATTCGATGTTAGTGATTGTAGACAATTTCATAAAGTTAGGACATTTTTTTCCAATTAAGACAATATAGAGTATTTCTAGGTGTGCTCGACTTCAGATTGATGAGATTCTTTGATTCCATGAATTTATATTTGAATTATATTTTTAATTGTATGCCCCAATTCTATGGGTTTATATCAATGTTTTAAAAGGCATTTCTAGGACTCGCTCGGGGCTCGCCCCTGGGTGGGGCACTTGCAAAACGCTGTGGGCTCATGTGTGGGGCTTATTTCTCTGAAGCTTACGCACCAAACGCCCGATCATGCTCCCTAAATATGCCTACCGCCCAACGTTCGGGCTCGCCTAACAGTTCTAACGCAAATCATGTGTCTGATTTTCTAATTAACATCATTGACTCTCAAAATTCTTTAACAAAGTAATGATAAAAGTTCTATTCATCGATAGAAATATAAAGATTGAGTATAATTCTAATACTGTGATATAATATTGCGAATTTATATTTTCACTTGTTATTGGTCGTGTCTTAGTTCATATGTCTCTCCTAATTATAGACTTTTATTAGCTTAATATTTTAAACTAATTTGTATTTATTCACGAAGGAGTAATATTTTAATTATGGTACTAATAAGATTTATTGGTTATTTACTTTAGGAAGGTAAAATGTGGAGTTTAATTATTTTTTTTAAAGAAATTATAATTTTTTAATTGTTTGAAAGTTAAGATGTTATAAGTGATTTGTATGCATTATTTATACTTAAGAATCGTCGTAGATATTTTTTTATGAGTTTCTTTAATTCTCATTTAATTTTTAAACTTTTAATTTATATTTTTTTTTGTTTTATTATATTATTTTATCAATTTGTAAATTAAAAATTTTAAAGATCCATGGGGCTTACACCCCCCGCCTCGAGGCTTACGCCTCTACGCCTCACCCCATATCAAGTAAAATGCCCTGCCTCACGTCCCCGCCCTTTAAAACACTGGTGTTTATAGAGACCTCATGCAAATATTCAGTAATACTTGGATTCACAATTAAAATATCTATAAATATTTAATAGATTTATTAATATAATACTAGGTCGGAACTCAATTTTTATTTTTACTGAATTTACATAAACTGATAACAGCAGAACATTTTATTCCTAGTAAAATAAGCATTCTCTAAGGAGTCAATTGGTTCAATCCCGGGTTAGACAAGGTTATCTTATAGAATTAGCTATCTCGTATGGATTATAATCTCACCTATTAATTTGAAATAGCTAATCCTAAGTTTTTGGTATAAATTTTATCCTGATTTTAATTATTCCTGAAACCAAATGGACTCCAAAACTCACAAGAATAGTTTGATAATTGTTTATAAAGATTCTTCCAATGTGAAAGTACAGAGAAAAATGGAATTATCAAATACTAGCAAGATAAAAATTCAGTTTTTCATCAGAAGTAGTGTTCCATCGCAGAAAGAACTTTTTTTGATAAATAGGAATCATTATTTATTAATATTAGGGAATATGGTTTAAACCATAACATAGGTCCATATGGACATTGTTCACTTGACTAATACAGTACTTAGACATGTCCCTTAGGACATTTTGATTACCTAGAGATGCAAGCTTAGTGCAAACATCGTTGCTTAGATATTTAACTAGATAAATAGTTCCTTCATAGTCCGAATTTAACACATTAATTACAAAAAGCGGAGATTGTACCAAATACTTCAGATCCCTGTCGTTGGACTGTAGGAGAGCATTCATTGCCCGCATGTGAGCGGGCCTATTAGCTTGCTTGTAGTTGTGATGGATTGTTTGAAGCTTCACCTGGAGTATTAACAACATGCATTCACGAATAACAGTGTTAAGTATTATATTGCCCTGATCTAAGCAATTAATGACATATGTCGAATCAGTTTCAACTTCCAGGGGCTATGTAGCCTTGTTCATGAGCAATACGCAGTCCTTCTAGGGCCATCAGCTTGCAGTGGTGATGATCCAGGATATATACTGTCACGATCCAATTTTTCCTCTATTGGGTATCGTGATGACACCTAGTCTTAAAGACTAGGTAAGCCTAACATTTAGTGAATAACAACAATAACAAATAACATCCAACAACTTGAAATAGAAATCTCTATAAAATTTACAATTCCCAAAACCGGTAGTACAAGTCATAAGCTCTACAGAGTTTACTACAATTTTCTAAATACAACTGTTTGAAATAAAGTAAACAGTGTGAATACAAATCAGAAAGTGACTCTGAAACCTGCGAACGCAGCAGCAGGTTTACCTCGAGTCTCCACAGCAACAGTCCGTACAGCTAGCTAATGATCAACTGACTTCGAAATACCTGGATCTGCACAAAAATATGCAGAAGTGTAGTATGAGTACACCACAGCGGTACCCAGCAAGTATCAAGACTAACCTTAGTGGAGTGGTGACGAGAAACAGTCAAGACACCTACTAGACTAAATAACCTGAACAAGTATAAGTATAGGAACAACAGAGTATAGTTCTACATAAAGACTACGCGAAGTGGCAAATAATACGAAAATTTCAGTAAGGAAGGAACACAACAACTATCAGCGGAACACCATAATAATGACATAGAAGAATGATCGAAAACACATCCTAAATCCGATAATCACAGATAAAGATAGGACAAGTAACAACTCAACAAAACGACCGCTTTCACACCAGATTTTAGTCAATAAACTCCACGAGGTACCGAACCTCAGACTACTCACCACTCACGGGTCCCAATACCTGAACCCTAACACTTGGCATCATGTGCCCTGATTACACTTTATAACCGCATTGACAACTCACGTGCCAAATAGAGTCATTCTCACATAGAAGGCAAGTAAACAAGGGTGTGCATCTATACTCAACAATATCAAGAAAACCTCTTAACTGATAAGAGTACTTAACTACGTATATCCTTGTGCAAGTGTCCTAACATAGTTCATGCCAGCTAGTAAGTATAAGAAAAGAAATAGACAGCACGTAGGATATTTTCTCATAACTTTTCACAAGATAAAGCTCACACTTACCACTACACAAATATCAACAACAAGAATTCCCCCAGGCCATTACAAGTCATCACAAATCAATCCCTGATATAGCCCACCTTGTCTCGCCATGTGTGTAATAATATAGTAAGTACCCGCCTTGTCTCGCCACACGTGCATAACAATATTTCCACCTTGTCTTGCCACATGCGCAACCCATATATATATATATATATATATATATATATATATATATCCCGCCTTATCACGCCGCATGTACAAATATCAATAGTAACAATAGCATGGCAGAAATCTCATGCAATCCTATAACAACAATTGCACGACAGAAACCTCGTACATCATAGTAACAACAACCGCACGGCAGAAACCTCATGCATCACCACAACAAGTACAACAGCAACAATGACAATAATACAAGGGTATGACAAATAAGTCAACTCATAAATTCCAGAACTCAAAGAAACGGAGGAACTAATTCACAAGAAGTAGCCACAATAGAGAATGCTAGTCATAATAAGGACATCTCAACAAGAAAGGAAATACTATGTAACAACGGTCCATAATATACAGTTAGACAATGAGGGAGCTAACACAAGTTGAATAATTCCAAATAAGGACAAGTCAACTAAATTATAGGATATCTAACTTCTTTTAAGGTTGGGCAATTAGGAAAGAGATACAACAAATTCAATAAAGATAAGCAGCAGAAAGATAATCATAGCCTCAATTAAGGGTGAACAATTACAGAAGAGATAATTATAACTTCAAACAAAGATAAGCAGTTAGGAAAGGATAACATGGCAATAGAAGAGATAACAATTTCAGTTAAGGCACAGATGAATCAAATAAGCAACAAGAGTGGATCATGAAGCAATTAATTCTAATTAAAACAGGTTGAGGTGAAACTAGTAATTAAGAGACGTATTCATACCATAACAACTGCATAATCAGTGAATACAAGGACCTGAGAACCCTAAAAGGCCAATTTTCAACAAATAAATCTGAGTACGTGCTCGTCACCTCACGTACACTGACTACAATTAGCAGAGAAGACTCAAATCCTAAGGGGTAGTTCCCCCATACAAGGTTAGGCAAGATATTTACCTAAAAAAAGATAAACTGATACTCTAAAATGAACTTCTCAGGTGAAATGACCTCCGGACGGCTCAAATTTAGCCAAAATCAATTACATACTATAAACACAACTATAAGAAACTATCTAATTAATGAAATCAAAGCTAAAGCAAGAAATTAAAAAATTGCCCCAAAAAGCCTCCCCGGGCCCACGTCTCGAAATCGGATAAAAGTCATAAAATACGAACATCCATTCCCTTACGAGTTCCTTCGTACCAAAATTATCCAAATCCGATATCAAAATCCCAATCAAAACTCAAAAATTTAGTTGAAGAACTTCTCCCATTTCTTTTAAATTTCTCAACCAAATTTCTTAATTAAATGATGAAATCAACTATAGATTAGTGGAATATAACCATGAACGAGTTAATAATCATTACCCCAAAGTTCTCTCTGAAAAATCCTTGAATTTTTGCCTCAATCTGAGCTCTCAAAGACCCAAAATAAAAATGAGATCAAACCCTCGAGATTAACCCTTTTCTGCCCAGCGATTCCGCATCTGCGGACTACTAGTTGCACCTGCGACGCCGCACCTGTGGAATTCTCCATCGCAGGTGTGGAGATGGCTTAAGGTCCAAAGATCCCCTTCTGCGGACCAGGGAACGCACTTGCGAGCCAGCTTCTGCGGATGACCTTCCACATCTGTGACTCTGCCCAGGCCGCCCTTTTCGCTCCTGCGGTCAATCCTCCGCATTTGAGGATGCGCAGATGCGGATCCCATTTCGCACCTATGCTCACATAACAAGCTTGACCAAACCGCACATGCGCTCCTCCTTCCGCACGTGCTATCCCGCACCTGCTGTCTCCCCTCCGCAGGTGCGAAAATACCAGAAACCAAAAAATCTTCAGCAATTAGCCTAAGTCCAAATTCTATCTGTTAAGCATCCGAAACACACCCGAGGCCCCCGGGACCTCAACCAAACATGCCAACCAGTCCTAAAATACCATACGAACTTAGTCGAGCCCTAGAATTACATCAAACAACGCTAAAATTACGAATCACCCTCCAATTCAAAAATTGAATCCTTCTTCCGATTTGACTCTAAATCATCCGGTAACTGAATTCGACCATGCACGCAAGTCAATACTCATAATACGAAACTGCTCAGGACCTTATGCCGCTGAACGGGACTTAAATTCTCAAAACGATCGGCTGTGTCGCTATATGTACCTTGAAAGCCAAGTATCCAATGGCCATTGCTATCCCTAAAGAGGCCACCAAAGCCACAGAGAGATGAGTTTTCCATAAAAGAACCATCAATGTTGAGCTTGTAAAGACCATGTGATGGTTTGTGCCATTTTACAGCAATGGGCATTTTATTGTGAGGGAGCTTCACTTCAAGACGTTATTTACCAAGGAAAGACCATGATTTTCCCTTCGCTCTCTTTAACATTTTGGTTTAACACCACGCAGGCAGCTGGTACCTTTCCAGCTTCTTCATCAGGTAACCGGGCAATTCCCCAAAATCTCCTTCTGCACGAGTGGCTATCGCGCCTAACTTGGTCTCTTCCACGGATCGGTGGATATGAAATAGAATGAATTCAAGGACAAAGTCGCCGGTATATTGTAATCTAGATCCAGGAAGGGCCAGACATGAATCGAAAAGAGTTACTTTCCTCATAGGAGAAAGGGTGCGCGCATACCGAAAAGAAGAACGAAAGGGAAGATCGCATAAGAGCCTCTTTATCTTTATGAAGACTTAATATTATTTTACAACTTCATTGTCGAGCAGCCCTTGGATGGCCACAACCTACATAGCCCGGAATAGGCATCAGACTTTATGTAGTTCGAGGTCCTTTTTTAAACAGTTTCGTCTGGTTGGAAAAATCAGAACTCTTGTAAACCAGCTTGATAAAGGGTAGTGGTAGGGACAGTCTCATAATTTCCTTCTCCGTAAGAAGTATGTATTCCACAGCTAGTTTGAAAACATTCTTTAAGTGCAGCGTGTAAGCAGTATTTTCATGAATATTTTTATTTCTGTTGGTTCAAATATTCCATATAGAAAAAGAAAAAGCATTGGTCCAATTAATGATATTGTTCCTAAGGTTAACATTATGATCGCAGATACTAAGGATCCTGTTATCATTATTTACCCAGGTGCATGGATCTATGCCTAAATTGCTCCAAAAATCCCTCACAGTGGTGCATTCAAGAAAGATATGGTTGTTGGTTTCCTCGCTTGTTCTGCACACCGTGCACACAGGATCTACGTTCATGCCAATGTGGCTTAAGTAAGCTGTACAAGGCAATCTTCCATGATAGCATGTCCAGATTAAGAACTTAATTTTGTTTGGGCATTGTAGGTCCCAAATCCAACTAAAATCCTTGTTTGATGGAGTGTGACACTTAATTAATTTGTAACAAAACTTTGTAGTAACAGTCCATTTGTATTGAGGGACCAAATGGGGATGTCAAAGTTGTTGGTGTTTGGGGTGACAATTATTACTTTGTTTGTCAAAGTTATGGGAAGTGTCATATAAAGTTTGGATAGATCCCATTTGTTGTTAAACCATATATCTTTAAAGGTGAGATCTACGTCAGCTTGAGTTAGAGGGCCTTTAATGCATTGGCATAAGGGTGGCATTTTGATTAGCCATTGGATATTCCAAACACTAAGGCTTAACATTTTGTTGGGCAACCAAGCGATTCCCTTGTTGCAAATATTCCAACCATGGATAATGCTATTTCAAATGAATGACGGGGACCTAAGGTTATTCCTAGACCCATGAAGACCTATGATTGTTTTTGCCCATGGGGTTTGGGTATTTGTAAGAAGTCTCCAAGATATATTGGCTAGGTTTACTAAGTTCTTATCTTTGGCGGAGTGGATATCCAAACCACTCTCCTTCTTATCTTTAATAATGGTGTCTAGTTAATCAGGTGGTGCTTTTTAGAAGTATCATTTGTAACTCATATAAAATTACGTTGGATTTTATCTATATATTTGAGCACCTTAGAGGGGAGCAAGGAGTACTGTATTACATGGTTAGGGAGTGAATTAAGGCACGAGGAGGCAGGAGTGTTTCTACCAGCTATGTTAAGGCAGTTTGTCTTCCAAGTGGCCAGGCGGGATAGCATATTATCAAGAATATATTGGTAGTTTTTTGCCCTTTGTTTTGAATTAGTAATAGAGAAACCAAGATATTTTTCAAAAGTGTGGCTAATGTTAATATTAAGAAGGCTAGAGAGGCTAGTAGCAGTAATTTTGGGTAGTGTTTTGGAATGATAGTTTTTTATTTTGCCTTATTAATATTTTGGCCCGATAGAATGCAGAACTAATCAAGGCACTGTTTAATAGTATTGGAAGACTTATCATTAATTTTTGACATTTAGGGTAAGGTTGTCATCAAAAAAGAGATGGGATAATTGTTGATTGCTCTTACCAATAGTAACCGAATCCCAATATCTATTGTCCACTTTATAGTTAATTAAAGTAGACAGTAATTCCATACAAAGGATGAATATATAAGGGACATAGGATCTCCTTGCCTAATACCTCTACTAGGGGAAAAGAATTAGTTCTTCGTCCATTAACAAGAACAACTATCCTACTTGTCGTTACACAGTTCATGATAAGCCTTGAAATATTGGGTAAAAACCTGAAGTAGGTAAAGGCTCTATGGATAAAAGATCATTCTAAACGGTCAAAGGCTTCTTCTAAATCTATTTTAAGGATCATGTTATTCTTCTTACCACGATATTTATTCATTTTGAGGATAGGCTCTTGAATGATTCGCAAGTCTTTCTACTTTTTAAGAAGCTGGATTGATAGGGGCTGATTATTGTATCCAAGAAAGGCTTTAATCTATTGGTGATAATTTTGGTGATGATCTTGTATATGGTGTTACATAAACCTACGGGTCTAGATTTTTTTAAATTATTTGCATTAAGAATTTTTGGGATTAGGCAAAAAAAGTATCATTGATACCATTAGGAATGGATCCATTTTTGAACGTTTCTTGACATAAATGAATTGCCGATTGCCTCACAGTATTCCAGTATTTCTGAAAGAAGAAAGTGTGTAGGCCATCAGGTCCAGGCGCTTTATAAGGTTTAAAGGAAAAGCATGCCTTAGTAATTTCGGCATTTGTGATAGAGTTGTCAAGGGAGGAGAGGTCAATATTTTGAAACCTTTTGGGCCATTCTTAGTGCTATTCCAGTTGCTATTGTTATGGGATGTAGTAAAAGAATTCTTGAAATAATGGTAAGTATGATCCATAATGGCGGTTGGGTCGTCTATCCAAGAATTATTATCATCTTTAAAGTAGACAAATTTGTTTTTTCTTTTCCTGTTGGTAGCCATAATTTGGAAGAACTTGGTGTTAGGGTTTACTTCATTAACCAATGGATTCTAGATCGAAGTTTTCAATAGTCCTCCTCAAATTTTAGAATATTAGTGTAATTGTTATAAAATAAAGACTGTAAAGTAAAGACAAGTATAGAGAGAAACTAATATATTATTCAAACTTCAAACTTATGTACATAATGAACTAAATTCTACTCTATTTATAGAAGAAAGGAAGCTAATGTGTAAGCTGCTACTGCAAGCTGCTGTGTAAGCTGCTTGTAAGCTGTTGTGTAAGCTGCTTGTAAGATGCTGCTGTAAGTTGCTGTGTAAGCTGCTTGTAAGCTGCTGCTCTAAACTGTTGTGCCAGATATAGATAATCTTCTATCATGGGTAATATTTATCCATAACGGAGTACCGAAAGGATAAGCTTCTTCAGGAGGCTTATTTCCAATAGAGTACTAAATAGATAAACATATTTATGGCGGAGTCTCATATAAATAAACTTCTTCAGGAAGCTTATTTTCAACGGAGTACTAAATGAACATCCATAATATAATATATTCATAACACTCCCCCTTGGATGTTCATTAAAAGATAATATGCCTCGTTAAAACCTTACTAGGAAAAACCCCGTGGGAAAAAATCCTAGTGAAGGAAAAAGAGTACACATATTTAGTAATACGCATTGCTAACTGCCTCATTAAAAATATTATAAGAAAAACCCTGTGGGAAAAAACCTTAATAAGGAAAAAAGAGTACATCGCGTATTTTACTCCCCCCTGATGAAAACCTTGTTTCAAATATTTAAGTCTCCGCATTCCAATATTGTATACCATCTTCTTAAAAGTTAAAGTTGGTAAAGATTTGGTGAATAAATCTGCCGGATTGTCACTTGAACGGATTTGTTGCACATCAATGTCACCATTTTTCTGAAGATCGTGTGTGTAGAATAATTTTGGTGAAATGTGCTTCATTCTATCTCCTTTTATAAATTCTCCCTTCAATTGGGCTATGCATGCAGCATTGTCATCGTATAAAATTGTGGGTCTTTTCTCATATTCCAAACCATATTTTTCTCGAATAAAATAAATTATTGATCTCAACCATACGCATTCCCTACTTGCTTCATGAATAGCTATTATTTCAGCATGATTTGAAGACGTAGCAACAATAGATTATTTTGTGGAGCGCCATGATATGATAGTACCTCCACATATAAACACGTACCCGGTTTGAGATCTAGCTTTATGGGGATCAGATAAATAACCTGCATCTGCATAACCAACAAGATCTGCACTGTCTTTGTTAGCATAAAACAAACCCATATCAAGAGTTCCCTTTAAATATCGCAATATATGCTTAATCTCGTTCCAATGTCTTCGTGTAGGAGAAGAGCTATATCTTGCTAGTAAATTAACAAAAAATGCTATATCAGGACTTGTAGCATTAGCAAGATACATAAGTGCACCAATTGCACTGAGATAGGGTGTTTCAGGACCCAGGAGTTCCTCATCCTCTTCTGGAGGTCGGAACGGGTCCTTATTCACTTCAAGTGATCGAACAACCATAGGTGTACTCAATGGGTGCGCTTTTTCCATGTAAAAGCGTTTTAAGACCCTTTCTGTATAGGCAGATTGATGGATAAAGATCCCGTCTGCTAAATGTTCAATTTGCAGACCAAGACAAAGTTTTGTCTTCCCAAGATCTTTCATCTCAAATTCTTTCTTAAGATATTCAATTGCCTTTTGGAGCTCTTCTGAAGTTCCAACAAGATTTATGTCATCAACATAAACAGCAAGTATAACAAATTCTGAAGCTATTTTCTTTATAAAAATACATGGACAAATAACATCATTTATGTAACCCTCTTTCAGCAAATATTTACTGAGGCGATTATACCACATGTGCCCAGATTGCTTTAAACCGTACAAAGATCTTCGTAATCTGATTGAGTACATTTCCCGAGATTTTGAATATGCTTCAGGCATTTTAAATCCTTTCGGGATTTTCATGTAAATTTCATTATCAAGTGACCCGTACAGATAAGCTGTAACCACATCCATTAGATGTATTTCAAGCCTTTCACGTAAGGCTAAATTGATGAGATATCGAAATGTTATGGCATCCATAATGGGTGAATATGTTTCTTCATAATCGACTCCAGGTCGTTGTGAGAATCCTTGTGCGACAAGGCGAGCCTTGTATCTTTCAACTTCATTTTGCTCATTCCTTTTTCGCACAAAAACCCATTTATGACCAACTGGTTTTATACCAGCAGGTGTTTGGACTACTGGTCCAAAGACCTCTCTTTTAGCAAGTGCGTTCAATTCTAATTGAATTGCCCCTTGCCATTTTGGCCAATCAGATCTTTGTTGACATTCTTCGACAGATCGGGGTTCAAAATCCTCACTATCTTGCATAATTGTTAAGTGCAACATTATATGCAAAAATATTATCCACCACTATTTCAGATCGATTTAAATTAATCCCATCACCAGTAGAAGTTATTAAAAGTTCTTCGCTCACTTGAGTCTCGAGTTTATTGATTTCTTCAGGAATCTCATAACTAATCAGATCTTGGATCTCTTCAGGAGATCCCTTCATAATTTTATTTTGATCATTTGTCGATTTTCTTTTTCTAGGATTTCGATCCTTAGAACCCATAGGCCTACCACGCTTCAGGCGTGCTTTAGGTTCACTAGCTCTCATGCTAATAGATGGTCCTGCTGGGACATCAATTCGGATAGGTACATTCTCTGCAGGGATATGTGACTTAGTTATCCTTTTCAAATCAGTAAATGCGTCTGGCATTTGATTTGCTATATTCTGTAAATGGATGATCTTCTGGACCTCCTGATTACATATAGGGGTACGTGGATCAAAGTGAGATAATGATGAAACTTTCCACACAATTTCTCTTTTGATTTCCTTTTTCTCTCCCCCTAATTGTGGGAAATTTATTTCATCAAATCGACAATCTGCAAATCGAGCAGTAAATAAATCTCCCGTCAATGGTTCAAGATAGCGAATAATAGAGGGTGATTCAAACCCAATATATATTCCTAACCTTCTTTGGGGGCCCATCTTACTGCACTGTGGTGGTGCTACTGGCACATATACAGCACATCTAAAAATTCGTAGATGGGCAATATTTGGTTCATGACCAAAAACTAATTGTGACGGAGAATATTTATTATAATGTGTTGGTCTGAGACGGATAAGTGATGCTGCGTGCAAGATAGCATGGCCCCAAACAGTAGTGGGCAATTTTGTTTTCATAAGTGGTGGTCTTGCTATCAATTGCAGTCGTTTAATAAATGACTCTGCAAGGCCATTTTGAGTATGAACATAAGCTACCAGATGTTCAACTTTTATCCCAACCGATAGACAGTAATCATCAAAAGCTTGAGATGAGAATTCTCTATCATTATCAAGGCGAATACCCTTTATAGGATAATTTGGGAATTGTGCCCTTAATCGAATTATTTGGGCTAATAACTTTGCAAACGCCAGGTTGCGAGATGATAATAGGCACACATGAGACCATCTTGAAGATGCATCTATTAGGACCATAAAATATCTAAACAACCCACTTGGTGGGTGAATAGGTCCACATATATCCCCATGTATACGTTCTAAGAAGGTAGGGGACTCAATGCCAACCTTCATTGGTGATGGTCTAGTGATCATTTTGCCTTGATAACAAGCATCACAAGAAAATTCATTATTTGTAAGAATCTTCAGGTTCTTTAATGGATGCCCACTCGAATTTTCAGTAATTCGTCTCATCATTATTGATCCAGGATGGCCCAAACGGCCATGCCAAAGCACAAAAATATTTGAATCAGTAAACTTCTGGTTTACGATAGAGTGTGCTTCAATTGTACTAATCTTTGAATAGTATAAGCCAGAAGATAAAGTTGGTAACTTTTCTACAATGCATTTCTGGCCAGAAATATTCTTTGTAATACAAAGATATTCCACATTCATTTCATCTATTGTCTCAACATGATACCCATTTCGGCGGATATCTATAAAACTCAACAAGTTTCTTCGAGACTTGGAGGAGTACAATGCATTGTCGATAATAAGTTTTGTTCCCTTAGACAGAAATACAATAGCTCTTCTGGAGCCTTCAATCAAACTTATATTACCAGAAATTATAGAAACATTTGCTTTTTTCTTATGTAAATAAGAAAAGTATTTCTGATCTTTGAATATGGCATGAGTTGTTCCACTATCAACTACATAAATATCTTCATGATTGGTCTTTGATCCAAACATAATTTGAGGATTATCCATATTCTTCAAAATGACATAAACAAAATAAATATGATAGTAAACATTATTATCAAAGCATAACTTTTATTTATGTACAACAATTACATAACCATACTATCTACTACAAATAACAAAAATTAAAATATTTATATCTCTACAGATTCACTACCGATCACATGACTTGTTTCTCCTTCTGGGAGTGCAAAGTAATCAGCTACATCCAAATGCATGAAGTCTAAATTATCTTCAGAAATAAAATTTGCTTCAGCATTTTTCTCTGTCTTCTTCAGGGAAGCTTGATATAGCTCAACCAGGTGCTTTAGCGTACGGCATGTACGTGACCAGTACCCTTTTCCTCCACATCTATAGCATGCATTTTCTGGCTTTGCTGCTTGCACCGCTTCATGTTTTTGCTCCTTCCTTTTCCACTGCTGGTGGTGAGGAGGGTTCTTTGGTGCATTATTATTACCACGATTAGAGTTTCCTCCCCGACCACGGCCATGACCACGACTGGGGCCACGTCCTCTTCCACGTTTAGCTTGGTAGAAGTTCGTCTTATTCACTTCAGGGAATGAACAAGAATCAGTAGGTCGGCTTTTATGGTTTTTCATTAATAGCCCATTATGTTGCTCGGCTACAAGAAGATGTGAGATAAGTTCAGAATACTTTTTGAATCCCATCTCTCGATATTGCTGCTGCAGGAGCATATTCGAGGCATGAAAAGTGGTAAAAGTTTTCTCCAACATATCATGATCAGTAATATTATCACCACATAGTTTTAATTGGAAAATAATTCTGAACATAGCAGAATTATACTCACTGATAGATTTAAAATCTTGTAGCCTTAGATGAGTCCAATCATAACGTGCATGTGGAAGAACGACCATCTTTAGGTGGTCATATCTATCTTTCAAATTACTCCACAGTATGAATGGATCTTTAACAGTAAGATATTCCATTTTCAGGCCCTCATCAAGGTGATGGCGTAGGAATATCATTGTTTTGGCACGGTCTTGGTTTGATGCATGATTTTTATCTTTGATGGTGTCTTCCAGACCCATCGCATCAAGATGAATTTCGGCATCAAGCACCCAAGACATGTAGCTTTTGCCCGATATATCCAGGGCTACAAACTCAAGTTTAGAAAGATTTGACATTATTTAGAAAAAGAAAGTTCGTACCTCTTATACTTTCAAAGTATTTGCTCGAGATGGTAGAGTCTCGTGCTGATAACGTGTTATAAAATAAAGACTGTAAAGTAAAGACAAGTATAGAGAGAAACTAATATATTATTCAAACTTCAAACTTATGTACATAATGAACTGAATTCTCCTCTATTTATAGAAGAAAGGAAGCTAATGTGTAAGCTGCTACTGCAAGCTGCTGTGTAAGCTGCTACTGCAAGCTACTGTGTAAGCTGCTTGTAAGATGCTGATGTAAGCTGCTGTGTAAGCTGCTTGTAAACTGCTGCTCTAAACTGTTGTGCTAGATATAGATAATCTTCTATCATGGGTAATATTTATCCATAACGGAGTACCGAAAGGATAAGCTTCTTCAGGAGGCTTATTTCCAATAGAGTACTAAATAGATAAACATATTTATGGCGGAGTCTCATATAAATAAACTTCTTCAGGAAGCTTATTTACAACGGAGTACTAAATGAACATCCATAATATAATATATTCATAACAGTAATCGAGTTTTAGGGAGGTTTCTAATTATTGGAGGTAAGAACTAGTATGGTACGAGGGAGATAGTTGAATGCCCTCGAGCCCGGCAAGGATGCGTTTTTTATTTTTAAAGATATTACCAAAAATAATATTTTTTCAGGCTAGGACTTTATCTCTAAAGATTGGCGTTGCCATGGTAAAAGAGTTATTTGACCAGTGACTTGCTACTACATTATGGAAGTGAGGGTGCCCACACCAAATTGGTTCAAGACGGAAAGGTTTTGGGTATTGAGGGCTTTGTTTAGGAATGAGAATGACTAACAATGGGTTGTGTTCCGAGTGAGTTTTAGGTAAATGAATAATTGAAGTATGTGGAAAAATTTGGATCCACCATTTATTACCAAAGACCTTGTCAACACATTCCATTATTAAACTATTATTTGATAGTCTATGATTGAACCAAGTATATTTACAACCTTTGAAACCTAGATCTATTAGTTTACAATAGTTTATGCTAGTCCATATTTGGGCTGATCTTCTATGACTTATTGGTCTTCCTCCTAATTTATTATTAGCTTTTAACACATCAGCAAAGTCACCACCAATTAGCCAAGCCCCATTATAATTGTCAGAGATATTTTCTATGTTTTTCCACATTTGATCTCTAATAACTTTATTAGTACTAGCATAAATGAAAGAAAAAAGCCAAGTAAGTCTAATAGGGAGTACCTCAATAGTAGCATGTATTTTATGGTTTCTACAGATAAAGTTGTGAACGACGACCTTTGCATGATCCCAGAGAATGACCATACCACCAGCCTAACCTTCTGTTGGAAGCTCAATCATCTCAGAAAACCCAAATTCATTAAGTAGAGAAACATGATTTTGCATTCTTGTTTCAAAGAGAGTAACCACGTATGGCCTATGTAAGTCCATAAGCTCCCTAAAGTTCCTCCTAAAGTCGTCTTTATTCCTACCCCTTATGTTCCAAATGATGAATTTTGTTGCACTATTCATGTTAACATTTTAGGTGTGTGGGTAACCATTCTTCATTATCCTCTTGGGAGCAGTAGGGTTTCTCCTTAGTGAGGGAACTAGGACCATTGCCTTGCTGCCCACAGTTGGATCCTGTAGAGGGCAGATGTCCATTGCACATTTGTAGAGAGTTTGTGGACATGCAAGAATATGCCTCTTCTCTTGCATCTCCCTAAATAAAAAGACTTTTACCTCGTCTAGGTTTGACAATTCTACCACTGATTCTCCTACTAAGTTGATTTGCTCGTTCATTTCTTCTTCCGCCTAGTTGCCTACGTTTAGTTCCACTGGGACACTGAGGTCCATGGTTTCCATGTGCCCTGCCATGTTGGGGTTCTAAGCGTGTATCTGGGGAGGTGGCATCTCTTATTGCATCAGGATGGGATTCACTGCACTCATCACCTCTGAGGGGGAGAGGGGAGAATGGTAGCTCTAGACCTAGGCTTTGAGGTAGTATAAGGGTGGGGTTGAAGTGAAGTGGTAGGTTTCATTATGTTCTCATTTATTGCACCAGGTTTGGATTCATTGATGGGGCAAGAGGATGTAGAATGTTGTTTACCTATACATGATTCATGTAGTTGTTCATCGCTAGGTGTAATCCCTCGGACACTAGTTGGGCAAGGTATTATGAGTTTTGGATTAGTATCACACTCTCTTGGCCATTTATTGTGGCATTAAACATGAGATCCCTCCCCATTAGACCTAACTATATCCAATATAGTGGGTGGTGTTCTTATGGCATGGGTGATTGGACATAGATGAATAGAGGGTTTTGTAGTTGTTGTGGAAGTGGTGGAAGGTTCTGGCATGTTCAGGGGTCGATGTTGATGGAGTATTTGGATGAGACGATATCTCCTCCGATTTATTAGTGATATTCTCGGGATTGTTGCTGCTAGTGTTGGACTTTAAATTGCAGAGGCTTATGGAGTAGGGAATGATTGCATCTATTTGCATGGAATTAGAGTGGGTTAGCGTGGTGGATTATGTAACGACCCGACCGGTCATTTTGAGCATTTTCACTTCGCTCGATAGTTTGAGGGCACGATTATCTCTGCATGATGTATTATGACTTGTGTGAATCATCGATTTTGATTTTCAGGTTGTTCGTAATTGATTTGGAAGAATGAACTTCATGATTGAAGCTTTAACCTGAAAGAGTTAACCAAGTTTGACTTTTATTTATTTGACCCCGGATCAGAGTTTTGATGATTTCTTTAGGTCCGGATGGTGATTTTGGACTTGGGCGTATGCCCGAATTTGCATTTGGTTGTTTCTTGAAAGTTCTAGCGCTAATTGGCGAAAGTTGATAATTTGGAGTTTTGGAATGTTCATAAGTTTGAGCGGAAGTTTACTTTGGTGATATCGGGTTCGAATTTTGGTTCTGGAAGTTGGAATAGTTTCGTTATGTCATTTGAAACTTGTGTGCAAAGTTTGAGGTCATTCCGAGTTGATTTGATATGGTTCGGCACGAGTTTTGGAAGTTGAAAGTTCAAAAGTTTATTAAGTTTGATTTGAGGTACGATTCATGATTTTTATGTTGTTTGATGTGATTTGAAGCTTCGAATAAGTTTGTATCGTGTTTTAAGACTTGTTGGTATGATTGAATGGGGTCCCGAGGGGCTCGGGTGTATTTTGGATCATTGGTTGAGAAAACTAGTTAAGTTAAGGATTGGAGTTTGACCATGGTCAATATTGGGTCAAGATGAGCCCTTTTTGAATTTTTGAGTGCGCGAGCATGTTCGTAGTGTGTTTTATAACTGAAACACATATATAGTTTGTGTCCGGGAGGTTCCAAATGAGTTTTGGGTGCTAAAACAAAAATTCTTCCGTTGCTGATTTTCTGGTGTAAAACAATTACTAAAATGTCATTTTTTATCCCTTAAATTTCCAAACTTTATTTAAAACTTCAAAATATCATATTTTCCTCATTTTAAGGCTAAATTGGGTGATTCAAAAGCCTAACTTGACTGACATTTTACAAGGAATCCATTGGATGTATCAAAAGCGAGTTTCGACATTGTTTGGCACACAAAACACGGCAGAACAACTGGGGGAAAAATATTTAATATCGAGGGTTTGTTCATTTGGTCATATTTTGAGTTGGGGAGCTCGAATTTGAGCAATTCTTGAGGAGATTTTCACCATATGAATTGGAGTAAGTGTTCTCTACTCGGTTTTGGTTATATTTCGTGAATCTATTTTTGTTTTTGGTAATTAGGTTGTGAATTTCAAAGAGAAAATTGGGGGGGGGGGGGGGTGTCCAAAGTTTCATAGAGTGAATATTTGAGTTTTGAACATCGATTCGGAGTCAAAGTCGGGTGAAACTAGTATGGTTGGACTCATAATTGAATGGGTTATCGGATTTTATAAGTTTCATTGGGTTCCGATGCACGGGCCCGAGTTTGACTCTTTGTCATTTTCGGGATTTTGATTAAAGATTCGACCTTTATCAATTGGGTTTGTTCCCTTTGGCATTATTTGATGTATTTGAGTTGCTTTTGGCTAGTTTCAAGTCGTTCGGAGGTCGGTACATGCGAGATGGCATTTTGGAGCATCGTTTCTCTTGCTCGGTATTGGATTTGGCTTGTTCGAGGTAAGTTATACTTCTAAACTTAGTATTGAGGGTATGAAACCCCGAATTACGTGTTATGTGATTAATGTTGAGGTGACGTCCATGCTAGGTAACGGGCGTGTGGGCGTGCACCGTGTAAATTATAATTTAGTCTATTCCATGGAACTGTGTAGCTATTTTCTGTGGATATTTTCACTGTACTCTATGTGTTAGAATACCTGAGCTATAATTCATACTAGAAATCATGCTTAGGCATATGTTTGTATTATTGGGACCCACTGAGGTCATTTCTGTTGTTGAATTATATGTTTAAATTAAAGTTTTATACTCAGTCATATTTATTCATTGCATATCATATCTCAATATCTGTTGCTATTTATTGATACACCATACAATCATTTTTGGGCTAGTTTCATGACATTGTGAGCCCGAGAGAATGGAGAGTTTGATGACTGAGTGAGGCCGATGGCCTGATTGTGAGTGATATTTATGGGATCGGGCTGCACGCCGCAACATGCTTTATTGATTTATGATTGGATCTGGCTTATTATAGCACTTGGGCTGAAAGAGCCCATCCGAAGTCTGTACACACCCACAGTGAGCACATTTGATTTATATTGAGGGATGGATCTTCCCTGTGCATGGATCTTGCCCGAATCGTTTATATTTGGGGATAGATCTTCCCCTGGGCTAGATTGGCCTTATACAGTACTGAGTGACTGACTGTCAGTTGATATATATATATATATATATATATATATATATACCCTGAGCATGTCGAGTGATTGAGCATGATGAGTGGAAAGTATGAGACAGTGAGATTCAGTACTATGAGAGTGAGTACATGAGTTCATCACTGAGATACATTGCATTTAACATACGTACTTCACTACTAGAAATATGGAAAAACCGTCCAAAAAACCGACCAAAGTAGGTCGGTAATGGCCAATAATCGTCCAAAATGCGACAATTCACGTGTGGACGGTATTTTGAAGGTATGAAGGGCATACCGACCAAAGTTGGTCGGAAATTACCGACCAACAATGGTCGGTATGCTCTACACGACCATCTGACAATTTAATTGACTTACCGGCCAAAATTGGTCGGAATATTATTTTATTAATGTAATTTTACTGACCAAACTTGGTCGGTGTATTAAATTTATTAATTTTGCCTATCGACCAATTTTGGTCAGTATTGGAAAATATATTTTTTTATAAATAATTAAAATTTAAAAATACTGACCAAAATTGGTCGGTAAACTGGACAGGGCAGGCAGCAAACCGACCAAATTTGGTTGGTAATGTTGAATTTATGGAAATTCATTGTACATTAACCGACCAACATTGGTCGGTAATGTGTAATTTTATTTTATTTTTTATTAGTTACCAGCCAAGATTGGTCAGATTTTTGGGTTTAATTTTGGCAGAAAATGCCTGTTTTGTTGGCTACACCACCTCCCAAATAAAAACAGCATACCAATACCCCCAATTCACATCTAATAACCACCAATTCACCACATACAATCCCTAATTCACCACAAATCCAACCAAATATCCAACAACAACAACCAAACATCCAATTAATACTTTAAAACTAACAAATTAAAGTTCAATTGAACATCACAATCCAAAACCAAGCAAAAACTAATTACAGTCAAGGGGTATTTTCTACAATATCATCACCATCTGATAAACTTTTATCTACAAGATGGTATAGAGAACGGTCTTGTGGAGGACGGGAGGAACGATTACGAGGAGGACGGGAGGAACGATCACGTGGAGGTTGAACCTCTGGCGATGACTCACGAGACCGGGGCAATGAAAAAGCTCCAGTAGAAAGGAGAGTTCTGATCTGAGCTTGCATACCAAGGAATTGAGCATCTCTAAGCCTTTCTTTTTCCTTGGACGCTTCTAGCTCGGATGTAAGCTTTGTCACTGTCTCCCGCATAGCCGAAAGGCTCTCCCTATTAATTTCCTCACCCTGTGAGGAAGTCCCTATTCCTTGCATTCCACATCTATAGCGATGAAATTTTTTCATAGGAAGCCCGTATACCTTCCCCCATTTTGGACCGCCAACAGCTTCCAACCATATTCTTTCAGCATCCTCGTTCGAAGGTTGGGTTGGTTCGCCCGATTCACCAGCTGGTAGAGACCCTACATTATTTTAAATTAAATTAGTGTTTAAATTTTTTTATAAAAGTAAATTATAATACTTAAAAAAAATTGAAAGCTTACATATGTAGTCTCTGCCCGGTTCTTGACCCACCTATCTCCACCCCCCTCTTTATTCTTCTTTAAAATATGCATCTCCTTGAATAGCTCATCATGGCTCATTGGACGCCCATACTTCTTTTCCTGAGAATAAATTAATTTAGTTAATAAATAGAATTGATATACTTAGAAAAGTAAAATAATTTAAGCAATTACCAATCTTCTTTTTATTATCCCGATGCTGATAGCACCCCCAGTGTGCAAGGAGCCTCCCTTCTCGGATGAGCGAGCTTTATTTCCTTTTTCGCTCCTCTGTAAGAAATCCTCGGTCTGCCATTGGCTTAAAAAATCATCCCATAAATGCTGCAGACACCAGCCAGGCCTCTTGTTCTTCTTTCTACCATCCGAGAAATGATCCGCCAATCTCTTGCGAGCTTTATGATGAAAATTTGCAGCCACTTCCTCACTATAGCGGTCTTCCCATACACACTTGCTCTGCATTTCAAAAGTTAAACATTAGATGGAAACACCATAAATACAAATTATTAAAATGCTTAAAAGAACATTTATACCTTAAACTGATTGAACATTTGCTCCTTCAGCGAGAATGGGAAATCAGTCCAAGTCGCATAAGGGTCATTATAAAACTTTTTGATCGCATTGGTGATTATCTTTGTAGTCTGCTTACCCGGCTTGAACCTACAATTTAACAATAAAAACACATGAATATATTAGTAAAAATATTTTAAAATAATAAACACAAAAATAACAAAACAACTCTTACCCGTCATCCTCAGAGACTATGATGATCCTGCCATAGCGATCATAATACACTACCTCTGGATCATCATCCTTAGCATATGCATCAGAGGCATGTGTAGACGGTGTAGGGGGCTCAAAGCTACTGTATCGCAGGCGAAGTCTTGAAATGGATGGAGTCGATGATGAAGATGGTTGCAATCCCTATGACTGCGACCTAGCTTGAGGCGATCCATGTGGCTGTGATACTGATGGCTGTGACCCGAGTGGCTGTGATATGGATGGATGCAATCCATGTGGCTGTGATATGTAGGGATGCGATCCACGTGGTTATGATGCAAATGGATGTGATCCACGTGGCTGTGAGGCAGCTGGACTGTATGTCGGACGTATAGTCCTATGGTCCTGTGATGGAAGACCTGGTGTCTGGATGAAGGTGTAGGCCTCGTGATGCTGTGGCAGCTCAGTATAGCCGTGTGGTGGAGGATAAGACATAGGCATTTCTGAAGAGGGTGGAAAAGAGGAAGTGTTATTATCTACCCTCCTCTTTCCCTTCCTAGCCTTTTCTCGACCCCGAGAGCTAGTAGGGTCATTGTTACCTTGACCCTTGCCTGCCATCTGCATAATATGTCACGACCCAAAATCCAACTAGTCATGATGACACCTAACCCAACCCGCTAGGTAAGCCAATTAACCACTAACCAATTCCAATAACAATCCCCACTCAGCTCGAAGAAGTAGCTCTTTCAACTAATCCATACTTTTCTTAATAGAATAATTAAGTAAAGAAATATCTGAATCTAATACATTCCCCAAGAACTAGTAGTATAAATCATGAGCTTCTAAGAATAGAGTTTACAAAGTGGAACTGAAATAAATACATAATCTGTTTGAATAGTACATAAACAGAGTTTTACAGATCTAAAGCTACCACGAACAAGAGGCAGCTACAGCCGGGACGCAAGTACATCTTCAATCCAGCTCCCATCGAACATAGCAACATCAACAACCAACATCTGCACACAAGGTGCAGAAGTGTAGTCTGAGTACAACCGACCCCATGTACTCAATAAATAACAAACCTAAACTTAGGTTGAAAGTAGTGACGAGCTAACAAAAAGGTCGGGTCCAACACCAATATTCCACAACAGTTCATAACAACATAGTACAACAACAAAAGAAGAATCTCATAAATAAAAGGCTCAGTTCGTTCACAGTTCCAGAAAAATAGGCATTTCTTTTCAAGTATCTTAGTGAAAATTCAAATCTTTTAACGAAAAACCAATATACGAGTAAGTTTGAAAATCGTGATTTTTTCCAAAACTCCTTTCAACAAATAGTAAGATGTTTCATTTTCAGATAGCATGAGGAAGGTAACTCTCTATGCCTACATGTCAAGATACAGGTAAACATAAATGTCCCCAAAACTGGGTAGCAGAAGGAAATGCACCTCTATGCATGTATCTCAAGTACGCATGTCAAATGCAATGCATCTCGATGATGAGCTCATGTACTCACACTCTTAAAGTACTCAATCTCACTGTCTCGCATTCCCTCTCACTATGCTCAGCACACTCAAACACTCAGCATTGTACCATACCCGCTGCGACGTGCAGCCCAATCCCTATTTATAGTCGACTGCGCTCACTGGGGGTGTACAGACTCCGGATGGGATCCTTTCAGCCCAAGCGCTATATCGCTGCGGCGTGCAGCCCGACCCAATCATATAAGTAGCCATAAAACTCGTTACGGCGTGCAACCCGATACATAGAATGTAATCAATATATCGCTGTGGCGTGCAGCCCGATCCCATAAAACGTAATCAATATAACATGCTGCGGCATGCAGCCCGATCCCAAAATATCACTCTCACTCAGGCCCTCGGCCTCAGTCAGTCATCAATCTCTCCAGCCTCTCTCACGGGCTCACAATAGCATGAAACTAGCCCGATAATAATGATATGATGTATCAATAAATAACTGAGACTTAGATATGATATGAATGCATGAATATAACTGAGTACAAAATATCAGTGAAATCAATAAGATGACAGTAAGAAACGACCACTATAGGTCCAAACAATATCGGCAAAATGCCTAAACATGATATCTAGCATGATTGACAGCTTAACCACTTTATCACATGATGAAAATACGGATATCAACAAAGTAGGACCACTATACAGTGCCATGGAAACAACAGAGTCCCAATTCACATGGTGCACGCCCACACGCCCGTCACCTAGCATGTGCGTCACCTCAATACTAATCACATAACACGTATTTCGGGGTTTCATACCCTCAGCACTAAGATTAGAAGAATTACTTACCTCGAACAAGCCAATACCACTGCCGAACAAGCCAAGCGGTGCTCCAAAGATGCCATCCCGCGCGTTCCGACCTCCGAACGGCTCGAAACTAACCAAAAAAAACTCAAGTACATCAAACAATGATAAAGGAACGAATCCCGATCGAGAAAGATCAAATCTTGAACCAAAAGCCCGAAATCGGCCAAAATCCCAACTCGGGCCCGTACCTCGGAACCCGACAAAATTTATAAAATTTAACAACCCATTGAATTACGAGTTCAACCATACTAGTTTCACTCAAATCCAACTCCAATTCGATGTTCAAAACTCGAAAATTCATATTATGAAACTTTAGGCCAAAACCCTCAATTTCCTCTTTAAAATTCATCAACCAAAAGCTAGAATCAAAGATAGATTCATGGAATATAACCAAACCGAGTAGAGAACACTTACCCCAATTCATATGGTGAAAATTGCTTCAAAACTCGCCTCAATCCGAGCTTGAAAATGTAAAATTGAAGCCAAAATCGCGAACCCTTGTATATAACATTCTGCCCAGCACATTCGCATTTGCGGAAAAATCGCCGCACCTGCGACCACCGCTTTTGCGGAAACACCTCGCACTTGCGAAAAAATTGCCGCACCTGCGACCTCTGCTGACACCCTCCAACTCCGCACCTGCGCTCAAGCTGCCGCACCTGCGACATCGCATATGCGCCCAAATCTCCACTTTTGCGGTCTTCCTCACCTAGCACTATTCTCGCATCTGCAATGCCTTTGTTGCTTCTGCGGCCTCGCACATGCGCAAACCAACCACAGGTGTGATCATACCAGAACCAGCAGCCTCCAGCTTTGCACATGTAGTGAAAAATGATCCGAACCTCGTCCAAAACTCAGTCGGGCCACTCGGGACCCTGTTCGAATATACTAACAAGTCCAATAACATAACACGGACCTGCTTGAGGCCTCAAATCACGCATAACCACATCGAAACGATGAATCGCAGCTCAAAACGAAATCTATGAACTTTGAAACTTCAAATTCCACAACCGATGTCGAAACCTATCGAATTACGTCCGATTGACCTCAAATTTTATACACACGTCACATTTCGCATTAAGGAACTATTCCAATTTCCAGAATCTGATTCCAACCCCGATATCAAAAAGTCTACTCTCGGTTAAACTTTCCAAAATTTCAATTTTTGCCATTTCAAGCCAAATTCCACTACGGACCTCTGAATCACAATTTGGACGCGCTCCCAAGTCCAAAATCATCCAATGGAGCTAACAGAACCATCAAAACTCCGTTCCGGATTCAAATTCACAAAAAGACAAACTTGGTCAACTCTCCCAATTTAAAGCTTCGATAATGAAATCCATTCTTCCAATTTGATTCCGAATAACGTAGAAATCAAAACCGACGATTCACATAAGTCATACTGAATCATACGGAGCTACTCATGCCCGTAAACTACCGAGCGAAGTGCAAATACTCAAAACTAATGGTCGGGTCGTTACATAATATAATACATATTTAGATTGAAACATATAAGAAACTAGTTATAAAATGAGAGTGCTTTAAAAACCTAACATTTTAATCCTCGTCGACGTATTGTTCCTCGTCCGAGAATTCCTCGTCCTCACTTGTTTGAATTTCATCAGTTGATTCTTCGTCCTCATTTTCTATAATTGTTACTTCATTTATATCAACTTCTTCCAATATGCATTCAGGATGTTCCAAATTAATTCTAACTAATCGTCCACTATTTGGTGAACACTGAAGATATCGTTTTGATATGCAACATCTAATACATTCTCGACTTCCACCCTACCTACAGGCTTCGTTTTGATTACAACCTACCAATCGGACTTATTCCACCGCAATGGATAAGGAGCATAATCCACCTGCCTAACGTTATGTGCAATTATGAAAGGATCATAGCGATCATACTCGCTCGTATGATTAACCTCAATTATGTTGTATTGGTGGTGTACTCTTGTACCTCTTGTTGGATTTGGGTCAAACCACTTGCATCTGAAGAGTATCAACTTCTTATATGGCCAACCTGTATATTCTAGTTGAAATATTTCTTTGACCACACCATAATAATCAATATCTCCAACTTAGTTGTCATCACCACCTTGAACCCACACCCCGCTGTTGTTGCTATTTTTATTTTTAGAGTAATCCTCTGTATGAAAATTATAACCATTCACTACGTACTTAGACATTGTTGTGACCTAAAGCCTAGGTCCCCAAGATATATCTTTCAAAAATTGATTTACACCATTATTTGGATTATTTACCTACATAGTGTTAAAAAAATTCATAAGTTAGCATAACCGAATATATATATATATATATATATATATATATATATATATAGCGGGAACTTTAGAAGAACATTATCAGGATAAACTTACAAACTGTTTGAACTACGTATCAAAACTCGTATATACAGCATCATGGCCAAATTGACCCACGAAGTGACTATGACACAACAAATATTTTTAGTAGTTGCATAAATATGTAATCACAATACATTTTACATTTTGATAACTAATAAATCAATACTTACTTAAGAAATGGTACAATTTCCGGACAATTTAGCAACACATGAATTATAGCTGACTTGTACTCCATATCACTCAAACTTCTCTTTCTAACATCCATAGAACATCAGCCTGGTTGATTAAATATGTATATTGGTGGATATAATGGATCATTCATGCATTCGATAGTGTGCCTATTGGGCCTATTCCTAGAACATGGCACGTTACTCTCAAAATAATAAGAACAAAAATATGCAGTTTCCTTTGCAAGATAGGCTTCACATATAGATCCTTCAATCATATTCCTCTGCTTAACAAATTGTTCGCATTTGCAAATTGTCCTATATAATGTCATGTTAGCCAAGAACATTCAAATAAAATAGAATATTATATCAAACTTATAATATTACCTCTCAAAGGGATACATCCATCTGCCTTGAACATGCCCTCCAAGTCGTGCCTCGTGTACAAGGTGGATTGGAAGGTGTTCCATCAAATTAAAGAAACTACATGTAAAAATATTTTCCATCTTATTATAAGTTACATGAATGTTCTGATCCATCCGAAGTAGGTTTTCTTCCTTTAAGGTGGTAGAACACAAGTCTTTGAAAAACAAACTAATCTCTGTGATGGGTTTCCAGATTCTTTTAGGCAAACCACAAAATGCAATAGGCACTAAGGTCTCCATGAAAACATGACAGTCATGACTTTTCAAATGGCTCAACTTCCCTACCTCCATATCTACTTTGTTTCCTAGATTCGACGCATAACCCTCAGGCATCTTCAATTTCGTAACCCAATCACAAATTTGTCGTCTTTCCTCCAAAGTGAATGTGTAAATTGCTTTGGGCTTGAACACCTTACAATTGTTTGCTATCTGCAAGTATAATTCAGGTCACCTGCAATATTCTTGTAAGTCCATTCTAGCCTTCGGGTTATCTTTTGTCTTACCTTTAACATCCATCAATGTGTTGAACAAATTGTCAAAATAATTCTTCTCAATATGCATGACATCAAGGTTGTGTCAGAGAAGATTATCTTTCCAATAAGAAAACTCCCAAAATATACCCTGTTTCGTCCAATTATGAGTAACACCATATCCGGGGAATCTAGAAGGTGGAGCCTCAGTAACTTTACTGAAGTTCTAGACCCTCTCCCAAATTTCCTCACCTAAAAGTATCAGAGGTGGCGAATCATATTCCACTTTATTCTTTTTGAATGCATTTTTCATCCTTCTAAACTCATGATCATCAGGAAAAAACTGACGGTGACAATCAAACCATGATTGCTTTTGGCCATGTTTCAAAGTGAACGCTTTACCATTTTTCATACAGTAAGGACAAGCTAGCTTCCCAGCAGTCATCCACCCAGACAACATTCCATATGCAAAAAAATCGTTAATAGTCCATATTAAATTAGCACACAATTTGAAATTTTGCTTGGTTGATATGTCATATGTTTCAACACCATTATACCACAACTGTTTTAGCTCATCAATCAAAGGTTGCAAATATACATCAATCAAACTTTTTGGATTACGTGGAATGGGGATAATACAATTTAAAAATATATATGGACTAGTCATACACAACTCAGGTGGTAGATTATAAGGTGCAAGAAAGATAGGCCAACATGAATATGGAGTCGCAGATATAGAAAAAGGCGTGAAACCATCCGCACACAAACCTAACCGAATGTTCCTTGGTTCACTAGCATAATCTAGATATGTCCTATCAAAGTGCTTCCAAGCTTCTCCATCTGAAGGATGACACATAACACCAAGTGGTCTTCTATTTTCAAAGTGCCATCTCATATGAGGAGAAGAACTCATCGATGCATATAACCTACTTAACCTAGGTATAAGAGGTAAATAATGCATCGCCTTCACAGCGACCATATTCCCGCTAGAAAGCCTCTTGAAACTAGGCTTTTCGCAAAATTTACAACTTTCTAAATTTGCATCATCCTTATAATATAACATGCAGCCATCTTCATAACAATCAATTCTCATTGACGAAAGTCCTAAATTATAAACCAATCTCTTTACCTTATAAAAATCACTAGGTAAGTTAATATTTGGGTAAACTAATTCACTCATAAGGTCAATGAAAGAGTCCATGGCCGCTTGAGAAATATTCCAATCAGATTTGATACTTGTAATCTAACTGCAACAGATAGTTCAGAGTACGGACTTCCTTCACGTAGTGGACATGATTTGCCATCTTCAATTTTGTCCGGTGAGGAAATTGGGAAGAGGGTTCATGTAACGACCCGATCGGTCATTTTGAGCATTTGCATTTCGCTCGGTAGTTTGAGGGCATGAGTAGCCCTGTATGATGTATTATTAATTGTGCGAATTGTCAGTTTTGATTTTCAGGTTAATCGGAATCGATTGGGAAGAATGAATTTCATGATTTAAGCTTTAAGTTGGAAGAGTTGATCAAGTTTGACTTTTGTGAATTTGACCTCGGAATGGAGTATTGATAGTTTTGTTAGGTTTGGATGGTGATTTTGGACTTGGGTGTATGCCCGTATTTGCAATTGGATATTTCTGGAAGGATTCGGTGCTAATTGGCGAAAATTAGAAATTTGAAGAATTGGAAAGTTTTATAAGGTTGACCAGAAGTTGACTTTGAGGATATCGGATTTGGATTGTGGTTCTGGGAATTAGAATAGCTTCGTTATGTCATTTGGGACTTGTATGCAAAATTTAGGTTCATTCCGGATTGATTTGATATGTTTCGGCGCGAGTTTTGGAAGTTGAAAGTTCAAAGCTCATTAAATTTTGATTTGAGGTGCGATTCATCATTTCGATATTGTTATGTGTGATTTGAGGCCTCGAGTAGGTCCATGTTACGTTTTGGAACTTGTTGGTGTATTCGGACGGGGTCCCGAGAGGTTCGGATAAGTTTTGGACTAAGTCGAATTTTGGCCGGGCTGCTAGTTCTGGTGTTCCGCACCTGCGACTGGTATTGCGCAGGTGCGATGGCCGCATAAGCGAGTCCATGAGCGCAAAAGAGAAGAGAACTGCTGGGAAGAAGTCCGCAAATGCAGAGCTTTCATCGCACCTGCGAAGGCGCAGATGCGGACACTTCATCGCAGGAGCAAAATTGGACTGTTGGAGAGGGATCACAAATACGGAAATGTTTGCGCCGAAGCACGACAGCAGAAGCGGGAAAATGATCGCAGAAGCGATGGCAGTTGAGTTTGGGCCTGTTCGCAAAAGCGGAGGTTGGGCCGCATTCGCGAGTCCGCAGAAGCGAAAATTGGTTTGCAAATGCGAAATTCCTGGGCAAATTCTATATATTTCGAGTTTCTGGTTCTTTTATCATATTTTGAGATTGAGGGCGGATTGAGATGATTTTTGAAGCAATATTCACCACATGGATTGGGGTAAGTGTTCTCTACTTGGTTTTGAATTTATTTTATGAATCCATCTTCATTTTTGG
Organism: Nicotiana tomentosiformis; assembly: GCF_000390325.3. Lineage (NCBI taxonomy): Eukaryota > Viridiplantae > Streptophyta > Magnoliopsida > Solanales > Solanaceae > Nicotiana > Nicotiana tomentosiformis. The sequence goes on along the minus strand of NC_090816.1, from coordinate 101,728,359 downwards.
CAATTGGTTGATGAATTTTAAAGAGGAAATTGGGGGGTTTTGGGGGGTTGCCTAAAACTTTATAGAGCAAATATTTGAGTTTTGAACATCGATTCGGAGTCGGATTTGAGTGAAACTAGTATGGTTGGACTCGTAATTGAATGGGTTATCAGATTCTATAAGTTTTGTCGAGTTCTGAGACACGGTCCAGGGCTGTACATTTGGGTTGATTTTGGGCTTTTGATTAAAGATTCGACCTTTACCGATTGGGTTTGCTTCCTTTGGCATTGGTTGATGTATTTGAGTTGCTTTTGGCTAGTTTCGAGCCGTTCGGAGGTTGGTAAGCATGTGATGGCCTTTTGGAGCATCGCTTGGCCTGCTCGGTATTGGATTTGGCTTGTTCGAGATAAGTAACACTTCTAAACTTGGAAATGAGGGTATGAACCCTGATTATACGTGTTATATGTTTGGTGTTGAAGTGACACATATGCTAGGTGACAGGCGTGTGGGCGTGCACTGTGTGAATTGTGACTCGGTTATTTCTGTGGTATTGTGTAGTTACCTAATCTATTTTGTGTCTATGAAATCTCTACGTGCTAGATTAATTGAGTTGTGATCTATGTTAAAAACCATGTCTAGGTTGTATGCTTATCCTGTTGGGACCCACTAAGGTCATTTCTGATGTTGAGTTATTTGCTTACATTGCAATTACATACTTAGTCATACGCATTCATTTGCATATCATATCTCGGTCTCTGTTACCATTTATTGATATATCACATCATCATTTTGGGTTGATTTTCTTGACATTGTGAGCCCGAGAGACTGGAGAGATTGATGACTGAGTGAGGCCGAGGGCTTGATGGTGAGGATATTGATGGGATCGGGTTGCATGCCGTAACATGTTTTATTGATTTATGCCATGATTGGCTTGTTATAGCGCTTGGGTTGAAGGAGCCCCTCCGGAGTCTGTACACCCCTAGAGAGCGCAGGTACCTACTGAGTGCGACTACGAGTGCCGAGAGCGAGTGCCGAGTGATTGGGAGGACTGAGTGAATGTGAGGACTAAGTGACTGCGAGGACTGAGTGACTGGGAGGACTGAGTGAATTGATACTCTGAGAGTATGCATATGGTTTTATCACCGAGTTGCATTGCATTCGACATTGCGTCATTCATGACTTCACATACACATTGGCATGTAGGCATAGAGATATACTTGGCTCATGCCATTTAAAAATAAAACATTTACCGGTTGAAAGTTTCGGAAAAAATCACAGTTTTACAAACATACTCATATTTTGGTGATTCGGTAAAAGATTTGGGTTTTTACTGACATACTTGAAAAGCATGCCTATTTTCTGTAACTGCGAACGAGTTGAGCACTATATCTCTAAGTTACTTCTTTTATCACTTTTATTATGTTGTTATGGACTGTTGTTGGCTATTGGTGTTGGACTCCGACCTTTGTTCCAGCTCGTCACGACTTTCAACCTAAGGTTAGGTTTGTTACCTATTGAGTACATGGGGTCGGTTGTACTCATACTACACTTCTGTACCTTGCGTGCAAATGTTGGATATTGATGTTGCTATGCACGGCGGGAGCTGGATTTGAAGATGTACCTGCGTTCCGGTCATAGATGCCTCTTAATTTTGGTAGCTTTAGAATTTTAAACTGTTCATGTATATTTCAAACACATGATGTACTTTATTTCATACCGGTTTTGTAAATTCTAAATCTTAGAAGCTCATGATTTGTACTACCAGTCCTTGGAAAATTCTTGTATAAAGCAGTTTTATTATCATTTCTTTCTTGAAAAATCTCATTAATTTTGATAGTTGTTAATTGGCTTACCTAGCGGGTTGGGTTAGGTGCCATTATGACTAGTTATATTTTGGGTCGTGACAGTTCATAACTTCACTAAAGTTACCGAGGCCCCACCTTCTAGATTTCCTGGATATGGTATTACTCATAACTGGACAAAATAGAGCATATTTCGGGAGTTACCACTATGTCTAAGTATTTTGTGAATGGTTACAAATTTCATACCGAGGAATGCTCCAAGTATAAAAAAAAACAATAACAGTGGGGTGTTCGTCAAAGGTGGTGAAGGTAACCAGGATGGGGAAAATGATTATTATGGTGTGATCAAAGAGATTCTAGAATTATCATATTCAGGTTGGCCAAATAAGAAGAACATACTTTTTCGATGCAAGCGGTTTGACCTAACACCTAGAAGAGGTACAAATGTACACTCGCAGTACAACATAATTGAAGTTAATAAAAAAAGGGAGTATGATCGCTATGATCCTTTTATAATTGTAGAAAAATTTAGGCAAGTGTTTATGCTCCATATCCATTGCGGAGGGATAAGGCTGATTGGTTGGTTGTAATCAAAACTAAGCTTGTTGGTAGGGTGGAAGTTGAGAATGTGCTGGATGTTGCTTACCAAAACGATACCTCAAGTGTTAACCAAATGGTGGATGATCAGTTAGAAAATGACTTGGAGCATCCTCAACGCATATTAGAAGAAGTTGATATGGAGGAAATAACAATCATAGAAAATGAGTACGAAGAATCACCTAATGAAAATGAAATAAGTGAAGAGTAGAATTTTCGGACGAGGAAAGATACTTCGAAGACAACTAGCATGTTAGTTTTTTCAAGCGCTCTCAACTTATATAGATTTATATTCTCAAATTCTAACATTTTCATTAATTTATGCAGATGACCGGTAGGGGTCGAGGTAGGTCTAGAAAGGATAAGAGGCCTACTGATCATGATGATGGTGCTACACCCTCGCTTCCTTCCACTCCACACTTGCATCCCTCCGCTGTTGATGGCCGGCAATAATCTTCTAGGCACACATCTTTTCTACCACATCCATCTACTCATCAGACTACCAATCATTCGCCCTCCCAGCAGTATTCTTACCATTCTTCACCACAGGGATATACCCTGCTTTCTCCACATGATCCTGCATATAGTTACATGAGTCCATTGAGTCAGCAGTCACATGGCCATATGGTGATACTCCCGTCATCTGCTCCATTTGCTTCATCACCAGCTGGATCGCATCCATCTAGATTTCAGCCAGAGAAATTGCAGCAGTGGTCTGGATGGCAGCAGGGTTCTAGATCGTAGCAGGGGTGTGGATCGCAACCATCTTCATCAGCGACCCCATCTCCTTCTCCACGGAGTTCGTATCCTAGCATTTCTAGACTTCGCCTTCGGGATAGTAGTGCTGAGCCAGATGCCTCCCCTTCTGCGCACGCTTTAGATTCTTCGGAGGAAGATGATCCAGAGGAAGTGCGGTATGATCGTTATCATAGGATGATCATCAAGGCTGAGGGCAATGGGTAAGATTTATTTATTACTTCTTTGTTTTTGCTGAATTATAATAGCTAGTCTTGTTTATTTAATGTAATTGCTATGTTGCACGTTCATACCTAATCATCAGACTACAAAGATAATCACTAAAGCTCTTGGACGGTTGTATGATGCACCCTATGTGACTTGGAGTGAATTTCCACCGGAGCTCGTGGAGTAAAGTTTCAACCAATTTAAGATTTAATACAATTACTATCTATTTAAGCATTATATTAACAATATTTTCATCTAATGTTACACACTTCATTTGCAAACTAAGTGTGCCTGGGAGGACCGGCATAACAGTGCCATTCTTGCAAATTTTGAGTTCAAATGCCGCAAGAGACTATCCGATTCCTTCTGTTCTGCTCGGAAAAAGAGCAAGAAGCCTTCATTGGTTCTACCGCACATATGGAGGCTATGCTGAGGCAATGGACCACTGAGAAGTTCGAGAAGATACGTGAACAGGGGAAAAAGGCCTGGGCATCTGAGAAGGGTGGCTCCTTGCACTGCGTGGGTGCAAGGAGCACTGGGACTGCGAGGAGAATACTAATAATTATTTAATTCTATTTTTATCGAACTACATTTATATATTTAATTTAGTTAACATGTTTTATTATATTTGTAGGGAAAAAATATGGGAGGAAGATGACTCATAATGAGTTCTTCATGGAGACTCACATCCGGAAGAAGAAGGCACCGACAGATCCAACTAGATGGGTCGAGGACCGGGCGAAGACTACATATGTAAGTTTCATAACTACTATAACTTGAAATTAATGTTTATAATATTATATAGTTAATAATTTTCTATCTTCGAAATAAAGGGTCGCTACAAGATTAATGTGGAGGAGTACACATAGAGCTTGCCACCGAATGAGCAAGGCGAGCGACCACCCCTTTCAGATGAAGAAGCGCAGAAGATATGGGTGGACGTTGTCGATGGTCCTAAAAGAGGGATAGCATACAGCCTTCCAAAGAGATCATTTCGGCGCTACAAGGCTGGATTGTAAGGTATAGAGACTTCTTCCCAGGGCGAGGCAATTGATAGGTCGACTCTCTCGTCTATGGAGAAGAAGATCGCAAAGCTGACAGTAGAGCTTGAAGAGATAAAGGCTAGAGAACAAAAGAGAGATAAACAATTTGATACCCTTCAAGTTTAGCTACAATATAGGGACCAACAATTTAATCTCCTTCAAGGTCAGCTGGCCAACAATTTAATCTCCTTCTCGTGAGCCTTCCCCGGATTCTAATCCTTCTCGTCGTAATCCTTTGAACAATGCTGACGATGAAGTTTCTATAGTGAAGATGGAGATGATGCAATACAAAATACTCATTGAATGGTGTGTATTGCTAAACAAAGTCTTGAACTTGTGAATATTTAGTTGGAATAGTTTTGAATGATGATTGTATAGTTGATATTATTTTGTTATTAAACATGTGTATTGTTGTTGTTATGGTTGGCATTCTTGTTGTGGTTGTTATTAGCGTTGTTGTTGTGGTTATGGTTGTTATTAGCATTGTTTTTGTGGTTGTTATTAGCGTTGTTGTTGTTGGTTAATTGTGGTTGTTGTTGGTTAATTGTGGTTGAATGGCAGCAATGTAATGCTGCCATTATAGGATGGTTATTGGTTGTAATTGGCAGGTGTGCAGCTTAAAAGCAGGCATATTCTACTAGGGTTTTACCCATAAAATCGACCGAATTCGGTCGGAATTCTCATATTAAAACCCAGAAATTCATAATTTCCGACCGACTTCAGTCGGTAATTTAAATGTGTAATCTGCAGAAATTTGAAATTACCGACCGAAGTCGGTCGAAAATAACTTTATTTATTTATTTATTTTTTAATTATTCCGACCGATTTTGTCCGATCTGTTAAACTTTTTAAAAAAATGAAAAATTATCAAATAATTATACTTCCGACCGAAATCGGTCGCTATTTTGAATAATAAATAAAAAATAATTTACATATTACCGACCGATTTCGGTCGGTATATTTACTTTTCCAACAAAAATTGTCAAATAAAGCGGTCAACCAAAGGTTGGATTAATTGACCAACATCGATCTGAAAATTGCGACCGTCTTCGGTCGTCACACCTTAGCGACCACTATTGTTTCGACGAATGAAAATCGGTCGGAAATCGGTCGATTTTCCTATATTTTCGATTGATATCGGCCGATTTTCTTGGACGATTTTTGGCAGTTTTCTAGTAGTGCCAAAGGGTCAAGCAACAAAAGCAAGGGCGTTTGTCACGACCCAAAAATCCTAACCTGTCGTGATGGCGCCTATCTCAATACTAGGCAAGCCGACAACATCAATAACACACAATTTCCTTTATGTTTGAAAACATGATGTTTAAATATAATACCAAAAATCTCGCAAATCCCAATACAAACACTCCCAAAACCTGGTGTCACTGAGTACATGAGCATCTATACATTATAAGCCTAGAAAATACGGTCTAAAATAGTGTAAGACCAAATATAGTAAACAAGAGATAGGGAAGGGGAGACAAGGTCTGCGAAACGCGACATCTACCTTTGAATCTTCGAAAAATCAACCGTGCGAGAGAATCAACACCCACTGTATCCGATATCACCTGGATCTGCACACGAAGTGTAGGGTGTAGTATAAGTACAACCAACTCAGAAAGTAACAATAATAAATAAAGAACTGAAAGTAGTGACGAGCTTCTCAGCTAAGTCCAAATATAGTACTTTCCAATATAAAAGAGTAGGCATGCTCTCAAGTTTAACATTTAAGATTTCACTAAAATTTCATATCAAGTTTGACCGAAATAGAAAATAATATTTATTTTTCCGAAATTTCCAAAATAGTGATATATAACAACTGAAATGCAGCAAATAATGAAATCAATGCATTCTCTTAGAGTAACAGTCACTCAATCCTCCCATTCACTCCAACCTCACAATCATTCTTTCCTCATAGTCACTTTTTTCTCACAGTCACTCTTTCCTCACAATCACTCATCACTCGGCACTCGCACTCGGCACTCGTACTCAGTAGGTACCTGCGCTCACTAGGGGTATGTACATACTCCGGAGGGCTTCCTTCATCCCAAGTGCTATAACAAGTCAATCATGACATAAATCAATAAAACATGCTACAGCGTGCAGCCCGATCCCATAAATATTCTCACAATTAGACCCTCGGCATCACTCAGTCATCAACCTCTCCAGTCTTTCGGGCTCTCAGAAATCATGATGAGCAGTCCAACAACAATGATATGATGCATCAATAATGAACAAGAGAGACTAAGATGTAATATGCAAGTAAAACCGTGACTGAGTACAAAATAGTAATTTAACAGATAATTCAACATGTACACGACCTTTGTGGGTCCCAACAGTATCAACACACTGTTTAAACATGATTTATAGTTCAATTTCCCTAATACGTGGAAAAATGTACAAGTAGCAACAATTTATTCAACAACACAGATCCATGGAATTGACCAAGTCACAATTTCTACGGTGCACGCCCATACGCCCGTCACCTAGCATGTGCGTCACCTCAAAACCAATCACATATCACAGAATCTGGGGTTTCATACCCTCAATCCAAGCAATTCTTTATTCCAATAAGCCTTTTCCTCGCGATTCGGCCTCCAAACGCCTCGAATCTTAGTTAAAATAATTTTACGGACACACTTCTAAGTCCAAAATCACCATATGGAGCTGTTGGAATCATCAAAACTCTATTCCGGGGTTATTTACACATAAGCTTTCATCTTTGAGACTAAGTGTCTCAATTCATTCCAAAACCTCACCGGACCCGAACCAATTACTCTGACAAGTCACATAACAACTGTAAAGCACAATTTGAGCAGTAAATAGGGGAATGGGACTGTAATACTCAAAATGACTGACCGGGTCATTACATTCTCCCCCTCTTAAACAAACATTCATCCTCGAACGGGTTTTGAATTATACCCGGAGTCTCAAATAGGTGTGGATATTTGCTCTGCATCTCCCGCTCAGTCTCCCTAGTAGCTTCTCCAACTGGATGACCTCTCCACTGCACTTTCACTGAAACTATGCTCTTTGATCTCAACTTTCGAACCTGTCGGTCCAAGATGGCCACCGGCTCCACATCATAAGCCAAATTACCATCCAACTGAACCGTGCTGAAATCCAAAACATGAGACGGATCTCCGATATACTTTCGGAGCATAGATACATGAAATACTGGATGTACACCTGATAGACTAGGTGGCAAAGAAAGTTCATAAGCCACATCTCCAACCTTCTTAAGTATTTCAAAAGGTCCAATATACCTAGGACTCAACTTGCGCTTCTTCCCGAATCTCATAACACCCTTCATAGGCGAAACTCGGAGTAGTACCTTCTCTCTTACCATGTAAGCAACATCGCGAACCTTTCGGTCGGCATAACTCTTCTGTCTAGACAGTGCCATGCGAAGTCGTTCCTGAATCAATTTAACCTTTTCCAAGGCATCCTGAACTAAATTAGTACCTAATAGCCTAGCCTCACCCAGCTCAAACCAACCCACCGGAGACTGACATCGTCTCCCAGATAAAGCCTCATACGGAGCCATCTGAATGCTCGATTGGTAGCTGTTATTGTAAGCAAACTCTGCCAGTGGCAAAAATGATCCCAAGAACCCCCAAAATCAATGACACAAGCGCGTAGCATATCCTCTAATATTTGAATAGTGCGCTCAGACTGCCCATCCATCTGAGGGTGAAATGTTGTACTCAGTTGAACCTGTGTACCTAATTCTCGTTGTACTGCCCTCCAAAACTATGATGTAAACTGTGTACACCGATTTGAAATGATAGACACTGGCACACTGTGCAGGCGAACAATCTCGCGGATATAAATCTCAGCCAACCGCTCCGAAGAATAAGTAGTACCAACTGGAATAAAATATGTGGACTTGGTCAATCAATTCACAATCACCCAAAAAACATCAAACTTCCTCAAAGTCCGTGGAAGCCCAACTACGAAGTCCATGGTAATACGCTCCCACTTCCACTCTGGAATTTCAAGTCTCTAAAGCAATCCTCCAGGTCTCTAATGCTCGCATTTCACCTGTTGACAATTTAAACACCGAGCTACAAACCCAACTATTTCTTTCTTCATTCGCCTCCACCAATAGTGCTGCCTCAAATCTTGATACATCTTTGCAGCACCTGGATGAATGGAGTACTGTGAACTGTGAGCTTCCTGGAGAATCAACTCATGCAAACCATCTACATTAGGCACACATAGCTTGCCCTGCATCCGTAATACACCGTCATCTCTAATAGTGACTTCCTTGGCATCACCGTGCTGAACCGTGTCCTTAAGGACAAGCAAATGGGGATCATCACATTGGCGCTCTCTGATGCGATCATATAAAGAAGACAGAGAAACCACACAAGCCAAAACTCGATTCGGCTCGGAAACATCCAATCTAACAAACTGGTTGGTCAAGGCCTGAACATCCAATTCTAAAGGCCTCTCTGCTACCGGTAAGTATGCTAAGCTGCCCAAACTCTCCGCCTTACGACTCGAGGCATCGGCCACCATATTGGCCTTTCCGGGATGATATAGAATGGTGATATCATAATCCTTAAGCAACTCTAACCACCTTCTCTTCCTCAAATTAAGATCCTTCTGTTTAAATAGATGTTGTAGACTCCGTTGATTGGTATAAACCTCACAATGGACACCGTACAAGTAATGCCGCCAAATTTTCAAGGCATGAACAATAGCTGCTAACTCAAGGTCGTGGACTGGATAATTATTCTCATGTACCTTTAACTGTCTAGATGCATAGGCAATCACCCTACCATTTTGCATCAGTACTGTGCCGAGACCAATGCGCGACGCATCACAATACACAGTATAAGACCCTGAATCTGTAGGCGACACCAATACTGGAGCTGTAGATAAATCTGTCTTGAGCTTTTGAAAGCTCTCTTCACATTCATCCAACCACCTAAATGGAGCACCTTTCTGGGTCAATTTAGTCATAGGCGATGCAATAGACGAGAAGCCCTCCATGAAGCGACGATAATAACCGGCCAAGCCGAGAAAACTCCGAATCTCGGTAACTGAAGATGGTCTGGGCCAACTCTAAACTGCCTCTATCTTTTTCGGATCTACCTTAATTCCTAATGCCACCGAACTAAGCCAGAATTCACACTTAGAGAATTTGGCATAAAGTTTCTCTTCCCTCAGCCTCTGTAGCACAATACTCAAATATTGTACATGTTCCTCCTGGCTACGTGAGTACACCAGGATATCATCAATAAATACCACGACAAATGAGTCAAGATACGACTGGAATACACTATTCATCAAGTGCATAAATGCTGCTGGGGCGTTGGTCAGCCCAAAAGACATCACAAGAAATTCGTAGTGACCATAACGAGTCCTTAATGCTGTCTTTAGAATATCCGAATCCCAAATTTTCAACTGGTGATACCCCGATCTCAAATCAATTTTGGAGAACACCCTCGCTCCTTAAAGCTGGTCAAATAAGTCATCAATACGTGGTAAGTGATATTTATTCTTAATTGTAACTTTGCTCAACTGCCTATAATCGATGCACATCCGCATAGTACCATCTTTATTTTTCACAAACAGAACCGGTGCACCCTAAGGTGACACACTAGGCCTAATAAATCCCTTTTCAAGGAGTTCCTAAAGTTGCTCTTTCAATTCTTTCAGTTCAGCTGGTGCCATACGATACGGAGGAATAGAAATGGACTGTGTGCCCGACACCAAGTCAATACCGAAATTAATATCCCTGTCGGGTGGCATACCCGACAGGTCTGTAGGAAATACATCCGAAAAATCTCGCACTACTGGTACTGAATCAATTGTAGGAGTATCTGCATCAACATCTCTCACAAAGGCCAAATATGACAAACACCCCTTCCCCACCATACGTTAGGCCTTCAAATAAGAAATAACTCTGCTGGGAACATAATCTAGAAACCCTCTCCATTCGACCTTTGGCAAACCCAGTATTGCCAACGTCACGGTTTTTGCGTGACAATCCAGAATAGCATGACATGGAGATAACAAATCAATACCCAGAATTACATCAAAATCAACCATACTAAGCAATAAGAGATAAACTCTAGTCTCCAGTCCCCTAATAGTTACCACACACGTCGATACAAACGGTCCACAATAATAGTATCGCCCACCGGCGTAGATACACGAACAGGTGAAACTAAGGATTCACGAGGCATATCTAGATAATGAGTAAAGTACGATGATACATACGAATAAGGAGAACCAGGGTCAAATAATATAGATGCCACCCTGTGGCACACTAAGACAATACTTGTGATCACTGCATATGAAGCAACAACATCTGGTCTGGCAGAAAAAGCATAGAATCGGGCCTGACTGCCACTTGATCGGCCTCCCCATCTTGGGAGATCCCTAGCTACCTGACCCCCACCCCGAGCTGGTTGGGCGAGTGGCGAAGTAATTGGTGCTGAAGTCGTAGTCTGACTCCTCTTCTGCACTGGACCTCCCGGGCGACTAGACACTGTCTCCACATATGCCCAAATTCACTGCACTCAAAGCAACTCCCTGGTACTGGTGGTGGTGCTGACTGAATCGAACCCCGAGAACAAGAATAACTGCTAGAAGCACCCGATGCAAATGAACCCTGAACTGAAGGGGCAAGGGACGAACTCTGGGCTAGAAGGGCACCGAGATATGGCTGACCATGATGAGAACTGTATGAACCATGGATGGATGATGCATCACGGTGAACTGGACGACCCGTCTGAGCGTGTCTATAAAGACGACCCCTACCGCAGTAAAGCTGACCCCCTGAAGGAATACCGCTGAAATCACCTAGTCCACGAGACCTCTTAGCCTCCCTCTCTCCACACTCTTGGCTACAGACCATCTCTATCTACCAAGCAATGTCAACTACCTCATCAAAAGTAGCACCTGATACCCTCTCCTGAGTCATAAGTAACCGTAACTGATATGTGAGGCCATCAAAGAACCTCCTAATCCTCTCCCTATCAGTGGGAACCAACCAAACTGCATGATGAGCCAACTCAAAAAATCTCATCTCGTACTGTATCACAGACATGCCATCCTGACGTAACTGCTCAAACTGTCTGCGCAGCTCTACTATGCGAGACTATGGCAAGAACTTCTCCAAAAAGAGAACGGAGAATTTCTGCCATGTAAGTGGTGCTGCACCAACTGGACTGCGCCTCTCATAAGCCTCCCACCATCTGAAGGCAGCCCCAAAAAACTGAAAAGTAGTGAACGAGACCCCACTGGTCTCCAAAATACTTGCTGTCCAAAGAATCCGCTGGAACTTATCCAGGAAACCCTGAGCATCCTCTGACTCAGCACCGCTATATGATGGAGGTCGAAGCATCCCAAATCTCCCAAGTCTCCTCTGCTCATCATCTGCCATAACAGGGACTATCCGGACCTGAACAGCTGCAGCCAGCTGGGCTGGTAGTGCCCCCGGTATCTGAAGTCTCTGTACTACTTGGTCTAGAGTGTGGGCAACAGGGGTATGAGTACCTCCCCCGGCCTGAGAAGTGGCAGGTGTGGCCTGAGCCGAAACCACCTGAGCAAGACCAGTGCAAACTGTCAATATCTGGGCCAAAGTCTCCTGAAGGCTTGGAATCTTAATGGGCATAGCTGGTGCCTGAGCTGGAGCAACTAGCGGTACTACAGGTTTTTCTCCAACCGTTGCACAAGCCATACCTCGATCTCTACCTCAGCCCAGGCCTCTACCACGGCCCTGGCCTCTCGCGGCCCTAACTGGTGTCACTGGTGGTTGACCGTCTGATCCGGTAGTACGTGTCCTCACCATCTGTGAGAGAATAGAATAACAGAATCTTAGTTTTTCAGAACCAACAAGTTCGCACAATAGAGTACAAGAAAGTGAAACTTTCCTAAGGGTTCTATAGCCTCTCGAAGATAAATACATACGTCTCTGTACCGATCCGCAAGACTCTACTAAACCTGCTCATGACTCGTGAGACCTATGTAGCCTAGGCTCTGATACCAACTTGTCATGACCCAAAAATCCTAACCTGTCATGATGGAGCCTATCTCAATACTAGGCAAGCCGACAACATCAATAACTCACAATTTCCTTTACGTTTGAAAACATGATGTTTAAATATAATACCAAAAATCTCGCAAATCCCAATACAAACACTCCCAAAACCTGGTGTCACTGAGTACATGAGCATCTATACATTACAAGCCTAGAAAATACGGTCTATAATAGTGTAAGACCAAATATAGTAAACAAGAGATAGGGAAGGGGAGACAAGGTCTGCGAAACGCGACAGCTACCTCTAAATCTTCGAAAAATCAACCGTGCGAGAGAATCAACACCCACTGTATCCGATATCACCTGGATCTGCACACGAAGTGTAGGGTGTAGTATAAGTACAACCAACTCAGAAAGTAACAATAATAAATAAAGAACTGAAAGTAGTTACGAGCTTCTCAGCTAAGTCCAAATACAGTACTTTCCAATATAAAAGAGTAGGCATGCTCTCAAGTTCAACATTTAAGATTTCACTAAAATTTCATATCAAGTTTGACCGAAATAGAAAATAATATTTATTTTTCCGAAATTTCCAAAATAGTGATATATGACAACTGAAATGCAGCAAATAATGAAATCAATGCATTCTCTCAGAGTAACAGTCACTCAATCCTCCCATTCACTCCAACCTCACAATCACTCTTTCCTCATAGTCACTTTTTTCTCACAGTCACTCTTTCCTCACAATCATTCATCACTCAGCACTCGTACTCGGCACTCGTACTCAGTAGGTACCTGCACTCACTAGGGGTGTGTACATACTCCGGAGGGGCTCCTTCATCCCAAGCGCTATAACAAGTCAATCATGGCATAAATCAATAAAACATGCTACAGCGTGCAGCCCGATCCCATAAATATTCTCACAATTAGGCCCTCGGCATCACTCAGTCATCAACCTCTCCAGTCTCTCGAGCTCTCAGAAATCATGATGAGCAGTCCAACAACAATGAGATGATGCATCAATAATGAACAAGAGAGATTGAGATGTAATATGCAAGTAAAACCGTGACTCAGTACAAAATAGTAATTTAACAGATAATTCAACATGTACACGACCTTTATGGGTCCCAACAATATCAACACACGATTTAAACATGATTTATAGTTCAATTTCCCTAATACGTTGAAAAATGTATGGGTAACAACAATATTTTCAACAACACAGATCCATGGAATTGACCAAGTCACAATTCCTACGGTGCACGCCCACACGCCTGTCACCTAGCATGTGCGTCACCTCAAAACCAATCATATATCATAGAATCTAGGGTTTCATACCCTCACGACCAAATTTAGAACTGTTACTTACCTCAATCCGAGCAATTCTTTATTCCAGTAATCATTTTCCTCTCGATTCGGCCTCCAAACGCCTCGAATCTTAGTCAAAATAATTTTACGGACACGCTCCTAAGTCCAAAATTACCATACGGAGCTGTTGGAATCAACTTAAGCTTTCATCTTTGAGACTAAGTGTCTCAATTCATCTCTAAACCTCACCGGACCCGTACCAATTACCCTGGCAAGTTCCATAATAACTGTAAAGCACAATTTGAGCAGTAAATAGGGGAACAAGACTCTAATACTCAAAATGACCTGTCGGGTCGTTACAGCGTTAGACCCCCAAATCTTGGGGGCCCTAAATTTTTCTTTTTGTTTTCTACTCATATTTTTATTGAGACCCAAACTAATCTGGATTCATACCGCGTAAGGCTATATAAAAAAGAGAACCCATTTTATGTTAGTATTCAGTATTCGAAAATATATTCAAAAACAGAAACAATGTAAAACCATAAATGTAGAATAACAGAATTAATCCGAGCCCACTGAATCCACAGTGTTTCCTTAAGGAACTTAATCCCCTCATAGTACCCGAGGTTTAGGATTATTCCCTCCCAGGATAGAACGGATTACCCTCACTGGTGTAGCGGTACTTCAAATCCCAGTGACCAACGAACTCAAAAATTAGTAGCAAATCACACTTACTGCTTTTTTTTTTGATAAAAACAATGCAGAAGGAAGAAGGAGAAATCAAAATTTTAGTAAAGAAACTTTGAGGGAGAGTTCATGTATTTATAGACAAAACATTGGATAATACCGAAGAGTTGCAACTCTTCATGTAAGGATGCAACTCAAAATGGTTGTTTTATAAAAAAACCATTTACGCAAACCACCAAATTCAAATTATAATGGAAAATCTAAAATGTAGGAAAAATTACCGTTACAGAAACAATCTAATTTGGATTAAATAATATTACATTAATATTAACAAATAAATTTGGTCCAAAAAATTTATCAATCAAATCATTTGACCAAATCTGAAGTCAAAGTCGAAGCCGAGTCGAGCCGAGCCGAGCGAGCGACAACGACGATGGCGCGAGGCTTGCCTTCTCCTCAAATCTTTAAGAGCTAGAAGAAGTGCAATTGTATATATACCCATCAAAACCTTTTTCTTCCTCCAATATGGGACAATGTCCCTTTGTCAAAGAGGGAAATTTAATTTTTTTTCCTCCATTTCCTATTCACTCTATTTTTAAGCTCTAACAAGCTTAAAACCCAACAATAACCCACATGAATGGGGAATTGCTATATCACATAAATATTCATGAAAAACTGTGTGATTTACAAGCAAGGATTAATCGCATCTGGATAAGTAGGCTTCCTTTGAACTTTCCGTAGTGAACTTATGTCGGATATACTCGATCAATAGATAGATTTGATATCTCTGAACTGTCGAACGTTGGTGTATACCTAGACAACCATAAGTCACACAATCAACCCTTAATCGACGTTGGTTCTCATTGTTGTGTTCGTTTCAGCCATGATCACTGCCTAGTTTCATAAGTGCGTAGAGAACTGGCCTAGTAAAATTCTCATTGAAGCGGCTAACACTTTACACTTACATAGATGATTCCTAAATGTGTCATCCCATAGATACATCTTTGATATACCTCGTATCAAATTTAAAAACCATTAAAAAGCCTTAATGCTTTATTCTTGGTACTGAACATTGTCTCATCACGAGAATGGACCAAAACATTTAGTTGACAATGTTGAACCGTCATTAATGACTTTGTTTGATATCATTGAACCTATATCTTGGGATCTCCAGTCTTCTAGGTAGAGTTACCGCTACAATGAATTGTCCTCGACCATAGTCCCATTCCCTTCTATGATCTTTCAACTACCTCTCTAGTTAGGTCTTTTGTAAGCGGATCCGACACATTATCGCTTGACTTTACGTACTCAATTGTGATAATCTCCCTAGAGAGTAACTGCCTAACGGTTTTATTTCTTTGTCATATATAGCGAGATTTACCGTTATACATAATGCTCCCAGCCCTTTCAATTTTCGCTTGACTATCACAATATATGCATATTGGTGCCAACAGTTTGGGCCAAAATGGAATATCTTCCAAGAAAATTTGGAGCCATTTAGCTTCTTCACGGGCTTTATCTAAGGCTATAAACTCAGCCTCTATTGTAGAGCGGTCAATACAAGTTTGTTTGGATGACTTCCAAGATATAGCTCCTCCACTAAGAGTGAATACATATCCACTTGTGGATTTAAAATCAGTTGAACCAGTGATCCAATTTTCATCACAGCATCCTTCAATCACCGCAGGATAATTACTGTAGTGCAAATCAAACTCTTAGTTATGTTTTAAATATCCCAAAAATTGTTTCACCACCATCCAATGAGATTGACCTGGATTACTCGTATATCGACTCAATTTACTTATAGCACAAGCTATATCTGGTCGAGTACAATTCATGATATAAATTAAACATCCCAACACAGGAGCATAACCCAAATGTAATATACTTTGGCCTTTGTTTTTTGCAAGTGCAAGATTCATGTCAATTGGAGTCTTTGCAACTTTAAAATCTAAGTACTTGAATTTTTCAAGTACCATTTTAATGTAATGAGATTGCGACAATGCAAGACCTAGAGGAGTCTTATGGATCTTAATACCCAGAATTAAATAGGCAACTCATAAGTCTTTCATATTAAACTTGCTAGTTAGCATAAGCTTAGTCGCATTTATGTTGGCAATGTCATTACTCATTATCAACATATCATCCACATATAGGCAAACAATGACTATGTGATCTGTAACATTTTTAATGTACACATATTTATCTTAAAACCATTTGACAACAATATTTGGTCAAATTTCGCATGCCATTGTTTGGGTGCTTTTTTAGTCCGTAATCAACTTAACGGGTCTACATACCTTCTTTTCTTTACCTGGAACCACAAACCCCTCAGGTTATTCCATGTAAATTTCTTCCTCCAAATCTCCATTTAAGAAGGTTGTTTTAAAGTCATTTTGATAAATTTCAAGACCATATACCTCAGCTAATTATACTAACGTTCGTATGGACGTAATTCTTGTAACTGGAGAGTATGTATCAAAATAGTCAAGACCTTCTCGTTGTCTATACCCTTTGACCACAAGTCTTGCCTTATATTTGTCAATAGTACCATCATCTTTCATCTTCCTCTAAAAAGTCTATTTAGAACCCCAACGGTTTATTGCCTGGAGGAAGATCAACAAATTCCCATGTATGGTTATTCAATATGGATTCTATTTCACTATTAACTGCCTCTTTCCAAAATAATGATTCGGAAGAAGACATAGCTTCTTTAAATGTTCGAGGCTCATTTTTCAATAAGAAAGTCACAAAATCTAGTCCAAATAAAGTAGATATTCTTTGACGTTTACTACGTCTTGGATCCTACTCATTATACGTACTTTCTTTTGTTTCTTCTAGAGGTCGTTTAGTTCCATCACCAATCGACTCACAATCCTTTTTATACGGATATATATTTTTGAAAAAATTAGCATTATCTGATTCTATAACCGTATTATTATGAATGTTGGGATTTTCTGATTTATCAACCAGAAATCGATATGCTTTACTATTTGTTGCATATCCTATGAAAATACAATCAATGGTTTTTGGTCCCATCTTTACCCTTTTGGGTTTAGGAACTTGTACTTTTGCCAAACACCCCCACACTTTAAAATAATTCAAGTTGGGTTTCCTTCCTTTCCATTTTTCATATAGAATGGATTGCATTTTGCTATAGGGTACTCGGTTTAGTATCCAATTAGCCGTAAGAATGGCTTCCCCTCACAAGTTCTGTGTCAAACTAGAACTTATTAACAAAGCATTCATTATCTTCTTTAATGATCAATTCTTTCTTTCCGCCAATCCCATTAGATTGGGTCGTGTAAGGGGCCGTTGTTTGATAAATAATTTCATATTCTAAACATATTTCTTCAAAAGGAGATTCGTATTCACCATAACTATCACATCTTATCATTTTGATTTTCTTGTTAAGTTGTGTTTCAACTTCATTTTTATATTGCTTGAATGCATCTATTGCTTTATCTTTACTACTAAGTAAGTAAACATAGAAATATCGAGTATTGTGTCAATAAAAGTTATGAAATACTTCTTTCCACCACGAGATGGTATTGACTTCATACCGGAATTATATCTGTGTGAATTAAGTCTAATGGATTTAAATTCCTTTCAACTGACTTATAAGGATATTTAACATACTTATATTCCACACATATTTGACATTTTGATTTGTCGCATTCAAACTTCAGCAATACTTCCAAATTAATCATTTTTCGTAAGGTTATATAATTAACATGTCACAAACGTATACGCCATAAATCATTTGACTCCCGCAAGTAAGAAGAAGCTGAAATTTTATTATTGTCAATAACCATTACATTCAGTTTGAAAAGGCCCTCAGTAAGGTAACCTTTTCCTAAGTACATCTCGTTCTTACTTATTACAACTTTGTCTGAAACAAACACACATTTAAACTTGTTCATAACAAGAAGTGAAATAGAAACTAAGTTCTTGCTTATTTCAGGAACATGGCAAATATTGTTCAGAGTCACCACCTTGCTAGAGGTCATCTTCAGGAATATATTTTCATAACCTTCAATTTTGGCCATTCCAGAATTTCCCATAAAAATGGTCTCGTCGGGTCCAGCGGGAGCATATAAAGCAAATGCTTTTTTAACAGCACAAACATGGCGGGTGGCTTCGAAATCAATCCACCACTCCTTAGGATTTCCCACTAAGTTGCATTCAGACAACATAGAGCATAAGTCATCAATATCATCATTTGTTTCAACCATATTTGCTTGACCTTTTTCTTCTCTTTCTTTGGAGCACGACATTCTGCAGCTTTGTGTCCAAGCTTTCCACAGTTGTGTCAAGTTCCCTTGAATTTCTTCTTGCTGGGATAGTTCTTTGGTCCAGAAGACTTCTTCCTCTTTTTCATATTAGTTCGAGCAGTCTCAACAATATTTGCTCCCATAATTATTGAGTGTCCACGTGTCTTCTTTTCTGCAGCTTTATTATTCTCTTTGATCCTCAATCGAACGATGAGATCTTTAAGTTTCATCTCCTTGCACTTATGTGTCAAATAGTTCTTAAAATCCCTCCATAAAGGAGGCAACTTCTCAATCATTGATGCAACTTGAAATGCCTCATTGATGACCAAACCTTCAATGAAAAATTCATAATTAGTAACAAAATTAATACTTTCAACAGAAGCTTTAATTCGGATTATACCTTCAGCAAGAACATCATGAATTATAACTTGCAGCACTTGAACTTAGGTAATGACATGTAATGACTCGACCGGTCATTTCGAGAGTTGTAGCATTGTTCCCCCATTTACTGCTCATTTTATGCTTTACAGTTGTTATGTGACTTGCCAAGGTAGTTGGTTCGGGTCCGGAGAGGTTTTGGAATAAATTGAGACACTTAGTCTCAAGGTTGGAAGCTTAAGTTGAAAAGGTTGACCGAATATTGGCTTATGTGTAAACGACTCAGGAATGGAGTTTTGATAGTTCTGTTAGCTCCGTTGGGTGATTTTGGACTTAGGAGCATGTCCGGATTGTGATTTGGAGGTTCGTAGTGGAATTGGGCTTGAAATAGTGGAAGTTGGAAATTTGAAAGTTTGATCGAGAGTGGATTTTGTGGTTATCGGGCTTGTATTGGAGTTTTGGGAGTTGGAATAGGTCTGTAGTCTCATTTGTGACTTGTATGCAAAATCTGGGGTCAATCGGATGTGACTTGATAGGTTTCGACGTTGTTTGTAGAAGTTAGAATTTCCTTAGTCTCAATAGGCTTGAATTGGGGTACGATTCGTGTTTTTTTGATGTTGTTTAAGGTGATTTGAGGGCTCGACTAAGTTCGTATCGTATTTTAGGACTTATTGGTATGCTTGGTTGAGGTCCCGGGGGCCTTGGGTTGATTTCGGATGGTTAACGGATTGAAAACGAGACTTGGTGCATTGCTGAAGCTGGGAGTCTGCTGGTGTAATCGCACTTGCGGATTTCTAATCGCAAGTGTGAGCTAGTAGAAGTGAGCATGGAAGCGCAAAAGCGGAAAGGAGAGAGTGGGGCAGTGGCTACAGGTGCGAGGGAAATTCAGCACCTACGTGATCGTAGATGCGGACGAGGGGTCGCAGAAGCGCAGGTGCCCGCAGAAGTGAACTGCTTCTCGCATAAGTGAGTCCGCAAAAGCGGAAGAACGGTCGCAGAAGCAGAGGCAGTGGAGCCTTGGCACGACCGCAGAAGCGGAACCGTAGATGTGGTTAAGTTTTCGCAGGAGCGAAAAGGCTGGACAGAACCTTAAATTCTAGGGTTCGTGATTTTTCTTCATTTTGAACATTTCAAGCTCGGGATTGGGCGATTGTTTAGAGTATTTTCGAGGGGTTTCTTGAGGTAAGTCACTTGTGTTCATTTTTAATCAATAATCTTGTTTCCCCATTGAATTTCCCACATAGTTTGTGTGTATTTAAGGTGGAATTTCGGAATTGGAGGCTAGGGATTTGGGGAGTTTGATTTGGGGTTTTTGGTGGCGATTTGGTGTCCGATTTTGGTAAATTTGGTATGGTTGGACTCGTGGTTGGATGGGCTTTTGGATTTTATGACTTTTATCAGATTTTGAGATGTGGTCCTGAAGGGGGGGGGGTTGAATTGACTTTTGACTTTTGATTAATAACTTAGTGTTTTCTTATGGAATTAAATCCTTTAGCTCGTGTTAATTGTATCAAACTATTTGTGGCTAGATTCGAGGCATTTGGAGGCCAATTCATGAGGTAAGAGTGTCACGACCCAAAATATACTAGGGTCATGATGGCGCTTAACACTGCCGTCAGGCAAGCCAATGGTGAATGATTAACTTAATTACTCCTTTTAGTATTTGAAATCGTAATATTCATTAATTAGAGAGTATAGAATTTACAGGGTAGGTTATAATATTTATATTTACACGAACTACAATAATGAACAATCCCGTAAGAACTCCCAAAACCCAGTGTCACAAGTGCATGAGCATCTATTAATGAGTACAACAATAATACAACATCCGTCTGAAATAACTTTGATGAGACTCTGTATGCTGTGGATCGTATCAAGGAAGTGCAGCTCACCGTAAAGTCCCCACAATAGCCGCACCTCTGCACCCAAAGGACCACTAGAAACATATATGTATACCAGCACAATAAGTGCAGCAAGTGCAACATGAGTACGTAAAATAACGTGTACCCAGTAAGTATCTAGCCTAACCCTAGAGAAGTAGTAACGAGGAGTTGACATCGACACTTACTAGTGGTCCAATAAGACAGATATAGTTAGAAGTAAACATATATAGGGCAGAGTAAATAAACGATATAAACAAGTATAAATACGTGGTACAATCCTTCTTTCAACAATTAAACTCAAACTCACGATTATCAGTTACCTCCTCCATCGGAGAGTGTGTGTGTGTGTATGTGTGTGTGTGTGTGTGTGTGTGTGTGTATGTATATATATATATATATATATATATATATATATATATATATGGGCTTCACCAGATAGGTCGTCATAATTCAAATCAGGAAAACTCCTAGATACACTGGCTTTTTGACAAATAATATGCACGATATTCCATAGGAGTATTTCATAGAAATGTCGAGGCATACGACCCAATCCCATCATAATTTGGTATATAACCATAGATACATCTATTATATTGCCGAGATGAACGGCCCGCTCCCATGAGAGTGTGGTACATAATTCCGCCAAGGCGAACAGCCCAATCCCATAAGATGTGCGCACTGTCGAGGGTCGAACGACACGAACCATAGATATATCTATCCTGCCGAGGCGAACGACCCGATCCCATTAGAATAAGAAGCTTTGACGGGTCCTTGACCCCACTCACAAAGGGACATGTGAGTTATAAGGAGCTTTGTGGAAACCTTTCGATGAGAACGCATAACGCGGGAGAAATTCATAAGAGTAAAATTATTTGAGGCTAATCACGAAGCCCGTCGAATCTCTACAAATAGGCAAGGGACTGCTCAAATAGTACAACTATAGCATGGTGTGAACCTAAGTCTACCCGAACAACAACATGGATTTAGCTACGTATGAACTCTCGTCACCTCGTGCGTACGTAGCCCCCGCACTAAGTAGCACATATCAAATACATCACCTAGGGGTAGTTTCCCTCTCACAGAATTAGACAGGAGACTTACCTCGCTCTGAAGTTTCATAACCGGCTCCAAAGCCTCTCTAACAACTCAAACTGATGCCCGTCGATCCAAAAATTAGTCAAACAAGGTGCAAACCAATCAAAATATACTCTAATACCCATAATCAATCAATTTAAACAATTCCCAACCCCGCTCGAAAAGTCAATAAAGTCAACCTTTGGGCCCACGTGCCCAAATTCTGAAAATGTTCAAAGATAAACTTTACCAATAACATCACGAACTCAAATATATAATGTATTCCTAATTCCATGTCCAATTTCGTGGTAAAAGTACAAAAATATCAATTTCTAGGTTTCTTTCAAAATCCCATAAGTTTTACTAATTTCCATGGTTAAATCCTTGTAGAATCCATGTAGTAGGCTAATAATATGCGGGAATTACTTACCTTGCAATAGATGATGAAAATCTCCCCTTGAAGCTCTCCAAAAATCGCCCAAACCAAGAGAGAAATGAGTGAGATGAGCAAAATCCTGATTTAAAACAATCTGCCCAGGTTCGCATTTGCGGACAAAAACTTCGCATTTGCGAATGAACAGTGTTCACAATTGTGAATGAACAGCGCCTACCAGAAACCAGCAAACCCAAACTTCTCCGAAATGATCCGAAACCACCCCGAAACTCATCTGGAACCTCCCGGACACAAACCATATATGAATTTCAATCATAAAATATGCTACGGACCTGCTCGCGCACTCAAAACACTGAAAAGAAGTCGACTTGACCCGATATTGACCATGGTCAAACTCCAAATTTATTAACTTTACTAGTCTCTCAACCAAGTATCCAAAATACACCAAAGCCCCTCCGGACCCCGTCAAATAATACCAACAAGTCCCAAAACATGATACGAACTTAGTCAAGGTCTTTAATCACATCAAACAATGTCAAAACTACGAATCACGCCTCGAATCGAATTATGAGTTATGAAATTTCAAAATTCTATAATTTGCGCTGAAGCGTATCAAATCAATCCCGAATGACTTCAAATTTTGCACACAAGTCGTAAATGACATTACGGACCTATTCCCACTTCTAGAATCGAAATCCGACCCCGATATCAAAAAGTCCACTCCCAGTCAAACTTCCCAAAAACCTTCAATTTCTAACTTTCGCCAAATGACCTTGAAATGACCTACGGACCTCCAAATACACATCTGGACGCGCTCCTAAGATCAGAATCACCATACGGAGCTATTCCCAGGCTTGGAATCCCAAACGTACATCGATAATACCAAAATCCACTTTAACCCAAACTTATGAAATTCATCCAAAATGCCAACTTTCCTCAATAAGCGAAATGCTCCCGGGTTATCCAAAACCTGATCCGGACATAAGCCCAAGTCCAAAATAATCATACCAACCTACTGGAACCTTCAAATCCTAATTCCAAGGTTGTTTACCCAAAAGTCAAACCTTAGTCAATTTTTCCAACTTTAAGCTTTCGAAATTAGAATTTTCCATCTAAATCAACAAGCCACCTCAAACACTGACTGAAATCCCACATGACACCATCAATGCGCCAACAAGCTACAACTCTAATATGACACCTAAGGAATAACGAACTCTGGAAAAGAACTATCCAGCTCGCGTAACGAATAAAACGGCCATCAAACACCATGAGCCCTTCTCAGGGAATGAGAAACAAAATACATAAGAATAGATATAGGGAACCGTACTCAACATCTCACTGTTGTGGCATGCAACCCGATCCACACATGATACTGTTGCGGCATGCAACCCTATCCAAGCATGATACTGTTGCGGCATGCAACCCAATCCAAACATGATACTGTTGCGGCGTGCAACCCAATCCAAACAACGTACCCGTGGCGGCGTGCCACTCGATCCACGCATGAAAATAAACAAGGAGGTACTCATCAAGCCATAATGCTTATACATACGAAATATCTGAATACCAACCACGAGCACACCAAGTGCAAAAATACAACCATAGGGAGACGGATAGTGCCATACGCTACAAAACCCAAGCACAACTAAGGTGCGGTAAACAACCTGCATCTCGAGAGCCATCTTGCTCATATAACACCACAAGCTGCACGAAACCACAATACAGGTGAGAATAACCAAGCCATCTCACAATCCACATGGCACAACAGAGTATTACATGGAATAGCTGACGACGGGAATAACATCCAACGCCCGAAGACTCCTCCATAAGAAATGCTATGCTGAATGAATACACCCAGTCTGGTGTAGAGCACACACCCACATTTACACCCATCAACGGACGTCAAACCGATTTTGATCATTCCGTACTGGGCTAGTAACCTTTCAAGGATCCACAATGACCTATTCATGACACACAAGAACAGCCGTCAAATCCGGGAAAAACTCACACGATCTATAGCCCAAGGAATAGAACGCCTCTCAGGCATAAACCCTCACATTATCAATAGTACCATAATCTCTATGCTTGGTTTCAATCTTTAACAATCAAGTGACTAACATGCCACACTTATACAAATTTCTCCATAGAATATACTCCCACGAGCTTCCGTACCAGGTAGCAAGGTCTGCACATCTATACTACCAGCCATTCTAATTATGTAAAGCGAATCAAAAATCTGCAAGTCAATACACAAAGCCTCTTCCACAGAACATCATTATCAAGTGACACAAAAGAAAATGCCAGCTTACTCTGAACATCTGAATTCCCCCTGCTCATCCGAGCTCGTGACATCTATCAACACCGAGCCGCGACCTTGACCTTCAACTTCCAGTCCCCATGTCGCTATGCAATAATACACGTATTCACCATAACCCTTGAATGACTAATGGAATAAACACGTCATTGGTTAGAAACCTTTCACTTAGCTAATTTCAGAAGAACCAATGCAACACGTAACTGAATTCTCAAACAGCAAAAAATACAAACCTCAAGTCGTGATCTAACCCGCCATAGCCCTTCCGGAATCCATTTACACAACAAAGCCATTCGAATCAAATACCTTCCAAATCAACCAAGTTACGGTGGCGCTTAATTCCAAGTGTACAACCACAAACTACATGTATAACTTCACACGCCGAAGGAACTAATCATTGCCACAATCATGCTGATTCGACCATTACTAACTAAACCAACTTCTTCCAATTTACTCTTGACTTACCTTAGAGATAATAATAGCTCCATTCAAAAATATAACGAACTCAATCCGCACTAATCCCGAGTGACTCGAATCACGAGACCACATCGTCTCGTGATTCGTATGAACCATCCCATACCCTCTTCAAGCGCACAATAACATCTCTAACTGGTACACCCATTCTGCAAAACCTTCCGTGGATCCAAAGCTATTTCTCTCTTCCCTCCAATACTGCACTGCAGACTCGATGATAACATAGAACACTCCAAGTACCTTTCCTAATCCACTGCAAAAATCTGATCCTTAACCACACAACGGACCCGAAAACCTTAGGCATTGCACTTTAATTCTTGAACCCACTAGGACTGTTATTGAGAATCACCCACTCTGACCTGGTCCCGAATATGACCAAACTCCAACTCCCTGCTAGCATATGAACACACCCTCAAATAAGCAACCAGACAAATTCTTTTCCTTGTACATCACATCCACAAGAAGCATAAACTTTGAGCCTTCCCAAAACCAGAACATGAATCGACAAGGCCAAATATAGCACGCACTCCTTAAATCCTTTGATCGAATTACCACTGATGTTTTCTTTCCTTAGTCATAATAACCCACCCATACACCGATAACCAGAAACTGCACAAGAAGACAACCATGCGATCCAATCGTAGATGGTGGGGCTCCCCCACTTAGCTTGAAGCTACAATTACATAACCCTGGAACCCACCAATATTCCTCCTTCCCAATTATCATGATCTCGCACAATTAACCCGCCAAACTTCTTATAGTTTCTCGTTAGAATTTTCATGAACCCTCCGAATTATCAACCACAATCGCACATTTGACTTTCTGCCGGGTAGTAGGTAGAATTCTTCGTAGAAATTCATCAAAATCACGCAACCGCTAACTTGCTCATAGGAGATAACCCACCTGTGGATTCCCAAATTACTCTAAATCTTTCTCAAATCAGGTGGCTATTCTACCACAGAATCCATATGCTACTCTACCACTCCCACTTCGATTAAACCATCTCCTTTAAGCAACTTCTCGACCTCTACTTTTCATACTTGACCTTCTAGCCATTCAACCACCGCGAGACACCTCCCACCATGTCCTTCTTCATCCTTCGCTACCCAAATGCTGCCTCAAATCAAAATCTATCTCTGTAGTACCTGAACTAATAAATTACTACCAACTCTAAACCTCCTAGAAGCTCATCTTTCTCGAGCCATCAACATTAGAAACACCGATTCGATCCCGAAACTGCTACACACTGCTATCTCTAACAACCGCTTCTCATGCACCATTTCACAGCACCTTGCCCCGTAGGCAAATCAAAGAGGCCATAACACCGGCGAACCGTAATACTTCAAACAAGGACAATGACACTACATCGCAGATGAAAATTCCACCACATTCAAAAATACCAAGTCTCGTTACTCCATCAACCCAAACCTGAACATTCATAGTCTGATTGCCTTTCCTTTGCTGGAATTAAACGCTGAACCTCTAAATCATGCGCTGAGAAATTCTCCTTTCAAGTCATTCACTGCGTCAGCACATAAACAACCACCCCACCATTACATCAATACTGTGAGATAACAACTCATGAACATCATAACAACTTGTGCATAGCCTTAAAACCATCAGAAATACAGCTACTGAGCTGAAATGACAGAACATCCTTCTACAAGAAGATGATAATAACTTGCTCGAATGCGTAGGGAGAAATATCCTGCTCCATGTTTGTAGTACCACTGCAACTCCTCGGTGCCCAATTGACACAAGCGTTCAACAATCAAATGGCACGATGAGGAATCAAGAAGGGAAATGCTCCTAACAGCCTTGTAGCCTCCTAAAGATAAGTACAGACGTCTCTGTACCAATCCGCAAGACTCTACTAGAATTTCTCATGACTCGTGAGACCTAAGTGAACCTAATGCTCTAATATCAAGCTGTCACGATCCAAAATCCACTAAGGTCGTGATGGCGCCTAACACCGCCATCAGGCAAGCCAACGGTAAATGATTAACTTAATAACTCCTTTTAGTATTTGAAATCACAATTTTCATTAATTAAAGAGTGTAAAATAGAATTTATAGGGTAAGTTATAATATTTACACGAACTACAATAATGAACAATCCCGTAAGAACCCCTAAAACCCGGTGTCACAAGTTCATGAGCATCTATTAATGAGTACAACAATAATACAATATCCGTCTGAAATACAAGTTAGACGGGGAATATAAATAACTCTGATGGAGACTCTGTATGTTGCGGATCGTATCAAGGAAGTGCAGCTCACCGTGAAGTCCCCGCAACAGCTGTGCCTCTACAACCAGAGGACCACCAGAAACATATATGTACACCTGCACAATAAGTTCAGCAAGTGTAGCATGATTACATAAATCAACGCGTACCTAGTAAGTATCTAGCATAACCCTAGAGAAGTAGTGGCGAGGGGTCAACATTGACACTTACTAGTTATCCAATAAGACAGATATGGTAAGAAGTAAACAGATATAGGGCAGAGTAAATAAACGAGATAAACAAGTATAAATACGTGGTACAATCCTTCTCTCAACAATTAAACTCAAACTCTCGATTATCAGTTACCTCCTCCACCGGAGTGTGTGTGTGTGTGTGTATATATATATATATATAATGGGCTTCACCAGATAGGTCGTCATAATTCAAATCAGGAAAACTCCCAGATACACTAGCTTTTTGACAAATAATACGCATGATTCCATAGGAGTATTTCATAGAAATGTCAAGGCGTACGGCCCGATCCCATCATAATCTGGTATATAACTATAGATACATCTATTATATTGCTGAGGCGAACCGCCCTCTCCCATGAAAGTGTGGTACATAATTCTGCAGAGGCGAACAACCCAATCCCATAAGATGTGCGCACTGCCGAGGGTCGAATGTCACGAACCATAGATGTATCTATCCTACCGAGGCGAACGGCCCGATCCCATTAGAATAAGAAGCTTTGACCGGTCCTTGACCCCACTCATGAAGGGACATGTGATTTATAAGGAGTTTTGAGGAAACCTTTCGATGAGAACACATAACACGGGAGAAATTCGTAAGAGGAGTAATATTATTCGCGGCTAATCACGAAGCCCGTCGAATTTATACAATAGCGAGTCTATCGCTCAACACAAGTCTAGTCTCAAGTCGTAATATAACATAAAGGAATTTAATAGGCAAGAGACTGTTCAAATAGTACAACTATATCATGGTGTGAACCTAAGTCTACCCGAACAATAACATGAATTTAGCTACGTACGGACTCTCGTCACCTCGTGCATACATAGCCCGCGCAACAAGTAGCACATATCAAATACATCACCTAGGGGTAGTTTCCCCCTCACAGAGTTAGACAAGAGACTTACCTCGCTCTGAAGTTCCATAACTGACTCCAAAGCCTCTCTAACAACTCAAACTGATGCCAGTCGATCCAAACACTAGTCAAACAAGGTGCAAACCAATCAATATATACTCTAATACCCATAATAAATAAATTTAAACAATTTCCAACCCCGCTTGAAAAGTCAATAAAGTCAACCCTCGGGATCACGTGCCCGGATTCCGAAAGTTTTCAAAGATAAACTTTACCAATAACACCACGAACCCAAATATATAATGTATTCCTAATTCCATGTCCAATTTCGTGGTAAAAATCCAAAAATACCAATTTCTAGGTTTCTTTCAAAATCTCACAGTTTTTACTAATTTACATGGTTAAATCCTTGTACAATCCATGTAGTTAGCTAATAATATGGGGGAATTACTTAACTTGCAATAGATGATGAAAATCTCCCCTTGAAGCTCTCCAATAATCGCCCAAACCTAGAGAGAAATGAGTGAAGTGAGCAAAATCCTGATTTAAAACAATCTGCCTAGGTTCGCATTTGCGGACAAAAACTTCGCATTTGCGAATGAATTGTAAATTCCAATGAACAGTGTTCGCAATTGTAAATGAACAGTGCCTCGCCAGAAACCAGCAAACCCAAACATCTCCAAAATGATCTGAAACTCATCCGGAACCTCCCGGACACAAACCATATATGAATTTCAATCATAAAACACGCTACGGACCTGCTCGCGTACTCAAAACACTGAAAAGAGGTCGTATTGGCCCGATATTGACCATGGTCAAACTCTAAATTTCTTAACTTTAACAGTCTCTCAACCAATGATCCAAAATACACCCAAGCCCCTCGGGACCCCGTTAAATCATACCAACAAGTCCCAAAACATGATACGAACTTAGTGAAGGTCTCAAATCACATCAAACAATGCCAAAACTACGAATCGTGCCTTGAATCGAATTATGAGTTATGAAATTTTCAAATTCTATAATTTGTGCCGAAGCGTATCAAATCAATCCGGAATGTCTTCAAATTTTGCACACAACTCATAAATGATATTACGGACCTATTCTCACTTCTGGAATCGGTCCGACACCAATATCAAAAAGTTCACTCCTGGTCAAACTTCCCCAAAACCTTCAATTTCCAACTTTCGCCAAATGACCCCAAAATGACCTACGGACCTCTAAATCCATATCCGGACGTGCTCCTAAGACTAGAGTCACCATACGGAGCTATTCCCAGGCTCGCAATCCCAAACAGACATCGATAACATCAAAATAAACTTCAACCCAATCTTATGAAATTCATCCAAAATGCCAACTTTCCACAATAAGCGTCAAATGCTCTCGGGTCATCCAAAACCGGATCCGGACATACACCCAAGTCCAAAATCTTCATACGAACCTATTGGAACCTTCAAATCCTGATTCTGAGGTTGTTTACTTAAAAGTCAAACCTAAGTTAATTTTTTCAACTTTTAGCTTCCGAAATTAGAATGTTTCATCCGAATCAACTCTGAACTTCCCGGAATTCAATTCTGACCATACGTACAAGTCATAATACATGAAGTGAAGCTACTCAAGATCTCAAATTGCCGAGCGACATGCTAGAACTCAAAATAACCGATTGGATCATTATAAAGAGCGTGTTGGAGTAGAGATTTGCACGGTTTGAGGTAAGTAATAGTTATAAATATGGTCCTGAGGGTATGAAACCGCGTATTATGTGTCATGTGATTGGTTTTGAGGTGACACACAAGCTAGGTGACAGGCGTGTGGGCGTGCACTGTAGGAATGGTGACTTGGTCAATTCCTAGGAACTGTGTAGTTGAATAATCTGTTATTATCCGTATATTCTCCATGTGTTATAGAAATTGAACTGCAAACCATGTTAGAAATCATGTTTAGACTATGTGTTTGCACTGTAGGGACCCACAGAGGTCGTGTACATGTTGAATTATCTACTAAATTATTTTTCTGTTCTCAATCACAGTTTTACTTGGATATTACATCTCAGTCTCTATCGTTCATTATTAATACATTATATCATTGTTGTTTGGGTTAATTATTATGATTACTGAGTGCCCGAGAGATTGGAGAGGTTGATGACTAAGTAAGGCTGAGGGCCTGATTGTGAGGATAATTATAGGATCGGGTTGCACACCGTAACATATTTTGTTGATTTATGCCATGATTGGCTTGTTATAGCACTTGGGCTGAAGGAGCCCCTCCGTAGTCTGTGCACACCCCCAGTGAGTGCAGATACCTACTGAGTACGAGTGTTGAGTGCCGAGCGATTAAGAGGAATGAGAGACTGTGAGGAATGAGTGATTGTGAGGTTGGAGTGCATGGGAGAACTGAGTGACCACTGCTCTAAGATTTTGCACTTGATTTCATTACTGTTGTACTTCAGCTAGCATATATCATTGTGATGTGATTTTTGAGAGATGTTATATCCTATTTCAATTGAACTTGACATGAATTAACCGTTTTGGCCTTAATTATCGAATTTGAAAACATGTCTATCTTTATATATTGTAATTCTATAACTGAACTATATCTATGAAGCTTGTCACTGCTTTCAGTCCATTATTTGGCCTTGTTACTTACTGAGTTTTTTGTACTCATGCTACACCCTACACTTCGTGTGCAGATCCAGGTGTTTTAGGACACGGTGGGTGTTGATTTCCTTGTGCAGCTTGATCGTTGGAGATTCCAAGGTTCTGCCCGGCAATCGCAGACCTTGTCTCTCCTTCCTTATCTTTCTGCTTTATGTATTTAGTTTTAGTCTTTCATAGACATTACTTCTAGACTTCTATTGTATAGATGCTCGTGTACTCAGTGACACCCCGATTTAGGAACTTTCGTGTCGAGTTTTGATTTTTATCGAGTTTATGAGAGCTTTAGTTATTTAAACTATTTAGCTCATTTTCATTAAAAAGTGTTGGAATATTTTGAAATGTCGGCTTGCCTAGTACCACGTTAGGTGCCATCACGGTAGGCTAGCTTTGGGTTGTGACAAGTTTGTATCAGAGCCTAGGTTACATAGGTCTCACGAGTCATGAGTAGGTTTAGTAGAGTCTTGTGGATCGGTACGGAGACGTCTATACTTATCTTTGAGAGGCTGCCGAACCCCTAGGAAACTTCACATTCTTGTATTCTTGTCGTGTTGACTTGTTGATTCTAGTAACTAAACTTTTGTATTCTATTCTCTCACAGATGGTGAGGACACGTGCTACCGAACAAGACGGACAGCCACCAGTACCACCAGCTAGGGCCACGAGAGGCCGAGGTCGTGGTAGGGGTCGCGGTAGGGAAGAGGTGCAACTCATACAGCAACTAGAGAAGCACCTGCAGATCCACCAGTTGCTCCAGCTCCGGAGCAGGTTCCAGATGTGGTTGAGTCAGTGGAGCTAGCTTAGGCACTAATTGTGCTCGTTGTGATTCCAGGCTTTCAGGAGGCTTTGGCTCAGATTTTGACGGTGTGCAGCAGCCTTACTCAGGCGGTCTCTATTCCGGCCACAGCAACCACTTCTCAGGCCGGGGGAGGTACTCAGACTCTCGCCGCCCGTACACCAGAGCAGGTGATGCAGGGAATCCAGACACCAGGGGTACTACCAGTCCAGCCGGTTACAGTTGCTCAGGCCTAGGTGGGTCCCATTATGACTGATGATGAGTAGAGGAGACTGGAGAGATTTGGAAGGATCCAGCCTCCAGCATTCAATGGGGTCGAGTCTGAGGATAGCCAGGACTTTTTGGACAGGTGCCAGCGGATTCTTCGCACGGCAGGTATTCTGGAGACTACTGGGGTCTCATTCACTACTTTTCAGTTTACTGGTGCTACCTTCAGATGGTGGGAGGCTTATGAGTGGCACAGACCAGTTGGTGCAACACCACTTACATGGCGTGAATTCTCCGTCCTCTTCCTAGAGAAGTTCGTGCCACAGTCCCGCAGGGAGTAGCTGCGTAGACAGTTTAAGTAGCTATGCCAGGATGGCATATTTGTGACTCAGTACGAGGTGAGATTTTCCGAGTTGGCCCATCACGCAGTTTGGTTGGTTCCCACGGACAGGGAAAGGATTAATAGGTTCATTGATGGCCTCACATATTAGTTGCAGTTGCTTATGACTCGGGAGAGGGTATCTGGTGCTACTTTCGATGAGGTGGTTGATATTTCTCGGCAAATAGAGTTGGTCCGTAGTCAGGAGCATAGGGAGAGGGAAGCCAAAAGGCCTCGAGGTTCGGGTGGTTTCGGTGGTGTTCCTTCTAGGGGTAGTCCTATCATAGTAGGGGTCGTCCTTATAAGCCCGCTCAGATGGCTCGTCTAATTCACTGTGGTGCATCATCCAATCATGGTTCGTACAGTGCTCATTAGGGTCAGTCATCTCTCAGTGCCCTTCCAACTCAGAGTTCGTCCTGTGCTCAACCAGTTCAGGGTTCATCTATGCCAGGCCCTTCTAGTAGTTACTCGGGTACTAGGGGCCCGATTCAGTCCCCACCACCACCACTTTTGGGGAGTTGCTTCGAGTGCGGGGAGTTTGGGCATATGTGGAGACAGTTTCCTCGTCGCCCGGGAGGTCCATTGCGGTAGAGAAGTCAGGTTGCGACTTCAATACTAGTTACTACACCACCCGCCCAGCCAACTCGGGGTGGGGCCTAGGCAACTAAAGGTCGCTCTAGAGGGGAAGGCCTCTCAGGCGGTGGTCAGGCCCGATTCTATGTTATTCCTACAGGACCAGATATTGTTGCTTCAGATGCAGTGATCATAAGTATTGTCTCAGTATGCCATAGGGATGCCTCTGTATTATTTGACTCTGGTTCCACTTTTTTGTATGTATCATCGTATTTTGCTCATCATCTAGATATGCCCCGTGAGTCCTTAGTTTCATCTGTTCATGTGTCTACGCTAGTGGGCGATACTATTGTTGTGGGTCATGTATATCGATCATGTATATTGACTATTGGGGGATTGGAGACTAGAGCTGATCTCTTATTGCTTAGTATAGTTGATTTCGATGTGATCTTGGGTATGGATTGGTTGTCTCCATATCATGTTATTCTTGATTGTCACGCTAAGACCGTAATGTTGGCGATGTCGGGGTTGCCAAGGATTGAGCGGAGAGGTTCTCTAGACTATGTTCCTAGTAGAGTGATTTCATATTTGAAGGCCCAGTGGATGGTTGGGAAGGGTTGTTTATCTTATTTGGCCTTTGTTAGGGATGTTGGTGCTGATACTCCTACTATTGATTCGGTTTCGGTGGTGCGAGAGTTTCCGGATGTGTTTCCTGTAGACCTTCCGGGCATGCCGCCCGATAGGGATATTGACTTTGGTATTGACTTGGTGTCGGGTACTCAGCCCATTTCTATTCTGCCGTATAGTATGGCACCAGCTGAGTTGAAGTAATTGAAGGAGCAACTTTAGGAACTTCTTAATAAGGGGTTTATTAGACCGAGTGTGTCGCCTTGGGGTGCACCGGTTCTGTTTTTGAAGAAGAAGGATGGTACTATTCGGATGTACATCAATTATAGGCAGTTGAACAAAGTTACAATCAAGAACAAGTATTCTTTGCCACGCATTGAAGATCTATTTGACCAGCTTCAGGGAGCGAGGGTGTTCTCTACGATTGACTTGAGGTCTAGGTATCACCAATTGAAGATTCGGGACTCAGATATTCTAAAGACAACATTCATGACCTATTATGGTCATTACGAATTCTTTGTGATGTCTTTTGGGCTTACCAACACCACAGCAGCATTCATGCATCTGATGAACAGTGTATTTCAGCCTTATCTCGACTCGTTTGTCATAGTATTCATTGATGATATCCTGGTGTACTCTCGTAGCCAGGAGAAGCATGCCCTACAATAGAGGATTATGTTGCAGCAGTTGAAAGGGGGGAAGCTTTATGCCAAGTTCTCCAAGTGTGAGTTTTGGCTTAGTTAAGTGGTGTTCTTGGGGCACGTGGTGTCCAGTAAGGGGATTCAGGTGGATCCAAAGAAAATAGAGGCGGTTCAAAGTTGGCCCAAACCGTCCTCAGCTACGGAGATTCGGAGCTTTCTCGGCTTGACCGATTATTATCGTCGCTTCGTGGAGGGTTTCTCATCTATTACATCGCCCTTTACCAAATTGACCCAAAAGGGTGTTACTTTCAGGTGGTCGGATGAGTGTGAGGAGAGCTTTCAGAAGTTCAAGACTGCCTTCACCACAGCTCCAATTCTAGCTTTTCCTTCAGCTTCAGGCTCTTATACAGTGTATTGTGATGCTTCTCGGATTGGTATTGGGTGTGTCTTGATGCAGGAGGGTAGAGTAATTTCTTATGCTTTGCGCCAATTGAAGCCCCATGAAAAGAACTACCTTGTTCATGATTTGGAGCCGGCAGCCATCGTTCATGCATTGAAGATTTAGAGGCATTATCTCTATAGTGTGTCTTGTGAGGTATTTACGGATCATAGAAGTCTCCAGCACTTTTTCAAATAGAAGGATTTAAATTTGAGGCAGCGTAGATGGTTGGAGGTGCTAAGGGACTATGATATCACCATTCTATATCATCCCGGGAAGGCCAATATTATGGACGATTCCTTGAGCAAAATGGCGGTGAGTATGGTAGCCTTGCATTTATTCCTGTAGGTGAGAGACCACTTGCAGTTGATGTTCAGGCCTTGGCCAACCAGTTCGTGAGATTAAATGTTTTGGAGCCCAGCCGGGTTCTAGATTGTGTAGGTCTTCCTTATATGATCGCATCAGAGAGTTCCAGTATGATGATCCCCATTTGCTTGTACTTAAGGACAGGATTCAGCACGGTGTTGCAAGATATGTTACTATTGGGGATGATGGGGTGTTGAGGATGCAGGGTCGGATTTGTGTGCCTAATATAGATGGGCTACGTGAGTTGATTCTTGAGGAGGCCCACAATTCGCGGTATTCCATTCATCCGAGGGTCGCGAAGATCTACCCGGATTTGAGGCAGCAATATTGGTAGAGAAGAATGGAGAGGAATATAATGGGGTTTGTAGCTCGGTGCCTTAACTATCAGTAGGTAAAGTATGAGCATCAGAGACCGAGTAGATTGCTTCAGAGGCTTGAGTTTCCAAAGTGAAAATGGGAGCGGATCACCATGGATTTCGTAGTTGGGCTCCCGGACTTGGAGGAAGTTCGATGTTATTTGGGTTATTGTGGATCAGCTGACCAAGTTCGCGCACTTCATTCCAGTTGGGACTACTTATTCTTCAGAGTGGTTGGCTGAGATTTACATCTGCAAGATTGTTCACCTTCACGGTGTGCCAGTGTCCATCATTTCAGATCAAGGCATGCAGTTTACATCGCAATTTTGGAGAGCCGTGCAGTGAGAGTAGGGCACCCAGGTTGAGTTGAGTACAACATTTCACCCTTAGACGGATGGACAGTCCGAGCGCACTATTCAGATATTGGAGGACATACTACCCGCTTGTGCCATTGATTTCGGGGGTTCTTGGGATCAGTTTCTGTCGCTCGCAGAGTTTGACTACAACAACAGCTACCGGTCGAGCATTCAGATGGCTCCTATGAGGCTTTGTATGGGAGACAGTGTCGATCTTCGGTGGGTTGGTTTAAGCCTGTGGAGGCTAGGCTATTGGGTACTGACTTGGTTCAGGATGTTTTGGACAAGGTGACATTGATCCAGGATCGGCTTCGCACGGCGCAGTCCATACAGAAGAGTTAACCCGATAGGAAGGTTTGTGATGTTTCTTTTATGGTTCGGGAGAAGGTACTGCTCATGGTTTCACCCATGAAGGGTGTTATAAGGATCGGGAAGAAGGGCAAGTTGAGCCCTTGGTATATTGGGTCGTTTGAGGTACTTCAAAGGATTGGAGAGGTGGCTTACAAGCTTGCCTTGCCACCTAGTTTGTCGAGTGTGAATCCAGTGTTTCATGTTTCTATACTCCGAAAGTATGTCGGCGATCCGTCTCATGTTTTGGATTTCAGTACGGTTCAGTTGGATGATGATTTGACTTATGATGTGGAGTCGGTGACCGTTTTAGATTGGCAGGTTCAAAAGTTGAGGTCAAAAAACATAGCTTCAGTAAAGGTGCAGTGGAGAGGTTAGCCAATTGAGGAGATACTTGGGAGACTGAGTGGGAGATGCGGAGCAGATATCCACGCCTATTTGAGACTCCGTGTACGTTTCTAGACCCGTTTGAGGGTGAACGTTTGTTTAACAGGGGGAGGATGTAATGACCCGGCCGGTCTTTCGAGAGTTGTAGCCTTGTTCCCTCGTTTACTACTTAATTTATGCTTTATAGTTGTTATGTGACTTGCTGGGGTAGTTGGTTCGGGTCCAGAGAGGTTTTGGAATGAATTGAGACACTTAGTCTCAAGGTTGGAAGCTTAAGTTGAAAAGGTTGACCGGGTGTTGACTTATGTGTAAACGATTTCGGAATGGAGTTTTGATGGTTCTGTTAGCTCCATTGGGTGATTTTGGACTTAGGAGTGTGTCCTGATTGTGATTTGGAGGCCCGTAGTGGATTTAGACTTGAAATGGCGGAAGTTGGAAATTGGAAAGTTTGACCGGGAATGGATTTTATGGTTACCTGGCTTGGATTAGAGTTTCGGGAGTTGGTATAGGTCTGTGGTGTCATTTGTGACTTGTGTGCAAAATTTTGGGTCAATCAGACATGATTTGATAGTTTTCGGCGTCGTTTGTAAAAGTTAGAATTTTCTTAGTTTCAATAGGCTTGAATTAGGATGCGATTCGTGTTTTTGATGTTGTTTGAGGTGATTTGAGGGCTCGACTAAGTTCGTATCATGTTTAAGGACTTGTTGGTATGTTTGGTTGAGGTCCCCGGGGCCTCAGGATGATTTTGAATGGTTAACGGATCGAAAAAAAGACTTGGTGCATTGCTGAAGCTGGGAGTCTGCTGGTGTAATCGCGCCTGTGGATTTCTGATCGCAGGTGCGAGCTCGCAGAAGTGAGCATGCAAGCGCAGAAGCGGAAAGGAGAGAGTGGGGCAGTGGCCGCAGGTGCGAAGGAAATTCTGCACCTGCGTGATCGCAAATGCGGACGAGGGGTCGCAAAAGTGCAGTGTCCGCAGAAGCGGACTGCTTCTTGCAGAAGCGAGTCCGCAAAAGCGGAGGCAGTGGAGCCTTGGCAGGACCGCAAAAGCGGAACCGCAGATGCTGTTAAGTTTCCGCATGAGCAAAAAGGCTGGACAGAACCTTAAATTCAAGGGTTCGCGATTTTTCTTCTTTTTGAACATTTCAAACTCGGGATTGGGTGATTTTTGAGAGGATTTTCGAGGGGTTTCTTGAAGAAAGTCACTTGTGTTCATTTTTAATCAATAATCTTGTTTCCCCATTGAATTTCCCACCTAGTTTGTGTGTATTTAAGGTGGAATTTGGGAATTTGAGGCTAGGGATTTGGGGAGTTTGATTTGGGGTTTTGTGTGGTGATTTGGTAAATTTGGTATGGTTGGACTCGTAGTTAGATGGGCTTTCAGGTTTTGTGACTTTTATCGGATTTCGAGATGTGGGCTCGGGGAGAGGCTTTTGAATCGACTTTTGAAGGCCGTTTCACGAGGCAAGAGCGTGTTGGAGTAGGGATTTGCATGGTTTGAGGAAAGTAACAGTTTTAAATATGGTCCTGAGGGTATGGAACCCTGTATTATGTGTCATATGATTGGGTTTGAGGTTATGCACATGCTAGGTGACGGGCGTGTGGGCGTGCACCGTAGGAATGGTGACTTTGTCAATTCCTAGGAACTGTGTAGTTGAATAATCTGTTGTTATCCGTATATTCTCCATGTGTTATAGAAATTGAACTGCAAACCATGTTGGAAATCATGTTTAGACTATGTGTTGGCACTGTAGGGACCCATAGAGGTCGTGTACATGTTGAATTATCTGCTAAATTATTGTTCTGTACTCAGTCACAACTTTACTTGCATATTACATCTTAGTCTCTATCATTCTTTATTGATACATTATATCATTGATGTTTGGACTGATTATCATGATTACTGAGAGCCCGAGAGACTGGAGAGGTTTATGACTGACTGAGGCCGAGGGCCTGATTGTGAGGATAATTATGGGATCGGGCTGCACGCCGCAACATGTTTTGTTGATTTATGCCATGATTGGCTTGTTATAGCGCTTGGACTGAAGGAGCCCCTCCGGAGTCTGTACACACCCCAAGTGAGCACAGAAACCTACTTAGTGCGAGTGTTGAGCGATTGAGAGGAATGAGTGACTGTGAGGAATGAGTGACTGTGAGGTTGGAGTGCATGGGAGAACTGAGTGACTGCTGCTCTGAGATTTTGCACTTGATTTCATTACTGTTGTACTTCAGCTAGCATATCATTGTCATGTGATTTCTGAGAGATGTTATATCCTGTTTCAGTTGAACTTGACATGAATTAACCATTTTTGCCTTAATTATCGAATTTGAAAGCATGCCTATCTTTCTATGTTGTAATTCTGTAACTGAACTATATCCGTGAAGCTCGTCACTACTTTCAATCCATTATTTAGTCTTGTTATTTATTGAGTTGGTTGTACTCACACTACAACCTGCACTCCGTGTGTAGCTCCAGGTGTTTCCGGACATGGTGGGTGTTGATGTCCTTGCGCAGCTTGATCGTTGGAGATTCCAATGTAGCTGCTCGACGATCACAGACCTTGTCTCTCCTTCCCTATCTTTTCGCTTTATGTATTTAGTTTTAGTCTTTTAATAGACATTACCTTTAGACTTCTGTTGTATAGATGCTCCTGTACTTAGTAACACCCGGATTTGGGAACTTCCGTGTCGAGTTTTTATTTTTATCTAGTTTATGGGAGCTTTAGTCATTTAAACTGTTTAGCTCATTTTCATTTAAAAGTGTTGGAATATTTTGAAATGTCGGCTTGCCTAGTACCATATTAGGCGCCATCACGACAGGTTAGTTTTGCGTCGTGGCATGACAGGCTTACTATCTACCATCTTATAGTCCAAAAACTTGGCTGCAACAAACTTCTTCAAACCGACATCATCGGTTTTATACTTCTTTTTCAATGCATCCCATTGTTCTTTCGAAATTTTTGCATTACTATAGACGTTGTAAAGATCATCCTCCAGTCCGCTAAGAATGTAATTCTTGCACAAGAAATTTGGTGCTTCCTGCCTCAGTCACAATAAAATGTTCATTTTCAGGAGTTGATTCCGGCAAACCGGAATATCCTCCTTGATGAACTTCTGTAGACTCATAGTAGTCAAATAGAATAACATCTTTTGTTGCCAATGTTTGAAATCATTCCCAAAAATATTTTTGGACTTTTTCGCCGGAGTCGGTGGTGGCACAGAACAACTGAAAGTAGGAACATTGCTCGTAAAGCCAACCACGGGGTTCCTGTTTCTGTCATTTCTGTTAGTCACAAAACAGAAACAAAATTAATTAACAGTGAAGTATTTAAAATCTTCGAACCGAATAAACTTTAACAGAAATAAATTAAATACCACAGTAAAGATTTTATATCTTCAAACCGAATAAACTGAAGTATAAAATTATGTAGATTTTAATATCCAACGGAGTAGAAAATCACTAGAATTTTAATCCCCAAATAACAGATAATAAAACAAAACAGAATATACATTAAGATAAAAATATGGAATAGAAAACCACGAAGACTTTAATCTCCAAATTGGGAGTAGAAAATCACACATGTTTTAGTCTCCAGAACAGTATATACAATACAAATAGAGAATATGTTAAGTTCCTTAAGCTTGTTACTAATCTATATTTGCAAAATTATTCTGAAAATAAAATAACGTAAAAAAAAACAGAAATGTAGAAGAACAGAATTAATCCAAGCCCATTGAATTCATAGTGTTTCCTTAAGGAACTTAATCCCCTCCTACTACCCGAGGTTTAGGATTATTTCCTCCCAGGATAGAACGAATTACCCTCACTGGTGTAGCGGTACTGCAAACCCTAGTGACCAACGATCAAAAAGATCAGTAGCAAATCACACTTACTGCTTTCTTTCTGTTAAAAATAATGCAGAAGGAAGAAGGAAAAATCAAAATTTTCATAAGGAAAATCTTAGGAAGAGTTCATGTATTTATAGCCAAAACATTGGGTAATACCGAAGAGTTGCAACTCTTCATGTAAGGCTTCAACTCAAAATGGCTATTTTATAAAATAAATTTAACAAAAGATTAAATATAATACAACCATAAGATGGCC
The DNA here is from genome assembly GCF_000390325.3 of Nicotiana tomentosiformis. Classification (NCBI taxonomy): domain Eukaryota; kingdom Viridiplantae; phylum Streptophyta; class Magnoliopsida; order Solanales; family Solanaceae; genus Nicotiana; species Nicotiana tomentosiformis. Next base: position 101,687,636 of record NC_090816.1, on the reverse strand, counting down.
TAATGTGACAAAAAACAACAAAATTTTATCTTGTAGACAATATTAAATAAACCACTTATTAAATCATACCTTGGGCGGATCTCCTCAAACAAAGAGTACAAGGAACAAAAAAGTCAACCAACTCCACACTTTGGGTTGATAAACTAGTCCGTCTATTTTAGCAATAGCAAAATTTTTATCTCATCACAACACTTTGATCATCCTTTGGGGTAATACAAACTTTAAACTCAAAACATCTTGAGGTATCAAATCAAACATTTCACATGAAAACTTTTTTAAAAATTAAGAAAGAATCATCACAAACGCACAACAGGATTACTACCAATTTATCAATTGATAAACTATCTTAACATAATTTCACTAGTAACCAATATATATATATATATATATATATATATATATATAATATCTTGAGGTATCAAATCAAACATTTCACATGAAAACTAAAAACAATATTAAGAAAGAATCATCACAAAAGCACAACAGGATTACTACCAATTTATCAATTGATAAACTATCTTAACATAATTATCACTAGTAACCAGTTCAATAATATATATATTGGACTTAGTAATATTGAACTTTAACAGCTAAGCGTAGTGGTATCAAGGATCCAACTTTCTTAATTGCAGCTTTCCCTTTTGTGAGCCTTTACGTAAAAAAAAAATCAAAAAACGCCTTTCCTTTTCCACCCTTCTTAGGCCCTTGCCACCTTCCTTAATAAGCCCCTGAGTACTAAGTAGCTCAACAAAAAAGAAAATTAGACAAGTGAGGCTCATTCACCATTATTTCAAAAGATTTGTTTTTTTTTTTTTCTTTTTTTGGCCAACTTGAAGTTACCAAAAATTCCTTTAAGCTCATCAAGCTTGTTGGCAACACCATTCTCATCCACAAAGAATGTGTGTAAGTCCATGTATAGTCCATTTCAATGATTTCGATTCTTTCTTTAAGAATTTTGAACCCAAGAGATGCTTCATTGCACTTGCCATTAGACTCTTTTCAGTTTAAGTCTGCACAAGAATCATCAATGTCAAACACAAGAGAAGTTAATTAGTTCATTTAATTACAAATAAGAACCTCCATCTACTTCAAATGGTAGCAGTGGTGGAGTTAGGAAGATATACAACATGATTAAAAAATATTAGGAATGTCACACTTGGCATTTGAAGTCACAATAACCTAAAGCAATTTTTGGACCTCTTTTGTCACATTACTAGAATTTTTCCTTTTGTCAAATAGTGTACATATACCCAAAACAAGTTCGTCGTTGCTCAAATTGCAAAGTGTAATTTTTCAATAAAAAGAATATAATTAAATGTCGTTTCTTCAAATAAGCTCCGCTTCTAAATGGTTGCACATCACTACATATAACATCTTTATCGGCAAACTAGATCATAATCAAAGAAAGCATATTTATCAACATCACCACTTCACTCAAAGAGACATCTAGAGCACTATGCCCTTTAGAATGATGTACTTCAAATAAGGATTATATCGTAACTTGAAAATTTCTAATATTTCCCTCCTTAGAGTCGTAGTCATCTTGTCCTTCTTCTTCATATTCCTCGAGTGGATGGTGTGATCTTGTCTAGTTCCTCCCTATACCCCACTTATGAGATTTTACTAAGTTATTGTTGTTGTTGCTAGTGGGATTAACAATTGTTCTTGCTAATTATAATCTACTAGTAATATATAAAAGGAGGAGAACTGTCACGATCCAATTTCCCCTCCGTATGACGTCGTGACGGCACCTAGTCTCGATGACTAGATAAGCCTAATATTTGCGGAATAATAAAATAAAAATATAAATTTAACAACTAAATATAGCAGTAACAATATAACTGGGTATCATGCCGCCTGACATGTACAATAACTAACTATTCAAAAATACACAGTAATCCCAAAACCCGAAACATCGTGAATCACAAATTACAGAAGGAAAGTCTAGTGTCTCTATACATCGGAGTCTAACAAAAGAAAAATACAGAAGATAATGGACATGAAAAAGAGTAGAAGGGGACTCCGAGGTCTACGGACACGAAAGATATACCTTGAAATCTCCAAAGCTGTCCCGGCTCACTGATAGTGCGGCTGATAAGGAGCACATGTATCTGTACACGAAAAACATATGTAGAAGGTAGCATGAGTACACCACAATCGGTACCTAGTAAGTGCCAAGCCTAACCTCGATCGAGTAATGACGAGGTCAAGTCAGGAACCTACTGGTATAAATAATAATTAGCCGAGGCAAGAATGAAATATCGCAGTAAAATAAAGACTGAAATTTAACAAGAAAGAATTCATAGAAGGTAACAATGCAGTACACAGAAATACAACAAGGGATCTCCCGAGATACCGTCTCGTAGTCCCAAACGTAAATGTACAGTACAGGGGGATCTCCCAGAATACTGTTCTGTAGTCCCAAAGTAAATATGCAGTACAGAGGGATCTCCCAGAATACCGTTCTGTAGTCCCAAAATAAATATGCAGTACAGGGGGATTTCCCGGAATACCATTTCATAGTCCCAAAATAAATATGCATCTCAACTAACGGAAATAACAGTTACAGCAAGAAAACCTATAATTGAGACTAAGTTCAAGTCAAGGCAAAACAGGAAATTTCACTAAACATGTTGCACAGAGTTCACATAGGCAGTTAAGACACATAGACATGCTATCCTAAACTAAACAAGATAGTTACATATGCTAGTGTAGCTCAAATAAGGAGAAACATGTTATTACTTAGTGAAGAACGGAGTTTTATAACAAATAGCCCGTGTACGTACTCGTCACCTCACGTACACGGCGCTCACATATCAAAATAGTACCAAATCCTAAGGGGAGTTTCCCCAACACAAGGCTAGGCAAGCCACTTACCTCGAACCAAGCTCAATCAATCGGTCACAATGCCTTTCCCATGAATATCCGGCTCTGAATGGCCCAAATCTATCCAAAAGCAATTACATATCATAAATACAACCATAATAGACTCATCTAATTAATGAAATCAAAACTTTAACAAAAATTCCGAAATTCGCCCTAAAAGGTCGACCCGAGCCCATATCTCAGAATCGGGTAAAAGTCACAAAATATGAACACCCATTCACTCACGAGTCCAACCGTATAAAATTTACTCAAATCCGACCAAAAATTCCCTTTCAAAACTCGAAATCTTTGTTAAAGAAGTTCTTCCAAATATATATTTCCCAATTTCAATCCCAAAAATCCGAAATTAAAAAGGAAATTAATGATAGATTAGTGGAATATAACTAAAATGGAGTGTAGAATCATTACCCAATCGATATCTCTGAAACTCCCTCAAAATCTTTTCCAAATTCGAGCTCCCAACCCAAGTTTTGATAAAGTGGCAAAACCCCCATTTTGGAAACGATATAAGTCTTCCTTAATCGCGATCGCGAAGAAAAACTTTGCTGCCCCAGAAATTAACTCTACGCGAATGCGTAAAACACCACGCGAATGCGATGCTCTGGCTCTCAGACTCACACGATCGCGAACGTCCTCACGCGTTCGCGATGAGCAATGCGTGTGGCCCAGCTTTGGTCCACTTAACCCTACGCGATCGCAACCTTGTCTCTGCGTTCGCGAAGCACCACCTCACTTCACTACGCATTCGCATGCCCATGTCTATAAACGTGAAGAACAATTCCATCCTTTCGCCCAGCTAGCTTACGCGATCGCGTATAAGAAAACCAAAACTCAGACACCAGAAAACTTCAGCAACCTCCTAAGTCCAAAAATTGATCCGTTGGGTATCCGAAACACACTCGAGGCCCCCCGGGACCTCAACCAAACATACCAACTAGTCCTAAATCACTATACGAACTTAGTCGAGCCCTCAAATCACATCAAACAAGGCTAAACTCACGAATCATCCTCCAATTCAAACATAATGAACTTGAAACTTTAAATTTTCACAACCGATGTCGAAACCTATCAAACCACGTCCGATTGACTCCAAATTTGGCACACAGGTCATATTCAACATTATGGACCTATTCCAACTTTCGAAATCGGAATCCGACCCCGATATCAAAAAGTCCACTACCGGTCAAAATCTCCAAAAATTCGACTTTCGCCAATTCAAGCCTAAATCAGCTACAGACCTCAAATTCACAGTCCGGACACACTCCTAAGTTCAAAATCACCCAACGGAGCTAACGGAACTGACAGAACTCCATTTTGGAGTTGTCTTCACATAGTTCTGATTACAGTCAAAATTCTAAGACTTAAGCTTCCGTTTTAGGGACTAAGTATCCCAAAACACTCCGAAACCAAAAACAAAATCTCCCGACAAGTCACATAAGAAGAAAAAGATACGGAGGAAACAGTAAATAGGGAATCAGGGCTATTACTCTCAAAACGACCGACCGGGTCGTTACATCCTCCATCTCTTAAAATAATCGTTCGTCCTCGAACGAGTATAGAGACATACCTGAAGTGGTGAAAAGATGAGGATAACGGCTGCGCATATCCTTCCCGGTCTCCCAAGTCGCCCCCTCGATCAGTTGCCCCCTCCACTGAACCTTCACGGAAGCAATGTTCTTTGACCTTAGCTTTCTGACCTGCCTGTCTAAAATAGCCACTGGCTCCTCAACATAAGATAGATCCTTGTTCAATTGGACTGAGCTGAAATCCAACACATAAGACATCGTGATACTTCAGGAGCATCGAAACATGAGATTCCGGATGAACTTCTGCTAGGCTGAGAGGTAAGGCAAGCTTATAAGCAACATCCCCAACACGTCGCAATACCTCAAAAAGACCAATGAACCTTGGGCTCAGCTCGCCCTTCTTTCCGAACCTCATAACGCCCTTCATGGGCGAAACCCGGAGCAAGACCCGCTCTCCAACCATGAATGAAACATCGCGAACCTTCCGGTCCGCATAACTCTTCTGTTTGGACTGGGCTGGACGTAGTTGATCCTGAATCACCTTAACCTTCTCCAAGGCATCCTGAACAAAATCTGTACCCAATAATCTAGCCTCGCCCGGCTCAAACCATCCCACTAGAAACCGACACCGCCTACCATACAGAGCCTCATACGGTGCCATCTGAATGCTGGATTAATAACTATTGATGTAAGAAAACTCCGCAAGTGGCAAGAACTAGTCCCAAGAACCCCCAAAATCTATCACACAAGTGCGGAGCATATCCTCCGGTATCTGAATAGTGCACTCGGACTGTCCGTCCGTCTGAGGGTGAAATGTTGTGCTCAACACAACCCGAGTACACAACTCCTGTTGTACAGCCCTCCAGAACCGTGATGTAAATTGCGTACCCTGGTCAGAGATAATAGATGCTGGTACGCCATGAAGCCTAACGATCTCGCGGATGTAAATTCGAGCCAGTTGCTCGAAAGAATAAGTAGTCATCACAGGAATGAAATGAGCTGACTTGGTCAGCCTATCCACAATCACCCAAACTGCATCAAACCTCTGCTGAGTCTGTGGGAGTCCAACAACGAAATCCATAGTGATCCGCTCCCATTTTCACTCCTGAATCTTTAACTTCTGAAGCAACCCACTTGGCCGCTGATGCGCATACTTCACCTGCTGGCAATTTAGGCACCAAGCCACATACTCCACTATGTCTTTATTCATCCTTCTCCACCAGTAATGCTGCCTCAAGTCCTGATACATCTTCGCGGCACCCGGATGAATAGAGTACCGCGAGCTATGAGCCTCCTGAAGAATCAACTCACGCAAATCATCTACATTAGGAAGACATAGCCTGCCCTGCATCCTCAATACACCATCATCCCCAATAGTGACCTCCTTAGCATCACTGTGTTGACCCGTATCCTTAAGGACAAGTAGGTGGGGGTCATCATACTGATGCCCCTAATGCGATCATAAAGAGAAGACTGAGAGACCACACAAGCTAACACTCGACTCAGCTCGAAAATATCCAATCTTACAAACTGGATGGCTAAGGCCTGAACATCCAATGCTAAGGGTCTCTTTGCTGCTGGAAGATATGCTAAACTCCACAAACTCTCCGCCCGATGACTCAAAGCATCGGCCACCACATTGGCCTTCCTCGGGTGGTACAAAATGGTGATATCATAATCCTTAAGTATCTCCAACCACCTCCGTTGATGAAAATTAAGATCCTTTTGCTTGAACAAATGCTGCAAACTCTGATGATCAGTGTAAATCTCACAAGGAACTCCGTACAAATAGTGGCGCCAAATCTTCAGGGCATGAACAATAGTTGCTAATTCAAGGTCATGGATATGATAGTTCTTCTCATGCACCTTGAGCTGTCTGGACGCACAGGCAATCACCCTACCATCCTGTATCAACATCATGCCAAGACCAATCCACGACGCATCACAATAAACAATGTAGGACCCTGAACCTATAGGCAATACCAAAACTGGGGCTGTAGTCAAAGCTGTCTTGAGCTTCTGAAAGCTCTCCTCACACTCCTCTATCCACCTAAACGGAGCACCCTTCTGGGTCAACCTAATCATAGGTGTTGCAATGATGAGAATCCCTCTACAAGGCGACGGTAAGACCCCGCCAACCTAAGAAAACTATGGATCTCCGTAGCCGATGACAGTCTAGGCCAACTCTGCATTGCTTCCACCTTCTTCGGATCCACCTTGATCCCATCACTCAATACTACATGGCCCAAGAATTCCACTGAGTCTAGACAAAACTCACATTTAGAAAATTTTGCATATAACTTCTTTTCTCTCAAGGTCTGAAGCACAGTCCTCAAGTGTTGCTCATGATCCTCCCGAGTCCGGGAATATGCTAGGACGTCGTCAATGAACACAATAACAAAAGAGTTAAGATATGGCCAGAACACACTGTGCATCAAATGCATAAAGGTTGTTGGGGCATTGGTCAGCCCAAAATACATGACAAGAAACTCATAGTGACCATATCGGGTCCTGAAAGTAGTCTTCGGGATATCTGGCTCTCGAATCTTTAACTGATGATAGCCTGAACGTAAGTCAATCTTGGAGAACAATCTAGCACCCTGTAACTGATCAAATAAGCCATCAATACGAGGTAATAGATACCGGTTCTTCACTGTAACTTTGTTCAACTAGCGATAATCAATACACATACGCATAGAACCATCCTTCTTCTTTATAAATAAGACCTGAGCATCCCAATGTGACACACTGGGAAGAATGAAGCCCTTATCAAGCAACTCCTATAACTGCTCCTTCAACTCCTTCAATTCAGGAGGAGCCATACGATATAGAGAAATAGAGATGGGCAGAGTTCCCAACAACAAATCAATGCCAAAATCAATATCTTTGTCGGGCGGCATGCCAAGAAGATCAGCTGGAAACACATCTGGAAAGTCCCTGGAAATGAATCAACTGTAGGGGTATCAATACTAACATCTCTCACATAAGCTAGATACGCGTCACACCCCTTCTCAACCATTCGTTGAGCTTTAAGAAATGAAATAACTCTGGTGGGAGTATACTTTAAGGTACCTTCCACTCTAATCGCGGTAAACCTGGTATAGCCAGTGTCACAGTCTTAGCGTGACAATCAAGAATAGCATAAGGGGGCGACAACCAGTCCATGCCCAAAATAATATCAAAGTCCATCATGCTGAGCAATAATAAATCAGCTCTGGTCTCAAAACCACTAAGAGCAATCAAACAAGACCGATACACGTGGTCCACAACAAAATAATCTCCCACAGAAATAGACACATAAACAGGGGAACTCAAAGAATCCCGTGATACGCCCAAATACGGGGCAAAATAAAAGGACACATAGGAATATGTAGAGCCTGGGTCAAATAATACCGACGCATCTCTATGACAATTTGAACAATACCTGTAATGACAGAATCAGAAGCGACTACCTCTGTACGAGCAGGAAGGGCATAATATCTGGCCTGGCCTCCCCCTCTAGGGCGACCTCTACATCCCCAACCTCCACCTCGAGCTGGTTGAGCAGGTGGGGTGGTAGCTGGTACAGTAATCATAGCCTGAGGACCCGGTGGAGCACGTTGTGCCTGAGAAGTCCGTGAAGGTGCACCCCTACTAAATCTGGGGCAATCCCTCACCATATGGCGAGTGTCGCCACACTCAAAATAAGCTCTGGGAGGGCATGGATGTTGTGGCTGGCTCGTGCCAGATCTGCTAAACTGGCCGCTAGGAACACCACGTGCAGGAGGCACACTAGATATTGGTGGTGCATAATAAGGCTCTTGGGGCTTAGAAGGGGCTAGAACACCGCTGGCGGCTGGAAGAGCTAAATGGATGGGGCAACTCATATAACCCCTTCCATGGCGAGTTGTTGGGGTACGAGAACCAGAATAAGAACCAGCCTCTCGAGACCTTTTGGCCTCCCTCTCCTCTCTATCCCGGGCAAGAATGCCCTCCAATATCCTGGCAATACTCACAACCTGCTGATAAGAAATATCCATCTCCAACTCCCTGGCCATACTAATCTGGATACTGGGGTGGAGTCCCTCAATAAACCATAAACCGACAAACCCTCTCTCGAACTGTGGCAACCAAGGCCGGTGCATGTCGGGCCAAATCACTGAAGCGAACAGCATACTCTGACACAGTCATAGCACCCTGGCGCAGCTTCTCAAACTCCACGCGCCATAAGTCCCTGAGGCTCTGAGGGACATACTCTCTCAAAAACATATCCGAGAACTGAGTCCATGTAAGTGAAACTGCCTCAGCCGGACTACTCAACTCATAAGCACGCCACCACTATTAGGCTACTCCTCTAAGCTAGAATGTAGTGGAAGAAACCCCACTCGTCTCCGCTACACCCATAGTACAGAAAATACTATGAAACTCCTCCAGAAAACCCTGAGCATCATCTGTAGCCAATCCGCTGAAGGTAGGTGGGTGGTACTTCTTGTACCTCTCAAGTCTGAGCTGCTCTACCTCAGAAGTTGTTGCCCTAACCTCGAGATGAGCTGGAGCTATTGGCTGCATTGGCATAATATCTCGAACCTGGTCAACCTGAACCCGCTGCTCTGGAGTACCGGAGACAGGAGTTTGTGATCCTTCCCCGGCCTGAGATGTGGCAGGAGCAAGTGGAATCAATCCAGCCTGAGCTAAGGTGCTGAACATGCTCAGAAACTGGGCTAAAGTCTCCTAGAGGGCTGGTGTAGCAAGAGGAACCTCTGGTGCCTGCCCTCCAACTGGAGTTGCTGGGGGCTCCTCTGTCACAGCTCGCGTGGATGCTCTGGCTGCACCGCATAGTCGTCCTCTACCCCGACCCCGGCCTCTGGCAGCTCTAGCAGGGGGGCGCGGGTGCCTGGTCATCATATCCTCTGGTACGGGTCCTCACCATCAGCGAGAAAGAATGGATTGCAGAAGTTTAGAATTTTTTATGCCAACAAATTTCGCATGACAAGGAATCAAAGAAGCATAATTTTTCCTAACAGTTCCATAGCCTCCCGAAGATAAGTACAGACGTCTCCGTACCGATCCGCGAGACTTTAATAAACCGGCTTGTGACTCACGACACCTATGAACCTAGAGCTCTAATACCAACTTGTCACGACCCAATTTACCCTCCGTGTGATGTCGTGACGACACCTAGTCTCGACGACTAGATAAGCCTAATATTTGCGGAATAATGAAATAAAAACATAAATTTAACAACTAATTGTAGCAATAACAACATAACTGGGTACCATGCTGCCTGGCTTGTACAATAACAAACTATTCAAAAATACACAGTAATCCCAAAACTCGAAACATCGTGAATCACAAACTACAGAAGGAAAATCTAGTGTCTCTATACATCAGAGTCTAACAAAAGAAAAATACAAAAGATAATGGACGCATCAGATATACCTTGAAGTCTCCAAAGTTATCCCGGCTTACTGATATTGTGGCTGATAAGGAGCACCTGGATCTGCACACGAAAACCATGTGCAGAGAGTAGCACGAGTATACCACAATCGGTACCCAATAACTGCCAAGCCTAACCTCGGTCGAGTAGTCACAAGGTCAGGTCAGGACCCTATTGGTATAAATAATAATAAAGCGAGGTAAGAATGAAATATCACAGCAAAATAAAGACTGAAATTTAACAAGAAAGAATTCATAGAAGGTAACAACGCAATACACAAAAATACAACAGGGATCTCCCGAGATACCGTCTCGTAGTCCCAAACGTAAATGTGCAGTACATGGGGATCTCCCGAAATACCGTTCTGTAGTCCCAAAGTAAATATGCAGTATAGGGGGATCTCCTGGAATACCGTTTCGTAGTCCCAAAGTAAATATGCAGTACAGTGGGATCTCCCGGAATACCGTTCCGCAATCCCAAAATAAATATGCAGTATATGGGGGATCTCCCGAAATACCGTTCCGTAGTCCCAAAGTAAATATGCAGCTCAACCAATGGAAATAACAGTTATAGCAAGAAAACCTACAATTGAGACTAAGTTCAAGTCAAGGAAAAACAGGAAATTTCACTAAACATGCTGCACAGAGTTCAGATAGGCAGTTAAGACACATAGGCATGCTATCCTGAACTAAACAGGATAGTTACATATGCTAGTGTAGCTCAAATAAGGAGAAACATGTTATTACTTAGTGAAGAACGGAGTTTTACAACAAATAGCCTGTGTACGTACTCTTCACCTCACGTACACGGCTCTTACATATCAAAACAGTACCAAATCCTAAGGGGAGTTTCCCCCACACAAGGTTAGGCAAGACACTTACCTCGAACCAAGCTCAATCAACCGGTCACAATGCCTTTCACACGAATATCCAGCTCTGAATGGCCCGAATCTAGCCAAAAGCAATTACACATCATAAATACAATCATAATAGACTCATCTAATTAATGAAATCAATACTTTAAAAAATATTCCGAAATTCGCCCTAAAAAGTCGACCCGGGCCCACGTCTCGAAATCGGGTAAAAGTCACAAAATATAAACACACATTCACTCATGAGTCCAACCATAAAAATTTTCTCAAATCCGACCAAAAATCCCCTTTCAAAACTCGAAATTTTTGTTGAAGAAGTTCTTCCAAATATTTCCCAATTTCAACCCCAAAAACCGAAAATAAAAGAGAAAATTAATGATAGATTAGTGGAATATAACTAAAATGGAGTATAGAATCATCACCCAATCGATATCTCTGAAACTCCCTCAAAACCTCGTCCAAATCCGAGCTCCCAACCCAAGTTTTGATAAAAAGGCAAAACCCCCGTTTTTGAAAACGATAAAAGTCTGCCTAGTGATTCCTTAATCGCGATCGCGGAAATAGCCTCGCGATCGTGAAGAACAACTTTGCTGCCCCAAAAATTAACTTTATGCGAACGCGATACTCTGGCTCTCAAACTCACGCGTTCGCGATGAGCAAAGCGCATGGCCTAGCTTTGGTCCACTTAACCCTACGCAAACGCGACCTTGTCTCTGCGTTCGCGAAGCACCACCTCACTTCACTACGCATTCATCTGCCCCTGTCCGCGAATGCGAAGAACAATTCCATACTCTCTCTCAACTAGTTTACGCGATCGCGGATCACCCCACGCGATCGCGTATAAGGAAACTAGAACTGAGACACCAAAAAACTTCAGCAACCTCCTAAGTCCAAAAATCGATCCGTTGAGCATCTGAAACACACCCGAGGCCCCTGGGACCTCACCCAAACATACCAACCAGTTCTAAATCACCATACAAATTTAGTCGAGCCCTCAAATCATATCAAACAGCGCTAAAATCACGAATCACCCTCCAATTCAAACTTAATGAACTTGAAACTTCAAATTTCAACAACTGATGCCGAAACCTATCAAACCATGTCCGATTGATCCCAAATTTTGCACACAAGTCATATTCAACATTACGGACCTACTCCAACTTCCAGAATCAGAATCTGACCCCGATATCAAAAAGTTCACTACCGGTCAAAATCTCCAAAAATTCGACTTTCACCAATTCAAGCCTAAATTAGCTACAGACCTCAAATTCATAGTCCGGACATGCTTCTAAGTCCAAAATCACCCAACTGATATAACGGAACCGACGGAACTCTATTCCGGAGTCGTGTTTATACAGTTTTAACTATGGCCAAAATCCTAAGACTTAATCTTCCGTTTTAGGGACTAAGTGTCCCAAAACACTCCGAAACCAAAAATAAAACCTCCTGACAAGTCACATAAGAAGAAAAGGATACCGAGGAAACAATAAATAGGGAGTCGGGGCTATTACTCTTAAAACGACCGGCTGAGTCGTTACAAGAACATATGAAAATTGAGATAATTTTACTGTGTCTTAAATAATTGACACAAAGTTACATGAAGTTTCTTTTTGTTTTACAAATTGGTAGATCTAAAAGTGTGTTGGAGCCCAATCTTTACCTGCGTCCTAGTATTCTCCAGCCCAAAACAGCAAGGCAGGCCTACTTTGAAGATCTGGAATACACTTTAAGTTGTAGTAGTATTTATCTTTGTATGTTTAACCATTTTTGTAATATGTAGCTTTTATTTCAGTTAGTGTATAAATAGATAGTTTAGGCTAATAGATGAACTGAGAACTCATTTTCATATGGAACCGACTATGTTCAATAAAAAGGTTCTCCCTTTTCTCTCTCTCTCTTCGAAGTTAGGGTTCTTTGTCAATTTGATCTCAGATTGCTTTGATTCCTTGAATGTAACATGGTATCAGAGCAAGGTTTGTGCTTGTCGTGACCTCCTGTCACGACCCAAAAATCACTAGTTGTGATGGCACCTAACTCGACTCACTAGGTAAGCCAACTAACAGACAATACAATCCAAATGAAATTATAGGAAAATAGTGACGAATTATCTACACATTTGCAAATTAACCCAAGAACTGGTAGTACGAATCATGAGCTTTTAAGACTTAGAATTTACAAAGCTGATACAAATAATTACACGATCTGTTTGAAAGCTACATAAATAGATTAACAAAATCTAAAGCCACCAAGGACAAGTGGCAGTTATATCCGGAATGCACGAACATCTTCAGGGTCAGCTCCCGACATCACCAGCAGCTCTGCTCCAAAGTCTGCACGCAAGGTGCAGAAGTGTAGTATGAGTACAACCGACCCCATGTACCCAGTAAGTATTTTGTCTAACCTCGTCGAAGTAGTGACGAGGTTTTTTAGTAAAAAGATGCTCACTAATAAAAATCTGTACCGAAATCTAGCAATAGAACTATACTACAGTATAACAGGATAGAGTACACAAAACGAATGTACAAAACAATAACAGAGTACTAGAAGAGATCACAATTCAACAGTTTCCAATATCTCAACCAATCTTTTCCTTAGAGCGAAATCAATAAACCACAATAATCACCCCATAACTTTCATAACGTGAGGAATATACTCTAATATCAAGTCAATTACACGGCAACACCCTTCGTGCATTTATCTCATCCTCACCAAATATGCATATAACAGTACCAACTGGATGGCAGAAATGCTGATAACAGTAATGACAAAGTAGGAAAATATGCAAGTGGCAATAATAAACGAGGATGTACATAAGGGCATCAGTAACAGACTAGGCGGAAAGCATAGAGGTGATGACAACAATCAGGAAAAGGAATATAACTTCAACTAACTAGAATGGTGGAGGCATAAATACAAATATAGCGAATAAGAGGGGAACACAAGATCTTAATGCGTTAACAAGTAGAAGTATGAATGACTAACACGGTAGAAGGCATGTACTAAGTGCAACCAAAAGAGATACGACAAAGCTATAATTATGACAACAGGGAGTAGGCATGGTATTTGCAAGTTTAGCAAGTAGAAGGCATGAGTGACATAATAACAAATAAGATAAAGAACAAGAACAGGGAATTAATGACAAGTCACATAAGAACCATAAATACAATAATAGCAGCTCAATGTAATGGCATGAACGTATACACAAAGGAAAGATATCACAACATAATGCATGTCCCTCGTCTTCACCTGCACGAAAACACCCATCGTGCCATGAACTCATGATAATTTAAAGCATGATAATATAAATGAAATGGCACGGCATCACCCTTCGTGCTTTACACACACATAACATGGAACGGCATCACTCTTCGTGCTTTTACTCACAAATGATATGGCACGGCATCACCCTTCGTGCTTTTACTCTCAATAATATGGCATAGCATCACCCTTCGTGCTTTTACTCTCAATAATATGGCACGGCATCACCCTTCGTGATTTTACTCTCAATAATATGGCACGTCATCACCCTTCGTGCTTTACACTCTCCCTCACATGATTATATATAAACAAAGGCACGACATCACCCTTCGTGCTTTACACTCTTCCTTATCAAGCATATGTATATCAATGACAAACAAGGCAGGAAGCATAAATAACGTCAAGGAGAGTGTTTAAACGAATATTTCAAATGAATCCCAATCACAACTTTCCAAGCCAACAATAGTTCAATAAACCCGCAAGAACCTTATTATTCAAGTATTCTAACAAATCTCACAAATGATCTACAACACAAGTATAGAATCTAGTATCTCAAGAATATCGGTCGTAGCAATGTATTAATGATTATGCATATTGATGACCGAATTTAACACACCAATGTATTCCCAAAATTCTATCAAATTTGACCAAGTTATAATAAGCTAAGTCTTAGTTCTAACATTTAATACTATGTTCTTAGTATCTAGGAGTCAAGTAAGGCATAAGGCAAGAAGGTTACGTGATTCTACAAGACACAATTTATAACATAATTTACCCCCGAACATGGTTAACCCCCGCACATGCATATATGCTCGTCACCTCATATATGTATCACCCCGGCATGTAGCAAACAATGTCAAATAATAGGAAAAATTCCCTCAACAAAGTTAGGCAAGACACTTACCTCGCTCCAAAGATCAACTCAAAGCTCAATCATAACTTTTTTTGTCCTTTCAAACAAGCCTCCGAACCAATAGAATCTAGCAATTTACCAACCAAATTATTCACATTAAGCCTTAGGAACTACCCACGATTGCAGAAGATTCAATTTAGGTCATTATTGAAAAAGTCAACAAAAGTCAACTCTCGGGCCCGCTTGGTCCAAACCCGAAATTCGGACCAAAACCCGAGTACACATTCACCCCCGAGCACGGTTATGTAATTTATTTTGAAATCCGACCTCAATTTGAGGTCTAAATCCCAATTTTACAAAAATTCCTAATTCTACCCAAACCCCCAATTTCCACCATGAAAACACTAGATTTTAGGTTGAAAACTTGTGAAATATAATGAAAGATTGAAAGGAAATAGGTTAGAATCACTTACCAATGGATTGGGGGAGAAGGGTTCTTTGAAAAATCGCCTCTAGAGTTTTCTAGTTTTGAAATTTTGAAGAATGAACAAAAATCCCATTTTTCCTTCTTTTACCTAGCTGCAGTTATCGCAATTGCGACGATCGCAATTGCGATCAATTCCTCGCAAATGCGAAGAATCTCTGATCCTGCTAACTTCACAAATGCGACGCATATGTCGCAAATGCGAGCCAAGGTCCTTCGCAAAAGCAAACTTCTAACTCGCAAATGCGAGTCTGCCTTGATCTGATTCCAATCGCAAAGGCGACAATATTCTCAGAAATGTGAACCCTGCCCCCATCGTATTTGCGGGCTTCTCTTCGCAAAGGCGAAGCTGACCCCAGCCCCCTCCCTCTTCGTAGATGCAAGCCCGACTTCGCATTTGCGAGGCTCAAATTTGCGATCAAGTCCTCACAAATGCGAGATCTGCAGACCCGATACATCGGCTATTTTTTTTTTCTAAGTCTAAACCACTCCGTAGCCTATCCGAAACTCACCCGAGCCCTCGGGGCTCTAAACCAAATATGCACACAAGTCTAAAATTATTATACGAACTTGCTCGCGCGACCAAATTGCCAAGATAACACCTAAAATTATGAATTGAACACTAAATCAAAAGAAATTTTCAAGAAAATTTTAACAATCGGGCGTCTGAATTACGTCAAACCAACTCCGTTTCTCACCAAATTTGATAACCAAGTCATAAATATAGAAGTGAACCTATACCGGATTTCGAAACCAAAATACGAACCCGTTATCAATAATTTCAAACATCGATCAAACTTCAGATTCATTAATCCTTTAAACTTTTAAATTTCAACAAAATACAATAACTCGAGCTAGGGACTTCTGAATTCGATTCCGGGCATACAACCAAGTCCCAAATCACGATACGGATCCATCAAGACTGTCAAAATATGGATTTGAGTCTACTTGCTCAAAACGTATGGGTATTAAGGCAAAGATTTCATATTTTTATCATTTTTTAACATAAAAGCTTTCCGAAAAAATACTCGGACTGTGCACGCATATCGAGGAGGGCTAAAATGAGGTATTTGAGGCTTCAAAACACAGAATTAAGTTCTAAAACATAAGATGACCTATCGTTTCATCTCATAATACATCATGCGGGGATACCCGTGCCCTCAAACTACCGAAAAAAGTACAAGTGCTCAAAATGACCAGTCGGGTCGTTACACCTCCGCTACCGTCCGATGCTACCCTTCACTGCTGATTTTTGAGTTTTCGTCTTTCGGCGTGATGTTTCGCGATTATTTCTAGTGAGTCTTTCCTACTTCAATTGCGATGATTTGTGGATGTTTCCAGAGAGTTTTTGCTGTGATTATTGAAGATTTTTGCTTCTTCGACTTATTGAAGAAGATCGGTACTCTTCTCTATTTTATGGAGTCATAATTGTTTCTGTAGATTTGGTGCCCTGAGTTTTAGAGAATTTTAATTTGGAATTTTTTTCATCATGGTGAATACTGAGACTTCATCTTCTACTTCTAGTGGTTCTATTTCAACATCTGTTGAACCTTCTCACCCGTTGTATCTCTATCTGACTGATAACCCTTTTACAATCATTGTTATTGATAGATTTAATGGGATGGGTTATGGAAGTTGGAGACGAGGGATGTTAATTGGCTTATCTTGTAAGAATAAACTGGGAATAATAAATGGGACAATTACTAAACCTAGTGCAACTTCACCATTGATTGAGGCATGGTGTCGTTGTAATGATATGGTGATTGCGTAGATTCTAAATAGCCTAGAAGCTGAGATTAGAGAAAGCGTTATGTACACTGAATCGGTTGCTATGTTGTGGAACGACATAGAGAAGCGTTCTGGTCAACCCAATGGATCCAAGGTCTATCAGATTCGTAAGACTTTGTCTTCCATTTCTCAAGGAAATTCAAATATTTCTTCTTACTTCTCTAGGATAAAGAAACTATGGGATGAATTAGCTTACTCGATTACATATCCTGATTATGTGTGTGGTTGCAAAGAAGCTTTTTAAAAATTGGAGAAGGATCAGAAACTTCATCAGTTTTTAATGGGACTTAATGACACTTATACCATAATTAGGAGAAATATTTTGGAAATAAAGCCCCTACCAGACATTGACACTGCATATTCCATGTTGTTCAATGATGAAAGTCAATGTGAGGCTCAGTCTGCAACTGCCTCATTCTTTGTTGAATCTGCCTCATTCTCTGCTGGTGTGAAAAGGCCATATGCAGGACCATCTCCTGCTGGAATGCAAAAGACTTATTCTCAGAAGGTTAACTTTGATACTAAGAAGACTAATCTGGTGTGCAGATATTGCAAAAAGCCAGGTCATACCATTGAAAAGTGCTACAAGTTGATTGGATATCCTAATAATCCTCCACCTAATAGATTTAGAAAAATTACAGCTTATGCACATGTTTCAGAGTCTCAGAACATGGGCCAAGCAGAGAACTTTGTTGCTAACAATCGAGTTGAACAGTCTGAGTCCAAGAGTCATGGTTTCACAAAAGAACAATACGAACACTTGCTAAATCTGTTTCAACAGACCAAGGTGCCTACACAAGACAACACTATTGTTGGATCTGCTAATTTTGCAGGTTTGTTTCACTATCTTGATGTTAGAAATTATTGTGTCTTTGCTTGCAATTTGTCTAAATTAGATGGTGATCCTTGGATAATAGACTCTAGTGCAACTAATCATGTGACACCTCAGAAATCTCTGTTAATCAATCTTAAACCTTTAACCATTCCTTACTTGGTAATTCTTCCTAATGGTTACAGAGTCAAAGTGACCTGTTCAGGCTCTCTTTGTTTAATTGTCTAGTTTTACAAAATATTTTACTTGTGCCCTCCTTTAAATACAATTTGATTTCCTTACATCAACTTTTGTTGCAACTCTGTTGTAATGCTCTTTTTTCTCCCTATGATTGTGTTTTATAGGGTCCTTCTCTGAAGAGGCCAATGGTTCTTGGTAAAATCTCTAATGGACTGTACATATTCCAAAGTGACTCTCTTTCATCATCCTACATTCCTGCTCTTTCAACCGGTGATGCTAGTTCTACTGTTTCTGTTAATTCTGATTGTATTTCATCAGTTTCTTCTTCCATACACACTGTAAATACCATTGAAGCAAATAAAATTATTTTCAATTGTGTGAATCCAATTTCTCCTGCTTTTGATTTTGATATGTTTTGGCACCTTAGACTTGGTCACATGCATTTTCATAAAATGAAATCTCTTTCCTACATTAAAGACAAATTGTCTAAGAAACAATCCTTTATTTGTGATGTTTGTCCCATGGCTAGGCAGTAAAGACTTTCTTTCCCTGACAACTCCATTAAATCTACCTCCCCTTTTCAACTTTTACATGTAGATTTGTGGGGACCTTACCATACTCAAACTTACAATGGATTTAGATATTTTTTAACTATAGTAGATATTTTTTTCAGGGCTACTTGGACTCACTTTCTTTCCACCAAATCCAATGCTTTTACTCTATTGAAGTCATTCATATTCCTTGTGCAGAACCAATTCAATTCTTCTGTCAAAACACTTAGATCTGATAATGCATTTGAACTCGGTTCAAGTGCTGAAGTTGTTTCTTTCTTTTCATATCAAGGTATTATACACCAAACTTCTTGTCCACATAGCCCCAACAAAATGGAGTAGTAGAGAGGAAGCATAAACACTTGCTAGAAACTGCTAGGTCTTTGTTATTTCAATCTAATCTACCACTTAAATACTGGGGGGGGAGGGGGAGGAATGCATTCTTATTGCCACTTACCTCATTAATCGATTTCCTTCTCCCTTGTTACAACATAAAACACCTTATGAACTCCTGTATGGATCACTCCTGCATATGCTCACCTCAAAGTTTTTGGATGTTTGTGTTTTGCTATTGTACCCAAGCCTTATAGGGACAAATTGTCACGACCCAACTTCTCCTTTGTTTGGGTATCTTGATGGCACCTAGTCTTAAGGACTAGGTAAGCCTAACATTAATTGAAACAACAATATTATTTAAATAACATCTAACAACTTGAAATATAAATCTCTTAAAATTTACAATTCCCAAAACCGGTAGTACAAGTCATAAGCTCTACAGAGTTTTTTCTAGAAAACTTCTAAATACAATTGTCCAGAAATAAGAATAAACAATGCAAAACGAAAATTTGAAGGTGACTCTGAAGCCTGCGAACGCAGCAGCAGGTTTACCTTGAGTCTCCACAGAAACGACCCACACAACTACTAACGAACAAATACCTGGATCTACATAAAAATATGCAGAAGTATAAAATGAGCACACCACATAGGTACCCAGTAAGTATCAAGACTAACCTCGGTGGAGTAGTGACGAGGAAACAGTCAAAACACCCACTGGTCTAATAAACTGAACAAGTATAAGTATATGAACAGTAGAAATTTGATATCTACATAAAGACTATGCAATATGGCTCACAATACAGTAATGGCAATAAGAAAGGAAACAACAAGTATCAGTGGAATACCATAAAAATGACAGAGAAAAGTGAATGGAACACAACCTAAATCTGGATTCACAAATATAGCAAGGACAAGTAATAACTCAGCAACTACAACCGCTTTTACATCAGGTTTTAGTTATCAAACTCTATGAGGTACCGAACCTCGGACAAATCACAACTCACAGATCTCAATATCTGAACCCTAACACTTGGCATCCTGTGCCCTCATAACACCTCATAACCGCACTGACGACTCACGTGCCAATAGAGCCATTCTCACATAGAAGGCAAGTAAGCAAGGGCGAGTATCTATGCTCAACAATATCAAGAAAACCTCTTATCCGATAAGAGTGTTTAACTACGTGTATGCTTGTGCAAGTGTCTTAACATAGTCCATACCAGGAAATAAGCATAATGAAAAAGAACAGACCGTACGTAGAATATTTTCACACAACTTTCACAAGATAAGCTCACACAGGTAAGTGTACCACTACACAAATATCAACAATAAGAATTCCCCCATGCCATCATAAATCATCATAAATCAATCCCTGACACAACCCACCTTGTCTCGCTACGTGTGCAATAATAAAGTAAGTGCCCGCCTTGTCTCGCCACACGTGCATAACAATGTTCCCACCTTGTCTCGCCACATGCGCAACCCCCCCCCCCACACACACACACACATATATATATATATATATATATATATATATATATATATATATATATATATATATATATATATATATATATCCCGCCTTGTCACGCCGCATGTGCAAATATCAATAGTAATAATAGCACGGCAAAAACCTCGTGCAACTCCATAACAATAACCGCACGGCAGAAACCTCGTGCATCACAATAACCACAACTGCACGATAGAAACATCGTGCATCACAACAATAACAACAACAAATGACAATAATACAAAGTACGACAAGTAAATCAACTCAAGAACTTTAAATCATAAAGAAACGGTAGAACCAATTCACAAGGAATAACCACAGTAAAGAATATTAGGCGTAAAGAGAACAACTCAACAAGGATAAACTGATATGTAGCAACGATCCCACAATATACATTTCAATAACAGGGAAGCTAACACGAGTCAAATAATTCCAAATAAAACAAGTCGACTAAGATATAGGATATCTAAACTTCTTTTATGGTTGAGAAATTACTAAGGATATTCAACAATTCAATTAAGGATAAGTATCGGAAAGATAATCATAACCTCAATTAAGGCTGAACAATTATAGGATGAGATAACAATAATTCCAAATAAATATAAGCAGTTACGAAAGGATAGCATGACAATAGAAAAGGTAAAATCTTCAGTTACGTCAAATAAAAGTCAAATAGGCAATAAGAGTGAATCCTGAAGCAATTAATTCTAATTAAAGCATGTAGAGGTGAAACTAGTAAATAGGAGCTTAATCATATCAAGAACAACTTCATACTCAGTGAATATAAGGACCTAAGAACCTTAAAAGACCAATTTTCCACAAATAGGTCCGAGCACGCACTCGTCACCTCGCGTACATGGACTACAATCAACATAGAAGACTCAAATCCTAAGGGAAAATCCTCAACACAAAGTTTGACAAAATACTTACCTCAAAGAAGACAAACTGATACTCAAAAATGAACTCCTCGGGTGAAATGACCTCCGGACGGCTCAAATCTAATCAAAATAATTTCAAAGCACAAATAAAACTCATAAGAAACTATTCCGGATCATAAAGCTTCAATCTTTATCAAAATCTAAAAATCGGTCCAAAAGTCGACCCCGGAGCCCGCACCTCGGAACCCGATAAATTTTTACAAAACCAGAACACCCATTCCGATATAAGTTCAACCATACTAAAATTATCAAATTCCGATACCTTTTCGTCCCTCACATAATGATTTTTCATTTTGAAAACTTTCTTCAAAAACCAACATTTTCCTCAACTCAAAACACAAATTAAATGATAGAAATGAAGATAAAATCATGGAATATAATAAATTCTAGGTGAAGAACATTTACCCAATCGATTTGCTTGAAAAACCCCTCAAAGAAGCTCACAAAACCAAGGTCCAAAACTCAAAATATGGTGAAAATGGCCAAACCCTCCATTATAACCTTCTGCCAGGGCGTGACCACACCTGCGAGATAATTAGCCGCATCTGCGCAACGTAAGCCTAATATTAATTGAAACAATAACATTATTTAAATAATATCTAACAATTTGAAATAGAAATCTCTTAAAATTTACAATTCCCAAAATCGGTAGTACAAGTCATAAGCTCTACATAGTGTTTGCTAGAAAACTTCTAAATACAACTATCCAGAAATAAGATTAAACAATGAAAAATAAAAACTTGAAGGTGACTCTGAAGCCTGCGAACATATCAGCAGGTTTACCATGAGTCTCCACAGAAACGACCCGCACAGCTACTAACGAACAAATACCTAGATCTACACAAAAATGTGCAGAAGTATAGAATGAGCACACCACAGCGGTACCCAATAAGTATCAAGACTAACCTCGGTGGAGTAGTGACGAGAAAACATTCGAGACACCCACTGGTCTAATAAAAAGAACAAGTATAAGTATATGAACAGTAGAAATTTGATATCTACATAAAGACTATGCAATATGGCTCACAATACAGTAATGGCAATAAGAAAGGAAACAACAAGTATTAGCAGAATACCATAAAAATGACAAAGAAAAGTGAATGGAACACAACCTAAATCTGGAATCACAAATACAGCAAGGACAAGTAATAACTCAGCAACTACAACCTCTTTTACATCAGGTTTTAGTCATCAAACTCTACGAGGTACCGAACCTCGAACAAATCATAACTTATGGGTCTCAATACCTGAACCCTAACACTTGGCATCTTGTGCCCTCATAACACCTCATAACCGCACTGACGACTCACGTGCCAATAGAGCCATTCTCACATAGAAGGCAAGTAAGCAAGGGTGAGCATCTATGCTCAACAATATCAAGAAAAGCTCTTATCCAATAAGAGTGCTTAACTACGTGTATGCTTGTGCAAGTGTCTTAATGTTACGCCCCGCAGTATTACGTCGATGTTACGCTCCGCAGTATTTTATTACGATAATGTTATACATTGTAGTATTGTACGTTGAATTTGTCGTAAGACAATTAAAATCAGTTCAAGGACAAGATTATTTAGAGATTATAAGTATTATGCTATTTCAAGCAAGTGATGAGTAAATTCATGAAGGTGAAAGGGTAAACGAATCAAAGAAAATGAGTTTCGACGAAGTTTGTCATTTTGAGATAAAATACGGTCTGAGCTGTAATACCTGATATTTATGGACTAGTACCATACAAGGTACCACATGACCATGATAGTAAGGTGTATAATGTGTGTTAAAAGTGAGTAGTATTTTAAGTAAGTTGGGATAATTCTTAATTATATGAATAATTCGGTAATTATGGATTTTTAGTGGGAGATTAATTAAGGTAATTGAGTAATTAAGCATAATATGGATAGGACTAAGTGCTCCTAACGTGGCAGCCAACAAAGTCACAAATATTTGACTCTTAAAATCACATAAAAGGTGGCAAAATATGGAGAAGTCTTTGGCCAACAAAGCCACAAAGTGGGGGCCTACAAACCTCCAAAATAAGAGATTATTATACATAATTCAAGAGGGAAAAGCTTATGGATGAAGCTTCCAAGAAACCTTGCAACAAATAAAAAGGTGATTATTGTCTTCCTAGTGGTCACGGCAAAGAGGGCATTTGTGACTTAATTGTATGGAGCTTTGCACTTTCAAATATTCTTTTATGGTTATTTGGAGCTTTACTTGTGGAGCCAAAAGTTTTGTAGTACAAAAATGCGAATAAAGATTATGACAAACTGTGGATGAAGCTACAACAAAAAAATCCATATGAGATTACGTTATGTAATAGCAACGTGACTTGCAATTCTAAGATAATACGGTACAATCTTTCCCAAGAGTATCATACAGATTTTTTCCTACTCCGATCTTGCCGTCACATGTTTTGTCGCAATTAACGTGTGTTAGAGGGATTGTCAAGAGAATCGACTCAGGTATGTTAAGGCTATCCCTTCTTTCTTTTGGCATGATCAATACGATACAAACGAAACGAGTAAACGCACAACTTTCATAAATGACTCTATTCATAGAAATATTAGGGGTGTCTATATTCTTGATTCCCCATGTGTCTTATTATTCTATCATCTGTTTATGGGTCTCAGAAAATACGTAAGTTGATAATTTTATTTTATGACATTAATCAAAGGCATAATGGTCCTATGACGTTCTGAGAGATTTTATTGACGTATTTCATATGTATTTCATTCATTTATACATGTACATTGACCCATATCCAGATGGCGTTATATACGCGTATATTATATGTATATGAGATATGGGATATGGGATATGGGAAAAGGTTACGGCGTTATATACGCACCACCACCTTATCAGCTGGTATACGTTGATGATTTGCCCACAGTGGCCGAGATGATATGATGGGATGCCCTCGCAGGCTTGATGATGTTATGTACGCATATACCTATGCATGGTATGACATTCACACGCATATGCATGGCATTGTAAATATTAATGATTCATAGAGCTATTCGGTCTTACATGTCGAGTCTTTTACTCTATGTTTCTCTTATGTCTATTATTTACTGTTTTTTATTCCTTACATACTCGGTACATTATTTGTATTGACGTCCCTTTTGCCTGGGGACGTTGCGTTTCATACCAGTAGGTCCCGATAGACAGGTTGAGAGTCCTCCAAGTACGCTATCAGCTCAGCGGAAGATGTTGGTGCGCTTCATTTGCTCGGGAGTTGCTATTGGTCAGTATGATTAGGACATGTGTTGATTGGTATGGTGGGGCTCTGTCCCGACCTTTTTGACATTTATGTATCCTTAGAGGCTTGTAGACAAATATCGTGTATGTGAAAGATTGTATGCCTTATCGGCCTACGTTCAGTGTAATTTTGGTCTTATAGGCCCTATGTCACATGTATAAGTTTTTTTTATCAGATTTGATCGTCTTATATTGAGTATTCCCTTATGTTTATTCTGGTTAGCAATGACGGCCCGTTTGGCCCATTTGCCAATGACAGTACGATAAGAATGATATGTAATGTTGGTACTCGGTTGAGTAAGGCACCGAGTGCCCGTCGTGGCCCATCGGTTTGGGTCGTGACACTTAACATAGTCCATACCAGCAAATAAGTAAAATTAAAAAGCACGGACCGCACGTAGAATATTTTCTCACAACTTTCACAAGATAAGCTCACACAGGTAAGTGTATCACTACACAAATATCAATAACAAGAATGCCCTCAGGCCATCACAAATCAATCACTAACACAGCCCGCTTTGTCTCGCCACGTGTACAATAATAAAGTAAGTGCCCGCCTTGTCTCGCCACACGTGCATAACAATGTTCCCACCTTGTCTCGCCACATGCGCAACCCACACACACATATATATATATATATATATATCCCGCCTTGTCACGCCGCATGTGCAAATATCAATAGTAACAATAGCACAGCAGAAATCTCGTACAACCCCATAACAACAACCGCACGGCAAAAAACTCGTGCATCACAATAACCACAACCGCACAGCAGAAACCTCGTGCATCACCACAATAAGTACAACATCAACAAATGACAATAATACAAAGTACGACAAGTAAATTAACTCAAGAATTTTAAACCACAAAGAAACGGTAGAACCAATTCACAAGGAATAACCATAGTAAAGAATGCTAGGTGTAAAGAGAACAACTCAACAAGGGAAAACTAATATGTAGCAACGATCCCACAATATACATTTCAACAGCAGGGAAGCTAACACGAGTCAAATAATTCCAAATAAAACAAGTCGACTAAGATATAGGATATCTAAACTTCTTTTAAGGTTGAGAAATTACGAAGAATATTCAACAATTCAATTAAGGATAAGCAGTGAAAAGATAATCATAACCTCAATTAAGGCTGAACAATTATAGGATGAGATAATAATTCCAAATAAATATAAGCAGTTATGAAAGGATAGCATGACAATAGAAAAGGTAAAATCTTCAGCTATGTCAAATAAGAGTCAAATAGGCAATAAGAATGAATCCTGAAGCAATTAATTCTAATTAAAACATGTAGAGGTGAAAATAGTAAATAGGAGCTTAATCATATCAAGAACAACTTCATACTCAGTGAATATAAGGACCTAAGAACCCTAAAAGGCTAACTTTCCACAAATAAGTCCGAGCACGCAATCGTCAGCTCGCATACATGGACTACAATCAACATTGAAGACTCAAATCCTAAAGGGAAATTTTCCACACAAGGTTAAGAAAAATACTTACCTCTAAGAAGACAAACTGATACTCAAAAATTAACTTCTCGGGTGAAATGACCTTCGAACGGTTCAAATCTAATCAAAATAACTTCAAACCACAAATAAAACTCATAAAAAACTATTCCGGATCATGAAGCTTCAATCTTTATCAAAATCTAAAAATCGGTCCAAAAATCGACCCCCGGGCCCGCACCTCGGAACCCGATAAATTTTTACAAAACCCAAACACCCATTCCGATATGAGTTCTACCATACTATAATTATCAAATTCCGATACCATTTCGTCCCTCAAATCATGATTTTTCATTTTGAAAACTTTCTTCAAAAACCAACATTTTTCTCAACTCCAAACACAAATTAAATGATAAAAATGAAGATAAAATCGTGAAATATAATAAATTCTAGGTGAAGAACACTTACCCAATTGATTTACTTGAAAAAACCCTCAAAGAAGCTCCCAAAACCGAGGTCCAAAACTCAAAATATGGTAAAAATGGCCAAACCCTCGATTATAACCTTCTGCCCAGGCGTGACCGCACTTGCGAGATAATTAGCCGCATCTGCGCAACCGCAAGTGCACACATCCAAATCGCACTTGCGCTTCCTCTCGCTTTTGCGGAGCCGCTAATGCGCACAAATTCTCCGCATCTGCGGAGCCTGCCAAGTCCAACTATTCTCGCACTTGCGCCTCCACCTTCGCACCTGCGACCATCTCACCTGCGCCCAAGCTCCGCGGGTGCGATTACACCGGAACTCAGACCTCTTCACAACGACGAAAACCATCTGAAACTCGTCCGAAACACACCTCGGGTCCCCGATACCCCCTCTAAACATACAATCAAGTTCCATAACCTAACACGGACTCGCTCGAGGTCTCAAATCACATCAAACAACGACGAAACTATAAATCGCACTAAGAATCGAACTTATGAACTTTCAAATCTTCCAACTTCTAAAACCCGCGCCGAAATCTATCAAACTAACCTGGAATGATGCCAAATTTTGCAGGAAAGTCCTAAATAACATAACGGAGCTTTTCCAACTCTCGAAAACATATTTCAACCCCGATATCAAAAAGTCCACTTCCGGTCCAAATCTTCAAAAATTTGACTTTCGCCATTTTAAGCCTAAGTCAGCTACAGACCTCAAATTCACAGTCCGGACACGCTCCTAAGTCCAAAATCACCCAACTGAGCTAACGGAACCTACGGAACTCCATTCCGGAGTCTTCTTCATACAGTTCCGACTACGGTCAAAATCCTAGAACTTAAGCTTTCGTTTTAGGGACCAAGTGTCCCAAATCACTCTGAATCATCCGGTAACTGAATTCAACCACGCACGCAAGTCAATACACATAATACAAAGCTGCTCATGGCCTTATTCCGAAGAACGGGACTTAAATTTTTAAAATGACCGGTCGGGTCGTTACACAAATTTAAATCAAGGACTATCTCTTGTGTGTTTCTTAGCTATAGCATGACAAAGAAGTCATATAAGTTGTTAAACCTAACAAGGCATAACGTTTTTTTTCAGAGATGTTATATTTCATGAGTCTATTTTTCCATATTCTTTTTATGTTCCTTCTTTTTTCCCTCCTGATGTTTCCCCTCCTACTCCTACTACTCATGTATCTTCTTCCACTCCTCCTCCTTCTGCTCCCACCTCTGATTCGTCTTCCCCAACAGCCTCTGTACGTGCTCCTTTATCTTCACACTCTCCAAAGTTTACTACTTCTCCTATCCCTTTAAGAAGATCTTCCAGGCCCTCAAATCTTTCCACTTATCTTAAAGATTATGTTTGCACTAATGTTTCTGTCTCTAAGGACCCTAAATCTACTTATGGCAATTGTTTGCTTGAGCCACATTTTTATCATCAAGTTGTGGTTCACCCTGCTTGGCAGGATGCCATGTTGAAAGAATTTCAAGGTTTAGAAAAAAATAACACCTGGACCATTATGTCTTTGCCCCCGGTAAAAAGGCTATCTCCTCTAAATGGGTCTATAAAATTAAACAAAGGGCAGATGGTAGTATAGAAAGGCATAAAGCTAGACTTGTTATAAAGGGAGACACCCAACAAGAAGGCGTAGACTTTACTGAAATATTTTCTCTAGTTGTCAAACTTACAACCATTAAATGTTTGTTGAGTGTTGTTGTTAAGAAGAATTAGGCTATTTTTCAGTTAGATGTTAATAATGCATTTTTGCATTGTGACTTGGATGATGAGGAATACATGAAAGTCTCTCTTGGACTGCAAGTGATTGCTTCTGATCCTTCTGTAAATATAGTTTTCAAGCTTAATAAATCCCTCTATGGCCTTCGACAAGCTTCGAGACCGTGGTATGCAAAGTTGTCCGCTACTCTTCACTCCAAAGGATATATTTCCAGTAAGAATGATTATTCTCTTTTTACTAAATTGTCTGGCTCTTCTCTTACCATTGTGGATGTATATGTAGATGATATTTTGTTAACTGGAGACGATTTGTGTCAAATTATTGCTCTAAAGTAATTTTTGGATGCTCAATTTCGGATTAAGGATTTGGGAGAAGCACATTTTTTCTTGGGGTTGAAGATTATTAAACACCCTCAGGGACTGCTTGTTACTCAACAGAAATTTCTCTTGGGACTTCTTTCTGAATTTAATTGTCTTCATGTGAGTCCTGTGGTCTCTCCTTTGGATGTTCATGTTAAATTGTCTGCTGATTCTGGGGATCCCCTTCCTGAACTGTCCTTGTATCGAAAGTTGATTGGGAAGTTGAATTTTCTTCAACACACTAGACTTGATATCTCCTATAGTGTGCAACACCTCAGTCAATTTATGTCACAATCTCGGATTCCCCATTTTGAAGCTGGTTTACATGTGTTGTGATACTTGGTAGGTACTCCTGATTTAGGTTTGCTGTTCAATAAATCTTCCTCATTTGATTTGCTTGGTTTTTGTGATTCTGATTGGGGAAGTTGTTCTACATCTCGAAAGTCTGTGAGTGATTTCTTATTACAGTTGGGAGTTTGCCCTGTCTCATGGAAATCTAAAAAGTAGGCTACCATTGCTCTTTCTTCAGCTGAAGCCGAATATAGAGCTTTAAGACAACTGGTGGCAGAAATTGTTTGGGTTGTTCGTCTACTTAGTGAGTTTGGGGTTTCATCTTTGTGTTCTGTGAAAATCACTCTGCTATTCACATTGCTCGCAATCCTGTTTTCCATGAACGTACAAAATATATCGAGATAGATTGTCATTTTGTGCATGAAAAGTTCAAATCTGGGCTCATTATCTTACATGTTATTCCTACTAGTTCGCAGTTGGCCGATATCTTTACCAAGGCTTTACCGGGTGTTCACCATTGTACATTCCTTTCCAAGCTTGGACTGGTGGCCCATTTCAGCTTGGGGGGAGGGGGAGGGGGTTGAAGCCCAATCTTTACCTGAGGCCCAGTATGCTCCAGCCCAAAACAGCAAGGTAGACCCACCTTGAAGACCTGGAATACACTTTAAGTTGTAGTAGTATTTATCTTTGTATGTTTAACCATTTTTGTAACATATAGCCTTTATTTCAGTTAGTGTATAAATAGATAGTTTAGGCTAATAGATGAACTGAGAACTCATTTTCATATGGAACCGACTATGTTCAATAAAAAGGTTCTCCCTTTTCTCTCTTTTCGAAGTTAGGGTTCTTTGTCAATTTGATCTTAGATTGCTTCGATTCCTTGAATGTAACAAAGTGTAAGATTTAAGTCAACTAATTTGTGAAACAAAAAGAAGACTCATACAACTCAAGTAAATTGCATGCGGCACAAAATAAAGTTTTCTGTTGGATAAAAGAAAAAATATCAATAATTTGATACAATGATTAATGAGTAATTGATAGATCGATAATTCTGTGCAAAACTTCATTAAAGAGGTAATTAAAAGGTTTGCACTTCTCTTAGAAATGCCAGTTATAGAGGTACAACGACGACAATGCGTAACTTTTATACTTAAAATTATATATTGATTTTTCGTAGAATGATATTTCAATCAACAACAACAACAACAACCCAGTAAAATCTCACTAGTGGGGTATGGGAAGAGTTGTGTGTACACAGACCTTACACCTACCCCGAGGGAGTAGAGATGTTGTTAAGACGAAAAGAGACAATATCATTATCACCAATAGAAATCATAGAAAAATAATATCATGAAAATGAGAAAGTAGATGCAAAGTAAACGCGATAGACAGTACATAGACCCGGCACTATAGTAAACAAAGGAGTAGTAAGACACAACATCGCCACTAGCTAACATCGACAAAAACCCTACAAGATTAGCCTCACAAAGGTACGAAGTAAGGGAGACTCAACTACCTCCTAACCTACAACCTTAATACTCGACCTCCACAACTTCCTATCAAGAGACATGTCCTCAGAAATCTGAAGTCTCGCCATGTCCTGTCTTATCACCTCTCCTCAATACTTCTTAGGTCATTCTCTACCTCTTCTTGTGCCCTCCAAAGTCAGCCGCTCACACCTCCTTACCGGAGTATCTGGGCTTCTTCTTTGTACGTGTCCGAACCATCTGAGCCTCGCTTCCCGCATCTTATCATCAATGGGAGCCACGCCCAC
The DNA here is from genome assembly GCF_000390325.3 of Nicotiana tomentosiformis. Lineage (NCBI taxonomy): Eukaryota > Viridiplantae > Streptophyta > Magnoliopsida > Solanales > Solanaceae > Nicotiana > Nicotiana tomentosiformis. Next base: position 101,656,853 of record NC_090816.1, on the reverse strand, counting down.
ATGCTCCCGAATATATTCATTCCTAATCTTATCCATTCTAGTGTGACCGCACATCCACCTCAACATCCTTATTTCTGCTGCTTTTATCTTCTGGATATGTGAGTTCTTAACAGGCCAATACTCAACCCCATACATTATGGCCGGTCTAACCACCGCTTTGTAAAATTTACCTTTGAGTATCGGTGGCAGTCTCTTATCACACAATACTCCAGATGCTAACTTTCACTTCATCCACCCCACCCCAATACGGTGTGTAACATCCTCGTCAATCTCCCCTCCCTCTGGATAACCGACCCAAGGTACTTGAAATTGCCACTACTTGGTATGACCTATGATTCAAGCCTCACTTCCACGACCACTTCCCTCAGCTCAGTGCTGAACCTACACTCTAGGTATTTCGTCTTCGTCCTGCTCAGCTTGAAACCCTTAGACTCAAGGGCCTGTCTTCAGACCTCCAACCTCTCGTTAACACTGGTTCGCGACTCATCAATCAGAACTATGTCATCGGCGAATCGAATGATACTTCAATCACTAAAAGTAAGCATAAGATGATAGGATGAGAAGAAGAAAGCGGACAGAGAAAACATAGGACATATAGGTATAGATAAAATATGAAATTGTAAACCATCGTTGCGTTGTTACAACAATAACAACAACCAAGTAAAACCTCATAAGTGAGGAGTCTGAGGAAGGTAGTGTGTACGCAGACTTTACTCCTGCCCTGATGGAGTAGAGACTAGAGAGGTTATTTTTTATATACCATCGGCTCAAGAAAACGAAAAAGACGAAAAGAGACAATATATCAGTACAATCAACAGAAATCATAGAAATAATAACAACATTATAAGAAACAGAAAATAGTTGAAACGCAATAACAATAACCAGTAAATAAAGCCCGGTATAATAAAAAAAAACTTACATGTGTTATATTTACCAAATCAATAGATACATGATATGTATTTGCAGATAGACTTATTTTACTTAATTATGGTTAACAAATATACATGTTTACCCCATAAAATCAACTAACATATGGTTTGATGTAAATATTCAGCCGCAATTATAAGTATTTACCATTCCTAGTAAGCGTATGGTTAGTGTTTTCCAGTGAGATTCAAGCACGAAAGAGTTTCTTGGAGGTCTCTATGACAGTTGAGATGAAAGTGGGATAACACTGCAATTGATTTCGATATACAAACTTTATTGCTAAATATCTTAACGTATGGTGCCCTATAGTGAAACTAATCTTTCAAGTTTACTTAAATCTTTGTCGACTCACCAATCTAGTAAAATTAATCAGAAGCACCATTTCATATACATAAATTTTAAACAAACTCTACCTTAAAACTGCAATAAAACATAAGCTAGAGGGGAAGAATATTGATCCAACTTTTTGCGGATAAAGTAATTTTTAAGGAAATATTAGTAGTTAATTTTCATAAATAATTGAAAAAATAGATTTTTATGGTTTTATAAGGAAACAACAGATTATGCATATCATTGAAAAAAAAAAAGGATAGCAATTAGATCGGTTAATGGTGAAAATTATAAAAAAAACTCCAAGTTTTTATTACATGCTTGAGAAAGAGAAGGGAGCACGATCCTTAATCGGAGGTTTCAGGTACGAGCTATGAGTATGAATTTTTTTTAATAGGAAGCGTTTGTTTACACGGCATGAATCCGGATTAATCAGATCTCAATACTATTACTGAATACTGGAAAAAAAAAAAAAAAAGGTACAACAGTCTCAGAACAATAATGTTTCATGCCTTCACACGCTCGCCTACAGATAATAAAGGGTATCTTTAAAGGGACATCAACAGGGAATTTCAAAAAGAGAGATGAAAAGAAAGGAAAAGAAAAAGTTGTCTACTTTAGTTTTACACTTCTCCGGGCAGTAGCAAACACCTTTTTGCTTCTCTCTCTCTCTTTTCCATTTGGTGTCGTCTTTTTTAATCCAAAGAGGTATTTCCGTGTTAAATGACATTATTACCCCCATTTGATCACTCAATTTATATGGTCGAAATGACACTAGGTAGCCACTTTAATGGGTTCTTTAAAATACAGTCATAATTTACAATTTATTTATAATTTAGTTAGATGATCAAGCTTCAGACCTGCTTCTTCTTGTGCTTCGTCTCCATACTGCTAAAAGTTGATACTTACATTTAAATAAATTAGATAACTTTTCAGAAAAAAAATTTGAAGTTTAGATTTATGTAGTTGGTCAAATAATATTTTGTCAAAGTACTGAAGCTAGAAACAATGTCTAAATGATAATAACCAAGAATATATAGAGTCTAGAGAGAGTATATTTATTATATATCAAATTTTGTATTTTGCACTTAAAGATTTGCGAAAGCCCAAGCAAATTGGAAAAATGATGATAAAAGGGTAGTATGGTACTTTTGACTGTGTAGAAAATATAGAGGAGTGTGCCTCGATAAAATATGAGGGCGCCCTTAAAAAAAAAAGGAAACAAGAAACAAGAAAGAATGTTGGTTCTCTAGTGGCGACTCTCAACGAAGTACCTACTTTCAGCTTAGTCTCTATCTTCACTACTGATTCCTTTCACACTCACCCTGTAACCCTCTCTTAGGGACCCCCATTTCCCCTTTCCCTTTCCCTAGCACCCCCAACAAACACACACACGCGCACAAACAAAAACACATTTCACAAATCTTCTCATTTTCTTCTATGGCAGAAACATGGGGTTCAGTTTTTGAGCCTTGTAGAACCTCTCATTTGCTCAAAGTTTCATTCTTTTTACTCTTTTTCTTGTTTTTTCCTTTCTTGAACCCATTTTCCTCTGCATTCGCTGCTTCTTTTGATGGTAAATCAAAAGGGGTTGTGAATCTTGAAGCTGTAAATGGTAGTACTGGACTTGACCCAAATGACATGGCTATGCTTTTGCTGTTCAAGTTACAGCTCCAAGATTCTTCTCAGAGCTTATCAAGCTGGGATGTTAATGTTCCTGTTTCAAACTGGACCGGTGTGACCCGGTCCAACCAGACCGGCCGGGTCACTGGACTCAACCTCTCCCGGTTCAACTTGTCTGGCCAGGTTCATACTTGTTTGTGTAATCTCACTTTTCTTGAAACCCTTGTGTTGTCTCACAACAGCCTCAACAGTTCAATACCATCTTGTTTGTGGAAGTTGTGGAGCCTTAGGACTTTTGATCTTAGCTATAATTTGTTCGCTGGTGAAATTCCTAATACATTTGCATCCATTAGCCAGTTAATCGAACTTGACCTTAGTCATAACATGTTGAGTGGTGAAATTCCAATGTGGATAGGGAATTTCTCAATGACACTTGAGAATCTTAACTTGGGTTTTAACAGTTTTCATGGAGATATACCTAAGAGCTTGTTAAACTTGATGTCATTGAAATATCTGGACTTGTCCCACAATAATTTGATAGGAAATGTAGGTGATTTTTGCCAAGCGTTGGTCTCACTTAACCTCGAGTCAAATTTGTTATCGGGTACTTTGCCTTGTCTATATGCTTCGAGGGAATCACTCACGGTTCTCAATTTAGCGAATAATTCGATTCTTGGTGGCATACCAACATGTATCTCTAGTCTTGGTAGTTTGACACAGCTCAATTTGTCACATAATGAGTTGCGATATGGTATTTCGCCAAGATTGGTTTTTTCGGAGAAGCTGTGTGTGTTGGACTTGAGTTATAATGAGTTATCTGGGAAGATTCCAAGTAGGATCGTCGAGGCATCAGAGAAGTCTGGACTTCTACTTCTTGACCTGTCAAACAATCAATTCTCTGGTGATATTCCTGTAACAATAACAGAATTAAAGAGTTTGCAAGCATTGTTTCTCTCTTACAATCTTCTTGTGGGCGAAATACCAGAAAGGATTGGTAATTTGACCTATTTACAGGTGATTGATCTCTCACATAACCTCCTCACTGGGTCGATTCCTGTGAACATCGTCGGTTGTTTCCAACTACTGGCACTGATACTAAACAATAATAATCTTTCTGGGGAAATTCAGCCTGTGCTTGACGCGTTGGATAGTCTAAAGATATTTGATATAGGAAACAACATGATTTCGGGTGAGATCCCACTGACATTGGCAGGGTGCAAGTCTTTGGAAGTTGTTGACTTGAGCTCTAATAATCTCTCGGGATCTTTAAATGATGCGATAACCAAATGGTCGAACCTCAAGTTCCTCTCCCTTGCTCGGAACAAGTTCAGTGGATCTCTGCCAAGTTGGCTGTTTACATTTCAGGCTATTCATACTTTAGATTTTTCTGGAAATAAATTTTCAGGCTATATACCAGATGGTAACTTTAACACTAGTCCAAATTTCTACAATGGCGACGCTAGAAAAACCATTCCTGCAGTACCGTCAATTTCAGCTCGAAGACTAGACGTCAAACTCTCCCTTGTTGCTGATGAAACTAGTTTGAGCTTCAACTATAATCTCACAACCACAATTGGAATTGATCTGTCTGACAACTTGCTTCATGGCGAAATTCCAGAGGGTCTGCTCGGGTTAAATGGTTTGGAATACCTTAATTTGTCATATAATTTTCTTGATGGTCCAGTTCCGGGGAGTTTAGAGAAGCTGCAGAAGTTAAAGGCTCTTGATTTGTCACATAATTCTTTATCTGGTCACATCCCTGAAAACATTACTGTCCTCGGAAATTTGACAGTTTTAAATCTGTCATATAATTGCTTCTCTGGTGTTATTCCCACAAAGCAAGGTTATTCGAAATTTCCAGGAGCATTTGCTGGTAATCCGAACCTATGCATGGAATCATCTGGTAATGGCTGTCAGAAAACTTTTCCAGTAGAGCCAGGGAAGAAATTTAAAGAAGAAATGGAAGAGGGACCATTATCAGTTTGGGTTTACTGTATAAGTGCTTTAGTTAGCTTCTATGTTGGTGTCGTTGCTCTATTTTGTTCATCTCGAGCAAGAAACTACATTCTGCAGACAAAAAGTTTAGCAGATTGAAAGTGATGAGAGATCATTGTACAGTAACTTATGAATTGTATCATATAGCAGCTGCTTTCAAGCTTTATCTTGTTTACTAACCAGCCATTTTTTTATTAGTTTTAACTCTGGACTATGAAGGGGAGCCTTGGCGTAACTGGTAAAGTCGATGTCATGTGATCAGGATGTCACGGGTTCGAGTCGTGGAAACAACCTCTTGCAAAAATGCAGGGTAAGGTTGTGTACAATATATCCTTATGGTCTGGTCCTTCCCTGGATCCCGCGCATGGCGGGAGCTTAGTGCACCGGGCTGGCTTACTATGGTTCATGTTGGTTTAGTTGAATGTGATCTTTCAAGCATGTCTGAGAACAGTTTGCTCTTACAGGTTTTATCAAGAAATCGGCGAGATACAGGTGTCACTGACCCATAGTTTCTCTTTGAACTTTATATTTAGAATTTTGTGTGTTAAATGCACATGGAATCTTAGAGCTCTCAGAGTTGTAGTGTCATTTGAAGCAAAAATCGAAGTATGCAAAGTTCTATGAAAACCCAGGGGGTTGATTAAAGGTATGCAAAAGTATTCTATTTGATGAGTAGAAATATTTTATTTACTCCTGATTCCAGTCACTTTAACTTGTGATAGAAGATTTTCAGAATTCATTCTGCAATTTTATCATTTGTTGCAAGCACCATAAGAAAGACATCTTATTTGCTTCCGAATTTATTGGCCCGACTAATCTGAATTCACACTGGTTAAATCCAGTAAAAGGATAACACAACGACCTATTCTAAGGGTGGGTACCAGCGCCCAACACTAAACGATATGCTCGTTGAGTTGCAAAGAGTATTCCAAAACAATGGCTTTCCATAGCAACTTTCCAATACAATCACATAGCATCTGTTCGATATATATTCCTATATTACCTCAATAACTTAAACAAACAACCTTTCTCAAGCTAGCTTTCGGATCATGTCAATTTCCGAATCATCGGTGTTCATGCATGGAAAATTTATCTTCCATAGGTAGCGTCATGGAATTTATTCCTTACAAGTGTTGCAGCAAGAATTTGTCCTTATCCATGGGAATAATTTGGTAGTGGTTATAAAATAGTCAAAATTTCTATAATATAATAATAAAGCCAAAAGAATCACTTTATTTCTGCATAATTCCTTACTATCAAGATGCTATTGTACAATGAGGCCATAATTGGATTTCTCGACAGTCTACCTCAAGACCCAACTGCAAAAACGAATGTGAAAAAAGAAGGAAGAATAAGATTAAAATAGAACTAGAAACTTTTTCTAAGACGTGCAGATTCATGGGATTTGGCTCAGCAAAATAAGAGCTGCAACCTTAGTCCAGAAGATGTGACTGTCAGATCTCCCATTAATCTAACTGTTGTGGCTTGATAAGGTCAGCTTTAAAACCACCAGCAAGTCTACGATGTTCATAAGGTAATGCTAACTCCGAGTTTCCAAAATGGAAGACCAAGTATTTTGCGTATTTGCAGTAGTTATAGAAGCTAATACTTAATAGGACCATCCAAGCTCCCTGATGCGAACTGACAGATATGAAACAAACAACGGTTTAAATCTTACCATGTGCCAAATAACCAGAAGAAAACATGTAAATTTTCCATCAAACGAATATATATGTGTCTACCCATTCAGATATGCAGTTAGTACTCCTTCAAAAATGCTTTTGACATATTCTGTTTAAGTGAACTTTGACCTATTTTCATGAGGATAATTTTAACTTATAGAAGTACTTTTTGTATAGTCTCTAAATATCTAGAATTTTGATTAATTTAGTTCGATTTAGTGACAAATTGGAACGAACGGACCAGTTCGTAAATAGAAGGTTGATTTGATAGCACAGTTAGTTTAATCTTACTCCTTGCTGATGAAATAAGAGAAATCAGCATGCAGTTTTTTCGGAAACAAAAACCGAAGCAAGACCATCTTTACCTGCCGAACAATAGGATTAGTTGATGTTGAGAATTCATGAGTCATTCCTTGCCAGACAACTTTTCCTTCATAAAGAAATATTAGCCTGCACAAAAGGAACCTCCAAGTTAATAAAAGTTTGCAGCATATGCAACTTCAACATGCCTTCCAACAACAAGAAACCGAACCTGTCAACAGCTCTTTTAATAGTACTGTGTTGATGAGTGACGACAACATAAGATGCAATCTTCTCAGGCTTCCCAAGTGCATCCTCGCCTGTCACGTGAACCGAGCGAATAAGATCTTCCACAACGGTTGATGCAATCGGATCAAGCCCCGCTGTTGGTTCATCATATAATAGCACCTACTCAGCAGTGCATGTAATATAGATTACTAAATATGTTCCAAATGTAATAACTATTTCCTACCAGCCAAAAAACATGAGGGAACCACTTTGACGTCAGAATTTTCAGAATCATCTAAAACTGAAACGGCATGGTTTTTCATCCAAAACAACAAAAAAGGAACATACAACGCATGGTTACATAGGGTATCATGTGATATCACTCAGAAAGTAGAAGACGAACTCCAACAAACAGCATCACGGATGTCCAAATGCTGGTTTTTAAAGGACACTATCACCCATTCGTTTCCCTTAGCTCTGTTACCTATATTGCTTTAACAGCATGGTGCGGGCTAATCTTAAATGAAGGAACAAATAATTTTGCAGATATTAATAAGAAAATATTTAAATAAAGGGAAAAAATCAGGCCAATTCTCTCTCTCTCCCTCCCTCCCTCCCACTGAGAATTATTTCAGAAATACTAAAGCTTGGGAATACCAGAGAGAGATTTATCGGCACAAGTTACTGAAAGTTCTTTTTAAAAAAAGGGAATTAACAAAATCACTTGGTTCTCGTTGTTTTTACTTTGTGAAGTAAAAGATATTGTGCTATCTTTCTGAAAAGCATATAGTTTTCTTTTTTTTTATTGGTAAACCAAGTAATCCTCGAGCCAAATGTCTCACAGTTCGAAACTCGGCAAATAAAGGGCCCACCCATATATCTTTCTCCGCTTAAATACCAAGCGTTTTGTCCGTAGCAGGGTTCGAACTTTGAACCCGTAACATGCGCCTAACCCACACATTATTGCAGCGCTCTTACCACTAGACCAACCCTGAACAATCTGAAAATCATATAGCTTTCACATAACATGCTCACGAATCCTCCACATTTTTTCTGCAATATCCTTATAAATGTCAGTAAACCACACCTCCCCTTGTTACCAATACTCACACTATCCTTGGCTTCTCCCTCTCGTTCCCTTCCATATTACCAACACATGTTCCTCGGTCTCCCCTCGCACTTACCTGCCACAACTGTGCATGCATTAAGTGTCCTCCCACTTCATAATTTTAGCTCTTAAAAGTCAGTCCTATATAAACAGTTTTTTCCAGCCAATATATCATACAACATACCAGTGTAGTCCCAAAAGGAGTAGAGTGTACGCAGACCTTACCCCTGCCTTTAAAAAGCCAGAGACACAGTTTCCGGAAGACCCTCGGCTCAGGAAGGAGAGAGGGGAGGGGCAATAACAAGCAAACAGATCTGACAACCAAAGCAAAAATACGAAACTAACAAAAGGTAATGCAATCAGAAAACCAAAACACAAGACAACAGCAAGTAGTAACAGAAGACTAGGGTACAAAAAAAAACACGGAAGGCACCAAGTGGTGTATCAAAGTTACTGCTACAAACAAGGACAACACTCGACCACCTAACCCTTTATCTTAATTCTCAACCTCCACGCCTTCCTATCCATGGTCATGTCCTCAGTGAGCTGGAGCAACGCCATATCTTGCCTAATCATCTCTCCTCAATACTTCTTCGACCTGCCTCTACCTCTTCGTTGGCCCTCCCATGCCAGCCTCTCACACCTACTCACCGGAGCATCAGTGCCTCTCCTCTCCACATGCCCGAACCATCTAAGTCTCGCCTCCCGCATCTTATCCTCCACAGAAGCCACACCCACCTTGTCCCGAATAACTTAACTTCTAATTTTATCTAACATGGTTTGCCCGCACATCCACCTCAACATCCTCATGCCCGCCATCTTCATCTTTTGGACATGGAATGTCTTGACCAGTCAACACTCCGCCCCATACAGCATAGTCAGTCTGACCACCGCTCCATAGGAACTTACCTTTAAGTTTTGGCGGCACATTCTTATCAAACAAAACACCGGAAGCGAGCCTCCATTTCATCCATCCCGTCCCAATACGGTATGTGACATCCTCGTCAATCTCCCTATTCCCTTGTATAATAGACCTAAGGTACTTGAAACTCTCTCTTAGGAATGACTAGTGAATCAAGCCTCACGTCTTCCTGAGTCGCGCCACTGAACTTGCACTCCAAGTATTCTGTTTTGGTCCTGCTCAACTTGAAACCTTTAGACTCCAAAGTCTGTCTCTAAACCTCTAACCTCTCGTTGGCAGCACAACGCGTCTCGTCAATCAGTACAATGTAGTGTTGTTAAAAGCGACCGCTTCCTTGCTTAAAGCGAGAAGCGATGCGAAGCGAGGCATCTGGCGCTTCTCTGATCTGAAGCGTATCAGGTACAGAAAAGCGATCGCTTCCCCTGAAAAAGCGAGAAGCGAGGAAGCGAACACAATGACAGAGCGCTTCTCTTTATAACTGGGCTGCCAACGTTAATATTAAAAAGACTCTCTTTTTTTAAAAGACCATCGAGCAGCAGCAACAGAGGCGACCTAAGGTTCAAGTTTTCTATACTTTTCAACTTCAAGATCATCAAGTTTGGTCCCAGGTATGTGATTTCTTCCTCCTCCTCCTCCTCTTCCTCCTCCTCCTCCTTCTCCTTCTCCTTCTCCTTCTTCTTCGTTTTCTTTCACTGTTTTAGTGTCCAAATAGCAGTGAAATGCTGGTGAATTTTTTTTTCCCTTTCAGTTCTTCTTTTTTTCATTCTCTTCTTCTTCTTCTTCATTTTCTTTCTCTATTTCAGTGATAAATTGCAGCGAAATGCTGCCCATTTTTCGTTTCAGTTATACTGCCATTTTTTCCATATCATTTATTCTTAGTTCTTATATCTTTTTATGTGTTATTTAGTTGTTCTTTTAATGGCACCAAAAGACGATAGGAAAAACCCGGCTTGTGCTTGGAACGCTTCGCTTCTTGCTTTAAGAGAAAAGGGACTTGTCGCTTTTCCTCGCCTCACGCTCTTCACAACACCGGTACAGTGTTATCTACAAACAACATGCACCACGGCACCTCCCCTTGAATGTGACTCGTCAGCGCATCGATCGCCAGGGCAAACAGAAATGGGCTGAGGGCTGACCCTTGATGCAGCCCCATCACAACCGGGAAGTGGTCTGAGTCCACTCCCATTGTCTTCACTCGAGTCTTAGCACCCTAGTACATGTCCTAAATAGCTCTAATGTATGCAACAGGAACGCCTCTAGCCTCCAAATATTTCCACAGCATCTCTCTCGGCACTTTATCGTAAGCCTTCTCTAAGTCGAAGAACACCATATGTAAATCAATCTTCATCTCTCTATACTGCTCCATCAACCTCCTAACAAGGTGAATAACTTCTGTAGTCGAACGCCCCGGCATAAATCCGAATTGGTTCTCTGAAATAGACACAATCCTCCTCACCCTCAGTTCCACCACCCTCTCCCATACTTTCATAGTATGGTTCAGTAGTTTGATCCCCCGATAGTTGTTGCAATTTTGGATATCTCCCTTGTTCTTATACAACGAGATCATCGTACTCCATCTCCATTCCCCGGGCATCTTCTTCGTACTAAAAATGATATTGAATAGCCCAATTAGTCATTCCAAGTCCGCCTTACCTACGCTTTTCCAGAATTCCACCGGGATTTCGTCTGGTCCGGTCGCTCTCCCCCTGCTCATCTTACGCATAGCCCACTCTACCTTCGCAACTTTAATCCGCCTGCAATACCCAAAGTCCTGACAACTCTCGGAGTTTTCTAGGTCCCCCAGCACAATATTCCTATCCCCCTCATCATTCAGGAGTTTATGGAAGTACGCCTGCCATCTCTGTCTAATCAGAACCTCGTCCAACAACACTCTTCCTTCCTCATCCTTGATGCACTTCACTTGGTCTAGGTCACGGACCTTCCTCTCTCGCACCTTGGCTAACTTGTACAACTTCTGGTCCCCTTCTTTGCCTCCAAGTTCCTCATACAAGCGCTCAAATGCGGCAGCCTTGGCCGAAGTAACTGCTACCTTTGCTTTCTTCTTAGCCACCTTATACCGCTCCTTGTTCGTCTTCTTCTCCTCCTCGTCCATGCTTTCCACAAGCTTCAAATAAGCCACTTTCTTGGCTTCCACTTTACCTTGGACCTCAATGCTCCAACACCAGTCCCTTTAGCGGCCACCAGAAGGGCGCTTCGAGACCCCCAATATCTCCCTAGCAGCCTCCCTAATGCAATTCGCAGTCGCGGTCCACATACCACTCGCGTCCCCACTGCTCCTCAATGCCCCCATAGTTATCAGCCAATATATCATAAATCTAAATAAAGAAGTCCCAACTAATGAAAATATTTGATGGCTATGCACATACTTCGTATGCATCAATGTGAACTAATAATGCTAAACCATTTACCCCTCGCTCTTACCTTCCACAACTATGCACATATTACGTGCCCTCTCACTTCATATTCTTGTTTTGAATTTTACTTCTTAAAAGTTCATGTTAGTTAATTGTTATGTAAATAAGCATAGTCCTACATGGAATAGAAGTAGTTTAGGTAATGTATATTGTTAAAAATAGGGGTACTTGTATTATAATTAATGTACATCAATAATATAATTTTACGAGTTATTAATTCCCACGTGGTATCAGAGCATCGGTGAGAAACTCCAGAAAGGTATACGGACCACACTTAATCCCAATCCGTATTTATGTCGGTTTAAGTTATCATTGTCTGTCATCACCCCATTATTCTTTTATATCTTCTTTGTCCTCTATTTACATCCCTAAGTCTACAGGTGAAAGCATTGTCTCATCCAAGATGGCGACAGGCTATGATTGACGAGATGTTTGCTTTACATACGAGTGGTACTTGGGAGCTTGTTCCTCTCCCTTTAGGTAAATCTACTGTTAATTGTCAATGGGTTTATGTAGTCAAAGTTGGTCCAGATGGCCAGGTTGATCGACTTAAGGCCCGTCTTGTTGCCAAAGGATATACTCGGATATTTGGGCTCGATTACAGTGATACTTTCTCTCTCTTGGCTAAAATAACATCAGTCCACCTTTTTCTATCCATGGTTGTTGTTCGCCATTGGCCTCTCTATCATCTGGACATTAAGAATGTTTTTCTTCACGGTGACCTTGAGGATGAAGTTTATATGGAACAACCACCTGGTTTTGTTGCTCAGGGGGAGTCTCGTAGCCTTGTGTATGTAAAGAATAGCACACTTCACGAGCGTGTCCAAGTTTATTACAATAAGAACACTTGGGTATATTCCAAAACGACCCCTGCCTCGTCTATTCTCCATAGTTTTAGATGCCCGATTTTCCATTGTTTGGGATACGAGAACAAATGAGTCAAGTGTTTGTGATGAGATCGCGATGACTTGGTGCTGCAGCAAGGCAAAGTAATCGAGAGAATAATTCATCAATTGTAGGGACAGTCGGACTAGCCAAAATCTGGTCACGAACTGAATCAAGGTCATTAGGAAGTCCAACGAGGGGGAATCAGGCTAGGCTGTGACTGATCTAGAAGAGGAAGCGTAGCTGGCACATTGAACCATGTCTGTCAATGGTGAAAGATAGCCCTAAAGTGAGGGCAAGAACTAGAAACATCTTCTGTCGTTACTCTTGTTGCTTTTCAATACTAGCAGAAACTGGCATCAATTTTTCAAATTCTTCCATGACTGCATGTACTTGTCTTATATTATGCAAGCAACCACCTGGTTTTTTGCTCAGGGGGAGTCTCGTAGCCTTGTATGTCGCTTGCATCGGTCACTTGATGGTCTAAAGCAGTCTCCTCGAGCCTGGTTTGGTAAGTCCAGCACAGTTATCCAGGAGTTTGGCATGACTCGTAGTGAAGCTGATCACTCAGTGTTTTATCTGCATTCTGCTTCAAGTCTCGATATTTATCTGGTGGTCAATGTTGACGATATTGTTATTACCGACAATGAACATGATGGTATTACTAAATTGAAGCAACATCTCTTTCAACACTTTCAGAAGGATCTGGGCAGATTAAAGTATTTTCTGGGTATTGAGGTCGTTCAGCCTAGCTCAGATATTGTGATCTCACAACGGAAGTATGCCTTAGACATTCTTAAGGAGACAGGAATGACAGGCTGTAGACCTGTTGACACTCCGATGGATCCAAATTCTAAACTTCTGGCAGGACAGGGGGAGTCGTTTAGCGATCCTGCAAGATATAGGCGGCTGGTTGACAAATTAAATTATCTCACATTGACTTTACCTGCCATTTCCTTTCCTGTGAGTGTTGTAAGTCAGTTTATGGATTCTCCTTGTGATAGTCATTGGTATGCAGTTGTCCGCATTTTTCGGTATATAAAATCGGCTTCAGGCAAAGGGTTATTGTTTGAGGATCGAGGCCATGAGCAGATCGTTGGATACTCAGATGTTGATTGAGCAGGATCACCTTCTAATAGACGTTCTACGTTCGGATATTGTGTTTTAGTACGAGGCAATCTGGTGTCTTGAAGAGCAAGAAATAGAATGTAGTTGCTCGATCTAGTGCAGAAATAGAATATCGAGCAATGGTCATGGGAACATGTGAGCTAGTTTGCATCAAACAGTTGCTCAAGGAGTTGAAATTTGATGAAATAAGCCAGATGAAACTTGTGTGAGATAATCAAGTTGCCCTTCATATTGCGTCAAATCCTGTGTTCCATGAGAGAACAAAACACATTGAGATTGACTCTCAGGAGATATTGCTACAAAGTTTGTGAAGTCGAATGATCAACTTGCAGATATTTTCACCAAGTCCCTCAGAGGTCCTCGTATTAGTTATATATGTAACAAGCTCGGTACATATGATTTGTATGCATCAACTTGAGGGGGAGTGTTAGTTAGTTGTTATGTAAATAAGCATAGTCCTACACTAAGTTGCTCTGACACGGCAATTTCGTTGCCGCACCCGTGTCGACACGACACTAGTATGGGTGTGGGTATGGGGATTCGTTCCGAATCTGATCAAACAATTTTGGGTACTTTGACCACGACAGACAGAAAAATTTGAGATGAGATACAATTTGATTCCCAAAATCAGAACCAAAACTAGGGAAGAAAATAGCATACCTTATCTGAGAAATCAATCATTTACTTATCTACAACTTGAGAACAAAAAAGAAATCCAAACTTACAAGCTATACGCAAGTATTCCTCAAAATTTCTCATAATTTAGACTTTAGAGGTATTTTTATATTTTTATTTTTTGAATTATTTTTAGCTGGATCCCTGCAACCGTATCCGTACTAGGATCCATATCCCCGAATCTTAGAATTTACATCTCGAAGGATCTGACCTGTAGATCTGCACTCGTGTCCGATCAACTTAGGTCCTACATGGAATATGAGTAGTGTAGGTATTGTGTATTGTTATAAATAGCGGTACTTGTATTATAGTTAATGTACATCAATAATATAATTTTCCAAGTTATTAATTCTCACAGTTCCGTCCTATATAAATAGTTTTTTTTCCAGTCAATATATCATAAACCTGAAGGCAAAATACATAGTTTACCCCTGACTTTGAGGTCAAATCTCTGTGACACACCTTTCCACGGAAAACCCTTTACACACCCAAACTTTTCAAAGTGCATCTAATACACACCTCTTTTTCTACGCGGCATGAGTGTGCTTAACAAGAAGAAGCGCGTTAAAGTCTAAAATTTTTGTCCCAATCCATATTTAAGTGCCACGTGTTAAAACTTAAAGACTTTTTCCCTTTCTTTTAAAATTGTTTGCTCCTCATCGTCTACCCCTTAACGCGTCGTCCCCCTGCAACCCCACGTCCTCTAGTTTTCTTTCCCAAACCCCTTTCCCCGTTCGTCTTCTTCCTCATGCCAAAATAGTATTGACATAATTGTCTTTTTTTATTCACAAATCTGTGAAGAACTCAAAATTTATCATTTTACCAACATCCAATTTTGCAATTTCTTGAAAGTTAAACTAATTTTTTTGTTTTCTTTTTTCTTTTGAATTTCAAGTGCCATCATCATCTTTAGAAGTTGTAGTGGTACCAGATGTGAGCTCAATTTCAGAAATATCATATCCTTTCGGAGGAATAGGAGTGACAAATTGGGGGATTTTTCAGAATAATGCAGAAGTTTTCTCCGACCCGACACCGATGACATTGACCCTGATGTTACCAGATTTCCTTCTGCGCCAATTTCATTGCTAAGTTTACTGGTGATTTTATTCTTCTTTCAGATTAAGAATTTTTTGTTGAACAAGTGAAAAGGGACTGTGGTGTTCACGTGTTTTGTTTGAAAGTTGTGGTGGTAATCATGGAAAGTAGATGGTGGCAGCTATGGCAGTGGTGGTGATAAGGTGGTGGCAGCCATGGATTTTTAATTTTTTCAGGGGTATACTTGTAATTTTTCAGGGGTATACTTGTAATTTTAAATATTTCTTTTTAGAGTTTAATGGCACTTGTCACAGATTTATTGGTGCCTGGCATAGAATTGTTGAGAAAAAGTGGCAAAACACAGAAGAGGTGTGTCACAGGGATTGACCTCAAGGTCGGGAGTAAACTACATATTCTGCCTAAACCTAAATAAAGAAGTCCAACTACTGAAAATTATTTGACGGCTATGCACAAATTTCGTATGCATCGATGTGAACTAATAAAGCGAATCATTTATAGAAATTGCAATGCTCAATGATATGGATAAAGCTGAATTTCACTACACATTTCATTTAAAATAGTTGATTCTGTTATAAAAAAGGGAGCCAATGGCCAGCCTAGAAGGCTCAATTCTTAAAGATGTCAAGTTGATTCTTGTTACCCTAGTCTCTCACCAAGGATTTCAGTTTGAACCTATTTTCCATCTGTAATCATCTGGACATCATTAACCAAAAAAATTTTAACTTCGTAATTTAAGGAGGCTTATTTCCATACTTGGCAGAGATAGAGGTCTGTCAAGACTAAAATTACATTGTCCAGTGCACCATGAAGTAAAAAGACAGGAATGATTATACCTATTATCAAAAAAGACAGGAATGATTTTACTTGATAAAAAAAAGAAAATAATAGAATTAAATAAACATACCATCCCTGTGGTCTCTTGAGGTTTAAAATATTAAACAAAGCTTCCTTCTTCCAAGTCCGGGTAACAAATTGGATTTATTTGCTCCTTATGCATTAACCCATACTTTTGTATAGTAAAATTATTTTTGATTATCTCGTAGCTTCTTTTATTTTTAGAGATTTCAGTAAAAACATCCATCGGTAGTATTCTTTTAACAAATATAACTATCAATAAATACAACTAAGCTTCAATCCCAAGCTAGTAGGTTCAGTTATATGAACCCTCACTAACCATGTCGTTCAATTTAGACCCGTAAAGCTACAAAATTTATAATGCTAAGGGTTATGACAAAAAATATTTAATGATAGTTTGACACTGCACAATTCAACAATAAGCTGCATCCATCAATTTTGCAGGCATCCTTTTCTTTTGATACACACATATCATCTTCATGCCATAAAATTTATCAGTCATTAAACTTGCCCAGAAGATTAGATGCGAACTTATTTTTGCATTTCCATCTTTGGACATCAAGTCCTTTTCTCAAACAATACAAAAAAAAGTCCTCAGAGTAAGAGTGAAGTCACCTAAAACCAACAGTTCCATAATAAATGCTCTCTTGATTACAGAGCTATAAAGAGGTTCAAGGTGTTTCAGAAGAATGGAGTACCTCAAGTTCAAAACAAGGACATCCCTAGAAAATTAATTAAGCAGCGCTCTCCATCACAAATTGTCCATTTTCACTTTTCTTAAGTCATTTTGACCAACTTTAGGAGTGAAATTGGAAGTGGATAACTCCTACTTTTAAAAATAATTTACCAATTCAGGGACAACATGAATGATTCTACAAATTGACTCCCAAAAAGCAAAGTGGATGATAATCTGGGACAAAGGGACTAACATGTAGCATTCAGACCACAGAGTAACCAGCATGAAGAAAAGCAGTGAACCAGATTACAACAATCCATTTAGCAGAAATACAAACGCAAGCCCAAAAAAAACTGATGATCATGCCATGAAGCACCTGGAACATACCTCTGGCTCTACTACGTCTTTCGTGGTATCAAAAATAATAGAGCGAGCTAAAGCAACTCTTTTCTTCATACCACCAGATAATTCAGAAGGTAACCGGTCTTCAACTTCCTGCATAGACATAAAACTGAAAATTGGCATCTGTGAAACCAATCATAACTATTTATATGAAATACTATAGCGATGAATCCTCTATTCTCTATTCGATTCAATTTGCCCAGAAAACAGCAGAGGACATTTCCGTACAGTGCGTGTGAGAGAGAAGGAGATCTTGAAATGATAATGCAAATAGCAATATTTAAGTTGGTAAAAGTCTAAAACTATTTTCATTGTTATAGTAAGTTGGGAACCTGGATGCATTTGTTTAATGCATTCATTATCTTTTGTAATAAGGAATTTAATGCATCATTTATAAATGTTTATCGTTGCCCATACCTTCAACCCAACAGCAGCTAAAGTTTCAGTTACAAGCTGTGCAATTTGATCCTCTGGCATAGTTGAATTCTCATATCTAGAATTCCAAAGAGAAGAATAGCCAACAATCTCTAATCAGTATAGCCAAAAGAAAAACTTCTGATTCAGCAGAGCTGAGAAAATCTTTTCTTTTTAATGGATAATTAGTGAACTGAGAGTATCTTACAGCAAGAAACCAACATTTTCACGAACAGTTAAGGAATCAAAAAGTGCAGCACTCTGAAACACCTGTTAAGGGGATGGAAATGTTTATAAGATAATAAGAACATTCAAGAAGTACCTCTACAGTCCATTTCACCGGACAACCAAAAAAGCGATAGAACATATAACTTACTAAGCCAATCCTAAGCCCAGAAATTTCCTCATCACTCACTAATCCATTGCGCAATTTACCTCGGATTAAGACTTCTCCCTGCATTCAATGAAGTCTATTAGCAGAGATAAGGGGATCTAGAATCACATTTTTATAAGTGGCACAGCTGTATTCTGAAACGAGAAAAACAATACACACATACTTTATCAGGAGCAAGAAGGCCGGCCATTATCTTTAAGATTGTTGATTTCCCTGTACCAGAAGGCCCAATTATTCCAACGGCCTCACCATGTCTGATCTGTAACAGAGGGTAAAGATGGTGATTAAAGGTTATCAGCACTTTCACAAACACAAAGAATGAGAAGTCATGAATGCAGAAACCAATAACCCAGAAAGGAAATAAAACAATCATTTTTACTGTAGCCAGCCAACTTTCTTTCGTTAAGTATAGTTTCCTAACCTTTACCTTTTATTGATCTTTCAATCATAATCCATAAACAAAAATGGAAAAAACTCCTAAATTGGAAGACCCAATCATACTGCATACAAGCAGTTTCTGAAGTAATGAAAGTTCACCTTGAAGCTAACACCTCTTAAGATATGCTTGTCGCCAAATGACTTGCACACATTTCTGCACTCAATGAGCACATCTGACTCATCCTCAGGCTCTCTCAACAAGCTCACATTCTCCAATTTAGCAGATTCCTGCAATTCAAACGAGACAAAGAGAGCTCAGGGAAGATACAGTAAACTAGGCAGGATTCAAATGTTGTCAACGCCTGCCAAATGTAAAGCAACTCATATATGTTCTGATCAAAAGATTATATCCAGCAGACATTTATCTGGAAAAATCACCCCACCCCCACCCACCCCCGCGGGAATGTTGTAATAGAAAGTGAATGGGGATTCCAACCGAAGCAACAAGTATGTATAAGTACCTAATTTTAAAGGGTACCGGAAGAATTTCCAAAATCTGAAAACCAAAACTAAATGCTTCTTGAGTATTTTTAATGTCATTATGTTGTTGAAGACATAATTAAGTAAAATAAAAGTGTATTCTCTCTACCAGCTTAAGCTTTTAGATGAGATGGTCACACACTTCAATATGGTATCAGAGCAAGCAAAGGTCCTTGGTTTGAGTCTCACCACCACACAATATCAAAAAGAATTCATGTTCTTGGCTCATCAAAAAGAATTAAGGCAGCATGTGAGGGGGTGTGTTGAAGACATAATTAAGTAAATAAAAGTGTGTTCTCTCTAACAGTTAAAGCTTTTAGATGAGATGGTCACACTTCAGCATATGTCTTAGGCTTGACCACTTGGGTCGTTCTTAGATTGGCACCTCTCCAAAGTGCAATGGAGATCATATGTTAGACACCCCATCAGAGGAGGTTTTGACTTGCGTATAACAAAACGGATTCTATTAGCAACTTTTCTAACGACAAAAATCAAGTCTTATCAATGTTTGAGCACCCTTGGCATACCCCGACTCAACCAGTTATTGCAGAAATCTCTCCCCTTTATTTGGAACTCTTTTTCTCCAAACCAACTACTCACCTTTATTTGGAACACTTTTTCTCCAAACCAACATAGATGTCCACCAGCATTCCTCTTAACCCCACACTATTTAGGATAAGTGTTATGCTTACTCATGGTTCACGTCTCAGCCTTCTACTGTTCGTCTTCTGCCTATGTTCTTCTCTCTCTTCCCCCTCCCCCTCCCTACAAAAACCCACTCTACCTCGCTCTTTCAGACTGATCTTGTTTTGGTGTTTAACTTTTTAAAGCACTTAAGGAAAGTTCATCTCTACACAAATATCTATGTTTGTTTGTCCGTGAAGATGAACAGAATGTGATATTTCAGATTGGTGTTTAAAGTAATACAGGTGATATTTCCAATAGTATTAGTAATATTCTTATATTTTCTTGTTCCTAGAGCTTTGTTATTACACGTTGTGTCATTCTTCCCGGTAGTATTAGTACTATTCTTGCATTTCTTATCTCTAGGTCTTTATTATTATACGATGTGTCTTGTTTCTCTTGTTGTTGTTATTGTTCCTTGAGCCGAGGGTCTATCGGAAACAACCTCTCTATCTTGATAGGGGGTAAGGTCCACTTGTGGTCTACGTACATATTATTCTCCCCAGACTCCACTTGTGGGATTACACTGGATTTTTTTTTTTGTTGTTGTTATATT
Organism: Nicotiana tomentosiformis; assembly: GCF_000390325.3. Classification (NCBI taxonomy): domain Eukaryota; kingdom Viridiplantae; phylum Streptophyta; class Magnoliopsida; order Solanales; family Solanaceae; genus Nicotiana; species Nicotiana tomentosiformis. The sequence goes on along the minus strand of NC_090816.1, from coordinate 101,636,660 downwards.
ACATCCAATATGAAAGTCGTCTTTCTAGATTTGATTGAAAGAAATTTTCCCATGTTAAAGACAATAAAATATTGGGAATATCTCACCAAGCAAGATCTTTCTTTTCTTTCTTTCACGAAGGTGGTGTGCGACGAGTATGTGCTACTTCCCACCAACACAGGTATCGGGTAACTCTGCCTACCAAGGCTAATGCAAATGTGAAGAAATCACCTAGTGTGTTTGCCTCTGCTAGGATTTAAACCTAAGACCTCATGTTTTTCCTCCAACTTTATTAACCACTAGGTCACACCCTTCTGTGCAAGCAGGATCTTTTTTCTCATACCAAATGGAGCCCAAAGAGAAATGTGGACAAAGGTATAAGCAACATTGCAATAATAAGTGACCAAGTTCCTAAACGCCATTATGGAACCATTAGGATGCAAATATCAAAGATAGACATTTCTATTTCGGCACTTCAACTTATTCTACATTATCTCAACCCTCGACCACCTTCCTAATAAAACCAGAAAATCAACTGATTAAACAGAGTAATTTCAGTAACTACCTCAATTTGACATGATTCATGAAGCTCAAAGACATGCCACTAGTGCTCTCGCTATTCCGATTCATATGGCATTCTTTCCAGTTTAGGGTGTCCTAAAATGTGGTACACCATTCCATTTCTATACAACTTCCACAAGTCTCAAGAATCCAAAATCATTAAGCTATCAAATTTCAACTTTGATGTGATGTTTCCTACCAAACTAAATTATGAGCGATTATTTTCTTCTGCTATTGCCAATACAGCTCACAAATCCAATTTAACATCCTAAACTTTGTTTCCCGTCAAATATTATCATATAAAATGGAACAGATGAGCTACTATAAAACAGAACCCAAAGCAGAAACTGGATAATTTGGAAGTCCCAAAATCAAAAAAGGGCAGTCCGCTGCATAAAGCATCCGCGTTAATGCAGGGTCACCCATGTAAGCAGCCTACCTTGATAGAAGTATGATTTCACGGCCTGAACCCGTGACCTATAGGTTAACACACGGAGACAACTTTACCGTTGCTCCAAGGCTCCCTTTCAAAATCAAATAATTAAAATCTTACATTGAATCTCGAGTTGCAAAACCGATCAGAGTCAGCAGCTTTGTAGTCCCGAGGAGGTGCAACACAAGCACAAACAGTCTTCCTATTCCACAGGGGACGCACCAAGAATGGCTTTTCTAAATTACTACACGAAGAAGAAGAAGAAGAAGAAGAGAGGCCACTGCTGCTATTGCAAATGTTGACAAAAGAAGTCGACACAACCGAACCCGCAAAAGAAACCATTGGGTTTCGCGGACCAAAAACCCACTTTGGAGAATTCAAGATGGGAAATTGTGGCGATGACCCAGATCGAATTTGGACTCAAAAACCATGTAATTTGATCAAATTTAAAGGATGAATTTGCAAAACTGTGGAGAAATGATAATTGGTTAAGTCAAAAAAAAAAGAAAAGAAGGATGTTTTGAGGCTTGAGCAGTATTAAAGAAGAGTGATCGGAAGAAGAGGGCGGAGAGGGAGAGGAGTCTAACGTCTGTTTATATTTGTTGGTTCCTTTCCTTGTATTGTTTATTTGCATTTCTTTTTGTCTGAAAATTTGAAAGTGATCTTCTCCCACTTACTATCCAGCGAATATTCTATGTCAAAGGGGGTTGGTTTCTAGAGTTGTAATATTATGTGATATGAACCATTACAACGTTAGTAGCCGGTCCATTTGCTCAATAGTACTTTGCCACTATCCTAGTCGACAAAAATAGTTTAGTGGTAGTGTAAAACTAGTCTAATGGCAGTGTATAACTCAGCCAAGACTTCAAATTAAGTTCCTCTTTCTGTTGGTTGCTTCATCATTTAATGGTAGCAAGTGCACTAAACAAGTCACTTAGATACTCCTTCCATACCTATTCACTAATAATACGTGAAAGGAGCAAATCAAGCACAAACTAGTTATTCCCTCCGTGACTGAATACAAAATAGTAAAAGAAAGAAAGTAAAACTTTTGAAATATGTGATCTAAAATAAATCATACATATTTTGTGTAGTTATATATCGTCTCATTAAAAATAAAATAAATATTTCAAAATTAAATTACTTCTATGTAAGGAAAATATGATATTCCTTTTGAAGCAGACTAAAAAAGAAAATATTGGGCCGCAAGACGTGCTAGATTTACCTCAACAATTGCATTGCTAGCGCGCTAGCATTTTTCTTTACTATTAAAGGACTACTAGTCGTAACATGCATATGTACTAGTATTTAGGGGTGTTCATAGTTTCATTTAAACCCGTAAAAATAAAACCAAATTATTTAAGTCGATTTTTCAAATATCAGAATCAAACCAAATTAAATAAAAAAAATTTATTAGTATGGTTTTTGTCTGTTTTCCTTATATTTGAGACATACACGGCTAAGTACATATTCCGACGACTATATTCCAACATAGCACTATCAAATCGATTACTCATCATTTACCAAAATATATTGATGATAGTTAAATTAGATAGTGATGAATAATTTAAGAACTCAATTAAAGACGAGTTATTTTTAACATGAGACTGATTCTTGGACTTAGCAAAATAAAGACTATTAATCAAAAAAGTATGTGAATGCAAAAACTAAATTTGCTATAGAAGCAATAACTAGACTATAAACTAAGAGTGCAAACAGTTAATATGTACCATAAAATTTTTAAAAAATTATATAAAATTATACATATATGTATGTAAAAATAAGTTCTAAATTAGATATTTTTCTAAATGATTTTTCTGTTATTTTTTGCTTAAAACTAAAACCAAACCAAATTTGATCAATTTTTAAAATTCAAAATCAAAAACCAAATCAAACCAAAACATTATCAGTATTTTATTCGATTTAATTCAGTTTTCGATTTGGTTCGATTTTTCGATTTTTCATGACAACCCTACTAGTACTAGTAAAGAGACTATTATAGTTCTTGTATGCTGACCTTTTCTCATACTATTAAAGGAATTGCTATTTTTGTAACGCGTATTGCAATATTGAATAGGAAAAACGATATTGAATTTAAAAGTGATGGATCGAAGTAGAACGTAATAAGTTCCCGATAATGGACTGCAATGATCAAACGATCACACTTCAAGTGTAAATATCATATGTTTGAGATACTAGCACTTAACTGGATCCTACTACTTTTAACTACTCCTCCCATTAATTGTGGGAAAAGAAAAACATTGACAAATAAAATGCATTAGAATTACTTTTAACTACTCTCCCATTAAGTGTGAGAGTGGGCGAAAGGTAGTGTATACGGTCGAAATAGATTTCGGCCTTCCTATATTCGATCGAGTTCGAGTGTTAAGAAGTCGGAATGAGATTTTGGGAATGAGCTTTGAGGTCGGTATTAACGAACCTCGAGCCCGAAGATCGCTCGAGGAGGCGGCTCGATAATCCTATCGAGCCCATGACTGAATTGATCTGCTAGGCACTGCTTCGAGGTCGGAAATGCGCGACGCCCATCTCGAAAGTCGAACTCAATCCAAGACCGAAGGGCCCGACCAGGTAACGAGTTCGAGCTAGTATCGAGCTCACAGACAAGAACCGTTGCAACCACTCCAAGAGAGAGAATCTTGGTAGGAATCAAGGAAGAGACAAGTCATCATGGGTCTTCCACTACATATTTTACTTTATTGTATTTTGGTAATGACCCTCTTCTATAAAAGGGGAATCCTTGTAAGCTAGAAGAGAGAGAAAAAAAAGATCACTTCTTATATCGATAGTTATCCCCTTGTGCTTGTTTTACTGATTCATTCTTTTTGCTTATTATTTTCGTTCTTACAGTCAACAATACACATATTTCCATTTCTCTACGCGATTTATATCAAGTTGTATCGCATATCCTTAGAACCATCCACAAATCTAATGTTATCCGATTTTTTTCGGTAAACAGTTTGGCGCCCACCGTGGGGCTAAGGATAACAGTGATCATTTGATATAAACCTAAAGTACACGCCAGTTTGTAACTTCAAATCAGCAATGGCTTCACCTATCGACCACGAAGCCGGCTTTCAAGATGAACCAACAACTTGGCACCCGGTGCCAGAAGACCACTCGATGAAGGCGCTGAAGCTCGAATCGAAGCACCCGAAATTCGAGCCGAAGTATCATTGGATGTCAATTCACAAATAGCTTTAGAGGCGAATCAGCGTTCCGAACCGGAAAGGAGCATTCAGGGTGGTACTCGATCCGTAGCTCGAGACACCCATAACATGGAGGAGATCGGAGTCAGCTTATGGATGATCTTCGAGATGTTACAAGCCCAGCAAATAGCGATAGCTCAGTTGTAGAGCCAAACTCAGGTACAAAGCAGGCTGGAGCCCAATCCGCTTCGAGAAGTCACCCACAGAACGGAACCAGCCATGGAGAAGCCAAATGAGCACGAATCAGGGACTACTCCCGAAATTACTAAATTGCACGAGGAACTCACAAAATGAGTCGAAGCCAACGATAAAAAAGTGGAAACATATAATTCCAGGGTCGACCAGATCCCGGGGGCTCCACCAATGATAAAAGGGCTAGATTCGAAAAAATTCATTCAAAAGCCTTTTCCCTCGAGTGCAGCCCCAAAACTAATCCCCAAAAAATTCCGTATGCCCGAAATACTCAAATATAACAGAACGACCGACCCCAACGAGCACATCACTTCTTACACGTGTGCTATCAAGGGCAATGATTTGGAAGATGATGAGATCGAATCTGTATTATTAAAAAAATTCGGTGAAACCCTGTCAAAAGGGGCATTGATATGGTATCATAATTTACCATCTAACTCCATTGATTCTTTTGTTATGCTTGCAGATTGCTTCGTAAAAGCTTATGCCGGAGCCATAAAAGTCGAAACCAGAAAGTCGGACCTGTTCAAGGTAACGCAACAGGATAACGAGATGCTAAGGGAGTTCGTAGCTCGTTTTCAAATGGAACGAATGGATCTGCCACCAGTCACAGACGATTGGGTTGTTCAAGCTTTCACTCAAGGTCTAAATGAGCGGAGTTCGAGGGCTTTGCGGTGGCTGAAGCAAAATCTGATCGAGTACCCAGCTATTACTTGGACCGATGTACACAATCGATATCAATCCAAAATAAGAGTCGAAGATGACCAGTTGACTTCTAGGACCATTACGAAAAAATAAAAGTCGACCAGACACCGATACCAGCCATATAGCAGAAATGATACTACTGCTGAGTATCCGAGGCCTCTTTAAAATCAACCTCGTACACATGGGGGCTTTATCATTGAATGCATCTGTGATGATTATCAAGTTCGGTGCAAAGGAAGTTACTTCGTTATTTCATGACAAACAGTGTCTCAACGGGAAACGTTGTAAGGGCCGAACGGTCAAAACGAACCATGCTTATATAGTTGGCCCGAGCCCTGATGCAAAACATGAACCCATGTATAATGACCTGCAAAGAAAGCTCTCCTCCTTACCGATATTCTATGTTCAAGATTTATTATGCAAACAGGATCGAGTTCGAATCATTCATTCGATTGCCAAGCCTACGGGCTACCTTTATTTCGAGTTCGAGCAATCACTCACTCGACCATTAAGCCTACGGGCTACTTTGACTATTACGCCTACGGGCTACATTGCATTGAGTTCGAATCATTCACTCGATTGCCAAGCCTACGGGCTACCTTTATTTCGAGTTCGAGCAATCACTCACTCGACCATTAAGCCTACGGGCTACTTTGACTATAACGCCTACGGGCTACATTGCATCGAGTTCGAATCATTCACTTGATTGCCAAGCCTACGGGCTACCTTTATTTCGAGTTCGAGCAATCACTCACTCAACCATTAAGCCTACGGGCTACTTTAACTATTACGCCTACGGGCTACATTGCATCGAGTTCGAATCATTCACTCGACTGCCAAACCTACGGGCTACCTTTATTTCGAGTTCGAGCAATCACTCACTCGACCATTAAGCCTACGGGCTACTTTGACTATTGTGCCTACGGGCTACATTGCATCGAGTTCGAATCATTCACTTGACTGCCAAGCCTACGGGCTACCTTTATTTCGAGTTCGAACAATCACTCACTCGACTATTAAGCCTACGGGCTACTTTGACTATTGCGCCTACGGGCTACATTGCATCGAGTTCGAATCATTCGCTTGATTTCCAAGCCTACGGGCCACCTTTATTTCGAGTTCGAGCAATCACTCACTCGACCATTAAGCCTACGGGCTACTTTGACTATTACGCTTGCGGGCTACATTGCATCAAGTTTGAATCATTCACTCGACTGCTAAGCCTACGGGCTATCTTTATTTTGAGTTCGAGCCATCACTCGCTCGACTATTACGCCTACGGGCTACATTATTTCGAGCAAAACTACTCATTTCTTCGAATTAAAACAAATACTTGACTATTTAAGCTGAAGGACGCTCGAGCCCGATAAAGCAAAGGGGACTACCCACGAGGCCCGAAGGCAACAGAGATTTAAATTCAAACTGTCTATTTAGTTTGAAAGGCCATTTCTCTTCAAAAAAGAAGAAGAAAGATTTGTATTTACAAAATTTTTGTACAGAAGCGGCGAAAACACCATCAGAAGTTATCCGATTCAAAGCATGTTGGGCCTCGTTGAAAAGACAGGAAGCCCCGCCGCATTCATCACTGATTGATCTTCTCTGGTCACCAAAGACCGAAGGTAACTGGCAATTCCCATCGGGGAAGAAAAATTTGGGTATCCTCGATAAAGTCGGGGACTATAAAGACGCATAAGATGATCGAGCATTACATACGTCATGGTCGGGATCGATAAAAATATCAGTGTATATCTGATCGAGCTGCTGGGAAATCATCAGATAAAAACATCAGTGTATATCTGATCGAGCTGCTAGGAAATCATATCGTTTCTCGCCACATCCTTTTTCGAGAAACGAGGGGACTATCTGTATACGGTCGAAATAGATTTCGGCCTTCCTACGTTCGATCGAGTTCGAGTGTTAAGAAGTCGGAATGAGATTTTGGGAGCGAGCTTTGAGGTCGGTATTAACGAACCTCGAGCGGGAAGGTCGTTCGAGGAGGCGGCTCGATAATCCTATCAAGCCCATGACCGAATCGATCCGCTAGGCACTGCTTCGAGGTCGGAAATGCGCGATGCCCATCTCGAAAGTCGAACTCGATCCAAGACCGAAGGGCCCGACCCGGTAACGAGTTCGAGCTAGTATCGAGCTCACAGACAAGAACCGTTGCAACCACACCAAGAGAGAGAATCTTGGCGGGAATCAAGGAAGAGACAAGTCATCATGGGTCTTCCACTACATGTTTTACTTTATTGTATTTTGGTAATGACCCTCTTTTATAAAAGGGGAATCCTTGTAAGCTATAAGAGAGAAAAAAAAAAGATCACTTCTTATATCGATCGTTATCCCCTTGTGCTTGTTTTACTGATTCATTCTTTTTGCTTATTATTTTCATTCTTACAGTTAACAATATACATATTTCCATTTCTCTACACGATTTATATCAAGTTGTATCGCATATCCTTAGAACCATCCACAAATCTAACGTTATCCGATTTTTCCGGTAAACGGGTAGACTACTGGCCTGTTCTGAATCCAAGTTCCACACTACTGAAATGCACCTGAAAACGCCTCAAAATCACTGGGCTATCCATAACGAGCACTTCAATCGCCCACCTGTCGTCGTTGCTGCTGATGTGCCTGGCTTCAACGAGCACTTCAATCGCATGAAGAATCAATTTGGGGAGAAAGTACAATTTGGGCCTGTTTTTACCCAATTTAGCAGGTTTCACGTGAGAGCACCCTTACTCTTTTGCTTTCTGTTTGTCTCAGTCATTATTTGTGTTACATCTTCGAATTCGAGAGAGGGTACTTCTTATGAGCCGGGATCGATCAGCGTAGGGGAGATCGGAGCAACAGGGAACGCCTAGACGACGTTTTTTCCGTTAGTGAGACTACATCCGCTCATTTGTTGCAAAGTTAAAAGACAGTAAGTGCTCTAGGTGATATTTTTAAGGACAATGTTAGACATATAGCCAAAGATAAGGGATAACTTTGCAAAATTAAAGGACAATAAGTGCTCTTAAGAAATTTTGTTCTATTCTGTAGGATCTCGTGTTGATAAAAAAAGGAACAGTCATGCAACAAATTAGGATTACAGATATTGACTATTTTTGCATTTGACCCTTTCTGCATTGGGTCATAACTAGTGGCTTTAGTTGTATTGGGTCGTAAAATTTGGGGTCCCCTTCGTAGAAATGTCACCTGATAGCCATTTTATGGACTGCTGTTTAAGTTTGTCCAGCACTTGTAAATTATTTAGTGTTTAGCCACCGCTTAAAAGAAGTAGGCAGATGTTGCTTCTCTTCCTATCCTGCAATTCAATTTTTTACTTTAAAATTTTAGGACACGAAATCCTCAAGTTCAGGTTTGAGTATTCTGAAGTTTAGTTTTTAATTCAAAATTTCAGGACATTGTGTCCTAAAATTCAAATTTTTAGTTCAAAATTCAGGATATTGTGTCTTTAAGTTTAATTTCTCTAGTTTAAACTTCAAGGATAATGGGTGTGTTTGGTATGAAGGAAAATATTTTTTCAATTTTTTCATGTTTGGTTGGTTTAAATATTTCCCTCATGAACTCATTTTTATCCAATTGGAGAAAAATATTTTCCCTATCAAGAGAAGGTAAAATATTTTTCAAAACTCTTTTTCAACCTACCCCATGCCCCACCAACCCATCCCTACCACACCCCACCCATATCCCCACCCCCACCCTAAATAGAAATATTATTAAGATTACTTTCTTTTCATGTTGTAGATAGAGTACTTTCTTTTTCATTTCAATAAAATGAGCATTTTCTTTTTATGATGTAAAAAAAGGGATTTTCTTTCATTTCAATAAAAAAAAGTACTTTCTTTTCATGATGTAGAAAAATTATTTTCTTTCATTTCAACAAAATGATGTAGTCAAAAGTATTTTCTTTCATTTCAGCAAAATACGTATTTTTTTTTTATAATGTAGAAAAAGTATTTTCTTTCATTTCAACAAAATAAGTACTTTCTTTTCATGTTTTATAAATAATATTTTTTTTCAACCAAAAAAAGAGCATTTTATTTTTTAGTTACGGGGCATAAATTTCAACATTATTTTTGCGTGAAAAATAAAACAGCACATTAGTTTATTTGGGTTTGTATGAATTTTTAAAAGAATAATAAAATTCTTAAAAAAATAATAGAGTATTAAAAATATTGGTAATTTGGGGGAGGGGGAGAGGGGGGCACAGGAAACATGAGTATTTGATGGAAGGGGAGTGAGGAGAGTAGCATAAAAAATTATTTTTCTAAATAATATTTTCTACTCTCTAACCAAACACTAGAAATTATTTTCCAAAAAATATTTTTCACTCACCAACCAAATAAGAAAAAATAAGTGATAAAAGCACTCATTTTCCAGGAAAATATTTTCCATTCATACCAAACACATCTAAAATGTCCTGAAGTACAACTTTTCAGTTGAACTTCAAGAAACTGTGTCCTGAAGTTCGAACTGCATAGTTTATTTTTAAATGTGTATAAATTTTGTAAGGCCCCAAATTTCACTCCGTAGGATATCGTGATTGCACATAATTTCTAAGACTAGGTAAGCCTAACATACATGCAGAATTTTACTGAGAAATGAAAACTCAACAACTATCATATAAAGAACTCTGCAACTCAATAAAACACAACTCCCAAAATCCGGTGATATCAAGTCACAAGCTCTACAAGAGTATACTGAACATCCCTATACAACAATATCTATAAAAAAAGAAAAAATAAAATAGAACCTGATAGAGAATGACTCTAAGGCCTGCGGATGCCGGCAGGTATACCTTGAAGTCTCCAAATCCGAGCTCGACTCACTGGTGTCTAAGACTGGTAAGAGGTATCTCGATCTGTATAAAAAGATGTGCATGTCACACCTCCTTTTTCCCGAGGGGATAGGGGATAGGGAGTTTTTCCAATTTAAGTGACATTATTTGAAATGGAATTATTTATTTATTCAGAGTCACCACTTGGAATAATTGATGGTGTCCCAAGTCACCGATTTATTTTAGAATCCCAAATCGGGAAAATTTGACTCTTATTTTTGTTCTGCGAACACAAAAGACCGGGTAAGGAATTCTGTTAACCTGGGAGAAGGTGTAAGGCACTACCGAGTTCTATGATTTTAGCACGGTCGCTTAACAATTAATACTTGGCGTAATTATCTGATTTATTACATGTTTTAAAACCCATTGTGCATTTTTATCTTTTACCGCTTTTTAATATTTATGGAATTTATTTGAACAAGTCGCGATGTCGCACACTTGTCGTTTTGGTACACATTGCAAACCGTGCCACGTGAAATGCACCCGCGATTTACAACATGTTTATTTTTATCATTATTTGAAGTTATGGTCAAGTCGTGTGAAACGCGCACTTAAATTGGGGTTTACGTATCATGACTATGCCACAGGAACCGTACCCATAGTCACGATAATTTATTATTAATCGCGCCTAAATCAAGCTACGGTGTTCGAATATTATTCAATTACTAATTTTGACATTATTATAAGGTCATGAGGTATGTATATTGTTATGGAGGAAATGAAGTAAATTAATTATGAAAAAAGTTGGCTAGCTTGTGAATGTTTATTTGTTTTTGGTCATGTGCAACAATTAGCCCATAAATACGCTAGGGAAGTTCAATTAAAGTGTTACACCAATCATGGCCCAACCTAATCTCTTATAATTTTACTGCTAACCAATATTTAAAATTAGACTAAATTTATGGCAGGAAAAGATAGATACAAGCAGGATCAATTTAGTCACTAAGATAGGAGATCAAAATGAAACTAAAGCATGCTAAAATGGAAAGTCATTACTTCATTGAATAAACAAGAAAAGTAACGAATTAATACATATTAATCACTAAAATTAACCATATGAACTACTAAAAAGGACAATAAATTAATCTTAACAAATACTCAACATGAGAACAAATTAATCTTAGCACACTCAGATGCGAACTCGATCATGTCATACTCAAAATTAAATTAAAATAAAGTGACCCAAAATATTAATGAGAAAAAAAATAGAAAGAGAAGTGAACCTTTGTATTGATGATTGTGGATTTAAATTACAACCACTCAATGATCGGATAACTCTCAACTGGACCCTTCGGACCACGGAAAACTCGAGCGGCAAATCTCAACTTGCAACCTCAATCGGCCTTGCAAAACTAACGATTTAGTGGCTATTTTTGGAGCTTTTTTTTGGGGGGAGGGGGGGATTAATGATGGCTCAAAAGTGGTCAAGGGATGGTGGTTTTGGGGTAATGAAGCTGCTGGATGTTTCGAAAGAAAGCCGAAGAAAGAATGACACGAGTAGAAATTTCCTTATCCTAGAAGAAGAAAAATATTTTTTTTCTCAATTCCTTCCTCCCTATTTTTTCCTTTTTCTCTCTCTCTTTTTTTCATCACATTTCTCTTCTATTTATAGAAAATATTTTCGAAATTTTCAGATTTTTATTTTTTATTTTTTATTTATTTATTTATTTTTAATTAAAAAGAATTTCCACTTCCCATTTTTCTTATTTTTTTAAAAAAATAATTCCCCACTTTCCTTTACTTTTATTTTTTAATTTCTCACTTTTTTTACTTTAATATATTTAAAATATCACTTTTTTATTTTTATTTTTTTATTTTCCACTTATTTTACTTTTCGTTTTTTTATTTCCCACTTACTTTTACTTTTTTTTTAAAAAAAATCAGATACCCTTACCTTTATTTTTTAATTCTAACTTTATTTTACTTTTCATTTTTTAAATTTTCACATTCTTTTACTTTTATTTTTTTAATTTTCCACTTTTTTTTTACTTTTTTATTAAACAATTTCTACCTACTTTTACTTTTACTTTTTAATTTTATATTTCTACTTTTCCTATTTTTTTAATTCCCATCCGAAATTTGTTTTAAAAAAATAATAATAATTAATTTTTATTTATTTTTGGTTTTTAATTTATTTTATTTAAAATAAAGATAAAAATTATAATAATAATAATACTAATAGTAATAATTGACCTTTTAAATTATTAATAATTTCTCTCTCTCTCTCTCTCTCTCTCTCTCTCTCTCTCTCTCTCTCTCTCTCTCTCTCTCTATATATATATATATATATATATATATATATATATATATATATATATATATATATATATATATATATATAAGTGTAACAAAGCTAAAAAATATATATTAAATTCTAAAAATATTTACATAGTAGAAGGTGATAAAAATTCAAATATAGTCAAAAATTAGGTGCTCACAGCTGCCCCTTTTTTCTTGAAAACATAAAGAGTTTTCAGGCAAAAATTAGGTGAGCCACGTGACTAATTTTTTACCAAACCATTATTCAAAAGGAAAAGAAATAAAAGATAGGGTGTAACCGAGTCCTGATTTTGGACAACCTACATATCCCGGGTTATAGGGAAATCAGGTCGCGTGTAGTTCAAGGAGAATGGTGGAATGATGAGTTGAGGAGTCGAGTGAGGTTCCGTCGAGGCTCCGGTCCGCGGTCCTGCTATTATATCAAAATAAAAAAGAAACTAAACAAGCCTATCAATTATGAGTTACAAGATTCCTATCTATGAGTCTTCAGAAACTTGATCTTGAGTCTTGATTGGTTCTTCATGCGGACTCTGATCTAAACCTTGATGCTCGCTAGCTGTAGGTACTAGTTCATTGTTCTATAGCTTCTTCTAATCAAAACGGGACTCTAATGCTTGTGGCTTCAGTCATGTCTTAGCATTCCACATCTTTTTAATTGCTTTTGCATTTTGGATTCACTTATTTTTTTTTTCTTTTATTCTGAATTGAGACTTCTTTTTTTGGTCATCTCGAACCCTGTGCCTCGAGGTAAAACCTACTCAGACACCAAAACAAACAATCGAACAAAATTTTTCTACCCCAGTTTGCACTAGGAAATTTTCGTGAGTTATTATAACAAAATTCTAAACTACTTATTTATTGAAAGTAATAAAAGTTCGGGAGTGGTGTACCCTAAAAATGTCATTTTTTTTCTTGGATTGTGTTCTTTTATTGTCAAAAGGATGTCTCAACTAAGGATTGTTGTACCTTATATTGAAAAAATGTGGCCAGGGAATGGGATACCCTATATTGGCAAAGATATCGGGGAATGGTGTACCCTTCATTTAAGATCAAAAAATCAACTAGGGAGTGGAGACCCTATGTTGAAAAAAGCGACTAGGTAGTGGAGACACTACGTCGAAAATAAAATCAACTAGGGAGTGGAGACCCTATGTTGGAAAAGACGACTAGGGAGTGGAGACCCTATGTCTACAATAACATCAACTAGGGAGTGGAGACCCTATGTTGCAAAAGCGACTAGGGAGTGGAGACCCTATGTCTAAAAATATCAACTAGGGAGTGGAGACCCTATGTCTAAAAATCATCAACTAGGAAGTGGGGACCCTATGTTAGAAAATCATCAACTAGGGAGTGGAGACCCTATGTCTAAAAATCATCAACTAGGGAGTGGAGACCCTATGTCTAAAAATCATCAATTAGAGAGTGGAGACCCTATGTCTAAAAATCATCAACTTGGGAGTGGAGACCCTATGTCTAAAAATCATCAACTAGGGAGTGGAGACCCTATGTTGGAAAATGCAGCTAGGGATTGGAGACCCTATACTACCATGATTTTTTTTCTTTCTTTTTAATTTCATATATTTTTTTAAGATAATGAGTAAAATGCGGGAAAGAGTTTTGAGAAGACTTCCCTTTTGCAGTAGTTGCTGCAAAACTATTTCTAGCCTTTGCGTAATTTCGTTTTGGTTGCACCTGCTTCTTGCAAGGTTGCTTTTGGATTGCACCTGTTTCCTTATTTTTTTTCAAACAAAGAACAATTTTTCAGTTTGAAACGGTGGTTGGTTTTGTGGCCTTGATTGTTTCAGTCACTTGGTCTCGGTCCTTTCAGTTGCAACTGGTTATTTCCTGAATATCGATTGCATTTCTAACCTCGGAGAACCTCTGGCTTTTTCGGACTTTGCCATGATGGTTAGTCATGTGGGACTTAACCTTTTCAACTTTTATTTTGCCCTTGTGGGCATTTGACCTTGAATTTCCTCTTTCAACAGTTTTTGATTTCGAAACATCGGCCAACATGGCCAGTTGGAGTCAACTTGATGCCCTTGCCGAGATTGGGTGCCTTTTCTTTTGCATATTGGCTTGTTTCAAAGAACCCTGTAAATCAGTCATGCCTTCCCTTCTTTGTCTTAGTTTCAGAATAGAGTTAAACCGCAAAGGATTCAAAGAAAAGCAAATAATGGAATGGACAATTGAATTTAGACAAGAGGTATCCCTTTCGTGGAAAAGAAAGAAGGACTTATCTGGAGTGTATACAGACTTCAATGAACATGACATGCCTCTTGGACTAGATGCCTTATCTGTGTAAACAGTCCAATTCTCAGAAATTCATCACAACTCTTGCTTTGAGACTGAGAAACTTTGCCCAGGACTGTGTCGATGCCAGTGACTGTGAGGATCCTCTTTTCGATCAGTGGTGCCTTTTGCGGGTTTTCACCAACTGGCCTCTCTCATTTCTCTTCTCACCATCGCCTTATAGTGCTCTTTGTGAGTTTTCACTAATAAGACTCTCTTATTTTCGAATTTCTCTGCTTACTATCGCCTTATGGTGCCCGTGAGGTTTTCACCAATAAGACTCTCTCATTTTATTTCTCTCATTTTGTTGTATCAGATCCGAGTAACTGTATCCTCCCATTTTGAATCTCTTTGCTGATTGATCGGAAGGACTTGAAAAGGATTTGGGTAAAAAGGATTTGGATTGAATTACAACTTTGGAACCTTTCAAACAAAACCATCACCAAACCATTATAACATCTGCCCCAGTTTCACTTTTGAGGGAATTTGGGTTTTTGTTTTGGTGTGACTGAACCTCAGAGAGAGGCTACCTACGTATCCTTTCGGAATCAAGTCAAACGTAGTTCAAGGAACTTTTTTTTTTTATCTTTTTTTTTCTCCTTTTCCGTAGTAACTTCCAGGTTCCAAAGAGGGTGATCAAAGAAACAAAAAAGGGTCAAACATAACACCTCTTGACCGCATCTGCATTGACAGCTGTTTCAGGGTCATTTCCTTCAATGTCTCCCAAGTACAATGCTCCTTTCGACAATATTTTTCTTATAATGTACGGACCTTTCCAATTTGGAGCAAATTTTCCTTTTGCTTCCTCATGATGCGGGAGAATACGTCTCAAAACGAGTTGCCCCACTTCGAATTTCCTGGGTCGCACTTTCTTGTTGTAGGCACGGGCCATTCTTTGTTAGTACAACTGCCCATGGCAAACTGCGGCCATTCGCTTTTCATCAATCATAGTTCATTTTTCCAATCGGGCCTTGATCCATTCATCATCCTCGATCTCGGCTTCAACAATGATTCGAAGAGAGAGAATTTCAACTTCTGCAGGTATTACGGCTTCAATACCATAAACCAATAAGTAAGGCGTAGCCCCAACTGATGTGCGCATGGTTGTGCGATATCCCAATAATGCGAAAGGCAGCTTTTCATGCCACTGTCTAGAACTTTGAATCATTTTCTTAAGGATCTTCTTTATATTCTTGTTTGCAGCTTCAACAGCTCCATTAGCTTTGGGCCGATAAGGGGTAGAATTACGATGCGTAATCTTAAATTATTCGCATACCTCCCTCATCAAGTGGCTGTTCAGATTTGCAGCATTGTCTGTAATGATAGTTTTAGGAATACCAAAACGACAAATAATGTTGGAATGCATGAAGTCCACCGCCGCCTTCTTGGTGACGGCTTTGAAAGTGACTGCTTCAACCCACTTTGTGAAATAATCAATGGCAACCAAGATGAATCTGTGCCCATTTGAAGCTTTCGGCTCGATTGGCCCAATGACATCCATACCCCAGGAAACGAACGGCCAAGGTGCTGACATAGGATGTAACTCTGAAGGCGGTGCATGAATCTGGTCACCGTGTATCTGACATTGATGACACTTCCGGACAAAACTGAAGCAATCCTTTTCCATGGTCATCCAGTAATAACCTGCCCGAAGGATTTTCTTTTTAAGGACATATCCGTTCATGTGAGGTCCACTTACTCCCGAATGCACTTCGTTCATGATCTTTTCAGTTTCTTGGGCATCTACACACCTCAAGAGATTCAGATCTGGAATTCTTTTGTACAAGATTTCTCCGCTCAAGAAGAAACCGCTGGCAAGCCTTCTAATGGTTCTCTTTTGGTCTCCACTAGCCTGTTCGGGATATTTCTTTATTTTCATAAACCTTTTGATATCATGATACCATGGCTGAACATCTTGTTCTATTTCAATTGTATTACAATAACCATGCCTCTCTCGAATTTGGATTTCCAGCGGGTCAATATGGACATTGCTCGGATACGGCAGCATTGAGGCCAAAGTAGCTAATGCATCAGCTAACTCGTGGAATCGAGGAATATACCTGAACTCGACGGACTTGAATCGTTTGCTAAGATCTTCCACATGTTGCCTATATGGGATAAGCTTGATATCTCGAGTTTCCCATTCACCTTGGGCTTGCCGAATGATCAAATCTGAATCTCCCGTGATTAACAATTCTTCCACATCCAGATCAACTGCCATATTCATGCCCATAATGCAGGCTTCATACTCAGCGGTGTTGTTGGTACAGAAGAACCGAAGCCGGGCTGTGGCCGGATAGTGCTGACCGGTGGGTGAAACCAAAATTGCCCCAATCCCGACACCTTTTGCATTTACAGCTCCATCAAAGAACATTTTCCAAGCATTGGTGTCTTCTGGAATTACTTCAACTGAATTTACTTCCTCGTCCAGAAAGTAAGTA
Source organism: Nicotiana tomentosiformis (assembly GCF_000390325.3). Taxonomy (NCBI): domain Eukaryota; kingdom Viridiplantae; phylum Streptophyta; class Magnoliopsida; order Solanales; family Solanaceae; genus Nicotiana; species Nicotiana tomentosiformis. The sequence continues at coordinate 101,619,704 of NC_090816.1, read as the reverse complement.
CTTAGGGGTTGGTATTCATCATCAATCGGGTTCTCTGCTAGATGATCCGCCAAGGCTTGAGCTTTCATCGCTGTACGGGTGACATAGACAATGTCGAACTCAGTGAGCAGGATTTGCCATTTTGCTAACCTTCCCGTGGGCATTGGTTTCTGGAATATGTACTTTAGAGGATCCATTCTAGTTATGAGATATGTGGTGTAGGCCAAAAGATAATGTCTGAGCTTCTGGGCAACCCAAGTTAGGGCGCAACAAGTTCTTTCCTACAAAGTATACTTGGCTTCATAAATGGTAAACTTCTTGCTCAAGTAGTATATGGTCTTATCTCTCTTCCCGGTCACATCATGTTGCCCCAGGACACAACCAAAGGAATTTTCCAACACTGTCAGATACAAGAACAAAGGTCTTCCTGGCTCGGGTGGAACCAACACTGGCGGATTTGACAAATATTCTCTGATCTTATCAAAAGCCTCTTGACATTCATCTGTCCATTTGATCACTGCATCTTTCTTCAGCAACTTAAATATGGGCTCACACGTGGTAGTAAGCTGAGCAATGAACCTGCTGATGTAATTCAATCTCCCTATCAGACTTGGTTCTCGGAGGTGGCAAATCCCGAATAGACTTTATCTTTGTCGGATCTAACTCAATAACCCTCCGGCTGACTATAAACCCTAGAAGTTTCCCAAATGGAACTCCGAATGCACATTTGGCTGGATTCAATTTCAAATCATACCTGCACAGAGGATCAAAGAACTTTCTTAGATCTTGCACATGGCCTTCTTGTGTTCTGGATTTAATGATCACATCATCCACATACACCTCAATTTCCCGGTGCATCATGTCATGGAAGATGGCAGTCATGGCTCTTATGTAAGTTGCCCCGGCATTTTTCAAAATGAATGGCATGACTCTGTAACAATAAGTGCCCCACGGCGTGGTGAAAGCCGTCTTTTCTGCGTCGTCCTCATCTATCAGAACCTGGTGATACCCAGCATAACAATCCACGAAAGACTGTATCTCATGTTTGGCATAGTTGTCAACAAAAATATGAATGTTTGGCAGTGGAAAGTTGTCCTTAGGACTTGCTTTGTTTATATCCCGATAATCAACACACACTCGGGTTTTTCCATCTTTCTTCGGCACTGGGACCACATTAGCCAACCACGTGGTGTATCGGACCACCCGAATCACACCAACTTTTAATTGTTTGGTGACTTCTTCTTTGATCTTATCACTGATTTCCGTTTTAAACTTTCTTTGCTTTTGTTGTACGGGTGGGTAACCGGGATAAGTTGGCAATTTATGTACTACCAAATCAACGCTCAAACCTGGCATATCATCATAGGACCATGCAAACACATCCTTGAATTCAAACAAAAGTTAGATCAATGCATCCCTAGTTCTTTCATCGGCGTGAATGCTTATCATGGTTTCTCGGACCTCTTCTGGACTGCCCAAATTAACTGGCTTGGTTTCATTTAAGTTTGGCTTAGACTTATTCTCAAATTCTTCCAATTCTCGATTTATTTCCCTAAAAGCCTCATCTTCATCATATTCTGGATCTTGATTCATTATTTCACAGTTAGACATCGTTTTAGGATCTGGGCATGAAGTCCGCAAGCATGTCATGTTATTTAAGTCCGCATTATTAGAACTGAAAAGGAAAAGATAAGAAAAATAGCAAAATTAGAATAAAGAAAAAGGAAACATTCATTGATGATGAAATATTGATTTCATTTCATTGAATTGAAGATAAGAGGGTTTACATCGAAATCAAAAGACAATAAAATAAAAACATTCGAGTTACACCCTGAAATAACTCGTAATGTAGAAAAGATGGCAAGACTGGACTACCGGGATTCCCGCCTGACAGGGATGGGGTAGCTTTCCAATTCTGAAGCTTGGCATTTGGCCCCATGTATAACACCTCAGCAGTGCTCGTTCCTTCCCCCGGCTGGCCCATGTGGGACTCATACAACATTCGTTTCATGGCTTCACAAATATCCTCAATCTCTTCAGCCGTGAAGGCCTCTTCTTCTTATTCTTCTACATATTTGGGATCAATAAATGACTTGGTGAGATGCGGAATGGGCTGAGCCAGGACCCACCCATTTTTCTTGCGCTCATCAGCCCATTTTCTATCAGCCTCTGTAGCTCGAAAACCTACGCCGAAGAGCTTCTCATTGGCGGTTGACGTAACGGGCTCTATGATGCCTTGTAGATATACCCCGAGCCCCTTTCCGGGCTTGTACCCATGTTTAATCATTTCAGTGGTGACCATGACCGAGGCATTAGATAAGCAAGGTTGAGGGAACGGGGCCCCTTCTTTGCATTGATCAGCAATCACAATTTTGAAGGCTTGGTAGACAATGTGCTCACTTCCATCTCTAGCTTCGAGACATGGGACTGAAGGGTCCCTGTAAATGGACTGTTCATCCTCCCCGTGGACAACAATTTCTTGGTTGTCATGTTCAAATTTGACCATTTGATGAAGAGTGGAGGGCACAGCTCCTGCAGTGTGAATCCATGGTCTTCCTAGGAGAAAATTATATGAAGTATCCATGTCCAGAACCTGGAAAGTTATTTCGAAATCCATAGGGCCAATGGTCAAAATCAAATCAATTTCCCCTATTGTGTCTCGTTTGACACCATCAAAAGCGCGCACACATACATTGTTTGGTCGGATTCTTTCTGTTCCAATTTTCATCCTCTGGAGCATTAAGAGAGGGCAAATGTCGACCCCAGACCCACCATATAGCATGACTCTCTTCATATAATAACCTTTGCATTTGACAATCAAGTGAAGGGCTTTGTTATGGGCGGCTCCCTCTTGGGGCAAATCATCACGGCTGAAGGAAATCCTATTAACTTCAAAGAATTGTTCAGCCATTCTTTTCAGTTGTTCAACTGAAGTTTCAACCGGGACATATGCCTCGTTCAATGTTTTTAGGAGTACCTTCTGATGTTCATTTGAGCTAATAAAAGGAGAAAAAAGTGAAACCTGGGAAGGAGTCTTCCTGAGCTGGTCAATTATTGCATATTCCGAAGTTTTCATTTTTCGGAAAAACTCTTCTGCTTCCTCAGAACTCATAGGCTTCTTAGGCGGAAACCGTTTATCCTTGCTCAGTTTTAACATCTTTTGCTCTTCTGGGTTGTGGTACTTCCTAGGTTGGTTTATTTCGTTCACCTCTCCCATAATCTCTTTCCCCTTATAAGTAACCACTATTTTGCTATAATTCCAGGGGACCGCAGTGGGGTCTCTCATAGGGTTCTGTGGTGCACGGCTAATAACCACAGGTTCATTCAACCTTGGTGAAATTACCGGCCCCCGCGCCACATAAGTCCCTTTTGGCATATACAACTTTGGCACATTTAGCGTGACTTTCCTCTGCTCAAATCTTTTGGGAGTGTTCAACATGAGTTGTTCTTTCCTTGGGGCCCTAGGAACATAGAGAATTGCGTCCTTAGCAGGTGCTGCCCCAGTATTTGTTTCTGCAATTTGAGGAGTTAGAGTGATTTTCTTCTCATTTCTGGCTTGTTTCACCGCCGCTTTAGGTCTTGACTCTGAATCAACAATGGCGATGATAGCTTTCAAAGCTGGATAAAACTCTTTATCATCACAAATCATTCCAATGACCGTCCCGTTGTTATGAGTCGGTAATGGATTGTTAGTCACATTGGGGACTTCCTCGTCCCTCAGCACCACTCGTTTTTGTTCTATCAAATTCTCAACGGCTCTCTTGAGAGTCCAACAATCCTCCGTATCATGACCCTCTGCCCCTGAATGATAGGCACACCTAGTACCGTGCCGGTATGATGGAGATTCTGGATTTTGCCGGTTTGGAGGCACAAGTTGCAATAGACCCATCTGGACTAATTTTGGAAACAAGCTAAAGTAGGACTCACCAATAGGGGTGAAGTCGTTTCTCCTAGGATGCTCACGAAGGCGTGTATTATGTTGGTAATTGTTTTGTAGGGGGCGGGGGTTATATGGAGCTTAGTAAGGATGCTTATTTCTGGGAGGTGGAGCTCGGTTTTGGTTGTAGTGTTGTTGTGGCCGTGTATAAGGTTGGGCATTCATCACCGTATAGGGAGGCGGTGCCACGGCATATGCTGCATCTTGATGGGGGTAGTAGTGTTGTGGGGTTCTGGAAGGCAGGTAAGAATGATCGCGGGATCGATGGGGGCCTCTCAAACCTGAAGTCATCATGGCTCCTTCTTCCCTCTTCTATCGATTTGTTAAACCTCCGGAGCCGTTCTGGATGGCTTGGGAGGTGGCTCTCAAAGAAGATTGACTTATGATTCGGCCAGTTTTCAAGCCATTTTATACCATTTCTCCGATTTTTATGGCCTCTGCAAAAGGTTTGCCCAATGCAGACATCATGTTCTGAAAGTAATCGGCCTCTTGGGCCTGGAAGAAAACATTGACCATTTCTGCCTCATCCATAGGCGGTTTCACTCTGGATGCTTGCTCACGCCACTTGATAGCATATTCACGGAAGCTTTCCGCGGTTTTCTTCTTGAAATTGGTCAGAGAATTCCTATCTGGAGCTATATCAATATTGTATTGAAATTGCTTGACGAAATCTCGGGCCAAGTCATCCCATATATGCCAATGGGAGATGTCCTGATCTATGTACCATTCTGACGCAATTCCGTCAAGCTCTCCCCGAAATAGGCCATCAAAAGTTCTTCTTTTCCACCTTCCCCTCTTAGCTGATTGCAATATCTTTTCAAACTAGCGATCGGGTCTCTGTGCCCGTCGTACTTTTCGAATTTTGGTGTTTTAAAACCAACGGGCAAATGAACATGAGGAAACATACACAGATCGGAGTAGGAGACACTCTTTTGGCCACTCAGGCCTTGCATGTTCTTCAGACCTTTTTTGAGGCTTTTCATCTTCCGAACCATCCCTTCTTGCTCGGGGTTTCTCATAGCTCTTTCCTATTCCATAGGAGACTCAAACTGTGGGTGCTAACGGTAAGAGTTTAGGGTAACATGAGCGTTGTCTAGCTGAAATTGCAGGACTTGAAAAGTGAAAGCTGAAGGCTCGAAGCATGGCCTGGGAACTGTTGGTTGTGCCGTAGTAGAGACTGGTGGTGCGGTGAATAATGTAGAAGGTACCCCTGAAAACGGTGCCTGGGGGCGAATCTCAGAAGGCATACCGGTGAAATTGGCCGATATAGTGGGGTACCCAAACGGGATGAATGGGTTTGTTATTGGGATGGGGACATTAGAGATTCCACTCGTCCTGGGAAGCAGTTCAGGAAATCCGGGGATTATACTGGGCGGTTCTTTGCCATTAGACCAAGCGTCCCACATTTCTAACCTGCGGACGCGCAGCCTCCTATTTTCCTCAGTGGTTGCGGACTCTGACTGTGGAATAGCCGATACAGGACTATCCTCAGGCTCAATAATTGGTTGATGACTTTCAGAGGCCATAGGAACACTGCCTTTAGATCTCGTGAAGTACGGATGGGAAGCCAGATTACCACAAAACCAACCACCTAAACAGGACCTTTGATATTTGCACACACAACAATCTGGTTAGTTTGAGATATTTAAGAGATAAGGAATTGCATATTGGGGATGCAATGCACTTAAACAATTAAATATTTCTAAATGTCTTTGCAACGGCTGTATATTTTATCCCGGCTTTACTATCTCTTTTTCAAATTTCGAATACTTATTTCTTTTTCCTTCCCTTATTGTTGTTTTTGCTCTTTTATTTTTCACTCTTTTTTCTTTCTTGTTCACTCAATTTCCCTTCTTTTTCTCTCTTTTTCTTTATTTTTCACTCAGATTGTCTATAGCTACGATCGAATCCGATGGGGATTGCCTACGTATCATGACGCCGCATGAATCAGATCATTACGTAGTTCAGGAAATAAATGCAGAATAAAAGAAAAGAAAATTTTGGTTTTTGGTTTTTTTTTAATATTTCATTAAATAAAATCTTTTTGGGTTTTTCTATTACAAAGATTTTGGAAATACTGATGATTAAACATACATACTCAAAACAAAAAAAACAGACTCAAAAAGGTAAAATACAGACTCAAAGCAAAAAATAATAAATAAAAAAAATCAGGAATACATAAGAACCTCTAATAATACTCCGGGGCCCCGTGGTACATCAGTCGGTCTCGACGTGGGCCTGCGTGCAATCTTTTCTTGAAGGTACTCTAAATCATCCATCACATGACGGACAAAAGTCATCACAGAAGTAAAGAACATGGGCCTGGTCATATCTTCGCATTCATGGCATTTCATTGCAACACAATCAATGATTTCTTTAATCCTCATTCTAATGACGCCCTTTTCTTGGAGCAAGCGTCCAATTTGCTGAGATCGGGCCTCCAACACTTGTGTGGCCGTATGGTTTTGGTCTTGCAATTGTTGTATGACTTCTTCCAATCGGGAAATCAATGTATAGAAATGCTCTCTTTCAACTTTGAAATCCTTTGTCTGTTGGACCATTTTATTTTCGAGATTAGTCAGCTTTTCCCTTAAGATCGCGACCCCTCTATCATACTTTTGCTTTAAATGCTGAACACACCTTGCCCGTTCTTCTGTATTATTTGCCAATTTTGCCCGAGCTTTTGCCAATTCATCCTCGGCCTTTGTCAAATCAAACCCATAATCATGAACTTTCCGCCTCAGATTGCTTATGAGTCTTTCATTTTTTTTTGCTTTTTACCGGGTTTTCAGCAACTATTTTTATTTTTTGAATCTGAGCTCGGAGGGCTTCATTTTCTCGGGCCAACCTTTTCTTTTCTCCTTCATCCTCGGCAGCCTGCAAACTACTGTTAAATTTGAGGTTATTAATTTGATCCTCTAGCTTGCTTATGGTGGTCCGGTATTCCTTTTCTTTAGCTAACCAAACCCACTGTTCTCGCGCTCCATCGGTGAATTGTTGGACATGGGGTCTTTTGGCAGGCTGTTCTGTCTCTTGATCGACTCGAACTCTCTTACCATACCAGGTTGTGTAGTTAGATTCTACTTCACCCCAGGAACAATCTCGTACTTGAGTCTGTGGCTCCAGAAACCTACATTGGTGCCAAATCTGGCGAACCTTTTCTTCTAGGAATGCGGCTTTTGGGCATAGTTCAATAACCTATGGACTCAAATCTTCATCATAAGGGACTGTTTGGTATCTTCCCAATTGGCGTAGGACTCGATGCGGAGCATATGGCTGAATACTCCGAAGTCCCATCAATAAAAGAAAGCACACTCCGGCAGACATGTAAATAACCTCGTTGACCATGAGCCAACTGAAAGTCTACTCAATTCGGTTTGCGGTCAAAAAACCCAAATACACGATAGAGCTCGATAGATTTCTGCGAGAATCATCGGTATAAGAGTGTCGTTGGCCTTTTTGACCATAAAGTCGTCCATTCCTGCAAGTCATAGCTCTATATGTCTGTCACTCCTTGGGCATATTAGAGTGCCTAAAAAGGCAACTACAAAGGCTAAACCTCTGCGTGCTTCCCATTTGTTTTTATTTCCCTGATGACTCAAACCATTGTCCGGAGCCTCAAATCCTCGGGGATCCCCATACCGGCTGTATAAGAAGTGGAATGTGCAAAATCCTTTGGCCAAATTTCCATCTTTAACCTGCCGGCTAATGCTCATAAGGTCCAAAAACTTATGAGGAGTTACAGGTCTTGGTACTACTGGATATCGGTGCCTGAGATTCCCGTCAAGACCAACATAACCTGCCATCTCTTCTAGCAAATGGGTCAACTCAAAATCAGAGAAGTGGAAAACATTGTGCGTCGGGTCCCAAAACGGTATCAAAGCTTCAATTATATCAACCCTTGGTTTAATTTTTAGAAGCCCGGTGAGCCCACCTAAAGCCTTTGTCATATAAAGCTTGCTGACCTCCCCCAGGTCATTCCACTACATGTGGAGTCCCAGTGGAATCTCATCTATGACCAGAAAAGGTACATTCTTAACGGTGCTCATTCTGCACACAAATTGGGGACAAAAATCAAAACCGACACATTTTCCAAAAACACAAAGTGGTTAATTTTAAATCGACACTCTAAGGCCTACGGATGTCGGCAAGTATACCTTGAAGTCTCCAAATCCGAGCTCGACTCACTGGTGTCTAAGACTGGTAAGAGGTACCTGGATCTGCACAAAAAGATGTGCATGTCACACCTCCTTTTTTTCGAGGGGATAGGGAATTTTTCCAATTTAAGTGACATTATTCGAAATGGGATTATTTATTTATTCAGAGTCGCCACTTGGAATAATTTATGGTGTCCCAAGTCACCAATTTATTTTAGAATCCCAAATCGAGGAAATTTGACTCTTATTTTTGGTCTGCGAACACAGAAGACAGGGTAAGGAATTCTGTTAACGTGGGAGAAGGTGTGAGGCACTACCGAGTTCTGTGGTTTTAGCACGGTCGCTTAACAATTAATACTTGGCGTAATTATCTGATTTATACATATTTTAAACCCATTGTGCATTTTTGTCTTTTACCGCTTTTTAATATTTATGGAATTTATTTGAACAAGTCGCGATGTCGCACACTTGTCGTTTTGGTACACATTGCAAACCGCGGCACGTGAAACGCACCCGCAATTTACAACATGTTTATTTTTATCATTATTTGAAGTTATGGTCAAGTCCCGTGAAATGCGCACTTGAATTGGGATTTACGTATCATGACTATGCCACAGGAACCGTACCCATAGTCACGATGATTTATTATTAATCGCGCCTAAATCAAGCTACGGTGTTCGAATATTATTCAATTACTAATTTTGATATTATTATAAGGTCATGAGGTATGTATATTGTTATGGAGGAAATGAAGTAAATTAATTATGGAAAAATTTGGCTAGCTTATGAATGTTTATTTGTTTTTGGTCATGTGCAACAATTAGCCCATAAATACGCTAGGGAAGTTCAATTAAAGTGTTACACCAATCATGGCCCAACCTAATCTCTTATAATTTTACTGCTAACCAATATTTGAAATTAGACTAAATTTATGGCAGGAAACAATAGATACAGGCAGGATCAATTTACTCACTAAGATAGGAGATCAAAATGATACTAAAGCATGCTAAAATGGAAAGCCATTACTTCATTGAATAAACAAGAAAAGTAACGAATTAATCAATAAAATTAACCGTATGAACTACTAAAAAGGACAATAAATTAATCTTAACAAATACTCAACATGAGAACAAATTAATCTTAGCACACTCAGATGCGAACTCGATCATATCATACTCAAAGTTAAATTAAAATAAAGTAACCCAAAACATTAATGAGAAAAAAAAAATAGAAAGAGAAGTGAACCTTTATATTGATGATTGTGGATTTAAATTACAATCACTCAATGATCGGATAGCTCTCAACTGGACCCTTCGGACCACGGAAAACTCAAACAGCAAATCACAACTTGCAACCTCAATCGACCTTGCAAAACTAACGATTTAGTGGCTATTTTTGGAGTTTTTTTTTGGGGGGGGAGGGGGGAGGGGTTAATGATGGCTCAAAAGTGGTCAAGGGCTGGTGGTTTTGGGGTGGTGAAGCTACTGGATTTTTCGAAAGAAAGCCGAAAAAAGAATGACACGAGTAGAAATTTCCTTATCCTAGAAGAAGAAAAATAAAATTTTCTCAATTCCTTCCTCCCTATTTTTTCCTTTTTCTCTCTCTCTTTTTTTCATCACATTTCTCTTCTATTTATAGAAAAAAATTTCGGAATTTTCAGATTTTTTTTTATTTTTATTTTTTATTTTTAATTAAAAAGAATTTCCACTTCCCATTTTTCTTATTTTTTTAAAAAAATAATTCCCCACTTTCCTTTACTTTTATTTTTTAATTTCTTACTTTTTTTACTTTTAATATATTTAAAATTCCACTTTTTTACTTTTCTTTTTTTATTTTTCACTTATTTTAGTTTTCTTTTTTTATTTCCCACGTACTTTTACTTTTTAAAAAAAAAAATCAGATACCCTTATTTTTATTTTTTAATTCCAAATTTATTTTACTTTTCATTTTTTAAATTTTCACATTCTTTTACTTTTATTTTTTTAATTTTCAACTTTCTTTTACTTTTTTTATTAAACAATTTCTACCTACTTTTACTTTTACTTTTTAATTTTCTATTTCTACTTTTCCTATTTTTTAATTCCCATCCGAAATTTGTTTTAAAAAAAAAATTAATTTTTATTTATTTTCGGTTTTTAATTCATTTTATTTAAAAATAAAGATAAAAATAATAATAAAAATAATACTAATAGTAATAATTGACCTTTTAAATTATTAATAATTTTTCTCTCTCTCTATATATATATATATATAAGTGTAACAAAGCTAAAAAATATATATTAAATTCTGAAAATATTTACATAGTAGAAGGTGATAAAAATTCAAATATAATCAAAAATTAGGTGCTCACAGTGCAAAAGCGTAGCATGAGTACACCACAATAGTACTCAGTAAGTGCCAAGTCTAACCTCGGCAGAGTAGTGACGAGGTCAGGTCAAGGTCCTCAAGTGCCCAATACCACAACTTGCCAAAGAAGTCAACAATAATAGTGTTTCCACAATAAATAGCCCATGGCTCAACCACAATATGCACAAGAGTCTCAACAATAGCAACCGAAAGTGAATAACTCAACAAGAATAGTATTTCAATAATTTACAACATTGCCTCAATGTGAATCACAACTATTATAACTCAATACCAAATTCAACATCAAGAATATTCCAAGAAATAACAACTTCAAGTAAAGGAACTCAATCGTTAAACAATGAATAAGAAATGGAGTGAAAAAGACAATAAGCAAGTAAGAGATAAGACAAGTAACAACGATGTCAAGTAAAGCATGTGAAGATAGACTAATGATGACGATTATAACATATTATGGCAACTCAATTAAATGCATAAAAGAAATCTACATAACTAAAACCGGTGAATTACCACATTTAGCCCGTGTACACACTCGTCACCTTTTGTACACGATTTTCACATATCATAATTGTCACAAAACAATACCAATCCTAAGGGGTAATTCTCCCACAAAAAGTTAGGCAAGACACTTACCTCAAAAAACGTTAACCCAATCCACTAGTAAGCCTTTCCCGCGATTATACAACTCCAAACGGCTCGAATCTAGCCAAAACAACTTCATTCCATAAATACAAACTATAAGAAGCTATTCCGAATAATAAAGTTGTAATCTTTAAAGAGAATTAAAAATTCAACCCAGGCCCGAGTCCAACCATACAAAATTACTCAAATACGACTTCAAATCGCCTTTCAAATCCCCAAAATTTAGTCTAAGAAGTTTCACAATTTTTTCCAAATTTTCCAACTCAAATCACTAATTAGATGACAAAAATAACGATGGATTCATGTAATATATCCTAATCCGAGTTAGAATCACTTACCCCGATGATTTCCTTGAAAATCCCTCGAAATATCACCACAAACCGAGCTATCTAGGTGCAAAAGATAAAAATGAGATAAAACCCTCGACCTAAGCCTTTTCTGCCCAATGATTTGAGCTTCTGCGGGCTCACTGTCACACCTGCGACGCTGCACATGCAAAAAATCCATTGCAGGTGAGGTTCCAACTAATGCCATGAAATTGCACTTCTACGGACCAATTGCTCGCACCTGCGAGCCCGCTTCTGCAGAGTCACGACCGCACATGCGGTCCTTCACAAGCTCCCCACAGTTCTGCTTCTGCGCAAGAACCATGGCGCCTGCGGATGCGCATCTGCGCCCAGATGTCCGCACCTACGAACCCAGGCCCGGGCTACCCCTTTCTGCTTCTGCAACAACTAAAGCTTTAGCAACACTAAGTCTAAACGATTTCAATCCGATTCACAACCGGAGCCCCCGGGACCCGTACGAATATACCAACAAGTTTCAATACACATAACGGACCTACTCAAGGCCTAAAATCACATCAAACAATATCGATTCTATGAATCGCAACTCAATTCAAGCCTATTGAAACTATGAACATCCGACTTCCAAAACTAACGCCGAATCATACCAAAACAACTCTGATTGACTCTAAATTTTGCACACAAGTAATAAATGACATAACAGACATGTTCCAAATTCTGGAATTGGAATCCAACCCCGGTATAAATAAAGTCAACTCTCGGACTAACTTCTCAACCTTCCAAACCTTCAACTTTCTAACTTTCGCCAATTCAAGCCGAAACGAACTACGGACCTCCAAATCAATATCCGGACACACTCCTAAGTAAAAAAAATTACCATACAGAACTAATGAAACAATCAAAACTCCATTGAGGAGCGGTCTACACAAAAGTCAAACTCTGGTCAATTCTTTCAACTTAAGCCTCCAACTTAGGGACTATGTGTCCCATTTCACTCCGAAACTCACCCGAAACCAAAAACAACTACCCCCGGAAAGTCACATAACCATACTACAATATAGAGGAGGAAATAAATAGGGGATCGAGGCTAAAATACTCAAAAAGACCGACCGGATCGTTACATCCTCCCTCTCTTGAATAAACGTTCATCCTCGAACGAGTATAGAAATATACCTGAAGTGGTGAAGATATGAGGATAACGGCTCATATCATGCTCGGTCTCCCAAGTCACCTCCTCGACTAGTTGACCCCTTCACTGAATCTTCACTGAAGCAATGCTCTTTGACTTCAACTTTCGGACCTGCCTGTCCAAAATGGCCACCGGCTCCTCAGCATAAGACAAATCCTTGTCCAATTGGATTGATCTGAAGTCTAGAACATGAGACGGATCACCGTGATACTTTCGGAGCATAGAAACATGGAATACAGGATGAATTGTAGCTAGACTAGGTGGCAATGCAAGCTTGTAGGTCACCTCACCAATCCTCTCAAGAATCTCAAAAGGTTCGATATACCTAGGGCTCAACTTGCCCTTCTTCCCAAACCTTATGTCACGCCCCAAACCCGGGGAGGCATTGCCAGCACCTGATACCATACTCAGCCAAACACTCTATAACTGTGAACTCTGGAGGGGTAACCCTCAACTTAGGCCTACGAGGCCTACCTGCAAACTGACAATACCAATCAAGGTCGATGAGGCCATAGACTGAATCATCTGAAAATAACGTCTTTCTTATTTTAGGGGTAAACTTAACCAAAAGCTCATACGTATAACTATGCAGGCCGACAAGGCCACCATGAACATCTACCGATATACAAAACATAGTCTGCAAGCCTTTAGAGATAACTGAACTGTATTATGGTCGGGACAGGGCCTCGACCTACCCATCAAACCTGTATATATAAAATGGACTCCATGGTCTAGACCTAGTAAATTCGAGTAAGTAGAGCTTACCAACTAAGATGATGTTTGACTTTGTCTGCTGGGAAGTTCTTTCTAGCTATCTATCAGGACCTACAGGCATGAAATGCAGCATCCCCGGCAAAAGGGACGTCAGTACGAAATAATGTACTGAGTATGTAAGACAATAGAATAACTAAAAGCTTAACTGAATTGATAACATAATAACTGAAAGCAGTTGGAATTCAAAGATGATCTGAAGATATGCTTACCTGTTGATACTAACTCAACTCTCTCAATATAGTAAGTGAAATAGTTGTCCGACCCTATAAGGCTCGGTTTGTGTAACTGCTTTGCCGTAGTAGGCCCGCTCATAGGCACTCGGCCATACTAGGCTCTATATATCGGCCATTCTGGGCTTGCTCATAGGCGCTCGGCCATAGTAGGCTCAGTATATAACTTACCATCTGATCAGAGGTTGCCCAATAGGGGCTTGCCCACCGATTATAGCTCGATGGTGGTGAAAATACTGTAATACTCTGTGTGTGTGTGTGTATGTGTGTGTGTGTGTATATATATATATATATATATATATATATATATATAGACCCTCTGTTGACTGGAAGAAGACAATACTTAACTGAATATAAAGTCCCGATAAGGGAGAATATGATAACTTATGAGACTAGGATAATGTACATAAATTCAGGAATATGACCTTCTCTTTATGTCTCGTTATCAAACACATGTAGTTACGGGATCATGCCAAAATGAAGGAAAGGTTTAGCCTTAACATACCTTAACTCTATTGAGTCCTTAATACCTTCCAAGCAATTCTTCAAATAACTCAACTCAATCTACCATAGCATAAGGAGATTCGAAACCAATGCCGAGTAAAGGCTAAGTCTGCAACTTAAACTAGTAGCTCGTTTATGTAAATTTGGCTACATCTCCCTTGTAACAAGGGCCTCCTCCAATACCATATACCAAAAACAACAACCATAGCAATTCAATAAGAACAACATCAATAATAGGGTACAAAATATTTCATTAACAAGTCATCAACATATCACGACGAGCGACAAGCTCTGATTGAATCCCTTTAGCACCCTTCAACCCCATTATTATTCATTCTTGAACTTAGTAATATATCCAGTATAATAACTAATACCTTTTAAAGGATTTCCAACCTTACTCAATTTTAAAGTTACCCTAAATAGCCCAACACAAGATAATATCACTGTCGACAACTTCCAATTGCTTTATAGCCATTTCCTTTTCTAGTTACCAATTTCCTCAAGAAGATTGACAAGTAAACCAACATAATCATATTAAAAATATCATAGCCAACTTATTTTCCATAATTTCCAGCCACTTAAAGTTCATAAGAGCAACTATTAAATCAATCAATCAAGAACAACAACATCTCAAGTTAATCCAAGTGTTATCTTATAGTTTATCATCCTAACAACTTAACTAACCTACAAGAAAGCTTAATCACAATTAATAGGCTGTTATAATCAACTTAGAAAGTAGCAACAACTTGAAATTTCAGCCAAACACAACCCACAATTATCGTCAATGACAACACACCCTCAAAGAGGTGTTGCTCTTCACTAGAACTAACTTTTGATGTTGAAATATGGTGTAATCACTTCAAAACCTTATGGTATCTGTTTAAGAGGGTTAGGAGGAGTATAGGGACGATGTTGGGTTGAAAAATGAGAAATAAAGGTCGTCCAAATCGTTTTAAAGTGAAGTAGGTCGACCACCGCCTAAGTGGATCCCATTGGGAGCTGCTTGCGCAGTCTCGCGAAAACGCAAATATCTCTCTACTCCGATATCGTATCGATAAATGGTTTAATGCGTTAGAAACTAGACTCGTAGATATTCAATTTGCCTGAAATGCTCAGTTACATTAGATCTAATTTTCAGCATATTTATGAATGTAACTTATGATGACCTTCGCCAAGTTTTGTTCCACAAGTCGCTTGACTTCAAAACATAACATACGACTATCATATGACTAAAAAAAACTCATCACATAACCTCCTTGTAATGCTAAGCACCCTAGTCTCACCCCAAAAGTACATGTTATAACATTCCCAACTTGTCGACTTTCGACGAAACTTATTTTCTTCAATTCGTTTAGCTTCTAAGCCTTCCAACCCTCTTGTTACTTGGCATTCACGATCTTAAATATTTGTAACCTCCACGGTAACATGATTAACTTACTTTATAAACTTTTCAAAGATGATCTCATTTCTGAGCTTACATAAATCGACTTACGACGTACTCTTACGTACGAAAACATAGGGTGTAGCACATCGTAACACCCTTCATGGGCGAAACCCGGAGTAAGACCCACTCTCCAACCATAAATACAACATCACGAACCTTCCGATCCGCATAACTCTTATGTCTGGATTGGGTTGTACGAAGTCGATCCTGAATCAAATTAACCTTTTTCAAAGCACCTTGAACCAAATTAGTACCCAATAGCCTAGCCTCACCCGGCTCAAACCAACCCACCAAAGACCGACACCGCCTCTCATAAAGGCATCATACGGAGCCATCTAAATACTCAATTGGTAGTTGTTGTTGTAGGCAAACTCCGCAAGCAGCAAGAACTGACCCCAAGAACCCCCAAACTCCATAACACAGGCACGAAGCATATCCTCCAATATCTGAATAGTGCTCTCGAACTGCCCTTCCGTCTGAGGGTGGAATGTCGTACTCAACTCAACTTTTGTGCCCAACTTATGTTGTATGGCTTTCTAGAAGCACGATGTAAACTGTGTACCCCGATCAGAGATGATGAATATCGGCACGCCATGAAGTCGGACAACCTCGCGAATATAGACCTGAGCCAGCTGCTCTGAAGAATAAGTAGTCACCACTGGAATGAAATGAGCCGATTTGTTCAACCTATCCACAATCACCCATATTGCGTCAAACTTCTTCTGAGTCAGTGGGAGCCCAACAACGAAATCCATGGTAACTCGCTCCCATTTTCACTCAGGAATCTCAGGCCTCTGAAGCAACCCACCTGGCCGTTGATGCTTATATTTCACCTGCTGACAATTTAGGCACCGGACAACATACTCCACTATGTCTTTCTTCATCCCCCTCCACTAATAGTGCTGCCTCAAGTTCTGATACATCTTAGCGGCACCCAGATGAACTAAGTACTGCGAACTGTGGGCCTCCTAAATAATCAACTCACGCAACCCATCCACATTAGGAACACATCGTCGGCCCTGCATCCGCAACACACCGTCATCCCCAATAGTAACCTCCTTGGCATCGTCATGCTGAACCGTGTCTTTGAGGACAAGCAAATGAGGGTCGTGTTACTGATACTCTCTGATACGATCATATAGAGAAGACCGAGAAACCACGAAGCCAAAACTCGACTCGGATCCGAAATATCCAATCTAACAAAATGGTTAGCCAAGGCCTGAACATCCAATGCCAATGGACTCTCTGTTGTTGGTAGCTATGCTATACTGCCCAAGCTCTCTGCCTTTCGACTCAAGGCATCGACTACCATATTGGCCTTCCCGGGATGATATAGAATGATGATATTATAGTCCTTAAGCAACCCTAACCACATCCACTGCTGCAAGTTAAGATCCTTCTATTTTAACAAATGTTGTAGACTCCGGTGGTCAGTATAAACCTCACAAGGGACACCGTACAAATAGTGCCACCAATTCTTCAAAGCATGAACAATAGCTACTAATTCCAGGTTGTGGACATGATAATTCTTCTCATGTACCATCAGCTGTCTAGACACGTAGGCAATCACCCTACCGTCTTGAATCAACACCGCATCGAGGCCAACACGTGATGCATCAGAGTACACAGTGTAAAACCCCGAACCTGTAGATAAAAGAGTGTTATTACTATTATCTATTGGAAGGTATGAGGATGCGATCTGGTGTGATGTGATTCCCATGAATAATTATCATATCTTGTTGGAAAAGCCATGGTATGCCTATAGAAGAGCTTCATATAATATGAAAAAATATAGATACTCTTTTGAGGTTAACAGGAAGAAACTTATTCTTGGACCTTTGACTCCCTCACAAATTTATGAAGATGAAAAGATTGTTAAAGAGAATATAAAAAAATATGAGAGAGAAAAGAATGAGAGGAGTAAGGGAATGCAGGTTGACATCCCAACAGAGGAAAAATGAGAGATTGTATTGAGTGAAGAGAATGGGATGTCAATGGAGAAAAAGAGTGAGCTTGAGGGAAAAGAAAAGAGAGAAGGCAATGAGATAAGAAAAGTCTTTAAGGTAGAGAGAGAAAAACAAGAGGGTTTGAGTAAAGAAGAAAAAAAAACTTTAGTGAGAGAAAATAGGCTAAGGGTGAGGGAAAAGTTAGTCTTGTGATAAAAGCCAAAGAGAGTGTAAGCAAGAAAATATTTTCTTTGCTTCCTAACCTATTAAATCTTTCTTGTTTTAGTTCTTGTGATTTTGTGCAGCCATATGTAGAAAGACCTTTTGAAAGGGGAGGTGAGGCACAAGAGATGGTAGCAAAGGATACAATCGGATTCCAAAATGAATTTAGCGAAATCAATTCTTGTTGGATGGTGGAAGATAAAAGCTTGGTTAATTTCTTTGTTGTTGAACCTTTTGACTATTTTGATCCTTATTTACAGGTTTATAACATGGAGTTCCCTAAAGGCATTGCTATGTTAGAGCCATTGCATAAGAGAATAAAAGGTGATGTTGTTCCATTAGTAAATAAGTCCAAGTATGGTATGTATAATTGGTTCATTCACATTCTTGGCCTTTCTAGAACACCTAAGGTATTTTTGGAGGTAATGAACTATACTCTTATTTCTTATGTTGGTGACTTTCTAATTTTTGTGGATGATGATATTTTGATGCATATCAAGTCATTAACTATAATATCTAAGTTAAAGTGCAAGAGTAATTTGCTTCCTTTTGAAATTGAGTATGACATAGATGATTATGCATTCCAACTTGGTATAAAGAGGCATGAAATTTATGAGAAGAGGCTTGCTAATGAGTTAAAAGTTCTTTCTTCTCTTATTTAAGTGTCTAATGAGTTTTCATGTGATAAATTGCTAGAATGTGAGTTTTGTTATTTGATGGGAAGTCATTCCTCTAGTCATGTTGATTGTGAGCCTATAAAAGTGTTTGCTACTAGTAAAGAGGATGTGCATGATTATTGTGACGTTAGTGATCAAATACTCTTTCATGAATCTATCTATGACTCTTTCTGTGACAGTTTGAGCAATCATGTAGAATCCATTGATGTTGCGAATATTATTGGGGAAAGTTATAATCATGAGCTTGAATGTATTGAAATTTATATTTTGGAATTTATGGGTTCTTCTGACCTTTTTGAGAATTTATGTGCTTCTTTGAATAACTTACATGTAGAAGAATCCATTTGATTTATAATTGATACTTGGCTATATCATAAAAGTGTATTATTTGATACATGTGGCAGAGATACTTGTGTTAAATGGATGCATGACCAATATTTTGTAATTTCTTTGGCATGCACATGTTTGGACTACCTTATTGACAAGATCGCATTGCAAATTTCATTACATAGTGTATCTAAGAGAGGTTTTTATTGGACAACTCTAAGTAGGCATAAATTTTATTGGGATGATGATGTCCATATGCTTTATAAAGGAGTATTTACACCTATTAGGCTTAATTGGGTTAAGTGGACACATGGTCACTATCTTGTTTTATTCCTACCATTTTTTCAGATTAGTGGATGCCATTTACTAGTGCGTGACTTATTTTTCTTGCAAGGTCGAAATTTGAGGACGAATCTTTTTCAAGAAGAGGGGAATGATAGCATCCTAGGAAGCTCAAATCTATTCAAGGACAAGAATGAGGCTTTGGAATCTCAAAGAGGGCCTTTAACAAGATGTCAAGCTAAAGAGTTGCAAAACAAGGTCATTAGACTTCAAGTGCAAATAAAAAAATTGTTAATTGGGATGGAGAGCTCAAGGATAAAAGGATATGAGTTGTCTAGGTATTATAATTATTTTATGGTCCGAATTCATGTCCAAGAAAAGGTGGATTAGATCCCAAGAGACATCCTCTGAAGAAGGTCCAAATCAGGCCACTATTGGACCTATTTGGCACCTAAAAATATGTCTAAACTTGCAGCCCAATAAGTCCTACATGAAGCCACATTTTTATAACATGAAAAAGACTTACTTGCTGCCCAAGAAAGGTTAAATAGGCGTGATAGAAGTTGGGTACAAGTTGGTGCCAAGTTGCTTGCAAGTTGCCTTCAAGATTTTCAAGATCCTATCCATGATTGATTTGGAACTTTCAAGATTCTATCCAAGATTGGTTTTAACTTATTTCCATATATTTTGCTTTCCTAGGTAGTAAAGGTTATGTTTTCCATTTCCTAAGATTGTTGGAGTTACTTTCCAAGATTGACTTGGTTTTTGTTTCCTAGTATTTTTCCTTTTCCTAAGGTATTTGGACTTGTTGTCCAAAGTAGTTTAGGACTTTATTTCTTTTTTTAGGTAGGAATTTCGTGACCCCCTCTCTATATAAAGGGGTGTCTTCTTTGTTTTTAGATTTTAGATGATTATAGACTATTATCAATAAAAATTGTGAGATTTTTCTTACACTCTTGTGTGTGGCTACTCTTGAATTTATTCTTCAACCTTCAAGACTCAAATTAAGGTGGTAAGATTAAACTCTTTCGAAATCTTAGATCACTTCTAGGTATTCAAGAAAGGTAATAAGTTTAGGCTTATTGTTGTTCTTGTTATTCTAAAGGGTCGGGTTTCACAATCTATCTCTTGTTTTTAATTCTCTACCAAATGCGATTAGTTCTTTGTTAGCTAATTGTTGTTGTTAGGATTCAACTTCAAGAACTCTTTCTTGAATTCAAGAAACTCTTTCTTGAATTCAATCTATCTTTAATTTTTCGTTGTTTTTTTGTTTCTTTATTTTCTTTTAGCTTCCGCACGTTTTTTGATTTTCTTTAGTAATTCCTGGACCCCTATCGTGTTGTTATCAATACGAAACGATGGTAATACCCTGCCAAACCAAGAAAACTCCGGATCTCAGTAGCTGAAGACGGTCTAGGACAACTTTGCATTGCTTCAATCTTCTTCAGATCTACCTTGATCCCCTCACTAGACACCACATGACCCAAAAATGCCACCGAATCATGCCAGAATACACACTTTAAAATTTTTGCATACAACTTCTATTCTCTCAAGGTCTGAAGCACAATCCTCAAATGCTGCTCATGATCCTCCCGGTTCCGGGGAGTACACCAAGATGTCATCAATAAACACAATGATGAATGGGTCAATATGACTGGAATACACTGTTTATCAATTGCATGAATGTTGTTGGGGAGTTGGTCAGCCCAAATGACATCACAAGGAGCTCGTAATGACTATACCGAGTCCTGAAGGCAGTCTTCAGAATATTCAGATCTTAAATCTTCAACTGATGATAGCCTGACAGCAAATCAATCTTTGAGAACACTCTAGCACCCTGTAGATGATCAAATAGGTCATCAATGCGTGGAAATGGATACATGTTCTTCAATGTAACCTTGTACAACTGCTGATAATCAATACACATGCGTATAGAACCATCCTTCTTCTTTACAAACAAGACCATAGCACTCCAAGATGATACACTAGGCTGAATGAAACCTTTATCAAGTAACTCTTGCAACTGCTCCTTTAACTCTTTCAACTCTGTCGGGATCATACGATATGGTAGAATAGAAATGGGCTGAGTTCCCGGCAACAAGTCAATACCTAACTCGATATCCCTATCGGACGGCATGCCTGGAAAATCTGCCAGAAATACATATGGATAGTCTCTCACTATCGGAATTGACTCAACGGTAGGAGTATCAACACTGACATCCCTCACAAAGGCTAGATATGCATCACTCCCCTTCCCAACCATCTGTTGTGCCTTAAGGAAAGACACCACCCTGCTAGAAACATAATCCAAAGTACCCATTCACTGCAACCGCGGAAAACCTAGCATAGCCAACTTTACCGTCTTGTTGCATATATATTCACATGTTTATGTAATCGAAAGAGGCGTAACTTGTGATATTTTTGCATTATCTTGTTTCATTGATTCTTGTTAATAATCGAAAGAGGCTAGTTGAATTATTGTTTAGACCTAGTTAGGAGAATAATTAAAAGAGGCTCTCTTACAAACCAATCCACTACGAATTCTTGCATATCTTCACCGAGCTTAACTTAGTTCGTATTGTGAGGTTGAGACTTAATCGAGAGAGGAGTTTCTACTGAACATTCCAACTAATAATAGAGTGAATTCGAGAGGCTCACTTGAACCTTAGAAGTGAATTAACTAGAGTTAAATCCTAGACAAGTATCTTGCACCTATCCAATCAACCCCTATTTTCTCCCATTGATATCATCTTTGCTTATTCTTGTTGCAATTGTCATTACCCAATAGTTTAGACACTTAGTTAATTTTAGTTTTAATCACACAAATCTCAATTGTTGATCATCTTGGATAGCAATTAAGCTAAAAACAACAAAAATATTGTTTAACTCCAATCCTTACGGATACCCTGAACCTGACAGCATACTCTGATACGGTCGTAGCACACTGGCGTAACTGCTCAAACTTCACGTGTTATGCATCCCGAAGGCTCTAGGGAACAAACCCTCTTAGGAATATCTCTGAAAACCGATCCCATGTGAGTGAAGCTGCCTCGGTGGGGCTACCCTCCTCATAAGCCCGACACCACTAGTACGTTGATCCCAACAACTGGAAAGTAGTGAAAGCCACCCCTCTAGTCTCCATTATGCCCATGGTACGAAGAATACAGAGGCACTTATCCAGAAAGCCCTGTGCGTCCTCTGTAGCTAGGTCATTGAAAGTAGGAGGATGGTACTTCTTGTACCTCTCGACCTGAGCTGCTCCTCCTCAGATGTTGTTGCCCTAACCTCGGGCTGAACTGGGACCCGCTAGGACCTGGTCAACATGGACCCGCTGCTCTAGGGTATGGGCTGCAAGAGACTGTGCTCCTCCCCCGACCTGAGATGTGGTCAGTGCAAGTGGAGTCAACCCCGCCTGAGCTAGAGTACCAAACATGCTCAAGAACTGGAGCTACTGGTGGCTCCTCTGTCGTAGCTCGAGCAGGTTCTCTGGCTGCACCACGTGCCCCTCCTCGGCCTCTGCCCCGGCCCCGGCCTCTCGCGGCTTTAGGATGGAGCACGGGTGTCTGATCGTCGGATCTAGTAGTATGTGTCCTCACCATTTGTCAGAGAATAGAAAGACAAGATTTAGAATTTCGAAGTCAACAAATTCGCACGATAAGGGATCAAAGAAGTGAAGTTTCCTAACAGTTCCATAGCCTCTCGTAGATAAGTATAGAGGTCTCTATACCGATCCACGAGACTCTACTAAACCTACTTGTGTTTTGTACACCTATGAACCTATAGCTCTGATACCAACTTTCACGACCCCAATTTTTCTTCGTAGGATGTAGTGATGGCACCTAGTCTCTAAGACTAGGTAAGCCTAACATCGTGCAGAATTTAACTGAGAAATGATAAAAACTCTCTAACTCAACAACTATCATATAAAGAACTCCGCAACTCAACATAACACAACTCCTAAAATTCGGTGATACCATGTCACAAGCTCTACAAGAGTATGCTAAACGTTCCTATACAACATCTATAAAAAAAAAAGGGAAAATAAAATAAAACTAGATAGAGGGTGACTCCGAGGCCTGTAGATACCGACATGTATACCTTGAAGTCTCCAAATCTGAACTCGACTCACTGGTGCCTAGGCTGGTAAGAGGGACCTAGATCCGCACAAAAAGATGTACAGAAACGTAGCATGAGTACACCATAACGGTACCCAGTAAGTGTCAAGCCTAACCTCGATAGAGTGGTGACGAGGTCAGGTCAAGGCCCTATTGGAATACATAATAAACTGAACAGGTATATGACAGTGTGATAATGATGAACAATGGAAATGACACAATGGAGATATATACCAGGAATAGCTACACTGAACTAAGGCAAATAAGGCATCACAGTAAAAACAAGGAATAATATGATAAGGAAATAAAGCAACCAAAACACAAGTGATGTAATAGTAAAGTATCAACAAGAATCACTACCGAGGTACCACCTCGTAGTCTCATATCACAAATCAAATCACAATCTTTCCTTATATCACCGTAGGAGCCTTTTATTTAGTTTGAAAATCATTTTCCTGAAATAGCTGCCTGTATTTTAGCCCACCTTATCACACTGTGTGGCTTCAAGTAGTTCCCATACAAGCAACACGCGTATCAAGCCCACCTTATCATACCGCATGCATTTCAACCTTAATCTTTATACCACCGCATGCGTATCAATATCATAAATTGCACCTCAAGTGCCCAATACTACAACTTGCTAAAGAAGTCAATAATAATAGTGTTTCTATAATAAATAGCCCATGGCTCTACCATAATATGTACAAGAGTCTCAACAATAGCAACCGAATGTGAATAACTTAACAAGAATGGTATTTCAACAATTTACAACCTTGCCTCAATGTGAATCAAGGCCTTTATAACTCAATACCAAATTCAACATCAAGAATATTCCAAGAAACAACAACTTCAAGTAAAGAAACACAACAGTTAAACAATGAATAAGAAATGGAGAGAACAATAGCTTCTACTAAACATGTAAAGACAATTAGCAAGATATAAGACAAGTAACAACGATGTCAAGTAAAGCTTGTGAAGATAGACTAATGATGACGATTATAACATATTATGGCAACTCAATTAAAGTCATGAAAGGAATCTACATAACTAAAATCGGTCAATTACCATATTTAGCCCGTGTACACACTCGTCACCTTGCGTACACGACTTTCACATATCACAATTATCACAAAACAATACCAATCCTATGGGGTAATACCCCCACACAAGGTTAGGTAAGACACTTATCTCAAAACACGCTAACTCAATCCACTAGTAAGCCTTTCTCGTGATTATCCAACTCCAAACGGATCGAATCTAGCCAAAAGCACTTCATACCATAAATACAAACTATAGGAAGCTATTTCGAACAATAAAGTTGCAATCTTTAAAGAGAAACAAAAAGTTAACTCAAAAGGTCAACCTCGGGTTCGCATCTCGAAATCCGACCAAACTTATAAAATCCGAACACCCATTCGATAACGAGTCCAAAAATATAAGAATTACTCTAATATGACTTCAAATCGCCTTTCAAATCCCCAAAATTTAGTCAAAGAAGTTTCATAATCTCCCTCCAAAATTTCCAACTCAAATCACTAATTAGATGATAAAAATAATGATGGATTCATGTAATATAGCCCAATCTTAGTTAGAATCACTTACCCCGAAGATTTACTTGAATATCCCTCAAAAAATCACCACAAACCGAGATCTCTAGATCCAAAAGATGAAAATAAGATAAAACCCTCGACCTAAGCCTTTTCTGCCCAGCGATTTGCGCTTATGCAGGCTCACTATCGCACCTGCGGAAAAATCCATCGCAGGTGCGATTCCAACTAATGCCATGATATTCTGCTTCTGCGGACCAAATGCTTGCACCTGCGAGCCCTCTTCTGCGGAGTCACGACCGCACCTGCAGTCCTTCACAAGCTCCCCACAGTTCTGCTTATGCACAAGAACCGTGGTGCCTGCGGATGCGCATTTGTGCCCAGGTGTCCGCACCTGCGAACCCAGGCCTGGGCTTCCCCTTTCTTCTTCTGTGCTACATCACTCGCACCAGCGAGTCCGCACCGGCAGCCATTCCCACCGCAGGTGCGATGGCACCAGAATAGCTGAAGCTTCTACAACACTAAGTCCAAAAATTATTCCGATTTCAATCCAATTCACACTCGGGGCCTTCGGGATCCCGTCCGAATATACCAACAAGTTCCAAAATACATACACTACTAAAAAATCTGGTTTTAGCGACAGACAAATTCTGTAGCTAAACAGAAAAATTCGTCGCTAATATCATTTAACGACGGATTAGCGACAAATTATCAAGAAATTCTGCTAGCTACGGGTGATTTAGCGACAGATTAGCGGCGACGTTCGTAGCTAAATTCAGTTTTTTTGTAGTGATAACGGACCTACTCGAGGCCTAAAATCATATCAAACAACGCCAATTCTACGAATCGCAACCCAATTCAAGCCTATTGAAACTATGAACATCCGACTTCCAAACTAACGTTGAATCATACCAAAACAACTCCGATTGACCTCAAATTTTGCACACAAGTTATAAATGATATGATGGACCTATTCCAACTTCCGAAATCAGAATATGACTCCGGTATCAATAAAATCAACTCCCGATCAAACTTCTCAACCTTCAAAACCTTCAACTTCCTAACTTTCACCAATTCAAGCCGAAATGACCTACGGATCTCCAAATCAATATCCGGACTCCTAAATCTAAAATCACCATACGGAGCTATTGGAATAATCAAAACTCCATTCCGGAGTAGTCTATACATTAGTCAAACTCCGGTCAACTCTTTCAACTTAAGCCTCCAACTTAGGGACTATATGTCCCATTTCACTCCGAAACTCACCCGAAACCAAAACCAACTACTCTCGGCAAGTCACATAACCATACTATAATATAGAGGAGGCAATAAATAAGGGATCAAAGCTAAATTACTGAAAACGACCATCCGGGTCGTTACATATTTATTTTACAATAATTAAAGCCAACATTTGCAAGCTTTTATTGTGATTGAGAAAGAAGGATTTCAAATGAGTTTTGGGTCTTTGGAATGAAATATATAATAAGAACTTTTATTGTTGAATGTGTATATGGATGGAGTTTTATCGATTGTTAAATTATTAGTGAAAGAGAATAAGTTCTTTGCCAGAAAGTTTTATGTGTAGTTGAAAAAGAATTAAGGGATGTTGAAGAAAAAGACAGAGAAAAGGAGAAGCAATAGAACAAGCGATCGAGAAATATAATAATAGAAGCGAGATGCTCATTTTTTTTGACTGGCTAAGCTATAAATAATTTATAAACCCTGATTGAAACTTAAATAGCAACCTAAACAATGGCTATTCGCGCACTTCCCCCGTCCCCTCCAAGTCAGATTTCTAGTGCCAGAAAGTGGATTCTGGTTCATCCGAAGTTATTTTGTAGGAGACAAAGTTTAAATTGAATGGTTTTTATTGATACAATTACTACAACAATATAAGCGATTTTATTACGTAATTTCACTACCCTGAATAATCGATTGACAAATTTATTCCAGTATTGACCTATTCAAATATCACAAAAATGTACTTCATTATTATATTGAGCTAGGTGAGAATTAGCAGGAGTTACAAGACTTAGTGTATTGTTGAGAAACATTGTACAATACTTAAGGTTGACATAAATATCAAACATGTTGTTCTATGGCGAGTGACTGTAACGACCTGATCGGTTGTTTTGTGTAATTGCGCCACGTTATCCCTTTTATTGCTTCACATATGCATGTTTATGATTTTACGACTTGCGGAGTTGGTTAGTTTTGTCCCGAGAAGTTTTCGGGTTGATTTGGACCCTTGATTCTTGACTTAGAGGTTTAAATTAGAAAATGTTGATCAAAATTTAATTTTTATGAAAACGACACTGGAACTGTATTTTTATGGTTCCGATAGCTTCGTATTGTGATTTTGGACTTGGGCGTATGCCCGGAATTGATTTTGGAAATCCGTAGGTTGATTTATGTTGATTTGCCGAAATTTGGCAAATTGAAGTTGAAAAGTTTGACCGTAGGTTGACTTTTAGCTATCGGGCTCGGAATTTGATTTTGGAACTTGGAATAGGTCCGTTATGGCATTTAGAACTTGTCTACAAAATTTGGTGTCGTTTGGAGTTGATTTGATAGGATTCAGACGTTTAGTTGTAATTCTAGGAGTTCTTGAAAAATTCTTTAAAATTCATGCGTTTTAGAGTTCAATTCATAGTTTTAGATATTATTTTGTGTTTTTATTGCGCGAGCGAGTTCATATTATGTTTTTAGACTTGTGTAGATGTTTGGTTTGGAGCCCCGAGGGCTCAGATGAGTTTCGGACATGTTTCGGAGTGTTTTGGACTGAAATTGTAAGAAAACTGGTGTCTAGTGCTCTCGTGTCGCAATTGCGAACACCAGGGTCGCATTTGTGAGCTTAGCAGGGGGGCCTCAAGTGTCGCAATTGCGAAGTGGTATGGATTTTTGGTAGTTTGCATTTGCGACAAAAGTGTCGCTTTTGCGAGGGCAGCACGGTTCGCAAATGCGATCCCATCTTCGCATTTGCGAATAGCTTCCCAGACCTTCAGTGCCACATTTGCAAGGTTTAATTCGCAATTTCAAGGGTTCACAACTGCGAACCCATATCGCAATTGCGATATCTGCGGCTAAACATAAGAGCTGAAAGTCGAGATTCATTTCTTGTTGTTTCATTCTTTATTGTTTTAGCAGTTGTTGTTCGTAAATTATCATTGTAGTTTTCTTTAGTTGCTTCTTTTATACTATTTTCATGATTAATTTTCGGTATTATTCATGTTACTATCTTGTTTCATATCAGTTATTTCCCCACTTTTCATTTTATATCCGTATAACATTTTTATACTGTTTATTTATATCCTAGTTGGTGTCTTGACCTGACCTCGTCACTACTCTACTGAGGTTAGGCTTGATACTTACTGGGTACCGTTATCGTATACTCATACTATATTTCTGCACATTTTTGTGCAGATCCAGGTATGTCTGGCCGTATCGGACGCTAGAGTTGATTGAGTTGCTACTTGGGAGACTTCAAGGTATACCTGCTCCATGTCCGCAGGCCTCGGAGTCACCTTCCCTTTTATTCTGTTTACTGTTGTAGATTTTTCATACAATGATGTAGTAGTTATACTAGTTTTACTCTATAGAGCTTATGACTCAGTTCTACCGGTTTTGGGGAAGCGTGTTGTTGAGATTATGTTTCGTATCGGAAGGTTAAATCTGTTATTTAGCTTTGTTTTAGTATTTTGATAATTGTTTCTGCCAAGTTATTATTATTTTTTAGGCTTACCTAGTCGTAAAGACTAGGTACCATCACGACATCTTACGGAGGTAAATTTGGGGTCTTGACAGTAATTTTGCTCCATCGATAAGCAAAATGACATGAACTATGAGTCTAACTATGAGTCTCTGATCCTGCAGAACTTGGAGCACTAGATGATCTTCATTCCCCCCCCCCCCGCCCCCCCCCCATTTAATCTCATACAAAAACAAAATCAAATGGAGCGATATTGCTAGTTATAATTTATATAGTCAATCCAACTTGCTTACATTTGAGGATCATAAATGGGGCGATATTACTATGAAGTTGAATTAATTTTTTTTTACTTTTATCTAATTCAAATATTTCATTTGTTATTCGAAATTTGGTGAGATCTGCATAAAGAAAGCATTGGGAAGGTAATGGAAAAAATCATGGTGAAGAAGGAGAAGGAGACAATGTTCTTGTTTACCCGAAAAATTGGATAGAGTTAAATTTGTGTATGGTTCTAAGGATATGTGATATAATTTGATACAAATCGTATAGAAAAATAGAAATACGAGTATTCTTGACTATGGGAATGAGAATAGTGATAAGAAGAACGAATAAGATAAAGGAAAATAAACACAAGGGGATATCTTTCAATATGAGAGGAAAATATTTTGTTACAGTGTGTCCACCCCCCAGTGCTTACAATGATTCCCCCCTTTATAGTAGAGAGATCTTAATTTATTTATAATAAAAAATATATAGTGGAGAACCCATGATGAATTGTCTTTTCCTCGGTTCCTGCCAAGATTCTCTCCCCTAGTGCGGTTGCAACGACTCCTGTCTGAGAGCTCGATACCGGCTCGAGCTCAGTATTGGGTCGAGCTCTCGGCCTTGAGTTCGAGTTCGACATTTGGGGTGAGTGCCAATCGGTCTGTGCATCTCTGACAACCTTCTCGTTGCCTTGCGGTTCAATTTGGTCGTGGGCTTGATAATGATACCGAGCCGATTCCTCGATCGGTCTTGGAGATCGAGGCTTGTTTGTACTATCCTCGGAACTTGTATCGAGCTTTCACTTCGATCGCTTACCATTCGAACTCGATCAAACGTACGGAGGCCAAAATCTATTTCGACTGTATACAGATAGTCCCCTCGTTTCTCAGAAAAGGATGTGGCGAGAAACGATATGATTTTCCAACAACTCGATCAGATATATATTGACGTTTACATCGATCTCGACCATGACGTATATGATAGTTGTCCCATCGGTTTGGTTTTACCAAGGCATTTAATGTGTCAGACGGTGGTCGGCCACCTCTGATATTGAACCGTCATTGCTTCATTCTATACTTTACGTCATTCATACTTTACGTCTTCAATCTTCCAATTTTTCTAAGTTCCTTTTCGTCTCTTTTGAGTTTTCTGCCTGTAAATCTGTGAGTTTTACTGCAAACTCTTTCTTAAAACACCAAATACTTTTGTTCTTTGTTCATGAAATTTAAATGGCAAAAACGTCTAAAACTGTTCCACAAAAAGAGACCGTTTTTTTATCTCGACCTGCTGGTGACAAGGATGTGGAAGAGCCCCACCCTGAGGAATTCATTCCGGTAGGGTGTTCGACTATAGGCGATTTTAAAATTGAAAAGCCTTCTTAGATACCGGGTCGGTGTGAGCCGATGTCGAGGTATCAATGTTCAATTACCGAAAAAATTCTCGATAAAGTCATACAAGAATGCAACTGGGATAATAAACTCGTAGTAATCCCATCGCCTGATGAATCAATTACTACCCACGTCGAAGAGTTCTTAAGTGTTTACACTTATCCTTTCACGTTGGGACCATTAGACCCTGTCATCGTTGCCTTTTGTAAGAGGTACGATGTGACCCTCGGCCAAATTTACCCTTTCTTTTGGAGGATAGTGATTCTTCTTCGATTTTTCTCGAGCAAGGTCGAGGGGCGTATCTTCACCCTCGATCATCTTATGCGCCTTTATAGTCCCCGACTTTATCGAGGAGGGTTGATCAAGCTTGCTCGCCGAGCAACCAAAGCTCCATTCTCGAGCATAGACGAGACCTGGGACCGGGGTTGGATGGGCCGTTTTGTTCGAATCAAAACCTCGGACTTGATCCCTGCCGATGACTTGCCATTTCCCGAAAAATGGAATATGAGCCGTGAGTGAACGTTTCTCTTTGCCCATTTTGATTTTGTGATTTCCTTTTATTTTGGTGATCCATTTTTCTTTCCTTATCACAGCCGTAGCTCGAATGCCGAAACCGATCCCGGATCTTAGACAATGAGTCAAAAGTCTGGTGTTGCAGAGACCATACTCCGAGCGTGCTTGGGTCGAATTATCAAAAGGTCGATGGGAGGCCCGCAGTCATGGTAAATCTTTTGTCGATTTGTCTCTTCGTCAGTTTGTATGGTAAATCTCCCTCTTCCCTTTTGTAGGACTCGGGAAAGATGTAGTCATGAGGCCCCCATCTGGTGGTGAAGAAGTTCCTGTCCTGAAGCAGGTAAAATAAAGGAAGAGAAAAGACGTATCGGGCTCCCTGAGCTCGGAGAAGAAGAAACTGGCTAAGAGATCTCGAAAGCCGAAGGGGGGCTCTCGTGTTATGACTTCGGAAGTGGCCCGCCATTTAAGGGACGAGCCCGAAGAAGGAGAGGAGAATTTAGGTTGTGTACGGGCTAATGTTGTGATTCAACAGTCTTCCAATTTGGTGGAAGCAAATCGGGGAACCTTGGCCATAATCCCAGAACAAGAAGAAGCCGAGATTATCCCTTCTCGAACTAAGATGATCAAAAGGGACACCGAGGGTGGACTTTCTCGGGCAGTAGAAGATATTTCAAGGGATGAGTTTTGGATAGTTGACCTTAGCGGATCCCCTCAGATTTCGGATGCCATGATTCGAGAAGCCATCATGTTGGAGGATCGGTCCTATGAGGATATTCAGGAATCGGCCGATATCCATGGTTTTCTATAAGGGCTCGAGTCAGGTGCCTCGGAGGAGGTTATCGGTTTTGGTGCAATGTCGGTACCCAAAAAAGTATCGTGGTCGGGTTCTACCTAGCCTTCATCGATAAGCTTAGTAGTCGAGTGAATGATTCGAACTCGAAATAATGTAGCTTGTAGGAGTAATGGTCAAAGTAGCCCGTAGGATTAATGGTCGAGTGAGTGATTGCTCGAACTCGAAATAAAAATAGCCCGTAGGCTTAGTAGTCGAGTGAATAATTTCGAACTCGAAATAATGTAGCCCGTAGGCGTAATGGTCGAGTGAGCGCTTGCTCAAACTCGATCCTGTTTGCATAATAAATCTTGAACATAGAATATCGGTAAAGAAGAGGGCTTTCTTTGCAAGTCATTATACATGTGTTCATGTTTTGCGTCAGGGCTCGGTCCAACTACATAAGCATGGTTCGTTTTGACCATTTGGATCTTACAACGTTTCCTGTTGAGACACTGTTTGTCATGAAATAACGAAGTAACTTCCTTTGCACCGAACTTGATAATCATCACAGATGCGTTCAATGATAAAGCCCCCCAGTATACGAGGTTGATTTTAAAGAGGCCTCGGATACTCAGCGGTAGTATCATTTTCGCTATATGGCTGATATCGATCTCTGGTCGACTTTTGCTTTGTAGTTCTTTTCGTAATGGACCTAGAAATCAACTGGTCATCTTCGACTCTTATTTTGGATTGATATCGATTGTGCACATCGGCCCAAGTAATAGTTGGGTACTCAATCAGATTTTGCTTCAGCCGTCGTGAAGCCATCGAGCTCCGCTCGTTTAGACCTTGAGTTAAAGCTTGAATAGCCCAATCGTCTGTGACCGGTGACAGATTCATTTGTTCCATTTGAAAATGAGATACGAACTCCCTTAGTATCTCGTTATCCTTTTGTATTAACTTGAACATGTCCGACTTTCTGATTTCGACCTTTATGGCTCCGGCATGTGATTTTACGAAGCAATCTGCAAGCATAGCAAAAGAATCAATAGAGTTAGATGGTAAATTATGATACCATACTATTGCCCCCTTTGACAGGGTTTCACTGAATTTTTTCAATAATACAGATTCGATCTCATCATATTCCAAATCATTGCCCTTGATAGCACATGTGTAAGAAGTGACGTGCTCGTTGGGGTCAGTCATTCCGTTATATTTGGGTATTTCGGGCATACGGAATTTTTTGGGGATTTGTTTTGGGGTTGCACTCGAGGGAAAGGCTTTTGAATGAATTTTTTTGAATCTAGCCCTTTTATCATTGGTAGAGCTCCCGGGATCTGATCGACCCTGAAATTATATGTTTCTACTTTTTTATCGTTGGCTTCGACTCGTTTTGTGAGTTCCTCGAGTAATTTAGTAATTTCGGGAG
The DNA here is from genome assembly GCF_000390325.3 of Nicotiana tomentosiformis. Taxonomy (NCBI): domain Eukaryota; kingdom Viridiplantae; phylum Streptophyta; class Magnoliopsida; order Solanales; family Solanaceae; genus Nicotiana; species Nicotiana tomentosiformis. Next base: position 101,586,988 of record NC_090816.1, on the reverse strand, counting down.
TAGTCCCCGATTTGGTGGGTGATTTCTCGAAGCGGATTGGGCTCTAGCTTGCTTTGTACCTGAGTTTGGCCCTGCAATTGAGCTATCGCTATTTGCTGGGCTTGTAACATCTCGAAGATCATCCGTAAGCTGACTCCGATCTCCTCCACGTTGTGGGTGTCTCGAGCTACGGATCGAGTACCGCCCTGAATGCTTTTTTCCGATTCAGAACGTTGGTTCGCCTCAAGAGCCACTTGTGAATTGACATCTAGCGGTACTTCGACCCGAGTTTCGGTGACATCGTTAATTCGCCTTCCGTCCCTGGGTGTCAAGTTGTTGGTTTTATCTTGAAGGCCGGCTTCGTGGTCGATAGGTAAATCCATCAATCGAGGATTTGCCATTGTTGATTGGAAGTTGTAAACTGGTGTGTATTGCAGATTTGTATCAAACAACCACTGTTACTCTTAGCCCCACGGTGGGCGCCAAACTGTTTACTCAAAAAATTAGATAGAGTTAAATTTGTGTATGGTTCTAAGGATATGTGATATAATTTGATACAAATCGTATAGAAAAATAGAAATACGAGTATTCTTGACTATGGGAATGAGAATAGTGATAAAAAGAACAAATAAGATAAAGAGAAATAAACACAAGGGGATATCTTTCAATATGAGAAGAAAATATTTTGTTACAATGTGTCCACCCCCCCGCGCTTACAATGATTCCCCCATTTATAGTAGAGGGATCTTACTTTATTTAGAATAAAAAATATATAGTGGAGAACCCATGATGAATTGTCTCTTCCTCGGTTCCTGCCAAGATTCTCTCCCCTAGTGCGGTTGCAACAACTCTTGTTTGCGAGCTCGATACCGGCTCGAGCTCGGTATTAGGTCGAGCCCTCGGCCTTGAGTTCGAGTTCGACATTCGGGGTGAGTGCCAATCGGTCTGTGCATCTCCGACAACCTTCTCGTTGCCTTGCGGTTCGATTTGGTCGTGGGCTTGATAATGATACTGAGCCGATTCCTTGATCGGTCTTGGAGCTCGAGGCTTGTTTGTACTATCCTCGGAACTTGTATCGAGCTCTCACTTCGATCGCTTACCATTCGAACTCGATCAAACGTACGGAGGCCGAAATCTATTTCGACCGTATACAGTTCTAATGGTTGGTTCTTTCATAAAATTATTAAGGAGAAGTTTTAAATTATAATAATGATATTTTATTTTAAAGTTATTTTTTGCTTCTGTTTTTACTCGTGGGAAGAATTATTCCCAACAAAAAAAAACTACTGCTTTTTAAAATTAGTTTTTTATTTCAAACACGTCAAAGCTAAACAATAATCATCGGTGTCGTAGTAGTAGAAGTTGGGTGTTCTGTCGAGGATACTGTTATATGGAGGATAGTTGGTTGGGTTTTAAATATTTAATGCTTGTTTTAGATTATAAATTTCAAAAATTTTTATTTCTTTTTAAAATCTGTGCATAATCACATAAATTGGGGCGAATAAAGTATTTTTTCAAAACTTGTTTTCTCCAGCGGTATAACTTAGATTTTAATCTTGCTATAAAAAATGGGAATTTGCAGCTGTACCCTATATTTGTGCCACCTTTTAACATGTACCCTATTTTTAAAAATTATTGATTTGGTAGCCAGTTGACAAAAAGTCCGTAATAATATGATAATTACACCCCTGATAGTATTAGCATTAGCATGCTACTTTGGAGATGACCTCATTCGCATTAGCATACTATAAAACAAGCCCTGATAAACGTAGCAGCATGCTAACGTTTGGAGATGACGTTGTTTTACAGTACCAGGGGTTATTCATCAGCATGCGAGATGGTGTAAAACTTCAGCCAATTACAGTAGCAGCTGAAGTTGTTTTACATTGAAGCTAAAATTTCATGCTGAAGTTATTTATCCTGCAGTCAATAGTTTTGTCATGAGTTTTATCCAAAACTTCAGTCTAAACATGCTGAAGTTATTTAGTTCATTTGCTAAAATTTCAGACTAAACATGCTGAAATTATTTAGTTCATTTGTTAAAACTTCAATTTAAACATGCTGAAGTTATTTAGTTCATTTGCAAAAATTTCAGACTAAACATGCTTAAGTTTTTGTTTTACAATATATAATTTTCTAATGAGTTTTTGCTAATGCATGCTGAAGTTATTTAGTTCATTTGCTAAAATTTCAGACTAAACATGCTTAAGTTATTTAGTTCATTTGCTAAAATTTCAGAATAAACATGCTTAAGTTATTTAGTTCATTTGTTAAAACTTCAGACTAAACATGCTTAAGTTATTTAGTTCATTTGCTAAAATTTCAGAGTAAACATGCTTAAGTTATTTAGTTCATTTGCTAAAATTTCAGAGTAAACATGCTTAAGTTATTTAGTTCATTTGCTAAAACTTCAGACTAAATATGCTAAAGTTATTTAGTTCATTTGCGAAAATTTTAGACTAAACATGCTTAAGTTTTTGTCTTGCAATATGTAATTTTCTAATGAGTTTTTGTTAATGCATGCTGAAGTTATTTAGTTCATTTGCTAAAACTTCAGTTTAAACATGCTTAAGTTATTTAGTTCATTTGCTAAAACTTCAGACTTATCATGCTTAAGTTATTTAGTTCATTTGCTAAAACTTCAGACTAAACATGCTTAAGTTATTTAGTTCATTTGTTAAAACTTCATGCCAAAACATGCTGAAGTGTTGTCTTGCAGTCTACAGTTTTGTCAATAGTCTTGAAGGGCAAAATCATCTTTTTAAAACTCTTTTAACAAAAAAATGGGTACGGATACAAATGGAAAAATAAAACAGGTATAACTAGCCCATGCAATTTTTACTATAAAGAAACTAACTAAAAGGTTTAGTTTTCCATAGTAGCATTAACTTTTAATTAAACACATATACGGAAGTGTAAAGTCACCAATAAATTCTTTTCTCCTTGTGAGCCACAAGTTACTTTAATTTTTTTAGAAAAAAACAAAGATGGAATAATGTGTGCCAATGATGTGACTGGTAGTGAGTTTTTCAATTCTATGCCCAAGTCCAAAAACATGTGATAGGATAGTCCGGCAGACTAAAGTGGAAAACAAAAGAAATCCGGGAAAAAATTAGTGGGCGTTTGGACATAAGTAAAATTTCAAAAAAGGGGGAAAAAAATTTTCAAACTGAAAATGTTATTTGAAATTTAGAGTTGTGTTTGGACATGAATATAATTTTGGGTTATTTTTTTAGTTTTGTGAGTGATTTGAGTGAAAATTTTGAAAAATAACTTTTTGGAGTTTTTCAAATTTTCAAAAATTTTCAAAATGTATCTTCAAGTAAAAATTAAAAATTTTATGAACAAACGCTAATTTCGAAAAAATTAAAAAAAATTTGAAAAAAATAAACAAAATTCTTATGTCCAAACAGGAAAGTGCATGATTTGAGTGATAAAAAGAACAGCGAGAAATTCAAGAAAAAGAAAAAAAAAAATCCCTTCTCTCTCTTTTTCTTTCTTTTCCCAACCCTTTTCTCTCTCATTCAAGTTTTTATTCTCTGTGGTTGACAAGAGGGGCATATTGTAAAGGAACAATATAGAGAACTCCCATCACTAAAAAGAAAAATAAGAAAATAATACTTCCTTCTTCGTTTCAATTTATACTATGGTAGTTGACTGGGCATGAATAATAAAAGACTTAATTTGTAGTTTTAACCTGTCATGATGTTTTTATGACTAACTATAAAGCATGCCATTAAGGAGATGATGAGGAGTTTAAAATTATATTATTTTCAAATATAAAAAGATCTTATTTTCTTAAATAAAAATTTGAAAAAAGTAAGTATCAAGTCCCAAGTTAAACGTTATTAAGCGAAAGTAGTACTAGGATGAATGACGACATCATAAGAAGCTCTCGTGTTGCATCTCTCCTATTTTTTGTGTGTGAAAAAAAGACATAGGAAGCTTCTATTATACTATCCGGTTTTCAAATAACCTACACCTTAGCCAGTAATATTGCAGGCACAATCTAATTCTTTATCAGTCAAAATTGCTACAGGGCAGGACCGTTAGAATTCCATGCTGGCAACTGGCAACTACATATTTCGTTCAAGTTTCTAATTCTTTCTTAATACCAAATTTCTGGCCGCCTTACTTGAGTCTTTATGCCATGCTCTGCAGATTACTAGGAATAATTTTGTCAGAATAGGGTAACCCGTTACGCAAAACATCCCGCATTCACATAGGGTCGAAGGGTCACACCCACACCCTAAGGGGTATGATGTAGACATCTTATCCTAATGCAAGCATTAGTGACTGCTTCCATAGTTCGAACCCATAACGTATAGATCACACGGAAACAATTTTGCTAAAAAGTGACAAATATTCATATTTTGGCTTCAAATTAATCAGTCCAAAAAAATATCATTTGTTTACATCATTATGTTTCTTTGAGTGAGCTGATTTGTTTTGACTCTAAGACAAAATTCCACAGAAAAGCAAACAAAGTCTGCTTTGATCAGATGTTGAAAATAGCACTACTGTATTTGTATCTAAATATCCCATTTATTTCCAAACCATAAGCCTACAAAAGAGCATATGCAACTGCAGTTTGAAGATACCAACTAACCAAAATGCAGTTCTTCAGCTTGGTTTCCATTTTCCTATTTCTATCTTTTCTCTTTTTGTTAAGGAAATGGAAGAACTCGAATAGCCAAAGGAAAAAATTGCCACCAGGTCCATGGAAACTACCAATACTAGGAAGTATGCTTCATATGGTTGGTGGACTACCACACCATGTCCTTAGAGATTTAGCCAAAAAATATGGACCGCTTATGCACCTTCAATTAGGTGAAGTTTCTGCAGTTGTGGTTACTTCTCCTGATATGGCAAAAGAAGTACTAAAAACTCATGACATCGCTTTCGCGTCTAGGCCTAGCCTTTTGGCCCCGGAGATTGTCTGTTACAATAGGTCTGATCTTGCGTTTTGCCCCTATGGCGATTATTGGAGACAAATGCGTAAAATATGTGTCTTGGAAGTGCTCAGTGCCAAGAATGTTCGGACATATAGCTCTATTAGGCGCGATGAAGTTCTTCGTCTCCTTAATTTTATCCGGTCATCTTCTGGTGAGCCTGTTAATATTACGGAAAGGATCTTTTTGTTCACAAGCTCCATGACATGTAGATCAGCGTTTGGGCAAGTATTCAAGGAGCAAGACAAATTTATACAACTAATTAAAGAAGTTATACTCTTAGCAGGAGGGTTTGATGTGGCTGACATATTCCCTTCATACAAGTTTCTTCATGTGCTCAGTGGAATGAAGGGTAAGATTATGAATGCACACCATAAGGTAGATGCTATTGTTGAGAATGTCATCAACAAGCACAAGAAAAATCTTGCAATTGGGAAAACTAATGGAGCGTTAGGAGGTGAAGATTTAATTGATGTTCTTCTAAGACTTATGAATGATGGAGGCCTTCAATTTCCTATCACCAACGACAACATCAAAGCTATAATCTTTGTAAGTACTGAACATTGCAGTTCTATGCTTATTCTTATTTAAGTATACATTAGCTTCCATTTCAAATTGGATGAGTCAAAAATTTATAGGGTTAATTTCACTTATGGTCATCCAACTTATTATTTATTTCACAAAAATCACTTATCTATTTTTCATCACTTAAAAATCACTCAACTTTACCTTTGTAACTTAAAAGTCATTCTAGTTAAAAACCTATAAAATATCATATAAAAATATGACATGACATTAAATTTAATTAAAAAATCTAATTATAGTGCCACATAAGCTTAGATGGACCATACCCAATTTAGACCCATTTCATCCACAATTTGATTTGACTCATAACCCAAATGGATTTTAATATTTTGATCATTAGAAGGAAAAGAAGAGAACACTTATTTTGTGCTAAAAATATCTTACTTTATTTGTTACGTAATAACCTTAATGACACCACCTATAATTTTATTAAAAATATAAAAAGAACTAGCACAAAACCAGTTTTTGCATCATTCATATCATTTTATAATTTTTCATGAAGTTAAAATACTACCATATCAATCTCACATAACATATAAATGTACCACTAACAGACAAGAACAACAAGCTAATAAGAACCTATTTTCACAAATTACTATTCCATTAAAGTCAAAATATTGCTTATTAAACAATACTAACAGACAAAAATAATGCTCAGTAAGAAACACCCACAATGTAATTGTATAATAGAAGTTGTCAATACACACCGCAATCGTAGACAACCTATAGCGATAGTTTGGACAAAAGAAAGAGACAACGTATTGTGTCATTGACCGTAAATGTACAACCAAAACCTAAAGATAAATTCAAAAGACCTAATTTTTCTTAAATTTCTTAGACTTCTTTTTCTACAAATTAACCACAAAATCAAAGTGTTAGTCCAGTTAATTGTTCAAATATTAATAACCCATTTTGGTTATAGGTCAAATCGGGCCGAGGAAGAAATGAGTCTAACTTAGATATGGTCTATTTAAGCTTATGTGGCATTATTGTTAGATTTTTTTAATTAAATGTAATGTCATGTCATATTTTTTATTGAATATTTTGTAGGTTTTGAACCAGAATAATTTTTAAGTTATAAATGTAAAGTTGAGTGACTTTTAAGTGATAAATAATAAATGAGTGATTTTTGTGAAATATAGAATTAGTTGGATGACCTTGGTGAAATTACCAAAATTTATACATGGCAAGTAGCACGTGCATCATAAATTAATATCGTAACTTGGCCATAAAATGCAGGACATGTTTGCTGCCGGAACAGAGACTTCATCGTCAACAATTGTGTGGGCTATGGTGGAAATGGTGAAAAATCCAACTGTATTTGCGAAAGCTCAAGCAGAAGTAAGAGAAGCATTTAGAGAAAAAGAAACTTTTGATGAAAATGATGTGGAGGAGCTAAACTATCTAAAGTTAGTCATTAAAGAAACTCTAAGACTTCATCCACCGGTTCCACTTTTGCTCCCAAGAGAATGTAGGGAAGAGACAAATATAAATGGCTACACTATTCCTGTAAAGACCAAAGTCATGGTTAATGTTTGGGCATTGGGAAGAGATCCAAAATATTGGGATGATGCAGAAACTTTTAAGCCAGAGAGATTTGAGCAGTGCTCTAAGGATTTTGTTGGTAATAATTTTGAATATCTTCCATTTGGTGGTGGAAGGAGGATTTGTCCAGGGATTTCGTTTGGTTTAGCTAATGCTTATTTGCCATTGGCTCAATTACTTTATCACTTTGATTGGGAACTCCCCACTGGAATCAAACCAAGCGACTTGGACTTGACTGAGTTGGTTGGAGTAACTGCCGCTAGAAAAAGTGACCTTTACTTGGTTGCGACTCCTTATCAACCTCCTCAAAACTGATTTAATGACTTTAGTGTTTTCAATTTTTTATTTCCTAGTAAACCCCACTGTTGTCCTATCTTTCTTTTGGTGTTTTTCTGATTTTATCTACTCTAATACATGTATCTCTTACCATATAGGAATGTATCGTGTTGTCGAATAACATTTTCTGTTTATCTCAAATTTTGGAATAATGAGGTGAGGACACAATTTCCATCTGTGATAAGATCATAATGATGTGCAAGTGATGGCATTCAGCTTATTTCAATTGTGATACTAGTCCTGTAGTTGTTCTAGTCCAGAACTCGTCGCTTTTTTGAGTCATTCTTAGTATGGTTAAAATAGGAGTTGATGTCCAAGTTCACGTAAAGCTTTATTTGATTTTGAATTGATTAAGACTCCGAAGTTGTGCTGCTAATTTGCCTTTATGTATTTCTATATTAATTTTCCTTAGTATTTTCTTTGAAAAGATAAAATAAAAATTATGTTATATATATAGAGAGAGAGAGGGGTCTTGACTCGAGCAGGAGAACTGTGTATTTGAGCAGGGAGGCTCTGGTTTTCAAATGACTTGCACAGTGTTCATAATTGTTAAAATAGGAGGCAGGTCAGTCTGATTGATACGCAGATGTAGCCATAGTTTTGGGCAACTTCATTTTCGTTGTTCAGTTAAATAAGTATGGCTTTAGTTTCAAAAACCAACAGAGAACAGTGTATGTTTTTGCTTCCTTCTCTGCCAGTTTTCTCTTCTTTTTTTAAAAGCTAGTAGTTTCTTTGAGCTTCGCAAAGAACTTTACAAGCGTGTTAGTAAGATACACACATTTACCCGTAAAACGGTACAGTTAAATTTATTCGTAGTTTCTAAACAATTGAATTAATTTGATCCAAAAGACAATGAAATAAATGATGAAATATAAAATACTTAGCCTTAGAATGTAGATGGAACGACAGAGTTGATGAGTCCGAAAACAGGGTTTCCGGGCACAACAATGATGAGATCAAAAGTGAGAAAAAAAATTGTATTAGAATGTTGTATAGAATGTAGTGTAAGTTAGCCAGAAAATTCATGTCTCTTACAATGATAACTGAGCTCTCTATTTATAGCTATGTCTAGGGAAGGAAGTCCTAGGATCATGCCCTTCTTTAATGTCAATTATGAAGGTCATTGACGAAGATGTAACGTTAAACATAAATGCCAAATTCCTTGTAACGGGCCATCATCCTTAATGCTGCAAAATATTTTGTATTAAATGTTACCGGGCGCAAAGCATTTAATACTCCTTTTATGATCGTTATTCCTTTCGGTGACAAGCGGAATAGCTATGTTCGGTGGCCATCCCCATCTTGTGTTCCACGTGTCCTTCCTTCAAGCACCCACGTGTCATGCGTTGAGTTCCCAGATGTTTTGAGTTACCTTCCTAAAGACCAAGTCTCCTACTTTGAAATAACGGATATTGGCTCTTCGATTATAATATCGCTCCATTCTCTACTTTTGAGCCGTAATTCTGACATGCGCCAAGTCCCTGCGTTCCTCGAGCAGCTCTAAGTTGATTAGCATTACTTCGTTGTTCGATTCCTCGTTCGCCTGGAAATACCTTAAGGTTGGTTCCCCTACTTCCACTTATATCAAAGCTTCTGCGCCGTATACAAGAGAAAAATAGGTTTCTCCCGTGCTTGACTTGGCCGTTGTTCGGTAGGCCCATAGAACCCCAGGTAATTCTTCGGGCCAGTTGCCTTTTGCTGCTTCCAACCTTTTCTTTAGATTTTGTATAATCACTTTGTTTATTGACTCTGCTTGACCATTTGCGCTCGGATGATAAGGTGAAGAGGTAATCCTCTTTATCTTCAAATCTTCAAGGAACTTTGTAACTTTTACGCCAATAAACGGCGGCCCATTTTTCAAGTGCACCTGGAATAATCATCAATGAAACTGACAAAGTAGCAAAATTTCAAGGTGGAACTGACCCGACTATGACCCTAAACATCTGAATAGACTAAAGTAAAATGTGACTCTGCTCGATTATCAAGACGCCGAGAAAAATGGGAGCGGGTATGCTTACCGAGCTGACATGACTCAGACTTTAGAGCTGACAAGTGAGATAAACCAGATACCATTTTCTGAAGTTTTGACAAACTGGGATATCCCAACCGTTTATTTAATAAATCTGATGAATCAGTAACATGACAAGTTGTAGAAGGAAGACAAGATCTGAGTCCATGTGATTTAGCAAGGATAAGGTAATAAAGTCCGTTTGATTCACGCCCGGTACCAATGATCGGCTCCGTACTGCGTTCTTGTATAAAAACATGGTCATCAAGAAATAAAACAACGCATTTAACTAATTTGGCTAAGCGACTAATAGCTATGAGATTAAAAGGACTATTAGGAACATAAAGGACTGAATCTAAAGGTAAGGAAGGAAGTGGGCTTGCTTGACCTATTGCAGTTGTCATGGTTTGAGACCCATTGGCCATTGTGACTTTTGGAAGAGATTGAGAATACGAAATAGTAGTGAAAAGAGATTTGTTACCAGAAATATGATCTGATGCACCTGAATCAATGACCCAAGACTCAGAGGATGAAGATTGGGAGAAACAAGTCATGCTATTACCTGTTTGAACAACAGAAGCTATCTCAGAAGATGTCTGCTTGCATGCTTTATACTGACGGAACTCAATATAATCTGCTAAAGAAACCATCCGACTATGCAAAGCATCGGTTCCCATGTCGCTACAATTTGTAGTAGTAGGGTTAACTTGAAATAGTGGAAATAAGTAACTCCTGTGAAAAAACTGAAGAAATAACTTGAAAAACACTGTTTACAGCAGGGAAACAGAACACTGTTTTGCGCCGAAAACACTGTTCACGCCGGAAAATTCCAAAGTTGACAGAATTTGTCGTAACCAGGATGGATAGACTCGGAATTCCTTTGCGAGCAAGCTGTCATGAAGAAATATTTTCAAAAAAAGGCCGGAAAGGTCACTGTTCATGGCGGAAAAATATAAAAGTGGTCAAAATTTAATTTGAATTAGATGGGTAGGCTCGGAATTTTGAGAAGAGCACACTGTCCTGAAGAAGTTTCGCGAAAAAATGGCCGAAAAGTGGCCGGAACCCTCATCGAAAAAGTTGTTGTTGCCGGCGCGTGGAGGAGCGTGGCGACTTTTCTGCCAGATAAAATTTCAGGGGTTGATCGTAGGAGGGTGATCTACCTCGTGGTAGTGTTGGTTTTAGCACAACACCGACAGAAAGTGACTTTCACTTAGACAAGCCTTAGGTCACCGGAAAAATTGCACGATGACTAAGTTCTTTCTTCCCGGTTACCGCTGGAATGACGCATAACGATTTTTTCCCACTAATGCTCTGATACCATGTGAGAAGACACGGGAGAAACTATGTTATTGATATTGGATGATAAATACAATACAAGAGGTCCCTATTTATAGCTATACACTACAAGCAGATATTACTCCTCTTTCAATGTGGGACAAGACTACACTATACATATCTGTAAACTAACAGTGGCATTAAAAATCGAATGTAAATGATAAAACATAGTTTGAGTGGTCAGACATATTGGTTTGTTTAATTAAACTGTAATAAGAGGCACTGTGATTTCACAAAATATGGGGTAATTTGTAGTTGTAGTTACTTTATGTTTTCGGCTGCTCCAAATATAAGTTTCTGTGATCCTTCTTACGAACTCTTTATCTATACTAATAGTTAAGGGAGAGTGAAGCAATTGCTTAATGAAGCCTATCACATACTTTGCGCCTCCTAAATACCTCTCTAACTACCTTTTTGATAAACAAAAAAGAAAGTGGTAAAAATATCACTACATTGTATTAAAGGTGTCAAGGGGCCGGTCCGGTCCGGGCTATTGGAAAAGGAGACCGGTCGGTCGGTTCCTAGCCCCTCCGGTGAATTATTGAACTGGAACGGTTCCGGACTTAAGGGGTTTTATTTAATTTTTTTTGTATTTTGTATAACTACCATAATTTATATTAAGATAAAGTAAAAATGTAAAACATAAATACAATCTTATAAAAAGAGTGTTTAAATAAATTTCAAAGGCTTTAAAATCCTTATATTTGAATATTTCATTAAGAATTTAAGATAATAGAATACAATGAAGATGGAAAAAAAATTGAACTTATAATTTGCAAGTTCTTTTTTTAATTCAAACTTGCAAATTAAAGAAAAAAGAGTAAATTCAAAGTTTAATGAGAGGCAAATAGTTGATTGCAATTTAAGTCAAGAATGAGAGAATGACTATTGAGAATTTGGGTTTGAGAATCGAGAGATGAGTGAAGAAATGAAGAAGATGGGGAAAAAATGCCCAAACAAAGGGCTATTCTTGCAAAATAGTCGTTGGGCAACAATCAAAATGACATCTGAACGTTGCCAATGGTCAACTTAATTAAAAAAAATAAAATCTAAAATAGCCGTTGAGCCGGTCCTGGCGGATTCGGTTAACCGGTTCGACTATGACTTGACAGTACCGGTTTTGATCAGTCCGGTTAACCGGTACATCGAAACCTGGCACAACCCTTTCCCCACCTCAACCCAGCCCTGCACGGCCCCCTACCTACCGGTCCGGTCCAGTCTAAAACCGGTATGGGTCGGTCCGGAACCGGGTCAACCCGACCCGTTAGACACCCATACATTGTTTAGGTGGTTCTGTTTATTTTTTGGTTATCTTAAACAATTTTAATTCATATGAAAAAGTGTTTAAAATGTCCACTTTCTATGAATTCTGTCCTATATTTTAGTTTTATCTTCCAAATTCATATATCTTTCAGTCTTTTAACATATAATTTTTTTCAACATGTTATGCACATGCAAGTTTGTGTTCCAGAATCTAGTGTTATTTTATTACTTCTCAGTTTGTCCAGGATAATGAAACGTGTTTGTATTCACTGCAATACTTTGTTTGACTTTTTATCATGAACCAGAATCGTATTTTAGGAGAAGTTTCCGAAAAGATCGAGCTGATCGTTGCACTAGTTTTTGAGAACTCCAAGTCTTTAGACGAATCATTACCACCAGGGATGGCGGATGTGTTCAGACCTGCTACTGGAGTTGCAGCTCCCGCACTGTCTCCTGCTTTGATGCTGTATAGTCTTCTTAATGATATACTTTCTCCGGAAGGAAGCGCGGTTGAAGCTATGCAAATATTTTCAGGTTTTAGAAACTATCTTCCTACTTATTTTCTTTTAAAAGGAGCGGAAGATGTGAGACCTTCCTTTTTTCCTGGAGAAGCTTTCTTACTTTTGCACATCAATTTTTGTGTAGATTGCTGCGAAGAAACGATCCAGAAGACACTTGGCAGAAACAGATGAGTTTGTCTCCAACAACAATGACAACATATTGATGGATCCTGTGGCTCGCTCCACCGCTTACCAGAAGATGGTGTTACTTTGTTTGAATATCAGAAATGAAGTTCGTACTGACATGGAGATCCATAATCAGAATATACTTCCAAGGTACTTTATTCCCCCTTTCCTCATTGGAATGTGGTCCTTTGTCATCTATAAAGCTGGAAATTTAGATGGTCAATGCTGGTTATTTGAAGTTCGCTGGTCATTTTGCCTGTGATACCAATTTTGATGGATCAATCTATTATTCCTTTTGCTTGCTAATTTGTATAATTGAGTCGGTGAACCATGTAAATACAACACAGTCTACTTATATAACAACTGCAACTACTACTACTAACTACTACTAAGCCTCAACCACAAGCTAGGGGAGTCGACTAAATGAATTCTCACTATCTATGTCACTCCATTTAAACTCATCTCAATCAAAGTCTATTCATATTGGTTCTAATCATGATTGGATATGCATATCTTTTGATTTGCATCAATTAACACCAACTTACTGACTGGTTTACTCCAAGTTGCATGTTCAATGCCTTCATTCAAGCATGGTAAGTAAAGGTGCGAATCATTTTGTTGCAGATATATTGTGGAGCTTTATTAGGAAATTACACTTTGTGCTTTGTGGTCCGTATGAGGAAATAAATTATTGTCTCTGTTTATCCGGAAAATTGAGTAACAATTAAACTTATATTGTGGTTTTAAGGATATGTGATTTAAACCAGTATCAATTGATAAACAACTAATTAAATAGATAAATTGGACAATAAAATAAATCAAACCGGTTTGCAAACAATGCCTCGACCTCGATTCATGATAGTCTCGAGGTTAGTTAATAAGAACAGTAGAGGATGGAACAAACAACGATGAACAGTAAAACAAAGAAAGCAGCGTGTGTGTATGTTCTTATCAGTGAATAATTCTTGTCCCCCTACAAGTGAATGGGATCCCTCTTTATATAATAGAGGAATCTTAAATAAGGTACAACTCTAATAACGGAAGTAGATCCCATGATTGGCACTAATAACCGCTTTGATTTGATCTGTTCCGAGATTTCTGTCGTAATCTTCGACCGGTTATTGATATCTCGCCATTCCGTTATTACGCCTTACTCGAAGTCAGTCATGCTTGATCTCGATTGGTGCTGGCCTCGATCTCAATGAACACTTCGATCTCCAGGCTTGATGTTCTATCTTTGAGCTCGAGCCCGATCTATTATGAGGTTACTCTCGAGACAACTCTCCTGCCAACGAAATCGGGTATGCCCTATTTCAACTGTATACAGATAGTCCCCTCGTTTTTAGAGTGTAACGAGAAGAAACGAATTCAAGACTTTGATTTAATACCTCGATCAATTATGAAGTCAACATCGTGACGTAAGCGACAGAAGCGATTGAAGCGTCGCTTCTGCACAGTTCTCAAGGTCATTAATTAACGCAGTTGATGGTCGGCCACCGGTGCTTTCAAACCATCAAAGTGGCTATTATAAATAGACCACCTTCATAATCTTCTCAAACTTTACTTTCAAACTTCTTCTAATCTTCAAAAGCTCTTCTATTCTCTTCAAGTTCATCAACTTTGTCGGTTTTCGTTTGCCAATCTCTTATTAAAACACAAATTCCGCCTTCTTCTTCCTTAAAACTCTTATAGTAATGGCAAAAACATCAAAGACCGTTCCTCAAGAAGAAAAGGCCTCCTCATCGCGGCCGGCCAGTGACAAAACACCGGTGGAGCCACGTATCAAAGAGTGCATCCCCGGGCCATGTGAACTTACTTCTGACTTTAAATTTGAAAAACCCTTTTCGGTTCCTAGCCGATCCGAGCCCATGTCTAGATATATCTGTTAGATATCTGAAGGCGATCTCGAGCAAGTGAAAAAAGACTGCCACTGGGAGAATAAAGAGGTGGTGATTCCTACCCCCGAGTAGGACATCACCACTCATGTGAAAGGGTTCTTAAGTGTGTATACTTACCCTTTCATACTAGGTTCCATCGATCCTGTCATAATCGACTTCTGCCGCCAATACCGGGTAAACTTGGGCCAAATCTACCCCTTTTTTCGGCGCATTGTCATTTTTCTCAGATTCTTCTCGAGCAAGGTCGAGGGGATGTCTTTCACTATCGATCATCTCATTAGGCTATACAGCCCTCGTCTTTATCGGGGCGGACTGATAAGGATTCAACGCCAGGCCACGAAGGTGCTGTTCTCGAGCATAGATGAGGACAAGGACTGAGGATGGATGGGCCGGTTTGTCCGAGTCAGGACCTTCGACTTAATCCCCGCCGAGAAGATGCCATTCCCCGAAGAATGGAACATGAAACGTAAGTAGAACCTCACCAATAACGTTTGATTACTTGTTATGTTTCCATTACCTCTTCTCATCTATATTCTTCTTTATGGTGCAGCTTCCCCCTGGTTTCCTGGTGCAGTCCCGGACCTTGCAAGTTGGGTTCGATAACTGGTTTCAACCTCTTCGTATGCTGAGCACTCGTGGCGTGATTTGGCCAAGGGTCAATGGGAGGCCAAAAATCATGGTAGGTTCCCTTGTACGTGTTTGATGCTTTCCTGTGAAGTACTTCTTTTTAACTTGATTTCTTCTCATACAGGTCTTGGAGATAATGTCGTCATGAGGCCGCCTCCCCTCGGGGAAGAGGAGGTCCCGAAGCCGACCAAAGACAATAAAAGGAGAAGGGCCTCACCTCCAGATACCCCAAAGCCCGGGAAAAGCAGGGCTCGAAAGTCGAAGACTGATCTTGCCGTTCTGTCTGCCGATGTAGTCCAAACGCTACGAGATGAAGAAGAAGAGGGAGAAGATGTCGACTGCCTGCTGGTGGCTCGGAAGAGGGAAAGCATCGAAGCTTCGAGAACTGCTGAGTCGGTGACGATCGAGGAGGTTCAGCCGCAGACCGAGGTGATCTCGGAGGAAGGTCCGAGCAGAGTCCCCGAGTCATCGGGTGTTGATGACGCCTCCTGCTGTGATGAGCAACCGACGGGTGTGCCCGAAGGGTCTAGTTCTAAGGCCCTTCAAAGAGAAGAGAATGCCCTAAGTGACTCGCTCGGGGAAATTAACATTGATGATTCGCCGCCCTGCCCCACATTCTCTAAGGGGTAGTTTCGGGATGCCCGGTCCATGGGGACCCCCGATGTGGGGACGACCCCCGAAGGGGATGATATATTTCGTGGCTGCTTTGCGGGGTTCGATAATGTTCCCGACCTGGACGCATCACTCATTTTTGATGAGGCTCAGCGGCTTCTTAACCAAGTGAGTTTTATCCCATGTTACCATGCTTGCGTTTGTTCTTATTTCTCTAAGTCTGATTTCCTTCCTTTCTGTACAAGCTACGGCGCTCCATCGAGAAGCGTCCTCCAAATACCGAGCTGAGCTGGCCCGATGTGAGGCTGACCTCAAAAAGCTTACGGAGGAGAGAGACGCCCTCAAACTCCTCTATGTGCAAAAAGAAGAGGAGATCATAAGCATTCGAGCCGAGCTAACAAGAGCTCATCAAGATCAGACCGAGCTCATTGAATGGGTAATGTAAATTTTTGGGAGCTTGTTATGTATTAACTTGATATTGGCGACTAACACTTTGATCCTGCAGGTTCAGCAGAAGACCGAATTGGTTTAGCAGCTTCGTGAGGAGGCCAAGATGAAAGAGGCAGAAACTTTGGGGTGGAAGCAGAACATGGACCGTTTCACCTCGGAGAAAGATCGGTTCGGGCCCAACTGTCTTCGGTTGAGCGTCAACTCCAAAGTGTGAAGGGGGAGAACTTGGCCCGAGCCCAGAAGGTTGAAGAGCTCGAGACTCGGTTGGCCGCTGAGCTTGCAAAGGTCACATCCGAGGTAGAGGCGCATGTGGCCTCCTACCGAGCCGACGCTGAAGCCGCTAACACTCGGGCAAAGGAAATTTCTGATGCTACTGAGGTTAGATTGTCCCGTGTTGCCGATCATGCTAGGCGCCAGTCTCGGAGAGAGACTCTTGAGGAGGTACATGCTCGTGGCTTCGACCTCACGGCTTATATCGAGAGTGCAAAGGTTTTGGAGGACAAGGCTAGAGCTTTGCTTTCCAATGATGAAGACTCTGTGAGTGGATCCGAGAGCGGAGGAGATGAAGATGAAGCGCTCCCGAAGATGCGGCTCCCCAGGCGGACTAGGCACTTAGGATTTTTTTTCTTTGTGTAAGACCCTGTGTGGTGTTTGTAAATACTTTGCATATATGAAAGATTCCTTTTCTTTCCGTTTCGTCTTTGATTTCTGATTTATGATAAATTCTGTTTTGCCTTTTCCTTGTGAAAACTTTGTTGCAATCGGGTTGTTGTAGCCTCTATAATCGAGTGAGTAATAGCTCGAACTCAGAGTAGAACAAACCCTTAGGTTTTTTAGTTAAGCGAGGGCGAGTCCCCGAGCTCAACAATATGTTCGGGATTTTGATTTCAGATGGCTTGATCGAAGCCGTAATTGTGCTGTTTTTATAGCAGAGTTCGAGTAAGTTTCGAACTCACAGTAACAGACCCCTTAAGGTTTTATATCAAATAATGATGAATCCTCGAGCTATATTTAAGTCAGTTTTATTTGAGCTCGGAATAGTGGAACCCTTATGTCCGAATTGAGTGAGAACAAAATCTCGAACTCTAAGTGTATTGGCCCTTAGGCTCTTTAGATTGGGCCGATATGGCCTCTAAAAGATGAATATTTTTTCCCTTTTTCGGCTTAGAAGACTTAGTAAAAAATTTCTTTATGCCTTAACACGTATTCTTTACCCATTAGATTTTTTGAGGGTTCGATGTCGATTGAAACCCCTTTGTTTTTTGTGCCTTAGCACGTTTGCGTTAAGATAATTTGATACCTCTTAAGGTTTTTCGAGGGCTGATTTCATCGAAGCCCTTTTGATTACTTGCCGAGGGTAGCCTTTTTTAACCGATTTTTCAAAGAATTCGAATGCCTATTTTTATTGCAGGATTCGGACGTCTCCGAGCCGCCTTAATTTGGTCGTAGCCTTTGGGTATGCCTCTTGGGCTTATTTCCCAATAACACTTCAAACGTGTTCGAAGTTTTAGTCCCCGGGAGTGATGTCCTTGGCCTATAGATCGAGGGGTCCCTATTTGAGGTCTTATGAATTTGAGTTTAGATTACTCGAATATGTCGATCGTCGATGGCAGCCCCCGACTGTACGAGGTATATTTGCACTTGGCCCTTGAGCCATTTCTCACAAAATCACAAGTATGGAGCTTGTATAGTAGAAAATTTTCTTTGAGACACAAGATGTTTGATATAGAAAGAATGCTTCTTTGTATAATTTATACATATGCACATGTTTTGCCATTGGGGCTCGACTAATCTATACAGACACGGTTCATTCGACCGTTTGGCCCATTACAAAGTTTCTCTATCGAGACACTTTAACACAAAGTATTTTCCTCGAAAGTGTAACATTCGAGGGTGATGCCCCCCAATATTCGAGGTTGATTGTAAAGAAGCCTTGGATACTATTGAATTTTCCTCAGGTAGCACATAATTGTTGCCTCGTTAAAAACCTCGCCAGAAAAACCCATTTGGGATAAAAACCGATCTAAGGAAAAAAGAGTGCAACGCGTGCTTTAAAACCTTAAGTCTCGATGTCTTCGATCGAACACCTGCAGTGAGTTAGTGTCGAATATATAAATGAAAAAAAAGGTATAAAGTCATACCTTAGCAATAATACTATTTGAGAAGCGATATGTTCCAATTATTTGGCAGTTGTTCGCCATCCATCGTGCCGAGCTTGTAAGATCCCTTTCCGACGATGTCGAGGACTTGGTAGGGTCCCTCCCAATTTGGGTCGTGCTTCCCTTCATTAGGATATCGAGTGTTGATGGTGACTTTCCTCAGGACTAAGTCCCCAACTCTGAAGTGGCGAAGGTTGGTTCTCCTATTGTAGTATCTTTCGATTCGTTGCTTTTGTGCAGCCATTCGAACGAGTGCGGCTTCTCGTTTTTCATCCAATAATTTGAGGCTAGTATTCATAGCCTCGTGATTTGACTCTTCTGTTGTATGTCGAAACCTGGCACTGAGTTCCCCGATTTCGACTGGAATCAAGGCTTCAGAGCCATATACTAAAGAGAACGGGGTTGCCCCCATACTGGACTTTGATGTTGTTCGATATGCCCAAAGGACTTCGGGTAGAATTTCTCTCCATTTCCCCTTAGCGTTATTCAACCTTTTCTTTAGGTTTTGAATGATAGTCTTGTTCGTCGATTCGGCCTGTCCGTTCCCACTAGGCTGATACGGCATTGATAATATCCTTTTTATTTTGTGGTCTTCGAGGAATTTCGTCACTTTGCTGCCGATAAATTATTTTCCATTATCACACACTATTTCGGTGGGTATCCCAAATCGACATACGATGTGATCCTAGATGAAGTCTATAACCTCTTTCTCTCTCACTTTCTCGAACGCCTGTACTTCAACCTATTTAGAGAAATAGTCAGTCATAAATAAAATGAACTTAGCTTTACCTGGGGCCGATGGCAGAGGGCCGACGATATCCATTCCCCATTTCATGAATGGCCATGGGGATATAACTGAATGAAGTTGTTCTCCGGGCTGATGGATCATTGGTGCAAATCTTTGACATTTATCACATTTTCGAACAAACTCCTTAGTGCCTTTTTCCATGCTATCCTAGTAGTATCCTGCTCTAATGATTTTGTAAATCAGTGATTCGGTGCCGGAGTTGTTCCCACAAGTGCCCTCATAGACCTCTCGTAGAACATAATCGGTGTTTCCTGATCCTAATCATACTGCCAATGGTCTATTGAATGTCTTTCTGTATAATGTTCCATCTTCAGCCAATATGAATCGAGCAACTTTGGTTTGTAGGGCCCTCGACTCTTTAGGGTCCGATGGGAGCTTTCTGTTCTTCAAGTATTCAATATATTTATTCCTCCAATCCCAGGTTAAGCTTGTAAAGTTTATCTTGGCATGACCTTCCTCGATCACGGATCTCGAGAGTTGAATGACAGTCCTATGATTGGCACTAATAACCGCTTTGATTTGATCTGTTCCGGGATTTCCGCCATAATCTTCCTCGACCGATGACCCAAAATTTGCAAGTGCATCGGCCTCACTGTTTGTTCTCGAGGTACATGCTGTAAAGTCCATTCCTTGAAACGGTGCAAAGTTACCTGCAGTTTGTCCAAATACCTTTGCATTCTATCCTCTCGAACTTCGAAGGTTTTGTTTACTTGGTTCACCACCAGTAAAGAGTCATACTTGGATTCAATGACTTCTGCTCCCAAGCTTTTAGCTAGCCCGAGACCTGCAATCATGGCCTCATACTCGGCCTCATTGTTAGTCAATGTAGAAGTTTTGATATAGGTGTGACACATTCCAATTTCTCGATAGTTGTTTGCCGTTTATGATACCGAGCTTGTATGATCCTTTTCCGACGTTTTCGAGAACCTGATACGGTCCTTCCTAATTCAGTCCTAGTTTCCCTTCGTTTGGATTTCGGGTACTGAGGGTGACTTTCCTTAGCACCAAGTCCCCGAGTTTAAAATGGCGAATCTTGGTTCTTCTATTATAGTATCTTTCGATTCGCTGCTTTTGGGCGGCCAATTGGACGAGAGCAGCTTCTTATTTTTCATCCAATAATTCTAGGCTAGTGTTCATAGCCTCGTTATTTGACTCTTCTGTTGCATATCGAAACCTGGCACTGGGTTCCCCGATTTCGACTGGAATCAAGGCTTCAGAGCCATATACTAAGGAGAACGGGTTTGCCCCGTACTATATTTTGATGTTGTTCGATATTCCCAAAGAACTTCGGGTAGGATTTCTTTCCATTTTCCCTTAGCGTCGTTCAACCTCTTCTTTAGGTTTTGAATGATAGTTTTGTTTGTTGATTCGGCCTGTCCGTTCGTACTGCGGTGATACGGTGTTGATAATATCCTTTTTATTTTGTGGTCTTCGAGGAATTTCGTCACATTTCTGCCGACAAACTGTTTCCCATTGTCACACACTATTTCGGCGGGTATCCCGAATTAACATACGATATGATCCCAGATAAAGTCTATAACCTCTTTTTCTCTTACTTTCACGAACGCCTATGCTTCAACCTATTTAGAGAAATAGTCAGTCATAAATAGAATGAACTTAGCTTCACCTGGGGCCGATGGCAGAGGGCCGACGATATCCATTCCCTATTTCATGAATAACCATGGGGATAGGACTGAGTATAGTTGCTCTCCGGGCTGATGGATCATTGGTGCAAACCTTTGACATTTGTCACATTTTCAAACAAACTCCTTTGCATCTTTGTCCATATCGATCCAATAATACCTTGCCCTGATTATTTTTCAGACTAATGAGTCGGCACCGGAGTGATTTCCACAAGTGCCCTCGTGCACCTCACGTAGGATGTAGTCGGTGTCTCCTGGACCTAAGCATATTGCCAATGGTCCATCGAATGTCCTTCGGTATAACGTTTCATCTGCAGTTAATGTGAATCGAACAGCTTTGGTTCGTAGGGCCCTCGAATATTTAGGGTCTGATGGGAGCTTTCCATTCTTTAAATATTCAATATACGTATTCCTCCAATCCTATGTTAAGCTTGTAGAATTTATCTCGGCATGACCTTCTTCGATCATGGATCTCGAGAGTTGAACGACAGTCCCCGGGCTTATCTCGCCTTCCTCAATCGATGATCCCAAATTTGCAAGTACATCGGCCTCACTGTTTTGCTCTCGTGGAACATGCTGTAAAGTCCATTCTTTGAAATGGTGCAAAGTGACCTGCAGTTTATCCAAATACCTTTGCATTCTATCTTCTCGAACTTCGAAGGTTTTGTTTACTTGATTTACCACCAGCAAAGAGTCACACTTGGCTTCAATGACTTCTTCTCCCAAGCTTTTAGCTAGCTCGAGACCTGCAATCATGGCCTCATACTCGACCTCGTTGTTAGTCAACCTAGTAGTTCTGATAGATTGCCTAATAGTGTTACCCGTGGGTGGCTTTAAAACGATGCCTAGCCTGGACCCCTTCACGTTCGAAGCCCCGTCCATAAAAAGGGTCCATACCCACGATAACGTACCCGATTTCAATAAGAGTTCTTTTTCAACTTCAGGTATGAAGGTCGACGCGAAATCAGCCACAAAGTCCGCTAAAATTTGAGACTTAATGGCCGTACGGGGTTGATATTCGATATCATACCCACTGAGTTCGACGGCCCATTTGGCCAATCGGCCTGATAGTTTGGGCTTGTGCAAAATATTACGGAGTGGGTAAGTGGTTAATACGCATATGGGATGACATTGAAAGTACGGTTTTAACTTTCTAGAGGCGCTTATCAGTGCAAGTGCCAATTTTTCTAGGTGCGGATATCTAGTTTCTGCTTCTCCTAAGGTTCGACTTACATAATAAACGGGAAATTGCGTACCTTACTCTTCTCGAACTAGGACACCGCTTACCGCGATTTCTGATACTGCCAAGTACAAGCAAAGTTTTTCGTCTATTTTTGGAGTATGAAGCAGTGGTGGGCTCGATAGGTATCGTTTTAATTCCTCTAATGCCTGTTGGAATTCCGGGGTCCAAGCGAAATCGTTCTTCTTTTTGAGTAGAGAGAAAATTTTGTGACTTCGATGTGACGACCTTAAAATGAATCGGCATAAGGCTGCAATCCGTCTCGTTAGCCTCTGTACGACTTTTACGCTGTCCACGATGGCGATGTCTTCGATGGCCTTGATCGTATCGCGATTAATCTTGATCCCCCGATTTGACACCATGAATCCGAGGAACTTGCCCGAACCGACCCCGAAAGCATATTTCTCGGGGTTGAGCTTCATGTTGTATTTCCTTAAAATCTCGAATGTTTCTTGCAAATGGGTCAAATGGTCCTCTGCGCGCAGGGACTTAACTAGCATATCATCAATATAAACTTTCATTAATTTACCTATTTGTTCCTCGAATATTTTATTTACTAGGCGTTGGTAAGTAGCTCTTGTATATTTTAGCCCGAAGGGCATCACATTATAACAATATGTTCCATACTTGGTGACAAATGAAGTCTTTTCCTGGTCTTCCGGGTTCATTTGGATTTGATTATATCCGGAATAGACATCAAGAAAAGTAAGGATCTCGTGGCCGGCCGTGGCATCGATCATGCGATCGATGTTAGGCAGTGGAAAAAAATCTTTGGGGCACGCCTTGTTTAAATCATTATAATCTACATACATTCTAAGTTTGTTCCCTTTTTAGGGACTACAACTACATTGGCTAACCATTCGGGATATTTTACCTCCCGAATAGACCCTATTTTGGGAAGTTTAGTTACCTCGTCCTTTATGAATGCGTGCTTTACCTCGGACTGGGGTTTTCACTTTTGCTTCACCGGTTTGAACCTAGAGTCCAGGCTTAGCCGATGCGTCGCTCTCTCCGGTGGGATCCCTGTCATGTCTAAATAGGACCAAGCAAAACAATCTATGTTATCAATAAGAAATTGAATAAGCTTTTTCCTGAGTTCGGGGGTTAATCCCGTTCCCAAGTATACCTTTCGCTCGGGCAGGTACTCAATCAATATAACCTCTTCCAGCTCTTCGACCGTTGATTTGGTGGCGTCAGAATTTTCGGGAATAATAAAAGTTCGAGGGGTCAGAAAATCCTTCTCTTCTTCTTCTATCTCATGCTTCCCCGATTCGGTCGAGACTGGTGGTTGTGATTGCTATTTGACTTCCTGTTTACCTTTGATTCTCGACTTTTCCGAGGTTGATAGTGTCGATATCTGTGTTACCTTATCAACCGCAAATATTTTCTTTGTAGCATGTTGCTCCCCATATATTGTTTTTACACCGTCCGACGTCGGGAATTTCATCATTTGGTGGAGAGTCGAAGGGACTGCCCTCATATTGTGGATCCAAGGCCTTCCGAGCAGGGCATTGTACCTCATTTCGCCCTCGATTACGTGGAACTTGGTATCTTCAGTGGTTCCAGCCACGTTCACCGGTAGAATAATCTTCCCTTTAGTTGTTTCACTGGCCATATTGAAGCCGTTTAAGACCCGAGCTGTGGGTACAATTTGATTTTGTATACCGAGCTGCTCTATGACCCTCGAGGCCTCGATCAGATGATATTCATCAAGCTACCTGGATCCACTAAAACACGCTTAACTTGAACTTTATTTAATAAGATAGAAATTACCAGAGCGTCATTGTGGGGCTGAGAAATGCCTTCTGCTTCTTCGTTGTTGAATGATAAAGTGCCTTCGGGCACATAATCTAGGGTTCGTTTTTCCCTAGTAATTGATACCTTAGTGCGTTTGAATATGGGTCCATGTGGAATGTCGACCCCATCGACGATCATATGAATGACATGTTGGGGTTCCTCCTGTTCATTTTTCCTGTTTGCGTCCCTTTCTCTGAAATGATTCTTGGCTCGATCGCTGAGGAACTCTCGAAGGTGGCCCTCATTGAATAGATGGGCTACCTCCTCCCTTAATTGCATGCAATCCTCGGTCTTGTGACCATGCGTACCATGATACTTGCACGTCAAATTTGGGTTTCTTTGAGAAGGATCGGTTTGTATGGGTCTGGGCCACCTAGTATCTCAGATCCTTTCGATTGCCGATACAATGCCCGATGCATCGATGCTAAAGTTATATTTCGATAACCGAGGTGCCTCTGTGGGATCGGCATACTTGTCAAAAACACTTTTGCTCATAAGTCCCCGAGAATTCTGTCCTCGATCACTTCTTCGATCGTTCCGGGAGGAATTGCATCCTGAACCATTGTTCGTTTGATCTGCGGTATATGGTTGATATCGGTCTCTGTTCAACCTTGGCTCCCTGTCGATGTCCCTTTGGTTTTTAACTGTCGACATGTTTGGATGTACTGAACCGGAAAGGGCTCCTAATTGGTCGTCCTCGACCCTGATCTTCGATTGATATTGATTGTGCACATCTGCCCAAGTTACAGCTGGATACTCGATCAAATTTTGTTTCAACTGACGTGATGCTATCGAACTCCGCTCGTTCAACCCTTGGGTGAATACTTGAACGACCCAATCATCTGTGACCAGTGGCAACTCTATGCTTTCCATTTGAAATCGGGACACGAACTCCCTCAGCATTTCATTATCCCTTTGTCTTACCTTGAAAAGGTCTGATTTCCTCATTGCGACCTTTATGGCCCCGGCGTGTGCCTTTACGAAAGAATCTGCTAACATGGCAAATGAGTCGATGGAATTTGGTGGTAGGGTTGTGATACCAAATCATTGCTCCCTTTGAAAGGTCTCTCCAAATTTTTTTAACAGCACATATTCGATTTCATCATTTCTAAATCGTTACCATTGATGGCGCATGTATATGAAGTAACATGCTCGTTGGGATCGGTGGTCCCATTATATTTGGGTATGTATGGCATACGAAACTTCTTTGGAATAGGCTTAAGAGCCGCACTTGGAGGAAATGACTTTTGTACAAACTTTTTCGAATCCATCCCTTTCAAGATTGGCGGTGCCCCCAGTATCTGATCAACTCGAGAGTTGTATGTCTCCATTTTTTTATCGTTGGCTTCGATTCTCTTCTCCCCTGATTCAATTCTTTTGGTGAGCTCCTCGAGCATTTTCATTACCGCAGGATCAGTCCCCGATTCGTTACCATTCGACCTTTCCGGTACTGGCTCGGTAAGGCGAGTAATTTCCGGCTCGACCCTATTCGGAGCTCTATGTTGATTTTGTAACTGATCAATATCGGCTTGCTGATCCTGAAGCATCTCGAATATCACTTGGAGACTGACTCCTTCGTCTCCTTTGCCCTGTGTTCCTTGGCCACTAGATCGGCCTTCTCTGCGTACACTCCCATCGAGATTTGCGCCTAGGTCCGCGTTTAGAGCAACGTGCGAACTGACATCGACTGGGTTGGTAACCGGTGCTCCCTCGAGATTAGCCTGTGGCACCTCGACTCCTGGAGCAATCACATTTTCGTTTTCAACGTGGCATCCGAGGCCATTGTCACCGTGTGCGGATGCGTTTTGTGAGTTTGACATGTTTTAACTTGAAAGCAAAGATACTTGACAAGAACAAGCGTAAAATAGTGTATTTTACCAGAATCAGTACTGAACAATCACTATTATCCTTAACCCCACGGTGGGCGCCAAATTATTTACCCGAAAAATTGAGTAACAATTAAACTTATATTGTGGTTTTAAGGATATGTGATTTAAACCAGTACCAATTGATAAACAACTAATTAAATAGATAAATTGGACAATAAAATAAATCAAACCGGTGTGCAAACAATGCCTCGACCTCGATTCGAGATAGTCTCGAGGTTAGTTCATAAGAACAGTAGAGGATGGAACAAACAGCGATGAACAGTAAAACAAAGAAAGCAGCGTGTGTGTATGTTCTTATCAGTGAATAATTCTTGTCCCCCTACAAGTGAATGGGATCCCTCTTTATATAATAGAGGAATCCTAAATAAGGTACAACTCTAATAACGAAAGTAGATCCCATGATTGGCACTAATAACCATTTGATTTGATCTGTTCCGCGATTTCCGCCGTTATCTTCGACCGATTACTGATATCTCGCCATTCCGTTATTACGCCTTACTCGAAATTAGTCATGCTTGATCTCGATTGTTGCTGGCCTCGATCTCAATGAACACTTCGATCTCCATGCTTGATGTTCTATCTTCGAGCTCGAGCCCGATCTATTATGAGGTTACCCTCGAGGCAACTCCCCTGCCAACGAAATACAGTCTCACCCACCTTTCTTTATGATCTGTTTGTTTGTTCTTATGGATAAAATTTGACCTATTCTTGTTAGTATAGAATTGTTTAGAAATATTCGTGTATTTTGTTGGTTCTTATGTAAGTCTCCCATAATTTAAAAAGAAAAAAAAACTCTGGATGTTGGTCTATTCTGGATACTAGTAATCATCTCTCTTTGCTGCTAAGAAGATAAAAGAGGAAGACATTAAATAAATACAGCGGAAAGATCTTCTGATAGCATGTAGATATGTTATCAGGCAATTACTATATGGAATGCCATTACTCATAGCTATTTCTGGCTTAATCTTGTGTAGTTTCCTAGACCTCCCAAATCTTTCTTCAGCTATATACTCCACGGAGCTATGTAGCAGATTGCGCGCATTCCTTGTTGCATGTCCTCCCACTGGTCCCTCATCTCCTGTAGCAGAACTCATTGTTGCGACAGCTGATCTTCAGAAGGATTTTAGTGCCTGGAACATCAGGTAATGCATGTTCGTTAGTTCAATTTTTACTGCTCGTCCTGTGTGTATGATCTTATCAGAGGTGAAAAAACTCAGAGTCCTGTCAAAGGTGGAATTGACGCAAAGGAGTTGTTCCATCCGTACATTACCCTCTGGATCAAGGAGAAGCGTCTTGCTTTGCTCGAATTCTGTAAACCTGACAAGGTATGTCAATCCCCACATTGTTGTGATTTGTCAACAGTATATTCAAATGACTTAGCTAATGCACATAATATATGTATTGTGATTTTGTGTGCATATAGGACAGAGATGTATACCATAGGTAGTTCGTCTTGTGTCTTTCAATTTCTAGTGGTTTTTGTTCCTACATTTTACAGCTTCGCAATCCGACATTTTTGTGCATTGCTTCCTCAAGGAGAAAGCTATCAGTACATTAAGTATCTGACTTCCAAGTCCCAGTGGCTATATCGTACAATCAGTTGATAAACTTCTTCTCAATTCCAAACTTGTTGGTTCAGCTGCATGAATCCTGTCTCCATTCTACTTTACACGGGTCCATTTCCTTCCTATACTAAATAATCTGTGTTTTATTGTGATAAGGTTACTCAATAATTTATTAAGGCAAATGAGGGGCTTAATGTGCCTCGACTGTATAAGACCTTTTAAATGTGCTTAATGAGAGATCTGAACTGTTTTCTTAGAATTCTGTACTTGACTATAGTTGTATTATCTGCAGATAAAGTGGCCCTGTGCAGATACACAGCATTCGACAACTCCTTTTGTTGATGATATCTATGGACGAATAAAGGAGACATTAGCTGAATATGATGCTGTCATAAGACGCTGGCCTGAGTACCTTTTCTCGTTGGAAACTGTATGTACAAACTTTGCTATTCAAATTCTTCATCTTCAACTCCTTTGTGCACTTGACTGCTCTTTAAATTAAAGCCAGTAACAACTTTGGAGGGGGGGGGGGGGGGAGAGAAGTTCTTCATCTCGTATAAGCACTATGCAGATGTTTTATCTCCATTAAAGGAGAAAGTAATGCCCATTAAATTAGGTCTCAAGTATGTCCAGAAAATTACCAAAGGCACAGTATGTCCGTATGCCGACTGCAAAGAGGTGAGCTCCGCGGTCTTTGTGCAATCTACGAAGAGGGGTCTGAATAAACTGTTCCTATATACAGACAAGATTGCAGAGTCCCACTAAACTGATAACCCTGATTTTAGAGTTCCTATGACCTGCCCAGAAACCCAAAGTTGTCCTGTGAAGTAGGATTACTGTTAGTGGCATGCAATCCTTAATTGTATAACTTTGGACAAGCTACACAAATATATAGTGAAAGATGACAATTCATAAGTGACAAGCTAGACAAAATTTAATTACTGCAAATACCAAATCCATCAATACAGAAAATACTTCAGGGGAAAGACCTATGGTGGGTGGGTGTGGTGTGGGGGGGGGGGGGGGCAAAGAATGAATATGTTCCTTCTAAAGCCTCTACCTCAAGGAATAAGATTGATTGGAGTGCGTTTATTCAAATATGATGCTCCAAACTGTATTAAATTTAGGGAATGGGTTGTTGAGAGCAGAAGACCAATATGCAATAGGAGGATAAGACAACCACATATAGACTGATCGCTTTTCTGTTAGAACACTTTGAAAAATCCTCTCAAAGCATATTGGACTGACATTTGTTCTTCAATGTATCTGTCAGTACTTTCATGGAAAGTAAGCACAGATGAAGATTTATCAGTAAAAGCTTGATAACATATACGGGCACCAGATTTTTTCCCATAGAACTGATTACTGAGGGACTTATCTGGTTAAAAGGCTAAGGTTGTATTGGGACCCTAAGAACAGGATATAACTACATGATCAATCTAAGACAAATGGCCACAGAAGTTCTCAAAGATAGGCACACACAAAAAGGAAAGTTGACATAAAAGATAGTAATAAAGAAGAAGGCATTTACAAAGCGAAGCCAAAGATATGATAGATGCAAGTATGCAACCATGTGAAGCATAATTACAAGATAATGTACACAAGATGCAGTTGACAATTACTGCAACAATTATTCGAAACAGAATTGCTTGAATTAAAACTTTGAGGAAAGGTAAAGAGCATGTGGTTCTTCAAGGAAGCAAAAGTTAGTAAAAGCAAATATCTCTCCTCTCTCTCCCCCACCCCCCAAAAAAAAAATCAAGAATTTTTGAATGCCATCTCCTTGGAAAGGACTGAAACGTCCGTTATACTATGGAAAGTACTGAAAATGTGGAATTATAGGCTAAACTATGTGGACTATAACAACAAGATACTAAAACTAATTCAAAGGTAAAGACAAAAACTTTCCTTTTTAAACATTGCACTGGGACAAGTAAAAGGAAAAGAATGGGTATTCAGCTTGGAGAAAATGGCTATGTATAGTCATTCTTTCATCTTTTAATTTTTCCATTGTTAATAGCGTAATTCAAATGTTATGGGGAAAAAATATTAAGCATGGATGGCAGTAACACTAGGGACCAGCTTAAGAGGAAGAGTATGCAAAAAGCTACTCCATAAAAGAACTGTAGCCTCTACCATATAAACTATCACTACACTGGTGCAGAGAATTTGTTTCCTCCGTCCTTGGCTAAGTGAAAAACTAGGCTTCCACTATTCACATTGAAATTACCACGTTGATGTGTCAACAAAACAAAGAAACAACTCAAGATTAAGAAATGTAGAACGAAATTTTTATATAAAGTGAATGGTCAGGTCTTTAGCACATTTTTATCCAAACACGACTACCTGTTCTCGATGTCATTTCCTCCAGCTGGAAGGGCAAATGGCTGCAGGACTTGCAGAAGAGCAACATCTTTGTGTGGAATATATCCAACATCATAGCTAGGGGAGCACACAACTCGAATTGCATTCTTTACAAGGGATGCCCTTCAGTTGCCCTGACACCAACATCATGACAGGTAACAAAGAAGTGATCTGCACCCATGGTTCTATTCCAATAGGGGTATTTGGCTATCAAACTATCAACATAGTTCTGGACAATTATGGTCATGTACTCGTATGATGTGCCCTGCATTTCACCAAACAATAATCTTCTTATAGGAGTCCCAGAAGTCAGGTATATTGGATCCACCAATCTTAAATAGTATAGGTATTTCAAATTATTTGTTACAAAAGCTAGGATCAAAGATACACACTTAGATTATGAGCTGAAAGTATACATCCCAAAAGCAGAGTTGTAGCTTGCTGTACTTTGTAAAGTTTCCCAATTGGTGATTAATGAAAATAGTTAGTTACCAAAAAAAAAAAAAAGTATACATCCCCGAAGAAGTATGAGACTTTTCAATGTTAGCACATAATGATAATCTTTATAAACCAAGAACCATAATACTACTAAGAGTATAAGAAGCATAGTATGAGACTTTTTCAATATTGGCGCAGAGTGATAATCTTTATAAACCACGAGCTTGTACACTACTAAAGTACAACAAGTAGCACGTTACGTGGATATACAAACAATAGAAAAGAGAAAAACCTGTCCACATTAAGTGCAAAGGGAGAAGTGACATTACTCCGCACACCACAACTCCTAGTTTCCTTATAAAATAGAAAACTCTGTTCTCAGCATTTCTTGCTGCATTTCCAGCTAACGGATAACAGATAATACTATGTTTTAACTCTCTCTCTCTCTCCCTCTCTCTCCCTCTCTCTCTCTTTTGGAGCAGGTATATGTTTAACTCTAATCTTATGATACGCCAACTCAAATATGGACATCTAATTAAGGACTGGGAGTAATAAACTTCTATTATTTCCAATTTGAGTTCATTCATATTTCATATGACATGCATTAGTTATCCGATAATCTTCTGGCATCGATTGGCGTTCCCCACAAAGCTATCAATAGCATCTCCATGCCACAAAACCTTATCATCAGCATCTCCATGGGAGAAAAGAAAAAGAGTTCTTTTCAAATAATTCTGATTGCCTCATCACTATGCTGGAAAAACTAGTACATTTAGCTACCATACCCCACATTAATAGATGCTGCAATTCAGCT
The DNA here is from genome assembly GCF_000390325.3 of Nicotiana tomentosiformis. Classification (NCBI taxonomy): domain Eukaryota; kingdom Viridiplantae; phylum Streptophyta; class Magnoliopsida; order Solanales; family Solanaceae; genus Nicotiana; species Nicotiana tomentosiformis. The sequence continues at coordinate 101,555,995 of NC_090816.1, read as the reverse complement.
GCTGATCCCTAAGAAGAAGATTTGCACTATAGTCAACAATAACATCCGAAGTCACAATACTTCTCATTCCTGCACCCTCTCTAGCGTACTATCCAACTGAATTAAACAAAATTTAATATCATGTCCTTCACTCCCTGTTGACCGATCTGTCAGTCCTGCTTACCATCCTTAGCTAAGAGAAGAGCAAATACTTTTCAACCTTGCTAAGCCAATTGACTCTTAAGAATAAACTTAACCACCTGATCCCACAGTATAAGGTATTTATAGCCACTCTCCATTCAAAATTTTCAGCATATTAAGTAAATCAGGCATTAAACTGAACTATGTACTATAACTCTACTTCCAAAATCTAAGTATATTGAAGAGCATCTCACATCCAATCAAAATTCAGTTCATAAACATAAAAAGATGAGGCTTTGCATATTTTAGAACATTCCATACCTTTCCTCTCATCTTATGACAAGAGATCGGAATGAAGAACAAGTGAGCCTGATCTGGATCGTCCGTAACAAACTTACTCTCTCGAATATTCTGGAAGAACTATCCCTCACTAGAATACTTCCTCGTTAGCTTCCTCGGCGTTTGATAAAACGTCTTCGGATCTCCATCTCTATATATATACACCTTAAATTTCCTCTCCAATTCCTCATAATTCAATCTAAACACTTCCGGAGAATTATACACATCCGATACCACCTCCTCATCCGCTTTAAGAACCTTAAATCGAAAATAAAAATAAAAAGCATCAGTATGTTCTCGAGGATTCTAGAAAATTCTAGAAGGAAAGTTTAGCTGTACCTGAGATGATTGAACGAGGAGAGAGGAAGAGAGAGTTTGAGGAGGAGAATTGGGGGAGTGGAAGGATTTGAGTGAGAGATATGTGAAGGAGAGTAGCGTTAGAATGGCGAGAGAGAGGAGGGAGCTTTGGAGAGTACAGTAACTGGATGCCTGTGGCTGTGGAGGTTTCGCCGCCCACATTGCCGACGGAGATCGCGGATTCCGGTGGAAATTTCCGGGGGGTGAGGTGGGGGAGGAGGGATGGATTTTGGGTTCGAAAATGTTGTGTTAACTGGATTTGGGCTGTCCACTGATTTGAAGCTTAATTAAATACACATAAGTATTTCTACTTTTAGAATATTTAGTTTTAAAAAGGTATTTAAAAATAGTTAAATAAGGGTATATTAGAATACAATATAAAATTTCTTATTCATAACTCTTTTATGATATTGCACCGCAATTATTTTATTGGATATCTAATATTTTTCACCAACAAAAATAACGAGTGACTCTTTCCATTAAATTAAAGCTTAACGTATCAAAAGAAATCACCTAATAATTTATCATTTATAGGTCAGAAAACATTGATTACATTATTTTATTTTCACCAATCATTTAGATATTAAGTACTCCCTCTATTTCAATTTACACGAGTTAGTTTGACTCCATACAACAACAATTAAACAACAACAACATACCCAGTATTATCCCACACTGTGGGATCTAGGAAGGGTAGTGTATACGCATACCTTACCCTTACCTTGTGAGGATAGAAAAATTATTTCCAATATACCCTCAGCACCACATTAATAAAAATATAGACAAGAAGGGGCAATACCAAAAAATCATATAAAAACAGAATAAAAACAACAAAATAGTAAGGTGATCAACAATGAAAGAAAGCAATGGTTAGTCATAAAAAACTACTACCAACAGAAAGCGAGATTGCGTGACAATACTACTGTTATGAACACTCTAGGCTACCTACTTTACTATCTTAATCATCGACATTCGTACCTTCCTATCAAGGGTCATGTCCTCGGTCAGTTGAAGTTGTGTCATGTCTTGCCTAATCACCTCTTCCCACCTCTTCTTTGACTCAGTACAGAATTTAAAAAGAAAAAAAAATTAAAATTATGATCCTAAAAATTTAAGGGGTAAAAGTTTTGTAGGGTCATGATAGTATGGATATAAAAAGTTTCTCATTAAGAATAAAATAAATAAAATAAAAAGTTTAAAGTTAAATTATTTTTAAATATAAAAATATATTATTCTTTTTGAAACGACCAAATAAAGAAAATATATCATATAAATTAAAATGAATTGAGTAATATTCTCTAGGTTTAGATTTTAGATCCACATTATATTGCATTCCAATCTGTCCACGTTTAACATATATTCACTTTTTTGTGACATGACATATTTAGCGAGATCTCACTAATTTTACGTACATAATTTCTCTTTTACAAGTTTGTTAGTCTATTCATGAATTTTCTCGTCGGAGTTTTCTTTTATAGTTTTCTCTTCAGTAGTTTGACAGTTTAGAAAGCTTTAACTCGCTTGATCTATCAAGCTTTAACTATTTAGACTGCGATTCTTTTGTGTTCTAAATCGGGGTATTAATTAAGTCCAAGTTTTATTTTCGCATTAAAATATGACTATTTTAGAATTATATTTCGAACGACTGAATATTAATAAGTGGTCCAAAAATGGTATTCCACCAAAATTTCACCTCAACTCCTCACTAATTTGATCGAGTACAAAGGTTAGAACTCAATGATCAACCTGGATTCATAATTCAGGGGTCGTTTGGTTCACTTATTAGTTGCACATGAAATATAATGCAAGAATTGTTCTTGTATTGATTAATAATGATTGTTATGTGATGATTAATAATAAAGAGATTGTTATACGCAAATTATTTACTTTAAAAGGAAACTTTTGTCTTTAAATTGTTTAATCTCCACATTGCTAATCAATGTATTCTTTTTTCATATTTTATCCCACATGAAATAATATATAGATTTTCGTATAGTTTAATACGAGATTTAATACTACCAACCAAATATTGCATTAGGTATTGGTTGATTTTTTAAGGAAAAAGAACACATGGTCTTGAAAGATGCTATTTATACATCATGCCCCTTTATAATTTTAAAATTAAAAATATAACTTTTTTAGATCTCATATGTGTAAACGACAAATCTCTTACATGTAAAGCAAATCCCCATGTGTAAAAAAAAATGTATGATCATAAAACAAAAAATAAGTTTGTAGTAATAGCTATTTTTTATATCATGTCCCTTTACAATTTTAAATTAAGAAAATGACCTTTTTAGGTGGGCGTTTGGACATAAGAATTGTAAAATTCCATATAAAGGTGAAATTTCTTTTCAAGCGAAAATGGTATTAGAAAATTAGAGTTGTGTTTGGACATGAATATAATTTTGGGATGTTTTTTAATTTTTGTGAGTGATCTGAGTAAATATTTTGAAATACAGTTTTTTGGAGATTTTCAAATTTTCGAAAAATTTCAAAATTTATCTTCAAGTGAAAATTAGAAATTTTATGGCCAAACATTGATTTCGAAAAAAAGTAAAAAATAAAATCGAAAAAAAGTGAAAAAATTCTTATGTCCAAACGGGCTATCTCTTAGGTGTAAAAGTAAATCTCCCATGTGTAAAAAAAATAATGTAGGATCTTAAAACTAAAAATAAGTTTGTAAAGAGCCACAAAATCAATTGACCCGTAACAAAATTTTAAGACATCAAATATCTTTATGTCTTTTATCTCAGTGCCTTCCAAAGGTTCTATGTTTATTCATAATAATTTGGGGGTTCAAGGCATTCATGGCTTTTTACAATGTTGAATTTAAGAAAATATCTTTTTAGATTTTTTATGTGTAAAAGATAGATCTCTCATGTGTAAAAATAAATTTTTCATATGTAAAAAAAAAAAGACGTGATCATAAAACTAAAAGCAAGTTTGTAACGGACATAAAACCATTTGACCTATTTGTTTGATTGTACTCAGCTTTGACTCATAAAAGATATCTTTGACATGTTTCTTGAAATAGTACACACCTTGAACTGCATCATTAGACACGTGCAAAGTGAGAAGTTTTAGGCCTTCTTGGCCCTTTATAATATTGAATGTAATAAAATGTTTTTTTTAGATCTCTTATTTGTAAATGAAAGATTTTTTATGTGTAAAAGTAAATCTCTTATGTGTTAAAAAAGAGGTAGAGTCATAAAACTAAAAACAAGTTTGTAAAAGGCCAAAAAACCAATTGACCCTGCAAAGTTACGGGGAAATCAATACTACATAATAAGCAAACAAAATATATAAAAACATAACTTTGGAACAACTAACAAGCACTAAAATGTGTGGGAAGAGATATTCCATAAATCAAATAAATATACAACATCCTAAAGTATAAAAGAATCGAAAACATGACAAAAATATAAAGCATTAGCGGGTAAATTAAACTACTGAAAACCATGAACAATTAATCACTAAATTGTAACGACCCGACTTATCGTTTTAAGAATTAACGCCCCGTTTAGTGACTTAAGGTCTCGAACAACTTTGTAATATGTATTATGACCCGCGGGTGTGGTCGAGTTTGTTTTTCGGAAGATTCGGAAATAAATTGAAAGAACAATTCTTATTTAGAAGCTTAAATGGAAAGAGTTGATCGGAAAGTTGACTTTTAAGCAAATGACCCCGGAATGAAATTTTGATGATGTCAATAGCTTCGTATGGTAATTTCGGACTTAGGCGTTTGTTCGGATTTGGATTTGGAAGTCCGTAGGACAATTTGACGCATTTTGGAGAAAGTTGGAAAATAAATAATTTTTGAAAAGTTTGATCGAAGGTTGAATCTTTGATAACGAGGTCGGAATCCGATTCTGGAAACTGGAATAGGTCTGTTTTGTCATTTATGACTTGTGTGCAAAATTTAAGGTCAATCGAACTTGATTTGCTATGTTTCGGCATCGAACCTAGGATATTTCGACATCGCTTCTTCGAGTATATGTGGTATCACATTAAGAAAATGATCTCCAAATTCAGTTTTGATTAAAGAATTAGATCCGTATTGAAATTTTGGAGCCATAGCAAAAAGAATCGTTGAATTCGGACATCGTATGAGAGAGTTATGCCCATTTCCGTGTCGGAAAAGATTTTCCGTCGCCGCGAGTGCCCAGGGTAGCGTGGGGTGCTAGCCCTGGCACTGGGATGTATAAGGGTACTGGAAATAGCGCCTCACGCTACCTGTGACGCCCGAAACAGCTGAGACCCTTTTAACGAGGGTTTTCTGTCATTTTTGACAAAAATAGAGTTGGGGAGCTCGGTTTGGGCGATTTTCACGGATAAACATTGGGGTAAGTATTCCTTATCCTATATTGATTATATTTCATTATTTCATACTCATTTACATCATAAATCCGTGAATTTATGGAAGAAAAATCAGATTTTTGTACAATCTTCCAAAAATATAAAATGAAGATTTGAAGGTCAATCCAATATCGGAATTTGATAAAATTGGCATGTGTGGACTTGTAATTGAATGTGTTGTCAGATTTTGTGATTTCATTGGATTTTGATACGTGGGCCCCATGGGCGATTTTTGAGTTAAATTTCAGATTTTGTTGGAAAATTAGTATTTTCATATGGAATTAATTCCTACGATTCGTGTTGAGTATATCGAATTGTTTGTGACTAGATTTGAAATATTCAGACACGAATTCGCGAGGCAAAGGTTTATTGGAATCTTGAAATTGGTTGCGAAACGAGGTAAGTATCTTGCCTAACCTTGAGTGGGGGAATTACCCTCTTAGGCATTGAGTCTTATGTGTAAATTGTGTAATTGAAAACCATGTATGCGAGGTGACGAGTACACACTTGATTTATATGTGCAAATTATATCGGTTGAAATTCATAGACGCCCTTATGTATTAAATTGAAAAATTGTTGGAACTTAGTAAATCTTTGATTTGTTATGCCTCATTCCTTATTATCGATTTTGTATTTTCTATGATAATTTGATGTTATTGTCACTTGGATTTTTATGTGAATTCCGTGTGTTGTTGATTTGATATTTCTTGTAAATAATAACATTATGGATTTTCATCTGCAAATAATTAATTAAATATGTTTAAATTGAGGCGTTTATATATTTATTAAAAAGTTGGATTAAAGAAGGCGTTGTCCTGTGATGAGTTATTTTCCCATCCTTGTGGTTGTTTTTGAGATTTTATATATGTTGTGTGGAGTCTTGGGCTATTTGTTGAGAAATATATTGATTCTGCTACATATTTGAAATTTGGTTGTGGTCAGTGGCAAATTGTGATATGAATTATTGTATTGTGTTGTGGTTTAAACACTCTCCTTGATGTTATTTATGCTTCCTACCTTGCTTGTCAATGATATACATGTGCTTGGTAAGGAAGAGTGTAAAGCACGAAGGGTGATGCCGTGCCATTTGAATTATATTATCATGTGAGGGAGAGTGTAAAGCACGAAGGATGATGTCGTGCCATATTGTGAGTGTAAAGCATGAAGGGTGATGTCGTGCCATTGTGAGTGTAAAAGCACGAAGGGTGATGCCGTGCCATTTCATTTATATTATCAGGTGAGGATGAGAGTAAAAGCACGAAGGGTGATGCCGTGCCATTATTTTTATATTATTATATGTTCATGGCACGAAGGGTGTTTCCGTGCAGATGAGGATAAGAGACATACATTATATTGTGATATCTTTTTGTTGTGTATTTATTCAGGCCTTTATCTTGAGATGTTATTGTGCACTTAGATTTTCTATTTGACTTGTAGTCGTTGTTGCTTACTGTGTGCCTCCCTCTTTATTTCTTTTATTGTTATTGGCTTTTCTCCCACATAGTTGGTATTATTATATGCATGCACGGTGAGAAAGAGATAAAAATACGAAGGGTGTTACCGTGCCAATTGATTTGATCTATGTTGAAATTGGGAGCCTGTGGCTATTGTCAGGTGGATTATGTTATATGAGATCGAGTTGTATGCTGCAACAGTATGATTAATGTTATATGAAATCGGGTTGCACGCCGCAACAGATATAAAATATGGGCACGAAGTGCCGGAGAAAATATAATAATAATATTGGCATGTGAGTTATCCGTGCAGTTGTGATAGAGAAATTAGCATGAGGTGCCGTGGAAATATAAAAGTTGGATGAGACCCGTATTTTATGATTTTGAAATGCTGTGTCACAGGGTGACTTTTATTCGAAAGAGATTTAGTTGATAGAGTTTTATTTAAAAAATATTTATTTGAAAGAGTTATATTCGAAAGACATTTATTTGAAAGACTTTTATTCGAAAATATTATTTGAAAGAATTATATTCAAAATATTTATTTGGAAGGATTTTTATTCAAAAAGTATTATATGAAAGAATTATATTTGAAAGAGATTTAGTGAAAGAATTATATTTGAAAGGTATTTATTTGAAGAAATTATATTTGAAAGAGAGTTATTCGGAAGAATTATATGTAAAAGACATTTATTTGGAGGACATGATTTAATTGGATGTACTTGTATTTATTATCGTTGAGCAATATTAATGGTGTTCTTGTTGTCCTGCTGTGTATATCACTGGTTGATTTATGTTGCCATTGGTTTCCTATTATTTCGTATATCATATTGCACAGGTTATTAGACTAGTGAGTGTCTTGACTGTACCTCGTCTCTACTCCACTGAGGTTAGTCTTGATACTTACTGGGTACCGACCGTGGTGTACTCATACTACACTTCTGCATATTTTTGTGCAGAGTCAGGTATTGGAGCTATCAGACTCAGACATAGTTAAAGTGAGATCGCAAGAATTCAAGGTAGAGCTGCTCGGTCGTTGCAGTCCCTTGGAGTCTTTCCATTTTTATTGTACTGTCAACTCTTATTCGAACAGTATTGTATATTCGATCCTTGAGATCATTTCATGTATTCAGTAGAGTTCATGACTCAGTATTACCAGTCTTGGGAAGTCGTTTGTAAATATTTCCGTTGTTGGTTTTGATTACCTATTTAATAATAATAATAAAAAATTGGCTTGAATTGTAATTATAATCGGCTTACTTAGTCTTAAAGACTAAGTGCCATCACGACGCATGTGGTGGGATTTTGGGTCGTGACATAAATTATTTGCTTTGTTACTGCTGGACATGTTTCAGATAGATAATTGAGCTAGCACCAATTTGCTGTATTATTTCCAGTAGGCATGTTTATCTCTGTCTGACGATGGATACCGCAGCTTGCGCAAACACTGTATTGGAAGAAACATTATACTTGTTAATTAAATGAAGAAAAATAAATAGTAGCATTATATACTAGCCATTATTGAATTAGCATCATCTCTAGTTCTTTACTTGACAAGAGTGGGTTGCTCTAGTGGCAAGCACCCTCCACTTCCAATCAAGAGGTTGTGAGTTCGAGTCACCCCAAGAGCAAGGTGGGGAGTTCTTGGAGGGAGGGAGCCGATGGTCTATCGGAAACAGCCTCTCTATCCCAGGGTAGGGGTAAGGTCTGCGTACACACTACCTTCCCCAGACCCCACTAGTGGGATTATACTGGGTTGTTGTTGTTGTTGTTGTTGTTATTGTTGTTGTCGTCGTCTTGTTATTCGTTAAAGTAATTGTGTCCTTAACATGACCCTATTTATACAAAATTCAAATTAGAGTTAATACATACTATATAGTTTTTTAATACAGTATGCAGTACCAATAGGGGTGTACATGAACCGGGTTGGTCCGATTTTTATCAAAACCAAACCAAATCAACTATATTGGTTTGGATTAAATATATATATCATAAGAGAATCCCAAATATTTTTAGACATTTTTAAAGAAAATTCTATATAAAATCTTAAAAATATATATAAAAATTATATATTTATATGTCGGTTTGGTTCGGGTTTTTTTACTCAATACCAAATCTAATTAGGTTTTTTAATCGGTTTGGTTTGACTTTTCGATTTGGTGTGATTTTCCGGTTCTGTTTGTACACCCCTAAGTACCAGTATTATTTTATGTAATCGTGAATTTTATCTGTCCGAAAATAACATCTCTACCTTCATAAGATAGGGGTAAGGTCTGCGTACATATATACTGAAGGGGTCCATCTCATTCAAAAGCCAAAGTAATAGGCATGTGCCTAAGGAAACTTTCTTTGATTTGGTAGCCAACTTTGTTGAATTTCTTTAGTTTGGTAGCCAACTTTGTTGAATTTCTTTGGTTAGGTAGCCAACTTTGTTGAATTGTCAACATTGAAGAAAAAGAAGGAAAAGTGTGTGCGAATTGTCAAATATAGTAGGCTTTAGATAGCGAGGCTTTGGCTATAAAAGGAGAGCTTCAGCTCTCATTTCTACACACCAAGAAAGAGAGAAAGAAAGAGGTTTCACAGACAGAGTATAAGAAAATAGTCTGTGAAAAAAATAGAGAGTGAGAGATATTATAGTAAGGTAAAAATATCAAAAGAGGGTTATTTATTTTGAGTGTTATAGTGGTCTTTGGAGTATTTTACTCAGACATACAAAGTGTAAAATTCCTTGCTATAGTGATATCAGTTGCTCGTCTCGGGGCCGTAGTTTTTTCCATTATTCAAAAGGGTTTTTCACGAAAAAATCTTGGTGTCATTGTTACTCTTTTATTCTTGTTAATTACCGTATCTTAGTACTATATTATTATTTCGCTTTTATTATTGTGAACATTATTTCTGTAGGGTGTTTATTCCCAGCAACTGGTATCAGAGCACATATTTTACTCGTTCACAACAATACTATTCATTGTCGGTAGTACTATAATCGGTGAAAAATAAAAATGTCTGGAGTAAAGTATGAGGTAGAAAAATTCAACGGAGATAGCGGTTTCTCAACATGGCAAAGAAGTATGAGCGATATGCTCATCCAACAAGGATTACAGAAGGTACTAGATGTTGATGCTAAAAAGTCTGATACCATGAAAGCTGAGGATTGAGTTGACTTGGATGAAAGGGCTGCTAGTGCAATCGGGTTGCACTTATCAGATGATGTGGTAAGTAGCATCATTGATGAAAACACCGCATGTGGCATTTAGACAAAGTTTGAAAGCTTATACATGTCCAAAATGATGACAAATAAATTGTACCTGAAGAAGCAGTTATACGCCCTACACATGGGTGAAGGCACGAATTTTTTGTCACATTTTAATGTGTTTAACAGACTAATCACACAGCTCACCAATCCTGGAGTGAAAATCGAGGAAGAAGATAAAGTCATCTTGCTATTGAACTCGTTGCCAACTTCGTACAATAATTTGGTAACAACCATCTTGCACGGTAAGACTACCATTGAGTTGAAAGATGTCACATCGACTTTTCTACTCAATGAGAAGATGAGAAAGAAGCCTGAAAATCAAGGACAGACTCTCATCACAGAAAGTAGAGGCATGAGTTATCAAAGGAGTTCGAGCAACTATGGTAGATCCGGAGCTCGTGAGAAGTCTAAGAACCGATCCAAATCAAGAGTTAGAAATTGCTACAATTGTGATCAACCAGGTCACTTAAAAAAAGATTGCCCAAATCCAAGGAAGGAAAAAGGTGATACCAGTGGCCAAAAGAATGACAAACAACACAACCGCCATGGTGCAAAACAATGATAATGTTGTCCTCTTTATAAACGAGGAAGAGAAATTTATGCACTTGTCAGGTCCAGAGTCAGAATGGGTGGTTGATACAACATCATCTTACCATGCCACACCGGTAAGAGATCTTTTTTGCAGATATGTAGCAGGTGATTTCGGCACTGTAAGAATGGGTAACACAAGTTACTCAAAGATTGGGAGATTGGTGATATTTATATCAAGACAAATGTCGAATGTATATTGGTTCTAAAGGACGTGCGACATGTACCTGATTTGCGGATGAACTTGATCTCGGGAATTGCTTTAGACCGAGATGGATACGAGAACTATTTTGCAAATCAAAAGTGTAGACTCACCAAGGGATTATTGGTGATTGCAAAATGGAGTTGCTCATGGCACGTTGTACATGAACAATACAGAAATATGTCGAGGTGAATTGAACGCGGCACAAGATGAGATTTCTGCAGATTTGTGGCACAAAAGAATGGGTCATATGATTGAGAAGGGATTATAGATTCTTGCCAAGAAATCACTCATTTATTATGCCAAAGGTACAACGGTAAAATATTGTGACTACTGTTTATTTGGTAAGCATCATAGAGTCACATTTCAGACATCATCTGAAAGAAAATTGGATATACTTGATTTAGTATATTCTGATGTTTGTGGTCCAATAAAAATTGAATCGATGGGCGGTAACAAATATTTTTTTACTTTTATTGATGATGCTTCACGAAAATTATGGGTTTATATTTTGAAAATAAAAGATCAGGTGTTTCAGGTTTTCCAGAAGTTTCATGCTCTGGTAGAAAGGGAGACGGGTCGAAAGCTAAAGCGTCTCCGATGTGACAATGCAGGTGAGTACACTTCAAGGGAATTTGAAGAGTATTGTTCAAGTCATGGGATCAGACATGAAAAGACAGTTCCTGGAACCCCACAGCACAATGGCGTAGCCGAGAGGATGAACCGCACCATAGTAGAGAAGGTGAGAAGCATGCTTAGAATGGCTAAACTACCTAAGTCATTCTGGGGTGAATCAATTCAGACAGCCTGTTACCTGATCAATACACTACAAGAAATATGATTTTCAGTGGCAACCTTTTGTGGTGACGAAAAAAGTTGCCACAATACTAAGGGTTTTAGTGGCGACCTTGATAGTTTCCACATTAAGTAACATATTAGTGGCGATAAAAAAAGAGCCGCCACAAATAGGTGCAACTAAAATCAATTTTTTTCGTCACCTGAAAAATAAAATTTGGCTAAAATATTCGTTGTGGCGACTGACGAATTGTCGCCATTAATATGAGGTTGTTATAGTGACTTGGAAGCTGCCCCTAAATATACCCATCTATTGTTTTAGCAAAGTCGCCACTAATGCTTTTGGTTTTAAAATGAAAGGTTACAAAAACAAACCCTAGACAAACGAGAAAAAACATCCCCAAAATCATTTTCTACTATACACTTCTCAATAACGTTCTATCGGCTGCGAAATTTTGGATCCTCTTCCCTTTTGCAATAACCCGACCGGTCGTTTTGATCTCTAGCACGTCATTCGGCGGTTTGAGGCCTTGAGTAGTTTCACTTCAGGTATTATGACTTATACGTGTGGTCGAAATTAAAATTCGGGAAGTTCAAAATTGATTTGGAGAGAAAATTCTAATTTTAGAAGCTTTAAGATGGAGGAGTTGGCCCAAGGTTGCTTTTTTCGTAAAGAACCTCGGAATCGGTATTTGAAGGCTCCAACAGGTTTGTATGATGATTTTGGATTTGGGCGTATGTCCGAAGCGGGTTTTGGATGACCCGGGTGTGTTTCGGCGCCTATTATGGAAGTTGGCATTTTAGAAGAATTTTATAAGTTTAAGTTGAAGTGCATTTCAATGATATCGATATCTGTTTGGGATTCCGAGTCTGGGAATAGCTCCACATAGTGATTCTGGTATTGGGAGCGCGTCCGGAAGTGGATTTGGAGGTCCGTAGGTCATTTCGGGGTTATTTGGCGGAAGTTAGAAATTTGAAGGGTTTTTGAGAAGTTTGACCGAGAGTGGACTTTTTGATATCGGGTTGGATTCCGATCCTGAAAGTTGGAATAGGTCTGCAATGTCAATTATGACTTGTGTGTAAAATTTGAGGTCAACCGGACGTGATTTGATAGGTTTCGGCATCGATTATAGAAGTTTCAAGTTTCAAGTTCATTAAGTTTGAATCGGAAGGTGATTCGTGTTTTAACCATTGTTTGATGTGATTCAAAGGTTCGAACAAGTCCATTTTATGATTTCAAACTTGATGGTATGTTTGGACGGGGCCTCGGGGGCCCTGATGCCATTCAGACGATGCGCAGATTGAGTTGGAAACTCAAAGGGGCTGCTGGTTGCATCAGTTCTGGTGTATCGCACCTGCGAGCTTTGGGCCACAGGTGCGAGGGTTTAGTCACAGAAAAGGCTCTGAAGCATTTGTCCAGGGAGCGCAGATGCGAAATTTTGTGGACACCCACGAATGCGCATGTGCGGGGAGGAAAGGCGCATGTGCGGGACTGGGCGCAGAAGCGACACGCTTGCCGCAGAAGCGGGCTCTCGTCCGCAGAAGCGGCCCTCCCTGGGCTTGAAGGCCTCCGCAGAAGCGGACCAAGCACCACAGGTGTGTTACAGCAAATGCGTCCAATGCACCGCAGGTGCAAAGATCGCTGGGCAGTGAGGTTTTCATAAAACGGGGTTTTGTCTCATTTTCACTTCATTTCGTCCATGGGAGCCAATTTTGCAGCACTTTTAGAGTGCTACCTTCATCAACTATAATGGGGTAAGTGATTTCTTCACATTGTGAGTTAAATACTTGGTTTATATATGGATTTAAACATGAAAATTTATAGAATTTGGAATTTTGAAGAAAAACCTAGAAATTGGTATTCTTAGATTTTATCACGCATTTGGGCATGAAATTGAGAATAAATTATAGATTTGAGTTCGTAGTTCTATGGGTAGTGTTTGTCTTCTAAACCTTTCGTACTCCGAGCACGTGAGCCCGAGGGTTGCTTTATCGGCTTTTCGAGCGGAGTTGGGAATTTGTCTAAATTGATTTTTTATGAATATTAGAGTATATTTTTATTGGTTTGCATATTGTTTGACTAGTTTTGGAGTGACATACATTGATTTGAGGTATTATAGGGCTTTGGAGCCGGTTATGGAATTTTGGAGCGAGGTAGGTCTCATGTCTAACTCTGTGAGGGAGAAATTACCTCTAGGTGTTGTATATTGATGTGTGTTGTGGGGGCTATGTATGCGCGAGGTGACGAGAGCCCGCACGTAGCTACATTCATGTTATTGTCCGGGTAGGCTTAGGTTCACGCCATGCTATATCCGTATTATTTGAGCAGTCTCTTGCCTATTAAATTCCTCTGTTTTACATTACTACTTGAGACTAGACTTGTTATTGTAGAGACTTCAGGAGTTCATGATTAGTCACCGAATAATTCTACTCCTCTTACGACATGTTCCCGCGATATATAGACTTCATTGAAACGTTTTTGTTAATGAAATTACAACTCACATGTTTATTCGTGAGTGGGGTTAAGGACCCGTCAAAAGTTTTTACTCTTATGGGATCGGTCCGTTCGCCTCGGCAGGAATTTGTATTTCACTCTTATGGGATCAGGCCGTTCGCCTCGGTAGAAATGTGTATTTCACTCTTATGGGATCAGGTCATTCGCCTCGGCAGGGATTTGTATTTCATTCTTATGGGATCGAACCGTTCGCCTCGGCAGGATTTATCTACCACACTCTCATGGGAGTGGGCCATTCGCCTCGGCAGGTTAATTGATTTATCATATGGTTCGGGTCATTCGACCCTCGGCAGTGCATAGTTTTATTATTATGTTGGATCGGGTCGTATACCTCGGCATTTCCTATATCACATTCCCATGAAATTGTGCATAAAACTTGGCAAGAAGCCAATGTATCTATTAATTTCGGATTTGAATTATGGTAGCCACTTGACGAGTTTTACTATACCTATATTTATGCTCCGGTTAAGGAGGGAATTTCTAATGAAGAGCTTGAGTTCCTCGTAAAGAGAGGGGGTTTGTACCACGTGATCTATATTTGTCTATTTCACTTACTTACTCTGCCTCATATTTGCTACCTCTTTACTGTACCTTAAGTTGTTGTACCACTAGTGAGTGTCGATGTCGACCCCTCATCACTGCTTCTCTGGGGTTAGGCTAGATACTTACTGGGTACACGTTGTTTACGCACTCATACTACACTTGCTGCACATTATTTTGTGCAGGTTCATATATATCTAGTGGCCTTGTGAGAGCATATGCGTGTATGCATGCGGGGAATTACGTGAGTTGCATTCCATATTATGACCCCCAACCAGCAGAGTCTCCTTCACAACATTTACATTTTCCTAACCAATTTGTATTCCGGGCAGTTGTTGTATTTTATTTTATTTTTCCTAGTTAATGCTCATGCACTTGTGACACCGGGTTTTTGGGTGATTATGGGTTGTTCTGTATTGAGATTGTTAAGAATATTATTATTTACACTGTGAATTTCATCTTTTACTATTAAATCGAAGGAAAATATGATTTCAAAAATACTAAAAATGAGAACCAAATCAAGTATTTATTTTTGGCTTGCCTGATGACGGTGTTCGGCGCCATCACGACCTTAATGGATTTTGGGTTGTGATAACATGGTATTAGAGCTCTAGGTTCACTTAAGTCTCACGGGTCATGAGCGAGTTTAGTAGAGTCTTGGATCGGTACAGAGATGTTTGTACTTATCTTTGAGATGCTACAAGGCTGTTAGGAGCATTTCCCTTCTTGATTTCTCTTCGTGCGAATTGATTCTTTTGAGGCTTATACCTTTATATCTTTCATATTCAATCTTATGCGACATGAAGCGCTTGTTATAAATTGAGAATCGAGAAATTGTAATGGTACTACAGATGTGGTGCAGGATGTTTCTCCCTGCGTATTTGATTGGGCTAGAGTCATCACCTTGCGGAAGGCCGTTCTGTCGTTTCAGCTCAGTATCAGCATTATCTAAGGTTTTGAGATTTGGCATTGATTGTTATGACAATTTGTGTGTTGCTATCGCACATTATTTGTGTAATGGTAAGACGCTTGCCTATGCGTCGAGGCAGCGAATAACTTGAAAGGAGGTTTTACTCAGTGTATGATTCAGAGATTCGGTATTTTATTTTTGGCGGAGGAAAGGAAATCAGACTGAGAATGTTCAGGTTTGGGTTAATGGATTGACAAGACTTGGTATTTTTGAGCGTGGTGGAATTTTCATCTGTGATGTGGTTTCTTCGTCCGTGTTGAATGTGTTAAGGTTCGCCGATGTTATGGTCTTCTTCAATTTGCCTTCGGAGCAGGGTGTTGTGAAATGGTGCCTGAGATGCGGTTGTCAGAGGTAACAGAGTGTAACAATTTTGGAATCGAACTGGTACTTCTAGTATTGATGGCTCGAGAAAGATGATCTTCTAAGAGGTTTAGAGTTGGTGGCGACTCATGTGATCGAATGTTACAGAAATGGATTCGGGTTTGGAGCAACAATTGGGCAGCGAAGCATGTGGAAGGACATGTGGGAGGTGTCTTGTGGTGGTTGAATTGTTAGGAGATCAAGTGTAAAAAGTAGAAGTCGAGGAGTTGCCTAAGGGAGAGGGTTTGACCAAAGTGGGAGAGTGGCAGAGTAGCATATGGGTTTTGTGGTAGGATAGCCACACGCCTTGAGGGAATCTTAGAGCAATTTGGGAACTGTGATGGGCAGTGACTAGGACCATGGATTTTATTTGGATGCCATGACTTCGAGTTTGGAATGCGTTGTTAGACTTTTAGTTGATGTCAATGGGGAAGGAGGAACCTTGGCGGGTCCTAGGGTTATGTAATTGTAGCTTCAAGCTAAGTGGGAGAGCCCCACCGTCTATGATTGGATCGGTAGTTGTCAACTTGTGCGGTTTCTGGTTATCGATGTATTGATGGGTTATTACGATTAAGGAAAGAAAACATTAGTTGTAACTTGAGCAAAGAATTTGAGGAATGTGTGCTATCTTTGGCCTTATCGATTCATGTTCATGTCTTGGGTAGACTCAGAGTCTATGCTTCATGTGGATGTGATGTATAAGGAAAAGAATTCAACCGGTTGCTTCTTCGATAGGGTGTTCATGTGCTAGAAGAGCCTTGGAGTTTGATTATATTCGGGGACAAGTCAGAGTGGGTAACTCTCAACGATAGTCCTAGTAGGTTCAAAGTTTAAGGTGCGGTGCCTAAGGATTTCGAGTCCGCGGTATGGTTAAGTATCGAGTTTTGGCAGCGGATTATGGAAAATGGGACTTGGAATGTTCTATGTTATCGTCGGTCTGCGGTGTGGCATTTGAGGAATGGGAGGAAATAACTTCGGATTCATAGAGGGGTTTTTAGAATGGGTGTACCAGTTGAAGATGCGAATACGCGCATAGGGAGGGTATATGATGGTTCGTGGGTTTTGGAGACAACGTGGTCTCATAAAATAAGGTCACTTAGGATGAGTGCGGATTTGGGTTCATGATGTTTTTAATGGGCTGTTATTATTCCTAAGGCAACTCCAGAGTAAATTAGAAGAAGTCGGATTCGGTTAGCTATGGTTGAATTGGAATGATGGTGGCAATGACCAGTTCCTTGAGCGTGTTGAGTTATACATGTGATTTGTGGCGATATGTGTGAGGTTGGATGGCCACCGTAATTGATTTTATTTGGAGGTATTCGAGTATTATGTCCTGTTATGTGTAGATGGATCCCGAAAGAATTATGATGGTTTAGACCACCACTCGAGGTTTGTATTTTCTGCGGTTATGGGAATTCAATCACGTGTGGCAATGGTTCTCCTGAAAAGAATTAAGTAAAAAGCTTCTATATGATGAAGTGTTTATCCTATTAGTGGGTCAGGGGTTATTATGGAATTTTGGTACTCTCACGTATTGGCATGTTAAGAGCAGTGAGCGGCAAGGAAAATTGGAAGATGAGGATCAAGGTTGCGATTCGGTGTTGACAAAAATGTCACGAGCTCGGATGATCAGGGAAGAATTTAGATTTTTAGAGTAAGCTAGTATTGTCTTTAGCGTCACCTGAGATCGGTGTCCTGTGTAAGAGGCTTTGTGTACTGATTTGCTGCTTCTTGATTTGCTTTACACCATTAGTGTGATCGGTGGTATGGATGTGCAGACTTGTTACTTGGTGCGGAGGGTCGTGAGAGTGTATCCCACGGGAAGATTGTATAATTGTGACATGTAATCACTCGATTGGTTAAATATTTAAAATCAAGTATGGATATTGTGGTACTATCGCTAATATGAGAATTTATGCCTGAAGGGCGCTCGGTTCATTTGGTTGTGAAATGTGGAAATTTGTTCCGGTTTTGACGGTTGTTCTTATGTATCGTGAATAGGTCATTGTGGGTCTTTGAGGGGCTATTTAGCCAAGCATGGTATGATTAGAATCGGTTTGACGTCCGTGGATGGATCTAAATATGAATGTGGGCTCTATATTAGTCCAGATATGCTAATCTCAGCATAGCGTTGTTTTCGGAAAGGTCTTCGGGCCTTGGATGTTATTTCTATCGTCAACTATTCCATGTAATCAATATTATACCAGGTGGCTTGTGAGGTAGTTTGATTATTCGCACTCGTATTGAGGTCCCGTATGGTTTGTGGTATTATGTGAGCATGATGGCTCTCGAGATGCAGATCATATATCGCACCTTAGTTGTGCTTGAGTTTTGTAGCGCGTGACGCTACTCGTCTCCCTAGGATTTGTATTATGCACTTGGCGTGCTTATGGTTGATATTCGGGCATTTCGTGAGTATAAGCGTTACTGCTCAATGTGTGTTTTTTTTAGATTATTATGTGTAGATCGGGTGGCACACCTCTACGGGTATATGGTTAGATCGGGTGGCACGCCGCCACAGATATGTTGTTTGGATCGGGTGTAACGCCGCCATAGGTATCATGGTTGGATCGGGTTGCACGCTGTAACATTATCATGTGTGGATCGGGTTGCACGCTACAACAGTGTGATATTGAGTACAACTTCCCATATCTATTATTGTGTGTTTTGCTTCTCGTTTCCTGAGGAAGGTTCATAACATCTTTTCGGTTGTTTAAATTTATGTGGGTTGAGTAGATCTTTCCAGAGTTCGTTTCCTTATGTATCACCTTCGAGTTTGTAGCTTGTTGGCACATTGTGGCATCATATGAGACTTTTGGCAGTGTCTGAGGTGGCTTGCTGCCTGAGCAGCTTGTACTGGGTGAGACGAGATTTTTGGACCTGGGATTAGTGTGATTAGATTTATATGAAGCATATTAAGGACTAAATATTGTTATTCAGTCCAAAATGAGGTAATGGTTCTTCTCAGGAGGAGAGAATCCATAAATTGTGATTCAGCAGGTGGTTATGAGTTCTACACATCTTCTCTATCGTGGCAGTATTGCTAGAGTTAAAACAAGGCTTAATTGGTCACAAGGTACACTACGGGCTTCGGGTTAGTGGAAATTTTAGCTGTTGTGCCTTGGAAAGATTGCCTTAGGCAAATGAGTTACGCTGTGCATGGTAAGAATTCAGTAAGGGTATACAATCATGTGTTGGTACATCATGTAGTGATGGATACGGTGTTCGTATGTTGGAAACAAACTTGGTATAGAATTTCAGATGTTGGAATTTTGCTCTAAAGCTTATTTGCCTAAATAAAGGGGAGGATTTTCAGATTTGCTCGAGCTAATGTGCTCATCTGAGTTGTGGTAGCATGGGTAGGTGCACGAGGTGTTAAACAACGATTTCAGACAACTCCAGAGCAGTTATTAGCACGTTCGAGGACGAATGTATATTTAAGTGGGAGAGAATGTAACAACCCGACCGGTCGTTTTGAGGTCTAGCACGTCATTCGGCGATTTGAGGACTTGAGTAGCTTCACTTCATGTATTATGACTTGTACGTGTGGTCGAAATTGAAATTCGGGAAGTTCAGAGTTGATTTGGAGAGAAAATTCTAATTTCAGAAGCTTTAAGTTGGAGGAGTTGGGCTCAGGGTTGATTTTTGAGTAAACGACCTCGGAATCGGGATTTTAATACATGTTTGTAAGATGATTTTGGACTTGGGCGTATGTCCGAAGCGGGTTTGGGATGACCCGGGAGTGTTTCAACGCATATTATGGAAGTTGGCATTGTGGAAGAATTTCATAAGTTTGAGTTGAAGTGAATTTCAATGATATCGATGTCTGTTTGGGATTCCAAGTTTGGTAATAGCCCAGTATGGTGATTCTGGTTTTGGAAGCGTGTCCGGAAGTGGATTTGGAGGTCCGTAGGTCATTTCGGGGTCATTTGGTGGAAGTTAGAAATTTGAAGGGTTTTTGAGAAGTTTGACCGAGAGTGGACTTTTTGATATCGGGGTCGGATTCCGATCCCGAAAGTTAGAGTAGGTCCACAATGTCAATTATGACTTGTGTGCAAAATTTGAGCTCAATCGGACGTGATTTGATAGGTTTCAGCATTGATTGTAGAAGTTTGAAGTTCATTAAGTTTGAATTGGAAGGTGATTCGTGTTTTTAGCATTGTTTGATGTGATTTAAAGGCTCGAACAAGTCCATTTTATGATTTCAAACTTGATGGTATGTTTGGACGGGGCCTCGGGGGCCCCGATGCCATTCGGACGATGCGCGGATTGAGTTGGAAACTTAAAAGGGTTGCTGGTTGCATCAGTTTTGGTGTAATCGCACATACGAGCTTTGGGCCGCAGGTGCGAGGGTTTGGTCGCAGAAGTGGCTCTGCAGCGTTTGGCCAGGGACCGTAGGTGTGGAATTTCGTGCACACCCGCGAATGCGCAGGTGCGAGGAGGAAAGGCGCAGGTGCGGGACTGGGCGCAGAAGCGGCATGCTTGCCGGAGAAGCGGGCTCCCGTTCGCATAAGCGGCCCTCCCTGGGCTTGAAGGACTTCGCATAAGCGGACCAAGCATTGCAGGTGCGGTACCGCAAATGCGTCCAATGCACCGCAAGTGCGAAGATCGCTGAGCAGTGAGGTTTTTATAAAACGGGGCTTTGGCTCATTTTCACTTCATTTCGTCCATGGGAGCCGAATTTGGAGCACTTTTGGAGTGCCACCTTCATCAACTATAATGGGGTAAGTGGTTTCTTCACATTGTGAGTTAAATACTTGTTTTATATATGGATTTAAACATGAAAATTTGTAGAAATTTGGGATTTTTAAGAAAAACCTAGAAATTGATATTCTTGGATTTTGATCACGAATTTGGATATGAAATTGAGAATAAATTATAGATTTGAGTTCGTAGTGTTATGGGTAGTGTTTGTCTTCGAAAACTTTCGGAATCCGGGCACGTGGGCCCGAGGGTTGCTTTATCGACTTTTCGAGCGGAGTTGGAAATTTCTCTAAATTGATTTGTTATGAGTATTAGAGTAGATTTTAATTGGTTTGCATATTGTTTGACTAGTTTTGGAGTGACGGGCATCGGTTTGAGGTATTAGAGGGCTTTGGAGCTCGTTATAGAATTTTGGAGCGAGGTAACTCTCCTGTCTAACTCTGTGAGGGGAAAATTACCCCTAGGTGTTGTATATTGATGTAAGCTACTTGTTGTGGGGGTTACGTACGCGCGAGGTAACGAGAGACCATACATAGCTACATTCATGTTATTGTACGGGTAGGCTTAGGTTCACTTCATGCTATATCTGTATTATTTGAGCAGTCTCTCGCCTATAAAATTCTTCTGTTTTACATTATTACTTGAGACTATACTTGTTATTGTAGAGACTTCACGAGTTCATGATTAGTCACTGAATAATTCTACTACTCTTACGGGATATTTCCGCGATATATATATTTCATTGAAAGGTTTTTGTTAAAGAAATTATAACTCACACGTTTATTCGTGAGTGGGGTCAAGGACCCGTGAAAGTTTTTTACTCTTATGGGATCGGGCCGTTCACCTCGGCAGAAATTTGTATTTTACTTTTATGGGATCGGATCGTTCGCCTCAGCAGGGATTTGTATTTCATTCTTATGGGATAGGGCCGTTCGCCTCGGCAGGATTTCTGTACCACACTCTCATGGGAGCAGGCCGTTCGCCTCGTCAGGTTAATTGATTTATCATATGGTTCGGGCCGTTTGACCCTCGGTAGTGCATAGTTTTATTATTATATCGGATCGGGTCGTACGCCTCGGCATTTCCTATATCACATTCCCATGAAATCGTGCATAAAACTTGGCAAGAAGCCAGTGTGTCTATAAATTTCGGATTTGAATTATGGTAGCCACTTGACGAGTTTCACTATACCTATATATATGCTCCGGTTAAGGAGGGAATTTCTAATGAAGAGCTTGAGTTCCTGGTAAAGAGAGGGGGTTTGTACCACGTGATCTATATTTGTCTATTTCACTTACCTACTCTGCCTCATATTTGCTACCTCTTTACTGTACCTTATGTTGTTGGACCACTAGTGAGTGTCGACGTCGACTCCTCGTCACTACTTCTCTGGGGTTAGGTTAGATACTTACTGGGTACACGTTGCTTACGCACTCATACTACACTTGCTGCACATTATTTTATGCAGGTTCATATATGACTAGTGGCCTTGTGAGAGCAAAGGCGTGTATGCATGCAGAGACTTACGTGAGCTGCATTCCATATTACGACCCGCAATCAGCAGAGTCTCCTTTAGAGTATTTATATTTTTCTATCCAATTTGTCGAGCAGTTGTTATATTTTATTTTATTTTTTCCAGTTAATGCTCATGCACTTGTGACATGATTTCAAAATATGATTATGGGTTGTGACATAATTTTTGGGGTGATTATGGGTTGTTCTGTATTGATATTGTTAAGTATATTATTATTTACAGTGTGAATTTCATCTTTTACTATTAAATCGAAGGAAAGTATGATTTCAAAAATACTAAAAATGAGAACCAAATCAAATATTTATTTTTGGCTTGCCTAACGATGGTGCCCGGTGCAATCACGACCTTAATGAATTTTGGGTCGTGAAACCTTTGCTTTGACCCTGCGAACTCATCGACAATTCCTTTCGGTAAATATTTCTGCCGGTTCCTCTCTCTGTATCTCTCTCTTCCCTTTTAGATTTCTTACATTTGGCTTTGTTTTAACTGTGAATCTTAGTTCGTACAAATATAAATAAATTCTTCTATTCTATTTGTTGTTTGCCTTCTTATATCTTGAAGTCTTTCAACTCTATAGGAAAAAAGCTCCTTTCTAAAAGTTTTTGCTATTTTCTTAACCTAATAAAAATGGCGAGGGCGGGACTAGATAAAAATTGGAAGGAGTAATTGACAATTATGGAGTACATTTGAGATTTTTCACACTGGGTAAGAGACGAAATTTTCTTGGCAAAGCATGTGAAGATTTTATCAATATTTTCTTGACAAAGCATGTGGACAAGTGGCCTTTCTATGTCACTTTCTGACGGAATGGAGTTCCTCTCAATTTGTTGCTTGTAGCTGATGATTTTGCCTCCTAATTTTTGGGAGTAGATTGGTGGTATTAGAGCTCACTATTTGTTAAGAAAGCTGGAGATCTCTATTTTGATTGCTAAAGTAAATTACGATATTTTGTATTGGAGCATAAATTAGTTTCTGCTTAAATTGAAATGGCTTACTAGAGAAGGTTGATGCTTAATTGAAATTGTTGTTGGTTCATTGCCTATAACAGACCCTCCTTTGGATGTGCATATGGTGTTTCCAATTACTCATGTCGTAAAATATTAAAAATTCTACACGCATGGAAATGTTTTCCTAATGTTCAATTATACGGACCATCGGTGATGATTGCTGAGATTGAGCAGATAATACCTGATTTTAAGAAGCAGATGCTGATATCATCAGTGTTTACTGTAAGCAATCTTCCACCATTAAATTATATTATAGAATAAATTAGATGCCTTGATTTGTTTAAGGCTCCCTTTATTACAATTGGCGTTGATTTCTGTTCAGTTTTTATTAAAATTTGAACTTGAAATCTGGTAAATCGAGCAATATTTAATTATAGATGTGATTCGTTTCAGATAGGAAAGAAATTATTGCCAAATATTAAAATCTTGTATCTACATTTCATGAAACAATAGTAAATATATAGAATCAACTAAAGATAAGATAATTTCTTTATTTTTGTTTTATTCTTTTTAAAAGTCTACCGAATTCGAAACCTTGTCTGGCAAATCGTATGTTCAACCTTGCTTTTGTTTTTCTAGTTGGGTGCTTTATTAAATTTTGTGTTAGCTCTAAGTCTATTGTATTTGGGTGGAGATGCACTTTAATTTTTCTTGCCTCTTCCATGAGTGTTTTCCTTTTCATATGCTTGACAAAGTACAAATTTTTAACATAAAGTTACTCCTTGATTTGAATATCTTGGCACACGTTTATGATTTGAGAGAGAGCCATATGAAGTTAAAGCTATTTTTAAAATATACAACTGTGAATTTATTTTGCACAGTTAAGAAATGGAGGGGCAGATGGCAGGTGATAACAGTTCTAGGTCATTATCAAAAATATGATTTTTGACTTTGTCTCAAGTAAAAGATGACATTTTGTTGGTAACATACCAAAATATAACTTTTCTCTTTGTCCTAAGTGTATTATGTCTTTCATTAAATAGAAATTGAAATTTTCCATTCCTTACGGCATGGTTAAGACTTTTCATGTTTTTAATGATTTAGATGAGTTTTGAGATAGGTTGACATGTGATTTACTTCCTTTCCTTATCGTTTTTATTAATTACCATTTCCTTATGACATATGACATAGGAAATTCAACCATTTCCTTGTTGTATCTTGAAGTCTGTTATAGAAAAGTTGTTAGGCCAGGAGGAGTTTTTTTTCTAGAACTAACGTCTAACCTTTGAAATGGTTGAATTTCATAAAATACCTTCTAATGAACTGACTATATCAATGCAATATGAGTTGCATATGCCTTATTATCTACTCTGAGCTCATGTTTGCCTATGACCTTTTTGCCTTGCATATTTAAATAGAAGGACATATCATATCACAACTAATGCTATTTGGCATGATTTCCGGTCTTAAACCAAAGAGAAAATACTACTCCAGTAGAATTCACTTTTCTATGCAAAATTCTTATTACAGAGAAATACTTAACAAACCAGATTCATGGGAAAGCATCTTGGGAAGTCACTTGTATATGCCATTTTTTTCTTTAGTATCAAAATCTGTTAATAAAATTATTTTCGTTCACTGAACATCAGATATGTTTCAGTAAGTTTCATAATACACGGTAAAATTTAGCTTAAATTTCTCGCTTACTCTGTTGTTGATCACCACATAAAGGTTCCATTGCTGACAAGATAGCATAGTGTGAGTTTATAGCTTGAGATAAGAACAAGAAGGGAAATGTAGTCAATGTTCCTTCTACTAGATATAACTGAATATGTTTCTGGATCTTTTGGCTGCACAGACAATTTTACGTTCAAAACTTAATATTACTCATTCCACTAGGCTTACAGTGGAAATTCAATCAAACTTGAAAAAGTCTTTTACACCTTCGGGAAAGCGTATCGGAAGACCCAACTTTCGCTTAAAATCCCAGTTTGGATGAGCGTGAATTTTTTGAAAGACATTCACTTGCCATAGTTCTCTGTGGTTGTAGTAGACCTTTCCTTTTTATATGCTTTCCTTTAGTACATGGCTTAGGATCAACTCTTTTTTATATGCATGCATATATTACCGTTATTCTTTAATTTTTTAATAGCAAGGAGATAGTACTTCAACAATGGGGAAATGAAGTTGCTCAAGGAGTAGCATGAAGACATTAGAGTAACTTGAAGATATTGGAATAGTTTAAAGGCGTATTTCTTTGGGGGTTTTCTTAAAATAGCGAAGGATAAGGTTATTCAATAAGTAGGAGTTCGAACACATTTGATGTTCTTTTTTCCATGTGTATGTGCAATGACAATGTATTATGGAGCGTAATGTACTTTGTTGCAGACTATTTGGTAATGAAAAGTTTCTATACAATTTTATTTAAGAGTATCTATGGTGTTCATTATCATGATAATGTTATTGGAAAAATAGCAGGAATACTATTGGCTATTGCATTATTATTATTTTTTCTTAAAATAAATAAAGAGGCTTTAGTGGCGACTCTAGCTGCCACAAAATGAAAATCCTACTGTGGTAACAAGAAAAACGCCATTGAATGTCATTCTAGCGACTACGGCCGCCACTCTATGTCATTATTTAGTAGTGACCCACCTAAATTCAATTTTGTGAAACGTGTTTTTTAGGCGACATCAGTCCCTACAAAATATGTAGTATTTGTGGCGACTCTCGAGAGTCGTCACAATGAACGTTCAGTAACGGTAATGCTTGGAACGAGCCCATAGTCGCTGCTAAAAATATGTAGTGGTGACTTTCTTACCATTTGTGGTGACTGTAGCTGCCAGAAAATGCCGATTTCCTGTAGTGATAGGAGTCCATCAGTTCCATTGGTGTTTGACTTCTCAGAGAGAGTTTGGACCAACAAGAAGGTGTCCTACTCGCATATGAAGGTATTCGGTTGTAGAGCTTTTGCACATGTACCAAAGGAGCAGAGAACAAAATTGGATGATAAATCTGTTCCCTGTATATTTATCGGATACGGAGATGAAGAGTTCGGGTATAAATTGTGGGATCCTGTAAAGAAGAAGGTCATCAGAAGTAGAGATGTAGTCTTCCGAGAAAGTGAAGTTGGAACTGCTGATGATATGTCAGAGAAGGTAAAAAATGAATCGAAACGGTTACGGGTCTAAGGGGCCGAGCCGGGTTAATGTTATTTTTTTTTGTATTTTGTATAAATATCGTAATTTATATTAATATAAAGTAAAAATATAAAACAAAAAAAAATCTTATAAAAAGAGGGTTTGAATAAAAGGATGCAAAGGCTTTAAAATCTTTATGTTTGAAATTTTGAATATTTCATTAAAAATTTAAGATAATAGAATACAATGAAGATGAAAAAAAAATTGCACTTATAATTTGCAAGTGCTTTTTTTATTTCAAACTTACAAATTGAAGTTTACATTTAACAAGTAAATTAACGAAAAAAGAGTAAATTCGAAGGTTTTGCATTGCCTTAGTAAGTTTTCATAATCAATATGAACTTTTTGGCCATCTTCTGGAGTGTTAAATTCAGATGGGTTACTATATGTTAATATATCTCCACGTTCCTCGTCTTTTGGTCTATCAACATCTTCATGTCCCTGATTTCTTCATTCCGATCTAATCCAATCTCTGAAACGTACTAAAACTTCCAAAGCATTGATTCCTAATGAGTGATGGGTGTCTCCAAGTTGTTGTCTTGCTTGACTAAATGCACTCTCTGATGCAACAGTTGAAATTGGCACATTCAGCACGTCCCGAGCCATAGTGGAAAGAACAGAAAATTACTTTTCTGTAATGATCCGACTTGTCGTTTTAAGAATTAACGCCTCGTTCAGTGACTTAAGGTCTTGAGCAGCTTCGCAATATGTATTATGACCCGCGGGTGTGGTCGAGTTTGAATTACTGAAGATTCAGAATTAAATTAAAAGAACAATATTTATTTAGAAGCTTAAATATAAAGAGTTGACCAAAGAGTTGACCTTTGAGCAAACGACTCCGGAATGGAATTTTGATGATGTCAATAGCTCCGTATGGTAATTATGGACTTAGGAGCGTGTCCGAAAAATTATTTGGAGGTCTGTAGTGGAATTAGGCTTGAAATGGCAAAAGTTGAATTTTTGGGAAGTTTGACCGGGGGTTGACTTTTTGATATTGGGGTCGGAATCCGATTCTGGAAATTGGAATAACTTCGTTATGCCATTTCTGACATGTGTGCAAAATTTGAGGTCATTCAGACGTGTTTTGGGAGATTTCGGCGTCGTTTGTAGAATTCAAAATTTTTTAAGTTTATTAGGCTTGAATCTGTATGTAATTAGTATTTTTGGTGTTGTTGAAGGTGCTTTGAAGGTTCGACTAAGTTCGTATGATGTTATGGGACGTGTTGGTATGTTTAGTTGAGGTCCCGAGGGCCTCGGGTGTGTTTGAGATCATTTTGGGCTACTTTGGATGCTGATTTTCTGATATTTGGTGTTGTTCTTCGCGTTCGCAAGGAGCCTCTCGCGTTCGCGAAGAAGGATTTGGCTTCTAGGAATTTGTTCTTCGCATTCGCGAAGAGACTCTCGCGTTCGCGAAGAAGGAAATCTCCGTTGCAATAGTCTGAATTTGGAGGCTCCTATCTCACAATCTATAAGGAATTTGGAAAGGATCCAAAAATGAAAGTTGTAGCCCTTTGTGTCTAGCTTTCAGAAAGATAAACCATTTATCATTTGGAGTTGTGTACCAAAAGTTATGGTGGATATGCTACAGGCTGTCCGGGAAGGGCTTGGAAATCTCTGTTCCATAGGGCTGAATTTGGAAGCTTATATCTTGCAATACATAAGGAATGGGGGAATGACTAACAAATAAAAGTTATAGCTCTTTGAGTCTAGTTTTCATAAAGTTAAACCATTTGTAATTTGGAATTTTTTTACAAAAAGTGATGACTATTAAACTAGAGGCTATTTGAGAAGAGTTTGAAAATGGTTGTTGGAGAATTTGTTCATCGCGAACGCGAGGGAAGGGCGGCGAACGCGAAGAACAAATCCCCGGGCAGTAGAATAAAGTCCAAATTCATCTCATTCTTCCATTTTTGGACCAAGGAAGCTCGGGTGAGGCGATGTTTCGAGAGTTTTTCAAGGAAAATATTGGGGTAAGAATTCCTAACTTGATTTTGGTTAAATTACATGAATTTATTGTTGTTTTTATCACTAAATTATTAATTGGGTTGAAAATAGTAGAAATCCTCTAGACTTTAATTTAAGATTTGAAGGCGATCAGTTAATGGAATTTATTAATTTTGATATGGTTGAACTCGTATCAGAATGGGTATTCGGATTTCATAAAAATTTTGCCGGGTTCCGAGGGGCGGGACCCGCGCTGACATTTTAGAATAAAATTTTAAGTTGGTATTTAATTATCCGAAATTGTTTCCGATGAATTTTAATGAAGTTGTACAATTAATTTGGATAGATTTGAGCTGTCCGGAGGTCAATTCAAGCAAGAAGGCGATTTTGGAATATCGGCATAACTTCAATACGGTAAGTGTCTTGCTTAACCTCGAGTGGGGGAATTACCCCTTAGGCATCGAGTCTTATGTGCTATTTGTGAAATGTGAGAAGCCGTGTACGCGAGGTGATGAGTACGTACTCGGGCTTATATGTGCAAATTTTATTGGTTAAAGTTTTAGGCATTCTTATGTATTAAATTAGATAATTGTTGGCATTATTAAATCTTTGAATTATTACGCCTCGTTCCTCATTTGTCAATTTTGTATTTTATATAATAATTTGGTGTTATTGTCACTTGAATTTTATGTGAATTCCGTGTGTATGTTGATTTGATATTTTTTTTGGAATTAAATTCATGATGGAATCCTTATTTGCAATATTTATTAAATAACCTTACATTGAGGAGTTAATATAATTATCAAGAATTTGGATTAATGAAGGCGTTGCCCGATATTGAGTATTTTTCATCTTTGTTGATTGTTTTGAGGCTTATTATACGTTGTGTGGAGCCTTGGGCTATTTGTTGAGAAATTTATTGATTCTGCTACATACTTGGAATTTGGTTGTGGTCAGTGGAAATTTGTGATATGAATTGTTGTATTTTGTTGTGGTTTAAACACTCTCCTTGATGTTATTTATGTTTCCTACCTTGCTTGTTAATGATATACATGTGCTTGGTAAGGAAGAGTGTAAAGCACGAAGGGTGATGCCGTTCCATTTGAGAGTGTAAAGCACGAAGGGTGATGCCGTGCCATTTGAGAGTGTAAATCACGAAGGGTGATGCCGTGCCACTTGAGAGTGTAAAGCACGAAGGGTGATGCCGTGCCATTTGAGAGTGTAAAACACGAAGGGTGATGCCGTACCATTGAGAGTGTAAAGCACAAAGGGTGATGCCGTGCTATTTTATTTTTATTATCAGGTGAGGATGAGAGTAAAAGCACGAAGGGTGATGTCGTGCAATTATTTTTATATTATCATATATTCATGGCACGAAGGGTGTTTTCATGCAAGCGAGGACGAGGGGCATACATTATATTGTGATATCGTTTTGTGTGTATACATTCATGCCTTTATCTTGAGATGTTATTGTGCACCTATGCTTTCTATGTGACTTGTAGTCGTTGTTGCTTTCTGTGTGCCTCCGCTTTATTTCTTTTATTGTTATTGGCATTTCTCCCACCTAGTTGGTACTGTTATATGTATGCACGGTGAGAAAGATGGAAATGCACGAAGGGTGTTGCCGTGCCAATTGAGTTGATCTACGTATATATATATATATATATATATATATATATATATATATATATATAGAATGAGACAAGAGCACGAAGGTATTGCCATGTCATTTGAGGTGGTATGCTGAAGATATTTCTCACGCCAAGAAAATTAAATGAAGTGTCACATGGTGACTTTTATTTGAAAGAATTATATTAGAAACATATTTATTTGAAAGAATTATATTAGAAGCATATTTATTTGAAAGAATTATATTAGAAACATCTTTATTTGAAAGAATTATATTAGAAGAATATTTATTTGAAAGAATTATATTAGAAGCATATTTATTTGAAAGAATTATATTAGAGAGATATTTACTTGAAGAAGTATATTTGAAAGATATTTACTTGAATGAAGTATATTTGAAAGATATTCACCTGAAAGAATTACATTCGAAAGATATTTATTTGAAAAAATTCTAATGGAAGGATATTTATTTGAAGGAAGTATATTTGAAATATATTTATTGAAGAGGATTATATTCTAGAGACTTTATTGAAAAACTTATAGATAAAAGATGTATATTGAAAGGACTTGGTTAATTGGTTGTACCTGTATTTATTATTCGTTTGAGTAATATTTATGGTGTTCCTGTTGCCTTGCCGTTTAAATCACTAATTGATTGGTGTTGCTATCACTGCTATTTATTTCCTATCAATTTTTATATCATACTACACAGGTTATTAGACTAGTGAGTGTCTTGACTGTACTTCGTCTCTACTCCACTGAGGTTAGTCTTGATACTTACTGGGTACCGACCGTGGTGTACTCATACTATACTTCTGCACATTTTTGTGCAAAGCCAGGTATTGGGGATATCGGACTCGGACAGAGTTAGAGTGGGATCGCAAGAATTCAAGGTAGAGATGCTTGGTCGTCGCAGTTCCTTGGAGTCTTTCCATTTTATGTTACTTTTATTTATTATTCAAACAATATTGATTATTCGATCCTTGAGATCATTTCATGTATTCAGTTAGAGTTCGTGACTCAGTACTACCAGTCTTGGGAGGTTGTTATATTCATATTTATTCTGCTGTTGGTTTTGATTACCTATTTTTTAAAAAAGGCTTCGAAACATAATGGAAATCGGCTTACCTAATCTTAGAGACTAGGTGCCATCACGACGCCTGTGGTGATATTTTGGGTCGTGACATTTTCATTCTCATGCCACCATCCCAACGGTGAAAATTCCTTTGTGCGAGGCTCTTTTTGCTTTTGCAAGTAGAATTGAAGTTCATCAATGTTCCTGCTACTGGTTTGAGTGGTAGGAAATGTAGACCAAATATTAAAACTATCAAGGCCTTCATCATCATCCATAGTAGTAGAAGTGGTACAATGCATAGTGGGATTAACATTTCCTACATTAAGAGCAGCATCATCAACTATATTTGCATAATAATTATATAATTATTGTAAATAATTATTTAGATTATTCATACAACAATATATATCTGGGGTTTCAGTTGGTCCAATCTCCATATAAGTATATAAAGCATTGATTAATTGGTGACAACCAGACATCTTAATAGAAGGATTTAAAACAACACCAATTAAGTAAATCAGAGGAATTGGAAAGAAATATTTTTTGAATTTTGCTTGCATTTTTTCAACAACATCCTTATATTTTTCTTTTTTCTTAAATTCAGAGAGTAAAAAATAAATTTCAGCTATATATACTAAATTCATAGTAACAGCAGGGTAATATGCTCCAGAAAACTCAACAATAGCTGTAAAAAATTTATGTAAAAATTTAACAACATCATTAATGGCCTCCCAAGTAGTAGTTGTTAACATATGGTTTGGATCAGTACAATGCGTTTAGCAATTTCAGTTATTGGCAATCTATATTTGTAGCAATATTTTAAAAATAAGTATGTATAATTTTATCTAGTAATAATTTCATCTGGTATGAATCTGAGGTTAAGGTTATGCTCGGTATGCTTATTCTTAAATTCCCTAATTCTAGATTGTCTATTATTTCCTTGAATAACACCAACTGCTCTTCTAACATGAGTAATCTCAGTTGAAAATAAATCAAGGCCACTTTTAACAATTAAATTATAAACATGACATGCATACCTAATATGAAAAATTTCGTCAAGTGGTGGTTGCAAATGCAGTCTTAATATTGACTGCATTTAAGTGGTGTAAGTGGTGTTTCATCTTCTACCAACCCCTGCTACCAACTCCAACACTACTAGGTGTAAGTGGTGTCTCATCTTCAATTTCTAATTCATTATCTTCTATACCAAAATCTTCATGTAATTATTCATAATCTATATTATTATCAGATAATATTTCAGAAACATGTGTAGAGTCATTTAAATTACTATCAGATGTTGAAGTAGTACCTCTTTTTCTATTTTCCCGATTAGCAACTTTATTATAATTTTTTTTGCAGCATTAAACATATTGTAAAAATTTAACTACTAGCAAAAATTAAATATGCAAATAAAATAGTAAATAAGAGAAAGAGTTAGAGGAAGTGCACCGAATTCGGCAATAAATTAAACACTTGATTATTTCGCAACTTCAATGTTACCACGAAGAAACGTTAATTATTCAAAGTTTGAAGTTCAATTGTTCAAACTTCAAATAATAAATAATACGATAAATTAAATTCCAAAATAAATAAGAGCCAAATAGTTGATTGCACTTTAGGTGAAGAATGAGAGAATGATAATTGAAAATATGAGTTTGAGAAATGAGAGATGAGTGAAGAAATGAAGGGGGGAGGGGGAGGGGGGGAGGATGTGTTTATAGTTTTTCAAAGGGCTAAATTAGTAATTACTAAAAGTATTATTTTTAAAAAAAATTGCCCCAAAAGGGTTATTTTTGCTATCAACCCGTTGGGCAACGACCAAATTGAAGCTGACCATTGCCAACAGTCATATCACATTAAAAAAAAAAAATCAGATTTATAGCCGTTGAACCGATCCGGTCCGGTTAACCGGTTCAACAATATTTTTTGTTGACCGGGTTTGACCAATCCGGTTAACCAGATTTTTTTAAAACGGACTAACCCCCTAACCTAGCCCACCCGACACCCTAACTACCGGTCCGGGTTACAACCGGTCTGGGCTGGTCCGAAAATGGGTCAACCCGGCCCGTTAAACAAGTATAATTTGAAGTAGCTGAAAGGAAACACATGGTGTGCAAACTGAATAAGAGTCTTTATGGGTTGAAGCAGACACTAAGGCAGTGGTACAAGAAGTTTGACTCGTTCATGAAAAGTTAAACTTACACAAAGACATATTCTGATCCATGTGTATACTTCAAAAGATTTTCTGAGAATAACTTTATTATATTGTTGTTGTATGTGGATGACATATTAATTGTAGGAAAAGACAAGAAGATGATCACAAAAATGAAGGGAGATTTGTCCAAGTCATTTGATATGAAGGACTTGGGACCAGCACAACAAATTCTCGGTATGAAGATAGTTCGAGAGCGAAAAAGCAGAAAGTTGTGGCTGTTTCAGGAGAAGTTGTAACGATCCGGACGATTGTTTTGACTATTGCAATCCCGTTCCCTCATTTACTGCTCAAATTGTGAATTACAGTTGTTATTTGGCTTGCCGGGGTAATTAGTTTGGGTTCGGTGAGGTTTTGAAATGATTTGGAGCGCTTAGTTCCAAGGTTTAGAATTTAAGTTGAAAAGGTTTACCGGATGCAAACTTATGTGTCACGACCTCGGAGAAATTTTGCTAAGGAAATTAAGTTTTGGTGGTGCCTAGGTAGATCAATTAGTACAAAGATTTGGCTCACCGCGGTTCGGACTTTTTGGGTTGAACAATGCACCAATGTGTAAAGAAAAATTTTGTCGGAAACTGGTCATTTTTGCAACCACTATGCGGTCGCAGAATCACTTTGCGGACCGCATAATGGTCGCAAAGTGGAGCAGGAGGAGGGCAAGATTTGAGGAAAATCTGCGGTACACTATGCAACCGCAGACCTATTTTGCGGTACATTATGCGACCGCAGAACAAGTATGCGGACCGCATAATGACCACAGAACAGGTCAGTAACGCCCAGCTTTGGAGGCCAAATTATGCGATCGCATATGCGACCGCATAACTGCGTCGGAGCTTCCATTCTTTCTAATTTTTGACCCGACCCAACTTCGATTTATAGCCCTTGAAGCTCATTTTTGAGCCAAAATCTGATATTTTAGAGATAGGTGAGAGAATTTTAGAGAGAGAAAGTGAAGACTTAGTCATTTATCCATCAATTCTTGTTCAAGTTTTTTTAGATTTCACAATGATCTTGCTAGGGCTTCAAAGAGGTAAGAATTTCTTTCTCTAATTCTTCAATTTCGGGTTTGGAGTAAAGATGGGTGATTAATAGTATGATTCTTGGGTGTAGAGTATCATATATACATACCAATAAGGTTGTGGAAAGATTGTTAAGTTCAAATGGGTAAGGATTGGGTTGAAAATGGTAGAAATCTTTATAGATTTTAATTGAATATTTGAGGGTCGAGTTGGTGTCGGATTTTGATAAAATTTATATGGTTGGACTCGTGGTTGGATGGACGTTCATATTTCGTAACTTTTGTCGGGTTCCGAGACGTGAGCTCTACGGGCGATTTTTGAAGTTAATTTCGGATTTTATTGGAAATATTAGTATTTCCTTATGGAATTAATTACAATAATTTGTATTGACTGATTCGAATTAATTGTGGCTAGATATGAGGCTTTCGGAGACCAATTCTTGTGGCAAGGGCATAGCGGAATAAATAATTACACGGGTTGAGGTAAGTAACCGTTTTAAATCTGGTTCTGAGGGTATTAAACCCCAAATTTTGGTATCATGTGATTATTTTGGAGGTGACGCACATGCTAGGTGACGAGCGTGTGGGCGTACACCGAGGGGATTGTGATTTGGTCCGTCCCGAAAAACTGTAAAGTTGAATAATTTATTATTAGCTATATGCCCTCTATGTGTTGATAAAATTTGATTGTAAATCATGTTAGAAATCATGCTTAGGCTATGTGATGGTACTGTTGGGACCCACAGAGGTCGTGTATATGTTGAATTGCCTGCTAAATGCTATATTTACTCAGTCTCAATTTTTACTTGCATATTTTATCTCAGTCTCAGTTATTATTATTGATACATCATATCATTATTGTTTCGGCTGATTTCATGATTATTGAGAGCCCGAGAGATTGGAGAGATTTATGACTGAGGGAGGCCGAGGGCCTGATTGTGAGGATATTTTATGGATCGGGGCTGCCCGCTTGCAGCATGCCTTATTGGCTTATTATTGCACGTGAGTTGGCCGTGCAGCACGTGAGTTGGCCGTGCGGATATTATTGCACGTGAGTTGGCCGTGCGGATCCAGACATCTATATTATGGCACGTGAGTTGTCCGTGCTTATAGCGCTTGGGCAGTAGGAGCCCCTCATGAGTCTGTATACCCTCAGTGAGCGCGGGTACCCATTGAGAGTGAGTGATGAGGGTTGGTAGCCCAGTGAGTGATGAGGACTGGGAGCCCAGTGAGTGATTGTTGTCCTAAAAGGTTGTACTTGATTTTTATTTGTTGTTGCACTTAGTTTCTATCTGTCATTGTTGTGAAATCTCTGAAAGATTGTTGATATACGGATTACATGAATAGGAACTGTATAAAAAAATTGATTTGACATTAAATTGCCAGATTTGATAGCATGTCTATTCTTTTGCTGGAATTACTGGAAATGAACCATAACTGTATAGCTCGTTACTATCTTTAGTTCCTTATTTATTATTGTTACTTGCTGAGTTGGTTGTAGTCATACTACACCCTATACTTTGTGTACAGATCCAGGTGTTACCGGACATAGCGGGTGTTGATCCTTTCGCGCGGTTGATTTGCAGGAGATTTTGAGGTAGCTGCCGTGTTCCGCAGACCTTGTCTCTCCTTTTCTATCTCTTTGTTCACTGTATTTGGTCTCAGACTAATATAGGCTATATTTTTCAGACTTGTATTCATATTATATGCTCATGTACTCAGTGACACCAGGTTTTGGAGAGTGTTTGTATTGTATTTAAATATTATATTTTCAATCTTGAGAGAAATTGTGGTTTATTGAGATTTTCGGCTTGCCTAGTATTGAGATAGGCGCCATCACGACGGGTGGGATTTTGGGTTGTGACAGAAGTACATTGAATGTGTACTGGAACGCTTCAACTTGAAGAATGCTAAGCAAGTCAGCACACCTCTTGTTAGTCATCTAAAGTTGAGCAAGAAGATGTGCCCTATAACAGTGGAGGAGAAAGGGAACATGGCTAGAGTTCCTCATTCTTCAACAGTTGGAAGCTTGATGTATGCAATGGTATGCACCAGACCTGATATTGCTCATGCAGTTGGTGTTGTCAGCAGATTCCTTGAAAATCTCGGAAAGGAATATTGGGAAGCAGCCACGTTGATACTCAGGTACCTAAGAGGTACTGTAGGATATTGCTTGTGTTTTGGAGTATCTGATCCAATCTTGAAGGGCTACACAAATGCTGATATGGTCGGTGATACTGATAATAGAAAATCCATTACTGGATATCTATTTACTTTTTCAGGGGAGCTATATCATGGCAGTCTAAATTGCAGAAGTGTGTTGCACATTCAACAACTGAATCAAAGTACATTGCCGCTACAAAAGCTGGCAAGGAGATGGTATGGCTCAAGCGGTTTCTTCAAGAGCTGGAATTGCATTAAAAGGAGTATGTCGTTTATTGTGACAGCAAAAGTGCAATATAATTGAGTAAGAACTCCATGTACTATGCAAGAACAAAGCATATAGATGTGAGATATCATTGGATTAATAAGCAGGTGGAGAAAGAATCTTTACAGGTCAAAAAGATTCACACGAGTGAAAATTCTGCTGATATGTTGACCAAGGTGGTACCAAGAGACAAGTTCGAGATATGCAAAGAACTTGTCGGCATGCACTCAAACTAGAAGATAGTGCTACCTCCTCTAGATGAATGAGACTAGATGGGGAGATTGAAGGGGTCCATCTCATTCAAAAGCCAAAGTAATCGGCATGTGCCTAAATGAACTTTCTTTGGTTTGGTAGCCAACTTTGTTGAATTTCTTTAGTTTGGTAGCTAACTTTGTTGAATTTCTTTGGATAGGTGGCCAAATTTGTTGAATTGTCAACATTGAAGAAAAAGAAGAAAAAGTGTGTGCAAATTGTCAAATATAGTAGGCTTTAGAGAGTGAGGCTTCGGCTATAAAATGAGAGTTTCAACTCTCATTTTTACACACCAACAAAGAGAGAAAGAAAGAGTGAGGTTTCACAGACAGGGTATAAAAAAATAGTCTATGAGAAAAATAGAGAGTGAGTGATATTTATCAAAAGAGGGTTATTTCTTTTGAGTGTTGTAGTGGTCTTTGGAGTATTTTACTCGGACGTACAAGGTGTAAAATTCCTTGATATAGTGATATTAGTTGCTCTTCTCGGGGCCGTGGCTTTTTTCCTTATTCAAAAGAGTTTTTCACGTAAAAATCTTGGTGTCGTTGTCATTCTTTTATTCTTGTTAATTACCGTATCTCGGTGCTACGTTATTATTCCGCTTTTATTACTGTGAATATTATTTTGTAGGGTGTTTATTCCCAACACATGCTACTATCTCCAGACTCCACTTGTGGTAATACACTGAATATGTTGTTGTTGTTTTAAATTTTATCCATTATAACATTAAAGTCGCATAAAAATGAAAAACAACTTACTCCAAGGGCGGATTCAAGTAGAACACTTGAGCCAATATCGGCTGGGGAAGGGCCAGCAGCTGTAGTTAAAGGAAGCAAAAGTTCATAAGTTACAATCAAAATAATCTAAAATTTTCAAAGTATTTTATGAATTAGATGAGATAGATACGTACTTGATTTGCCGACGCAAAATTTCTTCAAAATTTTAGAATAGGAGTCACATTTTGAAGTCTCGTAGAACTCTTTGCACTGCATGGATGTATAAGGAGAACAGAGTGAGTTCATGAGAAATATTGTAAAAGGAGCAATTAAAGTTATATTCTAATACCAAGAATTTAGAGCCGTTACTATGGGTTTGGTCAGCTGGGTCAGTTCAACCCAGTCCATGATTTTATAGGGTTGGGCTAAGATTTTTGGAGCCGTGGGCTTAATAAACATATTTAATTAAAATAAAATAGGGAACTAAAAATAACAAGAAAAGTAGTCCAATCTCAAACTAGTAACATTTTTTTATGTGAATGTAATTTTTTTTTGCTCTTAAAATTTTAGTTATTTCTTAGCATTTAACTAATTAACATTGCATATAATTTTAGATTTCGATGAAAATGAAGATATTAATACATCTTAGTTTTACAAAAGGATTCCAATGTGCTTGATGATGATTTGTTGGTGTTGGACCCCTAACCCACGCAGGGCTGTATTGGGCTATTTTAAAGCCCATCAAAATAGTGGGTCGGCCCAGACCAGCCTATCAAGTGTCAAAGCTCGTGTGGGTTGGGCTAGGTTAGGCCTGGCCAGGCCATATTAACAGCTCTAAAGAATTTACTAAAGTGTGTAATTCCTAGATGTATTACTATATTTTAGCACCAATAGTTCTGAGAAACTTTTAATTGACTTCAATGTTCAATGTATGTTGTAGTCCATTAGAAATTTAAGCCGATTACAATTACAATTACAATTCAAGCCATTTTTTTTTAATAATCGAAACCAACAACGAAAATAATTATAACACCTTCCCAAGACTGGTAATACTGAGTCACGAACTCTAACTGAATACATGAAATGATCTCAAGGATCGAATACTCAATATTGTTTAATTAATAATTAACAGTACAATAAAATGGAAAGACTTCAAGGGACTACGACGACCAAGCAACTCTACCTTGAATCCTTGCGATCACACTCTAACTTTATTCAAGCCCGATAGCTCCAATACCCAGCTCTGCAAAATAATGTTCAGAAGTATAGTATGAGTACACCACGGTCGGTACCCAGTAAGTATCAAGACTAACCTCAGTGGAGAAGTAACGAGGTACAGTCGAGACATTCACTAGTCTAATAACCTGTGCAATATAGTATACAAAAATAATAGGAAACAAATAACAACGATGACAATAATAATCAACCAGTGATATACACAGCAGGGCAAGAAGAACACCATAAATATTGCTTAACAAATAATGAATACAAGTACAACCAATTAATCAAGTCCTTCAAATATAAACCTTTCACCTATATATTTTTTTTCTTCAAATAATAACCTTCAGGATATAATACTCTCCAATAAATATATTTCGAATATACTCCCTTCAAATAAATATCTTTCAAATATAATTCTTTCAAATAAATATCTTTCGAATAAAAGTCACCATGTGACACCTCATTTCAAAATCATAAAAATACGGGTCTCAGCCCACTTTCATATTTTCACGGCACCTCGTGCCGATTTCTCTATCACAACCGCACGGATAACTCACGTGCCAATATCATCATCATTTACTCACGATACCTCGTGCCCACATTTCATATCACAATTGCATGAACAGTTCATGTGCCAATATCATCATTATTTACATACGACACCTTGTGCCCACATTTCATTTCATAATCCGCTTGGCAATAGCCACAGGCTCCCAATTTCAACATAAATCAGACTATTATTAATTTACCAACAACAAGACAAATTGCACAAGATATAAAAATAAATACAAGAAAAATCACAACATCACAAGAAAATTACCAACGCAATAACCCCATGTCATCACATAAAAATTACCAACACAATAACTCCACATCATCACGTATCATCCTGTCTTGACCCGAAATTCCCTCCGTAGGAGGTCGTGATGGCACCTAGTCTCTAAGACTAGGTAAGCCTATCAATCTGGAATAATCATAAATATCTAAAATAAATAAATTACAATTCAAATAATTACAACTCCAAAACACCGGTAGAAATAAGTCACAAGTTTCTAAGAATTTATCCTCAATGTCTCTATATATATATTAAGGTCTAAAGAAAATAAGGAAGCAACACAATAATGATAGAAGGGGACTCCGGACGCTAGCAAATATACCTCGAAGTCTCCATGCGTAGGTAACTCACTAACATCTAGGCTGGTAAGATGTACCTGGATCTGCACAAAAAGATGTGCAGAAGCGTAGTATGAGTACACCACAGTGGTACCCAGTAAGTGCCGAGCCTAACCTCGGTAGAGTAGTGACGAGGTCAGGTCAGGCCCTACTGGAAAATAATAACTTCATGGTAAAATATTTAACAATATAATAAAATAAAATGACTATGAAAATGAATCAAATAGTATGTCACATTTAATGACACCAAATAATTACAAATAATATCTCGTGGAATCAAAACAGAATTCCTTTCAACTTTATAAAAATCACAATAATTAATCGAAGGAAACTATGGCCATAAATCAATATCAACAAGGGCACTACCGCTGTACCGCCTCGTAGTCCCAAATCATAAATAAATTCACAATATCTCATTTTCTTATCTCACTGCGGGAGCCTTTACAATTTATTTTAAAAAAAATATTTTTTTCTCGAAATAGCATCCCGCGTTTTAGCCATCCTTATCATACCGCATGACTTCTAGTAGTTCCCCCTACTAGCCACGCATATCAAGCCACCCTTATCTCACCGCATGTATTTCAATACCCAGACCTTATACCACCGCATGCGTATCAATATCACAATATATCACAATTTGCACCTCAAGTGCCCAGTTATTTTAATTTGCCAAAATAAATCAACAATGATATTTTTCTACAATAAAGAGCTCACGACTCATGCCAAATTAAATCATCAATAATATTTTTCCACAATAGAGATCTCACGGCTCATGCCAACATAAATCATCAATAATAGTTTTTCACAACAAAGAGCTAACGGCTCCATCACAATGAGTACAAAAATCTTACAAAAATATTCAGGAATAAATAATTTAGCAAAATAATATTTCAAAATATTTAATACGTTACTTCAATACCAAATTTAAAATGTCAAATACTTCATATTAATAATATTTAATTTAAAGAAAATCTATTTCAAATAATACACAGAATAAAAGAAACCAAGTTTCAACTAAACAGGTAAAATAATTAGTAGGAAAAGGTCAAGCAAATTTAAAGTATACAAATCAAATCAACGATGGAGAATATAACAAGATTTAATAATTTAATTAATATGCAACAGTGATCTTCATAATTTTAAAAACATAATCCTTCACATTTTGTCCGTGTACACACTCGTCATCTCGTATACATGACTTTCATCACATTACAATTAATACCAATCCTAGGTGAAATTTCCTCCACACAAGGTTAGACAAGCCACTTACCTCGACTTGCTCCAATTTAACGAAGTAGTATGATTTTTCCTTGTTTTTTCGATTCCGGTCGACTCGTATCTAGTCATAATTAATTCGATACAGTCAACAAAAATTATAGAATTAATTCTATAAGAAAATACTACTTTTTTAATAAAAATCCGAAATTAACTCAAAAATGACCTGTGGGGCCCACGTCTCGGAATCTAGCGAAAGTTATGAAATACGAACGCCCATTCAACCACGAGTCTAACCATACCAAAATGACTAAATTCCAATAACGATTCGACCCTCAAATCCTCAAATCTATCCAAGAGAGTTTTTAATTATTTCCAACTTAAATCACCAATTAAATGTTAAAAACAATGATGGATTCGGGTAATCTAACCAAGATTGAGTTAAGAACACTTACCCCAATATTTTTCCTTTAAAATATATCAAAAATTGCCTCTGCTCAAGCTCCAAGTTGTTAAAAATGGCGAATGGGACGAAACCCCCCTGTTTTTATAACTTACAGATCTGTCTAGGGTGACGTCGATCATGGGGTTCGATCCTGGACCTCGATCATAGGAGTCCGATCATGGGGAGTCCGATTAAGGGGAGTCCGATCATGGGAAGTCCGATCATGGTCCTCGATCATGGACCTCGGTCATGGCCTTTGATCATTGCTTCGATCGTGTCCCTCGACCCTGGGGCTCGATCACAGCCATTGATCCTGGCTATCGATCCTGGGCCTTCAATCACTGGCCTTCGAGCTTGCCTTTGATCATGGCCCTCGAGCCTTGCCTTCGATCATGGCTCTCGAGCCTGCCTTCGATCATAGATCTCGAGCCTGCCTTCGATCCTCGGCTCGATTTTTGGGCTTGATTTTTGGCCTTCGATTTTTGGGCTCGATTGCACAGCACAAGAAAATTTGCAGCAGCTTTTGCAGCAGCTGTTTAAGTACCGTTTTTGATCCGTTAACCATCCGAAACTCACCCGAAGCCCTCGGGACCTCAACCAAATATACCAACAAATCCTAAAACATCATACGAACTTATTTGAAATCTCAAATCACATAAAACGACTCTAAAACCACAAATTATGCTCCAATTCAAGCTTAATGAAACTTAAAATTTCCAACTTCTACATTCGATGTCGAAACCTATCAAATCAAGTCCGATTGACCGCAAATTTTGCACACAAGTCATAACTGACATAACAGAGCTGTGAAAATTTTTAGATCTGGATTCCGACCCCGATATCAGAAAGTCAACTCCCCGGTCAAACTTCCAAATTTTAAATTCCTATTTTAGCTATTTCAAGCCTAATTTCACTACGGACTTCCAAATAAAATTCTGATCATGCTCCTAAGTTCAAAATCACCATACGGAGCTGTTGGAATCATCAAAATTCTATTCTGGGGTCGTTTGCACAAAATTCGACATCCGGTCACTATTTGAACTTAAACTTTTAATTTTTCATCAAAATTCCATATCTCGGTCTAGGGACCTCGAAATTTGATTCCGGGCATACGCCCAAGTTTCAAATCACGATACGGACCTACCAGAACTGTCAAAATACCGATCCGAGTCTGTTTGCTCAAAATGTTGACCAAAGTCAACCCAGTTGAGTTTTAAAGCTATAATTCACATTTTAATCCATTTTCACATAAAGACTTTTTGAAAAATTTTATGGACTGCGCACGCAAGTCGAGGAATGATATATAGTGTGTTTCGAGGTCTTAGAATACAGAATTAATTATTAAATTTAAAGATGGCATTTTGGGTCATCACATTCTCCACCTCTAAAATAAACGTTCGTCCTCGAACGGAGTTAGAAAAAGTACCCGAGCTGGTGAATAAGTGTGGATAATGGCTGCGCATATCATGCTCGTTCTCCCAAGTCGCCTCCTCGAATGGATGACCCCTCCACTGAACCTTCACGGAAGCAATATTCTTTGACCTCAACTTTCGAACCTGCCTATCTAAAATAGCCACTGGTTCCTCAACATAAGATAGATCCTTGTCCAACTGAACGGAACTGAAGTCTAACACATGAGACGGATCGCCGTGATATTTCTGAAGAACAGAAACATGGAATACCAGATGAACCACAGAAAGACTAGGTGGTAGTGCAAGTCTGTAAGCCACCTCTCCAACTCTCTCAAGAATTTCACAAGGCCCAATATACCTAGGGCTCAACTTGCCCTTTTACCCGAACCTCATTACACCCTTCATAGGCGAAACCCGGAGCAATACCCGCTCACCAACCATGAATGCAACGTCACGAACCTTTCAATCCGTATAACTCTTCTATATGGATTGGGCTGTACGAAGTCGATCCTGAATCAACTTAACCTTTTCCAAGGCGTCCTGAACCAAGTCTGTATCCAATAGCCTAACCTTGCCCTGTTCGAACCAACCCACTGGAGATCGGCACCACCTACCATACAAGGCCTCATACGGAGCCATCTGAATGCTCGACTGATAATTATTTTTGTAAGCAAACTCCGCAAGTGGTAAGAAATGATCCCAAGCACCCCCAAAATCTATCACACACGCACGAAGCATATCATCCAGTATCTGAATAATGCGTTCGGACTGCCCGTCCGTCTGAGGGTGAAATGTTGTACTCAACTCTATCCGAGTACCCAACTCATTCTGTACTGCCCTCCAGAACCGTGATGTAAACTGCATACCCCGGTCAGAGATGATAGATACTGGTATGCCATGGAGTCTGACAATCTCGCGAATATAAACCTGAGCCAGCTGCTCCGAAGGGTAAGTAGTAACCACAGGAATGAAATGAGTTGACTTGGTCAATCTATCCACAATCACCCAAGCTGCATCGAACTTCCTCTAAGTCTGTGGGAGCCCAACAACGAAATCCATAGTGATCCTCTCCCATTTCCATTCTGGAATCTCTAGCTTCTGAAGCAACCCACCCGGTCGCTGATGCTCATATTTCACCTATTGACAAATTATACACCGAGCTACATACTCCACTATGTCTTTCTTCATCCGCCTCCACCAATAGTGTTGTCTCAAGTCCTGATACATCTTTGCAGCACCCGGATGAATGGAGTGTCGCGAACTGTGAGCCTCCTGGAGAATAAACTCACGCAAATCATCTACATTAGGAACACATAGCCTACCCTGCATCCGTAATACATCGTCATCTCCAATAGTGACTTCCTTGGCATCATCGTGCTGAACTGTGTCCT
This sequence comes from Nicotiana tomentosiformis, assembly GCF_000390325.3. Taxonomy (NCBI): domain Eukaryota; kingdom Viridiplantae; phylum Streptophyta; class Magnoliopsida; order Solanales; family Solanaceae; genus Nicotiana; species Nicotiana tomentosiformis. Next base: position 101,511,627 of record NC_090816.1, on the reverse strand, counting down.
TAAGGACAAGCAGATGAGGGTCATCACACTGACGCTCCCTGATACTATCATAAAGAGAAGATTGAGAAACCACACAAGCCAAAACTCGGCTCGGCTCAGAAACATCCAATCTAACAAACTGGTTAGCCAAGGCCTGAAGATCCAAGGCTAAAGGCCTCTCTGATACCGGTAAATATGCTAAGCTGCCCAAACTCTCCGCCTTACGACTCAAGGCATCGGCCACTATATTGGCCTTCCCGGGATGATAGAGAATGGTGATATCATAATCCTTAAGCAACTCCAACCATCTCCGCTGCCACAAATTAAGATCATTCTGCTTAAACAGATGTTGTAGACTCCGGTGATCGGTGTAGACCTCGCAATGGACACCGTATAAGTAATGCCGCCAAATCTTCAAGGCATGAACAATAGCCGCTAACTCAAGGTCATGTACAGGATAATTCTTCTCATGCACCTTTAACTGTCTGGACGCGTAGGCAATCACCCTACCATCTTACATCAACACTGCGCCGAGACCAATACGCGATGCATCACAATACACAGTATAAGACCCTGAACCTGTAGGTAATACCAATACTGGGGCTGTAGTCAAAGTCGTCTTGAGCTTTTGGAAGCTCTCCTCACATTCTTGGGTACACCTGAACGGAGCACCCTTCTGGGTTAATTTGGTCATAGATGCAGCAATAGAAGAGAAACTCTTTACAAATCGGCGATAATACCCTGCCAAACCAAGGAAACTCCGGATTTTCGTAACTGAGGACGGTCTGGACCAACTCTAAACTGCTTCAATCTTCTTCGGATCTACCTTGATTCCCTCGTACGAAACTATATGACCCAAGAATCCCACTAAATCAAGCCAGAATTCACACTTTGAAAATTTTGCATATAACTTCTTTTCTCTCAAAATCTGAAGCACAATCCTCAGGTGCTGTTCATGATCTTCCCGACTCCGGGAATACACAAGAATGTCGTCAATAAACACAATAATTAAAGAATCAAGATAGGGATGAAATACACTATTCATTAAGTGCATAAATGCTCCTGGGGGTGTTGGTCAGCCCAAAAGATATCACAAGGAACTCGTAATGACCGTACCGAGTCCTGAAAGTAGTCTTCGGGATATCTGGCTCCCGAATCTTCAACTGATGATAGCCTAAACGCAAGTCGATCTTAGAAAACACTCTGGTACCCTGAAGTTGATCAAATAGGTCATCAATACGTGGCAATGGATACCTGCTCTTCACTATAACCTTGTTCAGCTGGCGGTAATCAATACACATCCGCATAGAACCATTTTTCTTCTTTACAAATAAGACATGAGCACCCCAAGGTGATACACTGGGCCGAATAAAGCCCTTATCCAGCAATTCCTGTAACTGTTCTTTTAATTCTTTCAACTCTGTTGGGGCCATACGGTATGATGGAATAGAAATGGGCTGAGTACCCGATAACAAATCAATGCCAAAATCAATATCCCTGTCGAGTGGCATACCCGGAAGATCCGCTGGAAATACATCGGGAAAATCCCTTACTATAGGAACTGACTCCACGGTAGGAGTATCAATACTAACATCTCTTACATAGGCCAGATACGCATCATATCCCTTCTCAACCATTCGTTGAGCTTTAAGAAATGAAACAACCCTGCTAGGAACATGATTCGAGGTACCTCGCTACTCTAGCCGCGGTAGACCTGGCATAGCCAACGTCACCATCTTGGCGTAACAATCAAGAATAGAATGATAGGGAGACAACCAGTCCATGCCAAAAATAATATTGAAATCCACCATACTGAGCAATAATAAATTGGCCTTGGTCTCAAAACCACTGATAACAATTAAACGCGACCGATACACACGGTCCACAATAATAGATTCACCCACGGGTGTAGATACATAAATAGAAGAACTCAAGGAATCACGTGATACGCCCAAATACGGGGCAAAATAAGATGACACATAAGAATAAGTGGAGCCTGGATCAAATAAGACTGATGCATCGCTATGACAGACCGAAATAATACCTGTGATAACATAATCAGATGCAACGACATCTTTCCTAGTAAGAAGGGCATAATATCTGGCCTGGCCTCCCCCTCTAGGGTGACCGCTACCTGTCCGACCTCCATCTCTAGCTGGCTGTGCAGGTGGAGTGGCAACTGGTGCAATAATCATGGCCTGAGAAGCCTAAGGGCCCTGTGGAATAGGTGGGGCCTGAGAAATACGTGGAGGTGCACCCCTCCTAAGTCTGGGGCAATCCCTCATGATATGATGAGTGTCACCACACTCAAAACAAGCCCTCGTAGGACGTGGCTGCTGGGACTAGCTCGAGCCTGATCGACTAGACTGTCCGCTGAAAGAACCCCGTACAGGAGGTCAGAAGACACTGGCGGTGCATAATATGGAACCTAAGGTCTGGGAGTAGCCGGAATACCACTGGAAGCTGGAAGTGCTAAATGAATAGGACGGCTAACATAACCTCTACCATGACAGGCTGCAACTGGGGCACGAGAATTATTATATGTGCCAGAATCCCGGGGTCTCTTAGCTTCCCTCTATTCCCTTTCCCGAGTTCTCATACCTTCCAATCTCCTAGAAATTGACACCACCTGTTGGTATGTGATGTCCATCTCCAGCTCTCGGGCCATACTGTATCTGATACTAGGGTGAATACCCTCAATAAATCTGCGAACTCGCTCTCAAACAGTAGCAACTAAAGTTGGTGCATGCCTAGCCAAATCACTGAATCAGACCGTATATTCTGACACAGTCATAGAACCCTGGCGCAACTGCTCAAACTCTACGTGCCATGCATCTCTAAGACTCTGAGGAACATACTCCCTTAAGAACATATTTGAAAATTGAGTCCAAGTAAGTGAAGATGCCTCAGCGGGACTATCCAACTCATATGCCCGCCACCACTGGTAGGCTGCTCCTCTAAACTGGAATGCCGTGAAAGAAACCCCACTGGAATCCACAATACCCATAGTACGAAGGATACAGTGACATTCCTCCAGAAATACCTGAGTATCCTTTGAAGCTAAACCGCTGAAAGTGGGAGGGTGGTACTTCTTGTACCTCTCGAGCATGAGCTGCTCTCCTTCTGAAACTGCTGTCCTAATCTCAGGTCGAACTGGGACAACTGGCTGCACTTGAATAACCTTTGGGCCATGGTCAACTTGGGCCCGTGGTTCTGGAGTACGGGCGGCGGGAGTCTGTGCTCCTCCCCCGGCCTGAGATATGGCAGGAGCAAGTGGAATTAACCCTGCCTGAGCTAGAGTGCCAAACATGCTCAAAAACTGGGAAAGAGTCTCCTGAAGTGCAGGAGTAGTCTCAGGTGCCTGCTCTCCAACTGGAGCTACTACTGGCTCTGGTGCAACAGCTCGTGCAGGTGCTCTGGCTGCATCACGTGGTCTTCCTCGGCTTCTGGCTCGGCCTCTGCCCCAACCCCGGCCTCTTGCGGCTCCAACAAGGGGCACGTGTGTCTGATCATCAGATCCAGTTGTGTGTGTCCTCACCATCTGTGAGAGAATAGAAAGACAATGGTTCAAAACTTTGAAGTCAACAAATGCGCACGATAAGGAATCAAGGAAACGAATATTTCCTAACAGTTTCATAGCCTCTCGAAGATAAGTACAGACGTCTCTGTACTGATCCGCAAGACTTTACTAAACCTGCTTATGACTCATAACACCTATGAACCTAGTGCTCTGATATCAACTTGTCACGATCCTAAATTCCCTCCGTAGGAGGTCGTGATGGCACCTAGTATCTAAGACTAGGTGAGCCTATCAATGTGGAATAATCATAAATATCTTAAATAAATAAATTACAATTCAAATAATTACAACTCCCAAAACCTGGTAGAAATAAGTCATAAGCTTCTAAGAATTTATCCTCAATGTCTCTATATATATTAAGGTCTAAAGAAAATAAGGAAGCAACACAATAATGATAGAAGGGGACTCCGGAGTCTGTGGACACTGGCAGATATACCTCGAAGTCTCTGTGCGGAGGTAACTCACTGATGTCTAGGATGGTAAGTTGTTACTGGATCTGCACAAAAAAGATGTGCAGAAGCATACTATGAGTACACCACAACGGTACCCAATAAGTGCCGAGCCTAACCTCGGTAGAGTAGTGACGAGGTCAGGTCAGGCCCTACTGGAAAATAATAACTTCATGGTAAAATGTTTAACAATAAAATAAAATAAAATGACTATGGAAATGAATCAAATAGTATGTCACATTTAATGACACCAAATAATTGCAAATAATATCTCGTGGAATCAAAACAGAATTCCTTTCAACTTTATAAAAATCACAACAATTAATCGATGGAAACTATGGCCATTAATCAATATCAACAAGGGAAATACAGAGGTACCGAATCGTAGTCCCAAATCATAAATAAATTCACAATATCTCACCGCGGGAGCCTTCACAATTTATTTTAAAGAAAACATTTTTTCTTGAAATAGCATCCCGCGTTTTAGCCATCCTTATCACACCGCATGACTTCTAGTAGTTCCCCCTACTAGCCACGCGTATAAAGCCACCCTTATCTCACCGCATGCGTTTCAATACCCAGACCTTATACCACCGCATACGTATCAATATCACAATATATCACAATTTGCACCTCAGGTACCCAGTTATTTCAATTTGCCAAAATAAATCAATAATGATATTTTTCCACAATAAAGAGCTCACGGCTCATGCCAAATTAAATCATCAATAATATTTTTCCATAATAAATATCTCACGACTCATGCCAACATAAATCATCAATAATATTTTTCCACAATAAAGAGCTCACAACTCCATCACAATGAGTACAAAAATCTTACAAAAATATTCAGGAATAAATAATGTAGCAAAATAATATTTCAAAATCTTTAATACATTGCTTCAATACAAAATTTAAAATATCAAATACTTCATATTAATAATATTTAATTTAAATAAAATCAATTTCAAATAATGCACAGAATAAAAAAAAACCAAGTTTCAACTAAACAAGTAAAACAATTAGCAGGAAAAGGTCAAGCAAATTTAAAGTATACAAATCAAATCAATGATGAAAAATATAACAAGATTTAATAATTTAATTAATATGCAACAGTGATCTTCATAATTTTAAAACATAATCCTTCACATTTAGTCTGTGTACACACTCATCACCTCGTGTACACGACTTTCATTACATTATAAATAATACCAATCCTAGGGAAAATTTCTCCCACACAAGGTTAGACAAGTCACTTATCTGGACTTGCTTCAATTTAACCAAGTAGTATGCTTTTTCCTCGATTTTCCGATTCCGGTCGACTCGTATCTAGTCATAATTAATTCGATACAGTCAACAAAAATTATAGAATTAATTCTATAAGAAAGTACTATATTTTTCAATAAAAATCCAAAATTAACTCAAAAATGGCTCGTGGGGCCCACGTCTCGGAATACGGCAAACGTTACGAAATATGAACGTCCATTCAACCACAAGTCTAACCATACCAAAATGACTAAATTCCAATAATGATTCGACCCTCAAATCTATCCAAGAGGGTTTTCAAATTTTTCCAACTTAAATCACCAACTAAGTATTAAAAACAGTGATGGATTCGAGTAATCTAACCAAGATTGAGTTAAGAACACTTACCCAAATATTTTTCCTTGAAAATATATCAAAAATCGCCTCTGCTCAAGCTCCAAGTTGTTAAAAATGGCGAATGGGACGAAGCCCCCCTGTTTTTATAACTTACAAATCTGTCTAGGGTGACCTCGATCATGGGGTCCGATCCTGGACCTCTATCATAGGAGTCCGATCATGGGGAGTCCGATTAAGGGGAGTCCGATCATGGTCCTCGATCATGGACCTTGGTCATGGCCTTCGATCATAGCTTCGATCATGGCCCTAGATCCTGGGGATCGATCACAACCATCGATCCTGGGCCTTTGAGCTTGCCTTCAATCATGGCCCTCGAGCCTTGCCTTCAATCATGGCTCTCGAGCCTTGCCTTCGATCATGGCTCTCGAGTCTGCGTTCAATCCTCGGCTCGATTTCTGGGCTCGATCTCTGGCCTTTGATTTTTGGGCTCGATTGCACAATACAAGAAAATTTGCAGCAGCTGTTTAAGTACCATTTTTGATCTGTTAACCATCGAAAACTCACCCGAGGCCCTCGGGACCTCAACCAAATATACCAACAAGTCCTAAAACATCATACGAACTTATTTGAAATCTCAAATCACATAAAACGACGCTAAAACCACGAATTATGCTCCAATTCAAACATAATGAAACTTAAAATTTCCAACTTCTACATTCGATGTCGAAACCTATCAAATCAAGTACGATTGACTTCAAATTTTGCACACAAGTCAACTCCCCGGTCAAACTTCCAAATTTTAAATTCCTATTTTAGCTGTTTCAAGCCTAATTTTACTACGAACTTCCAAATAAAATTCCGATCACGATCCTAAGTTCAAAATCACCATACAGAGCTGTTGGAATCGTCAAAATTCTATTCCGGGGTCGTTTGCACAAAATTCGACATCCGGTCACTATTTGAACTTAAACTTTTAATTTTTCATCAAAAATCCATATCTCGGGCTAGGGACCTCGAAATTTGATTCCGGGCATGCGTCCAAGTTCCAACTCATGATACGGACCTACCGGAACTGTTAAAACACCAATCCGAGTCTGTTTGCTCAAAATGTTGACCAAAGTCAACTCAGTTGAGTTTTAAAGCTCTAATTCACATTTTAATCCATTTTTCACATAAAGACTTTCCGAAAAATTTTACGGACTACGCACGCAAGTCGAAAAATGATAAATAGTGCTTTTTGAGGTCTTAGAACACATAATTAATTATTAAATTTAAAGATGACATTTTGGGTAATCTTACATCCTTGATAATAGCCACTCTTATCTCTCTTATAGCCACCCTTATCACTCCTATAATAGTCTCCCTTATCCCTCCGTCCTGACAATATCAATAGCCACCTTTATCGCTCATATAGCCACCCTTATTGCTCTGTATAATAGCCACCCTTATCACTCCGCCCAGACAATATATCAACACACATAACCACGGTGAAATGCCACCCTTATATCCTCATAATAATAACTCAAATCACACCACAATTTACACAAAATATTATCACAAAAATACAACACAATAAATTCCTATCACAATTTTCCCAACAACCACAACCAATTCCAATGATATAGTAAAATCAATAAATTTCTCAAAAATAGCCCAAGGCTCCACACAACGTATATAAAACCTCAAAAATAATCAACAGAGATAGAAAATACTCAGTATAGGGCAACGCCTTCATTAATTCAAATTCTTAAAAATTATATTAACGCCTCAGTTTAAACTTAGTCCATTAATTATTTGCAGATGGAAAAATTCATAATATAATTATTTCCAGGAAATATCATGTTACGACCCAAATCCATGTGACCGGGATCCGGCACACTATCCGACCTGAGCGAACCAACCCATATGATGTACCCAAACCATATGTATGAAAAACCAATTTAACTGTGGAAGCTCTTTGAAAACTTTATATATTTTGAAGTTAAAACATGGAATAATTTTCCAATTCAAAATCATACATGGAGCCTCTCATAATCATAACAATGAGAGTAAGTAAAGTAAATATCTTTTCATGTATGTCGCGTACAATCCCATTACTACAACTTTTTACAACTATCTATGGAGTCTCTATACCCAGTAATAGAACTAAACACTTGGGCTAATGCCCGACTAATATAAATTAATAAATAACATGATAACTACCACAAAATAGGAGTGGTGCCTTGCCATATACCTCAGGAACATAGTCATCCTAGCCATGTCTGTATGCCATATATCTTACCTCAACCTGAAACATGTAAAGTAAGTGGGGCCCCTAAGGGCTGAGTACACCACAACGGTATTCAATAAGTGTCATAAACTCTCTCTAACTCAAGTTCTTGGGACAAGATTTAAAAACACTATGCATCCAATATTGGACATAAAGTGATAAACAATTATATAAAGCACACTCTTTATCATTTTAGATAAAAGACAAGTGAAATTTAGTCCATACTATAAAGTTTTAGAACATCTCTATCAACCCAAGATTTTAATAGAAATCATATAAAACCATTTTAATCTCATTAAATTATTGAAATCATTTTCGGCTCCTTAGGCCTAAACATAAGAAACTCCTCTTTTACCTTTCACCGGGAGTACTATACCGACACCGACATAATAAACAACTACTAGGTGATCGACCTAGTAACAAGTATTTGACCCTACTTGTCTGGGAGGCTTCTCATAGTGTCATACGAGTCGACTTAACCTCATTACTTTATGTAATGACCATTTGCCCTCTCAATTGGGGACTTTATTCCACAAACCTTGGCTTAGCCTTGGCATGTGTCCCTACACCGGCACATGTAGTTCTATGGTAACGAACTCGACATTCGAACCAATCTCGGTGGTCTCTACTAGTAACTCCCAAAATATTTAATATTTCAAAAATAGATTCATAGCATAATTGCCTCAAAGGATCTATTTTTATCAAATCATGATTTTCATAGTCTATCCAAACTATTTGAATAAAATCAAATGAACAACCTTTTTCATGTTAAATCCTTAAGCAATTAACATAAACCTTAAGGTACAACAAGTGCTTCCTTTGCTGAAATTTCAAAAGATAATTTTTTTTCATGAAAACATATATTTAGCAGTCAAGCATTTTATACTCTTATCAACAAATAAGCTTTAATAAAACTTATAAGAATTTCCATAAGTGTCATTTTGCAAACAAATTTTGAAAACAAGACTTTTATAAAATCTCATGACACTTTATAAGAAACAATTTAGAAACACATGGTGACATCTTTCCCGCTTGTCCCCACACGTACGGATGCACAATTACAAACCAACTCACGTAATAACTCAAATATGATTTTAGAAAAAATTCCTCAAGAAGAGTAAGTATTAATCAACTTACCTCAATCTTTAAGCTCTGAAAATACTACAATGCTCCAATTGATTAAAATATCCAAATATCACTCATAATTCAATACCTACCATTAGATATCCCAACTACATTAAAACAAATATGAAAAGATTCATGAATACCTATTTAGGCTTCACAATTCGGCAACAAGCCTTCAACCATCTTAAATTATCCAATAGGCTCATCCATTACCCTATTCTATTCAATTATTATCATTTAATACTCATTTGGAATCATTAATAATACTATGTTAATCACCCAACATCATCAAGTCACTATTTATTGCCTTCTCCAACAAAAGTCTAGGTTCAAGAACATCCATTTCAAGAACTAGTGTTGTATCTTATCCAAATGGTGATTCCCAATTAAATTCGTGCATCAATTAAGTTATCAAGTCTATTGGAATCTTTAGAAACTCAAGACATATGTATTTATATCAATTCATCACTATTCATCTTCTTCTTTGCCCAAAAATGGCATTCTCAAGACCCACCTTAGAGTTCATACAATATCCCATTATAACTTCAAATAAAACTCATAAAAATACTACCAATACTCCAATATGACATATATATGAAGCTCAAGTGAATACACATACTCCAATATGATATATATATGAAGTTCAAGTGAAGGGATTACCTCTTGGTGGAAGAATCTAACTTTTTCTCTTTTTGGTGTTCTTGAAGATTCAACCCATTTCCTATGGATTTGATCCATAATAATGTTAGTGTTATCATTAAATGATGTTATATAATCATCCTTATACCAAAATAACTTACCTTGAAGTGTATCCATGGTGGAAGAGCTCCTCCTTCTCTCTAGAAATTAATTCCAAGTTGAAGAATTAATGTTTTCTCTCTCTAAACCCTTTGTTTTAGCCTCTTTAAAATGACCCTTGGAGCTGCGTAGCCTTCTGCGTAGGCTACGCATAAAGTCTACGCAGGATGGACTTCCATTCCCCTTCATTTTGGAAGTTGCTGGATTTGCCTACGCAATGGTGCGTAGGCTACGCTGTTATGGTGCGCAGGCTACGTTGCTATGTTGCGTAGGCTATGCAGACTCGCGTAGCTATTCTCTCACCCTTTAGTAAACAGGTAATAACATCTTGTAGGAATATTCAAATGCAAATGGTTTGAAGCATTAGTAACTAGGCACATATACCTTTCATTTAATAGGTTATACACCATATAAATCTTCATATCTTGAGAGGTATGCTCGTTTGAAGTTAGGTCTTGTGCGAACTCAAACTTTATCCCATCATATAATTTTCAACTTGACTTAGCCTTAGGTATCTTATTAGACCATAAATCATTATTAATGCACCTCATACATATATTATAATGATCAACTGATATCATTCAAATTATTAGTCCTGTTCATACCCAATTAATATAATTAGCACATACCAATCTTCTTAATGGTCTTAAAATACTTCGAAACTATTTTTTGGGGTGTTACATTCTCCCCCACTTAAGAACATTCGTCCTAGAATGTTTTACAACTCATTATTTGTAACGACCCGGCCGTTTGTTTTGAGTATTATAACCCTGTTCCCCTATTTACTGCTCAATTTATGCTTTACAGTTATTTTATGACTTACCGGGTTAGTTAGTTCGGGTCCGGAAGAAATTTGGAGTAAAACGAGACACTTAGTTTCATAAATAAAAAATAATTTAAGTTAGAAAAGTTGATCGAATGTGGACTAATGTATAAATGACCTCGGATCTAAATTTTGATGATTACAATAGCTCCGTATGTTTATTTTGGACTTAGGAGCGTATCCGAAAAATTATTTGGTGGTCGGTAGAGGAATTAGGCTTAAAATGGCGAAAGTTAAATTTTTGGGAAGTTTGATCGGGGAGTTGACTTTTTGATATCAGAGTCGGAATTCAGTTCTGAAAATTTTCATTGACCCGTTATGTTATTTATGACTTGTGTGCAAAATATGAGGTCAATCGGACTTGATTTGATAGGTTCCGACGTCGTTTGTAAAAATTGGAAGTTTCAAAGTTCATTAGGCTTGAATTGGGGTATGATTCGTGTTTTTATAGTTGTTTGATGTGATTTGGGGCTTCGACTAAGTTCGTATGATGTTTTAGGACTTTTTGGTGTATTTGGTAGAGGTCCCGAGGGATTCGGGTGAGTTTCGGACGGCTTGATTCATTTTTGACCTTTGGGAGATAACAGATAGTTGTTGGTATTTTTCTTCTCGTTTCCTTATACGCGATCGCATAAGTTTATCCGCGATCGCAGAAGCTAATTTGAGGCAGTGATGATTTTGTTCTTCGCGATCACGTAGCTCTAGGATTTTGTAATTCATGAATGCGTGGTTAAGGTCGTGTTCGCATAGAGGAAATGGAGCAGAAGTGGAGGTCATGCATTTGTGCTTCGCGATCGCGTGGTCGAGTCCACGATTGCGTAGGCCTATGAGAGTGAGCTTCGTGATTGCGTGAAAATGTCCGCGATCGCGTAGGGTTAAATCTGGGCAGTGGAAAAATTGTGTTTCGCGATCGCGTGAGAAGATTCGCGATCGCGTAGAGCAAATGATTGGGTAGAGAATTTAAGTTATGAAAATGGGACTTCATCCCATTTTTCATTTTTATCGATATGGAGCTCGGATAAAGACGATTTTTGGGAGATTTTCAGAGAAAATAAATAGGTAAGTGTTCTTAACTCAATATTGGTCAAATTACCCGAATCCATGATTGTTTTTAACATTTAATTGGTGAATTTAGTTGGAAAATTGTGAAAACCTTCTTGGTTTAATTTGAAGATTTGAGGGTCGAGTTGATGTCGGATTTGAGTAAAATTTGTATGATTGGACTCGTGGTTGAATGGGCATTCATATTTTGTAACTTTTGTCGGGTTCCGAGACATGGTCCCCACGGGCGATTTTTGAGCTAAATTTCGGATTTTGTTGAAAAGTTAGTATTTTCTTATCGAATTAATTCTAATAAATTTTATTGACTGAATCAAATTATTTGTAGCTAGATTCGAGGAATTTGGAAGCTAATTCACGAAGAAAAGACATTGCAGAATAAAGAATTACACGGCTTGAAGTAAGTAACAGTTTTAAATCTAGTCCTGAGGGTATGAAACCCCGGATTTTTGTGTCATGTGATTATTTTGGAGGTGACGCACATGCTAGGTGATAAGCGTGTGGGCGTGCATCGAGGAGATTGTGACTTGGTCCGTCCCGTGAAACTATAAAGTTGAATAACTTGTTGTTAGCTATATGCTCTCTAGGTGTTGTAGAAATTTTACTGTAAATCATGTTAGAAATCATGTTTAGATTATGTGTTGGCACTGTAGCGACCCACAGAGGCCGTGTACATATTGAATTATCTGCTAAATTATTATTTTGTACTCAGTCATAGTTGACTTGTTTATTTTATCTCAGTCTTTACTGTTCACTATTTATGCATCATATTAATGTTATTTGGGCTGAGTATCATGACTATTGAGTTCCCAAGAGACTGGGGAGATTTATAACTAGATGAGGCCGAGGGCCTGATTGTGAGATATCATACTATAGCATGTGAGTTATCCGTGAAACACGTGAGTTGTCCGTGCGTATCCTTTTATTATACTATAGCACGTGAGTTGTCCGTGCGGATTCAGATATTTATACTATGGCACGTGAGTTGTTCGTGTAGCATGTGAGTTGTCCATGTAGATTATAGCGCTTGGGCTGTAGGAGCCCCTCCGGAGTCTGTACACCCCCGTGAGCGCGGGTACCCATTGAGTGTGAGTGCTGAGGGGTGAGAGCCGAGTGGTTGAGCTGTCGTGACGAGTTGAGTAACTGTTGCCCTGAGAGGCTGTACTTGCTTTTCATTTGTTGTTGCACTCAGTTGCTTTCTGTCATTGTTGTGAAATTCTCTGATAGATTTTATATTCGCACTACATGAACTTGAACTGTATAAAACTGATTTGACTTAAATTGTTGGAATTGAAAGCATGCCTACTCTCTGCTGGAATTACAAAAAATGAACTGTAACTGTGTAGCTCGTCGCTATCTTCAGTTCCTTATTTATTATTATTACTTGCAGAGTTGGTTGTACTCATACTACACCCTGCACTTTATATGCAGATCCAGGTGTTCTCGGACATAGCGGGTGTTGATTCTTTCGCACAGTTGATTTTTCAGAGATTCTGAGGTAGCTGTCGTGTTTCGCATACCTTGCCTATCCTTTCCTACCTCCTTATTTAATGTATTTGGTCTCAGACTGTTATGGACCGTATTTTTCAAACTTGTATTCATATTAGATGCTCATGTACTCAGTGACACTAGGTTTTGGGAGTGTATGTATCGGTATTTGTGAAATTTGTGGATTGTGTTTAAATATTATATTTTCAAACTTAAAACAAATTGTGGTTTATTGAGATTGTCGGCTTGCCTAGTATCGAAATAGGCGCCATCACGACAGATTAGAATTTTGGGTCGTGACATTATTAGGCACAGTATTATCTTCCTTTCACCTTAACCATCATCTTTAATCTTTTCTGACTTCAAAGGATCTTAGATATTCTTCAAAAATTTCAACTTCCTAAATTTGGCTAACTCTCTAAATTCTTAAAATTTTCGACAGAGTATCCCCTATAACTGAGACTATCAAAAAAAATAAAAAAATTCAACCTGTCCAGAACAAGCCCCACACGGGCACCAATATCAACGTAATTCAACAACCAAATATCTTTATATAATATGATGTCTAGGCCCCACACGGCCGTACATATATGCTCAATGTACAACAATAAACTAAGCCTTTATACCAAAAATTGCATCAAATAATTCTTTATAATTTTAAACCATTGCATATCTATACCTCTCTCATTTCAATACCGGTTACCCTATATTGCAACACATATTACTACCATGCATATCCGTATTCTCTCTTTATTAAGTGTACACCAGGTCACACGTGAAAGAGCATTTCTCGTCTATATTAAAATTCTATTTCTTCCATTCGAATATTTCCTCATAAATATAAAATTACTTCTAAGCATAGTTTGTCCTCATAGGACCCTTGATTCTCGAGTTGCCAACTCCTTCCATAATACTCTTTTATTCCATCCGAATACCAATAAGATATTTTGTCTTACTTAGATCCATTCACGTGGGTGATCTATGCCTCCACTTACAGTTGTAACTTTTGAGTTTCCTTTAGATCTGTAATTGATTGATAATAAGTCCGCTATATGATAAATGTTTAATCAACTTCCTTCCCTTTCATGGCACAAGTTTCTATTCATTCTCGAACATCACTGTACATATTTCTATTTTATTAACCTTAACCAACTCATAGATACCATCATGTCCTTTATGATATTTCTCTTCCATAAATTCATATTGTATTTGTTGTTATGCCTGCCATAGGATTATGACCATGGATTATAGGCTTCCAACTCCCAAGTGATAATGCTATTAGAATAATACTTGCACCATTTAGTCTATTTTTCTTTTCTGACCCTGCTCTTCTTACTGGAGCACATTATTTTGGTTTACAAAAGTATTTCATATTTGGGAATACGCATAATATAACCTTTTCTTGCCTCATTTTATGCCAAGTGTTCATATACTTTATCCTCATTTATAACCTTCATTTGTTCTACTAAGTCCAACATACGACCAAAGTACTTCCTTATTTTCGCTCTTTCTTGAATTTAATTCAACCGACACATACTCCAAAGTTATAAGAATCTATACAAGTATCCCATTAAATATTTGACTATTAGATAGTACCTTTTAATGACCCCAATATTGAACATTGTAACTATTGCTCGTGATAATTATGTGATCCCTATACCAACATCGTATGACAAACTTACTCATTTCATCAGGAATCTTATCGAAGATGTTTCCTTAATCTTTCTTTTATGAATAAAATTTCTCCATTCTGTTTTTCCAACCATCACCCTTAAGATGACTTCTACTTGCTCTGATGCTCCCCCACTTAAGCGTAAAACCCAAATCTAAAGATCGAACTTGATACTTAAAGTTTTTAATAAATTCGTACCTCGTTCATCTGATTATACACACACCCATATACTACTACAAGTTATTTATTCCCCAACTCGAAATCATAATTCACCATTTTAAATTTTCCATGACCCCTTCTCGTACCCAAGTATCATGGTACTTCTAGCTGCAACTCATGTTGCCAAGTATCATCTCTTCCTGTCTTCACAACAACAATAAAGTTAGCATATCCCTTTTCGTGCCCATTTTACTTTAAGATATCCCTTTTTTTTAGCATCTTGCCTTTCAGTCCATGCTCAAATACATTTTTGGTAAATACAACTGCCTCAGGCTATACCCGCATAACTTTCATATAACTTCCCATAACACACACTATTTTCACAATGCTAGATGTAAGAAACATGCAATCTATCTTCATGTCCTCATCATAACATAAATTTTTGTGACTATAGTTAATATAACACCTTCACGTCATCATGCCTCGTGCAATTAATATTACCTCCTTGTTTTCCCATTATTCAATCATTCGTATGATAATCATTCGTATGATAATCACCTTCATATCTCGAGGTGTCTTTAATCTCGTTGCACTAGATAACATGCTAGGATTCATGTGGCATCACAATGTAGCCTTGGATCACTTGTAACTCATCAACTTCACACATGTACCATTGTCGCTTGAAAGATCTTGAGTTTTAAAATACATATGCAATATTCATAATCCGCCTGACGCTCCAATTTGGCCCAATACATCATTTCAAATATTCATTCCTCTTTAATATTAATGTTGTATCAAAATAACAAGTTAATAGTTCCCCTTGACACATGTAGATGTGCTTTGGAGCTTACCTTTGGAAATTCTTAATTCCTACCATTCAAAAGGACAAAATAAGGTTCATCCCGATTAGACAACTTAAGGTTATTATTCCACATCACTTCACCTCCTTTGGAAACTTATTCACTTCTTGAAATCTTTTAAGGTTACACCTTTTGTGCATATCATGCATTAACAATTTTTCACTTAACCATTTAAGTTCACATACCTCAGTGTGCATCATTGAATATTGACTTTTATTTATATCACATTTGACATCTGGGAGGTATTCAAAGTTCACCTACCCTTTAAATATTCTCAATTTGCTCCCACATGTGGTACTTTATTTCTTACAAATTATATTATTACATGTGACACTACTATGATAAAGACCTTGCCAAGCGGAGATTCTCCCAATCACTTGGAAGACTAAGGGTCATCTCTTGCATTTTTCCTTGTTCACTCTTCTAAAAATCATGAAGGTTTCCTTACATCCTTTTTTTCTAAAAGATACTTTTGGTCATTCTTGATATTATCCCAAATTGGTCCTGATTCTTATGAGTCACAAGATGCTCGGTATGAACTTGACTGATTCACATTTTCTTATCAAATCTATTCTTGTCATTCCTCGATATCACATCACGGTAAATTGAGGTATTACCTTCCCATTTATCTTGTAACCATTGTGTTTCCCTTTTTATTTATTTATTCCTTTGTTGTACTAGTAAACCGTGTTTTTCATAGCAAATGGTTGTCCCAAAACCTTGATCTACAATTAAAAAACATTCCTATATAGGAATGACCCAATTATTTTTCAACCTCCAATACAATCTTTCGTGAGTTCTGACACCATTCAAATAGTACCTACTGACATCGTCACCTCATTTTCTTTTCCATGAGTTTCTTAGAATTCGACCTATGATTCTTGTTTACCACAGTTGTACATCTTGATTGTATCAATTTTAAATATGTTCTCAACCTTAACCCATCATTTAATTCATTATTGGATAGTCCAATCCTTCCCAGCCATTTTTCAAGCAACACGTGTAATATCTTGAACCTTGAGCTTTGTGCTCGTCACTTATGTACCTACCATGTCTGGTAGTCAATATGACATAAAATCGTATCTCTCATTTCAGGCACAACGCACGAACTAGAGTAAGAAGAAAGTGAAACTCCCTAAATGTCCTTGTAGCCTCCTCGATATAAGTGTGGCCGGTAACATACCGATAAAAGGGACTCTACTCGACACGGTTTCATAGACTTCCTAGGACTCGACATAGAACCTAGTGCTCTGATACCAATTTTGTCACAATCCAAATCCACGTGATCGGGATCCGGCACACTATCCGACTAGAGCGAACCAACCCATATGATGTACCCAAACCATATGTATGAAAAACCAATTTAACTGCGAAAGCTCTTTGAAAACTTTATATATTTTCAAGTTAAACCATGGAATAATTTTCCAATTCAAAATCATACATGGAGCCTCTCATAATCATAACAATGAGAGTAAGTAAAGTAAATATCTTTTCATGTATGTCGCGTACAATCCCATTACTACAACTTTTCACAACTATCTATGGAGTCTCTATACCCAGTAATAGAACTAAACACTTGGGCTAATGCCCGACTAATATAAATTAAGAAATAACATGATAACTACCACAAAATAGGAGTGGTGCCTTGCCATATACCTCAGGAACAGAGTCATCCTAGCCATGTCCGTATGTCATGTATCTTACCTCATCCTGAAATATGTAAAGTAAGCGGGGCCCTGGAAGGGGGTCCCTAAGGGCTGAGTACACCACAATGGTATTCAATAAGTGTCATAAACTCTCTCTAACTCAAGATCTTGGGACAAGATTTTAAAAACACTATGCATCCAATATTGGACATAAAGTGATAAACAATTATATAAAGCACACTCTTTATCATTTTAGATAAAAGACAAGTGAAATTTAGTCCATACTATAAAGTTTTAGAACATTTCTATCAACCCAAGATTTTAATAGAAATCATATAAAACCATTTCAATCTCATTAAATTATTGAAATCATTTTCGGCTCCTTAGGCCTAAACATAAGAAACTCCTCTTTTACCTTTCACCGGGAGTACTATACCGACACCGACATAATAAACAACTACTAGGTGATCGACCTAGTAACAAGTATTTGACCCTACTTGTCTGGGAGGCTTCTCATAGTGTCATACGAGTCGACTTAACCTCATTACTTTATGTAATGACCATTTGCCCTCTCAATTGGGGACTTTATCCCATAAACCTTGGCTTAGCCTTGGAATGTGTCCCTACACCGGCACGTGTAGTTCTATGGTAACGAACTCGACATTCGAACCAATCTCGGTGGTCTCCACTAGTAACTCCCAAAATATTTGATATTTCAAAAATAGATTCATAGCATAATTGCCTCAAAGGATCTTTTTTTATCAAATCATAATTTTCATAGTCAATCCAAACCATTTGAATAAAATCAAATGAATAACCTTTTTCATGTTAAAGCCTTTAGCAATTAACATAAACCTTCAAATACAACAAGTGCTTCCTTTGGTGAAATTTCAAAAGATAATCTTTTTCATGAAAGCATATATTTAGCAGTCAAGCATTTTATACTCTTACCAACAAATAAGTTTTAATAAAACTTATAAGAATTTTCTTAAGTGTCATTTTGCCAACAAATTTTGAAAACAAGACTTTTATAAAATCTCATGACACTTCATAAGCAACAATTTAGAAACACATGGTGACATCTTTCCCTCTTGTCCCCACACGTACGGATACACATTTACAAACCAACTCACGTAATAACTCAAATATGATTTTAGAGAAAATCCCTCAAGAAGAGTAAGTATTAATCAAATCTTCATGATCCGAAAATACTACAATACTCCAATTGATTAAAATGTCCAATTATTACCCACAATTCAATACCTACCATTAGATATCCAACTACATTAAAACAAATATGAAAATATTCATAAATACCCATTTAGGCTTCACAATTTGGCAACAAGCCTTCAACTATCCCAAATTATCCAATAGGCTCATCCATTAGCCTTTTTAATTCAATTCTTATCATTTAATACGCATTTGGAGTCATTAATAATACTATGTTAATTACCCAACATCATCAAGTCACTATTTATTGCCTTCTCCAACAAAAGTCTAGGTTCAAGAACATCCATTTCAAGAACTAGTGTTGTATCTTATCCAAATGGTGATTCCCAATTAAATTCATGCATCAATTAAGTTATCAAGTCTATTGGAATCATAAGAAACTCAAGACATATGTATTTATATCAATTCATCACTATTCATCTTCTTCTTTACCCAAAAATGGCATTCTCAAGACCCACCTTAGGGTTCATACAATATCCCATTATAACTTCAAATAAAACTCATAAACATGCTACCCATACTCCAACATGACATATATATAAAGTTCAAGTGAAGTGATTACCTCTTGGTGGAAGAATCTAACTTTTTCTCTTTTTGGTGTTCTTGAAGATTCAACCCATTTCTTATGGATTTGATCCATAATAATGTTAGTGTTATCACTAAATGATGTTATATAATCATCCTTGTACCAAAATAACTTACCTTAAAGTGTATCCATGGTGGAAGAGCTCCTCCTTCTCTCTAGAAATCAATTCCAAGTTGAAGAACTAATAATTTCTCTCTCTAAACCCCTTGTTTCAGCCCCTTTAAAATGACCCTTGGAGTTGTGTAGCCTCCTGCGTAGGCTACACAGGATGGACTTCCATTCCCCTTCATTTTGGAAGTTGCTGGATTTGCCTACGCAATGGTGTGTAGGCTACGCTGTTATGGTGCGTAGGCTACGCTGCTATGTTGCGTAGGCTACACAGACTCGCGTAGTTGTTCTCTCACCCTTTAGTAAAAAGGTCATAACTTCTTGTAAGAATCTTCAAATGACAAACGGTTTGAAGCATTAGCAACTAGACACATATACCTTTCATTTAATATGTTATACACCATATAAATCTTCATATCTTGATAGGTATGATCATTTGAAATTAGGTCTTGTGCGAACTCACTTGAAACTTTATCCTATCATATAATTTTCAACTTGACTTAGCTTAGGTATCTTATTAGACCATATATCATTATTAATGCACCTCATACATATATTATCATGATCAACTGATATCATTCAAATTATTAGTTCTGTTTATACCTGAATTAATATAATTAGCACATGCCAATCTTCTTAATGGTCTTAAAACACTTCGAATTTTCTTTTCAGGGTGTTACATATCAAATCAACAAACTCACTGAATTTACATAAATATTCAAGTAACAATCACATCAAATTGTCTTATAAAAACAAATTCAACAAACAATGATTGAGTCATGAAAAATAGATGATTTAATAAATGTCAATAATTATCCAATTTACTACACAATAATGCCTAAGACTTTAACCTAATTAAAATTGCACATATAAGCCCGAGTACGTACTCGTCACCTCGCGTACACGGCTTTTCATATTTCACAAATGGCACATAAGACTCGATGCCTAAGAGGTAATTCCCTCACTCAAGGCTAGGCAAGATACTTACCTTTTTGAAGTTATGTTGATGTTCTGAAATTGCCTTCGTGCTTGAATTGACCTCCGGACAGCTCAAATCCGGATGATTTTCTTGAAAATCCCACAAACCATCATCACAAACCGAACTCCTAAAGTCCAAAAATAAAAAATGAGATGAAAATCTCGTTCATATAGCATAAAATCTGTTCCCCATTGTGCTGACCGCACATTTTCTTGTGTGGTCGCACTTCAACAGCTTTGCACTACTAGGCTTCAGTAAATTGACCATTAATTTCACTACAAATGTCCAAATGATTAATGGAAACCTTTCTGGAAACTATATTCAAAGGACTACAACTTTTGTTTTTGAATCATCTCCAAATTCCTTGTAGATTAAAAGATATAAGCTTCTGAAGTTGGACCATCGAATCTGCGAAATCACCTTTCTGCGGCCGCGAGAAGAATTCTACGGACTGCACAATTTCAACTGCGGACAGCACAATTTCAAGTGCGGTCCGCACAATTACCACTGCCTCCACACTTTGGGAGTTTGCGGCTGCACATCCGTACTCTAAAATGTGCCCTCCGCACTCCAACTGTCTCAAAACATCATCAGAGTACCGAAATGCCCAAACTCGTTTAAAACTCACCCCGAAACTCACCCGAGCCACTCGGGACCTCAACCAAACATACCAACAAGTCCTAAAAGATAACATGGACCTGCTCGAGGCCTCAAACCACCTCAAACAACCTTAAAACTACGAATTACACCACAAATCAAACTCATAAATTTCCAAATCTTCCAACTTCCAAAACTCTTGCCGAAATATATCAAATCAATCTGGAATGACTTCAAATTTTGCACACGAGTCATAAATGACATAATAAAGATATTAAAATTTTTAGAATCGGATTTCGGCCCCGATATAAAAAAGTCAACTCCCCGGTTAAACTTCCAAACTTAAATTTCTATTTTAGCCATTTCAAGCCTAATTTAGCTATGAGCTTCCAAATAATTTTTCGCACACGCTCCTAAGTCCAAAATCACTATACTGAGCTATTGAAATCATCAAAACTCTATTTTGGGGTCGTTTACTTAAAAGTCAACTCTCTAGTCAACTCTTTTCTTTTAAGCTTCTTAAATAAGAATTGTTCTTCCAATTTGATCCCGAATCATCCGAAAATCCAACTCGACCATACACCAAGTCATAATACACATCATAAAGCTGCTTGGGACCTTAAGTCGCTGAACGAGACGCTAATTCACAAAACGATAAGTCGGGTCGTTACATTCTCCCCTTTTAAACATGCGTTCGTCCTCGAACGTGCCAAGAATTATTCTGAGTACATTAAATTACTGAGTGTATTCTTACACATATACTCGCTGGGGATTCTATGCCACCGCAAATTTAACATGGTCCGACAACACCATCTTAGTTACGATTATCTCTTTTATAAACAATTATAAATTTTAAAATCAATTTCTTACACTCCAAACATTTTCAAAAGGCGTCATTTTCACATCAACGCATGATATTAGTTTCAACCGGCTGTAGCAACTCGTGCCTACGCACACGTCATATGTATGCCCATAACCACACCTCTGTTCATAATAGTTATTCATAATTAATTCTAGCATCCTCAATTAACCTCATATTAATCAAACCCTCGTTTCAAAATTTTGCAATACTGACAGCAATTTACCCGAATTAAAATCGATAATGTCGGTTGGCACTCTTTTGATGTTCCTTATTCTTAATTATGGATTTACAGATGACCATAGAATTAAAATAAATTAATTCTATATAATTGATTATCTTAGTAAAAATAAAAAATAAAAATAGAAAAATAGTTTTTTGTAGCAACTTGTTTGCCATATTTTTTGTGAAGTTCAACTATTGTTTTCTCGATCAATGCATCTCATATTCTTATTACTTTACTGATTTATTTTTTTATTAATTAAAAGTTTAATAATATATATAAAGAAAAACATTATTATTTTCCTTCATAATTACACTTAAATATTTTAAAATTGGGATTAGCTAATATAAAAATCTGAAAAAGGTAAAAAATTATTCCTTTAGTGTTGAAAACAAATATAGTTACTTTTTTAATTAACTGATTAGCAAAAGAATTCAATTCAATTGAACTACATATTAAGACCTAATATTTAGGAGTTTGAAATTATTCAAGATTAAAAAAATTCTTTATGATATTTCCATAAATGCGATAATAATTTATTTACATATGACTTTCTAGATATATTCCAATGCACGAGGTGTTTGATATCAAAGATAATAAGCATGAATAATAATGTTACATTCTTTGAAGCTATATGATATTTGGTTGGTTGCAAGTTGCGATAATACAAAATATATAGAATTAATCTCTCAAAAAGCTATATCATCTTTTCATCTAATTTTATATATATATATATATATATATATATATATATATATATATATATATATATATATAACGATTTGACTTGTTATTTTAAGAATTTACGCCTCGTTCAACGACTTAAGGTCCCGAGTAACTTCATAACATGTATTATGACTTGCGTGTGCGATCGAATTTGAAAATTGAAAGATTTAAAATTTTATGAGTTCGATTTGTGGTGTCGAGGTAGGCTAATGTGTAAGGCCCCGTGAATTTCTAATTCTAATTTGAGCAATGAGCTATCTCCCCATAGCGCAACTATAGCACAGGAGAGAAGCAGAAAATTTTAGCAAAAGAGTGAGCTAAAGCCTTATAGCACAGGGATAGCACTAGTGAAAAAATACTATATCCGGTTTTAGCAAAACAGTGCCTTATAGCACAGGGATAGAACCAGTGGAAAAATATTGTACCTGGACCTATTAATACATGAGCGGGAAGAGAGAAGAATAAAAGGATTTCAAGACTAGGGCTTGTCTCTCCATCACACATCCAGCCAAGGCTTCCAATATACACTTAAGGTGAGTTTCTAAGTGTGTTTTTATGATGATTCCACTTTTCAATCACTAGTTACAACAAGGTTTTTTATTGGATTCCATAGGATTTCTTCAAAATCTCAAGAACACCCCAAAAGTTGAATTTCAAGATTTGGTCTTCAAGAGGTAATCTTTCACTATTAAACCTATAATCATGGACTGTTAGTGAATATATGAGCAAGAAATAAGCATTTGCACTTATTCAATGGTGCTTGGAAGCCATAAATACATCAACTAGATTATTGGGTGTTGTAGAGATTTTGTAATGAATTAATTAGTAATATTTGGGTGGATGTGAGTTCATTGATGATTATAACGATGCTAAGAAGGTAGTATTTGGATAAAGGATGTTGTATTATATCTTTGTGATGACCCAAAATGTCATCTTTAAATTTAATGATTAATTATGTGATCTAAACACTATTTACCATTACTCGACTTGCGTGTGCAGTCCGTAAAAAAATTTTCGAAAAGTTTTCAGGTGAAAAATGAATTTAAATGTGAATTAGAGCTTTAAAACTCAACTGAGTTGACTTTGGTCAATATTTTGAGCAAACAGACTCGGATCAGTATTTTGACAATTTTGGTAGGTCTGTATCGTGATATGGGACTTAGACGTATGCCCGGAATCAAATTCTGAGGTCCCTAGCCAGAGATATGGAATTTTGATGAAAAGTTAAAAGTTTAAGTTCAAATAGTGACCGGATATCAAATTATGTGCAAACGACACCGGAATAGAATTTTGATGATTCCAACAGCTCCGTATGGTGATTTTGGACTTAGGAGCGTGATCGGAATTTTATTTGAAAGTCCGTAGTAGAATTAGGCTTGAAATGCCGAAAGTTGAATTTTTGGGAAGTTTGACCTAGGGGTTGACTTTTTGATATCGGGGTCGAAATCCAATTCTGAAAATTTTTATAACTCAGTTATGTCATTTATGACTTGTGTGCAAAATTTGAGGTCAATCGGAATTGATTTGATATGTTTCGGCGTAAAATATAAAAGTTGGAAGAATTGAAAACTCATAATTCGATTCGATGCGCGATTCGTAATTTCGGCGTTGTTTGGCATGGTTTGAAGCCTCAACTAAGTTCATATTGTATTTTGGGACATGTTTGTATATTTGGTTAAGGTCCCGAGGGCCTCGGGTGGATTTCGGAAGGTTAACAGAATGGATTTCGGACAAAAAAGAACTGCTGGAATATTTCTGCTGCAGAAGCTATTTTTGGACAGCAACCGGTGCAATCGCAGAGCTGATTTTGGAAGCTTATATCTCGAAATCTATAAGGAATCTGAAAATTTTCAAAACATGAAAGTTGTAGCCCTTTGATTATAATTTCCAGAATGATAAACCATTAATCATTCAGACATTTATACAAAATGTTATGATCGATTGACTGAAGCTGGTACTGCAGATTTTTTGCTACAGCAGTGTGCATCGCCAGAAATTTCTGCCGCACAGGGCTGACTTTGGGAGCTTATATCTCGCAATCTATAAGGAGTTAGGCGATGAGAAAAACATGAAAGTTGTAGTACTTTGTATCTAGTTTGCAGAACTTTAAACCGTTTGGCAGTTGGAGTTGAGTACAAGAAGTTATGATTGATACAATACATGCTGTCGAGGAAGAGTTTGATGTTTTCAACATAAGCATGTAATGATCCAAAAGTCCATTTTTAGTTCTAGAGATCAAAATTCGATTTCGAGACTTTAGACATTTTGATAATGAATTATAGGAGTGATCTGGAAAGTTTGGTCTAATTTCATCAAGTCGCGATTGAGTTTTAAGCACGAAATATGAGTTAATTATTTAACGAGCGAAATTGGTATCACATTGAGAAAATGAGCTCCGAATTGAGTTTCGATTGAACGAATGGATTCGTAGTTTTATTTGTGACTCATAGGAACAAGAATCGTCGAATTCCGAGTTCGTATGATGGAGTTAGAGCCTCTTTAGTGAAATAAAACTGTTGGTGTAAATAGTCCTGGTGTGCACCTTTAGCGACGGGAATGGACTTTTAGCGACCAGAATAGTGTTTTTGGGGCAGAAACTTAAGGACCAAAAATGGTCATTTCCTTCATTTCGTTTTGGAGTTTCGGAGCACGGCTCTTGGGCGATTTTGAGGATTTCTTCAAGACTTCAACTTGGGTAAGTGTCCTATATCCAAATGCGATTATATTTCATAAATCCATGGTCATATTCATCATTTATTTCGGATTTAAATGGAAGAAATCAAGATTTTTGTAAAATCTTCCAAAAACGAAAATTTAAGATTTGGAGGTCGAGTTGTTATCGGATTTTGGTAAAATTGGTATGGGTGGACTCGTAATTGAATGGGTTGTCGGATTTTGTAAGTTTCGTCGGATTCCGAGATGTGGGCCCCACGGGCAAATTTTGAGCTAATTTCGGATTTTAATGAAAATGTAATATTTTCTTATGAAAGTGATTACTATAATTTTTTATGACTGTATCGAATTAATTATGACTAGATACGAGTCGATCGGAGTCGAAAATTCGAGGAAAAAGCATAATACTTGGTTAAATTGGAGCAAGTCGAGGTAAGTGACTTGTCTAACTTTGTGTGAGAGAAATTTCCCTTAGGATTGGTATAGATCACTGTTGCGCATTTATTAAATTATTTTATCTTATTATATTCTTCATCATTGATCTGAGATATATACTTCAAATTTATTTGATCTTTTCTTACTAATTGTTTTACCTGTTTAGTTGAAACTTGGTTTCTTTTATTCTGTGCATTATTTGAAGATTTATTTTCTTTAAATTAAATTTTATTAATATGAAGTATTTGACATTTTAAAACTTGATATTGAAGCAACGTAGTAAAGATTTTGAAATATTATTTTCCTAAATTATTTACTCCTGAATATTTTTACACTCATTGTGAGGGAGCCGTGAGCTCTTTATTGTGGAAAACTATTATTGATGATTTATTTTGGCATGAGCCTTGAGCTCTTTATTGTGGAAAAATATTGTTGTTGAATTATTTTGGCAAGTTAAATTATTTGAGCACTTGAGGTGCAAATTGTTATATATTGTGATATTGATACGCATGCGGTGGTATAAGGTCTGAGTGTTGAAACGCATGCGGTGAGATAAGGGTGGCTTGATACGCGTGGCTAGTAGGGGAACTACTAGAAGTCATGCGGTGTGATAAGGGTGGCTAAAACGCGGGATGCTATTTTGGAAAAAAAAATATTTTCTTTAAATAAATTCTGAAGGCTCTCACGGTGATTTAAGAAAATGAGATATTGTGAATGTATTTATGATTTGGGACTACGAGGTAGTACCTCGGGAGTACCCTTGTTGATATTGATTTATGGTCATAGTTGCTTTCGATTAATTGTTGTGATTTTCATAAAGTTGAAGGAAATTCTGTTTTGATTCCACGAGATATTATTTGTAATTATTTGATGTCATTAAATGTGACATACTATTTGATTCATTTCCAATGTCATTTTATTTTACTACATTGATAAACATTTTACCATGCCATTATTATATTCCAGTAGGGCTTCACCTGACCTCGTCACTACTCTACCGAGGTTAGGCTTGGCACTTACTGGGTACCGCTGTGGTGTACTCATACTACGCTTCTGCACATCTTTTTGTGTAGATCCAGGTATATTTTACCAGCCTAGACGTCAGTGAGTTACCTGCGCACAGAGACTTTGAGGTATATCTGCCAGCGTCCGCAGACTCCGGAGTCCCCTTCTATCATTTTATGTTGCTTCCTTATATTTTATTTAGACCTTGACATATAGAGTCATTGAGAATAAATTCTTAGAAGCTTGTGACTTATTTCTACCGGGTTTTGGGAGTTGAAATTGTTTGAATTGTAGTTTATTTATTTCAGATATTTATTATTATTCCGCATTGATAGGCTTACCTAGTCTTAGAGACTAGGTGCCATCACGACATCCTACAGAGGGAATTTGGGGTCGTGATAAGTTGGTATCAGAGCACTAGGTTCATAGGTGTTATGAGTCACAAGCAAGTTTAGTAGAGTCTTGCGGTTCGGTACAGAGACGTCTGTACTTATCTTCGAGAGGCTATGGAACTGTTACGAATTATTCACTACTTTGATTCCTTATCGTGCGCCTTTGTTGATTTCAAAGTTCTTAACAATTGTCTTTCTATTCTCTCACAGATGGTGAGGACACGCACAACTGGATCTGATAATCAGACACCCGCGCCCCCTGTTGGAGCCGCAAGAGGCCAGGGTCGGGGCAGAGGCCGAGCCAGAGGCCGAGGAAGACCACGTGGTGCAGCCAGAGCATCTACACGAACTGCTGCACCAGAGCCACCAGTAGCTCCAGTTGGAGAGCAGGCACCTGAGACGCCTGTTACTACTCCTGCACTTCAGGAGACTCTTGCCCAGTTTTTGAGCATGTTTGGCACTTTAGCTCAGGCAGGATTAATTCCCCTTGCTCCTGCCACATCTCAGGCTGGGGGAGGAGCGCAGACTCCTGCCGCCCATACTCCAGAGCCACGTGCCCAAGTTGACCATGCCCCAGAGGTTATACCAATGCAGCCAGTTGTCCCAGTTCGGCCTGAGATTAGGACAGCAGTTTCAGAGAGAGAGCAGCTCAGGCTCGAGAGGTATAAGAAGTACCACCCTCCCACTTTCAGCGGTCTAATTTCAGAGGATGCTCAGGGTTTCCTGGAGGAATGTCACCGTATCCTTCGTACTATGGGTATTGTGGATTCCAGTGGAGTTTCTTTCACGGCATTCCAGTTTAGAGGAGCAGCCTACTAGTGGTGGCGGGCATATGAGTTGGATAGTCCGGCTGAGGCAGCTTCACTTACTTGGACTCAATTTTCAGATATGTTCTTGAGAATGCTTGGCGCGCAGAGGTTGAGCAGCAGCGCCAGGGTTCTATGACCGTGTCAGAATATGCGATCCGATTTAGTGATTTGGCTAGGCATGCACCAGCCTTAGTTGCTACTGTTCGCGAGCGGGTTCGTAGGTTTATTAAGGGTCTTCACCCTAGTATCAGATACAGTATGTCCCGAGAGCTAGAGATGGACATCACATACCAACAGGTGGTGTCAATTGCTAAAAGATTGGAAGGTATGCGGACTCGGGAGAGGGAAGAGAGGGAAGCTAAGAGACCCTGAGATTCTGGCACATATAATGATTCTCGTGCCCCAGTTGCAGCTCGACATGGTAGAGGTTATGTGGGCCATCATATTCATTCAGCACTTCCAGCTTCCAGTGGTATTCCTACTACTCCCAGACCTCAGGTTCCATATTATGCACCACCAGTGTCTTCTGTACCTCCTGTACGGGGTGCTTTCAGCAGACAGTCTAGTCGATCAGGCCCGAGCTAGTCCCAGCAGCCACGTCCTCCGAAAGCTTGTTTTGAGTGTGGTGACACTCGCCATATTATGAGAGATTGCCCCAAATTTAGGAGGGGTGCACCTCCACAGATTTCTCAAGCCCCACCTATTCCACAAGGTCCTCCGGCTTCTCAGGCCATGATTTCTGCACCAGTTGCCACTCCACCCGCACAGCCAGCTAGAGGTGGAGGTCGAACAGGTAGAGGTCTCCCTAGAGGGGGAGGTCAGGCCAGATATTATGCCCTTCCTGCTAGGACAGATATTGTTGTATCCGATTCTGTTATCACGGGTATTATTCCGGTCTGTCATAGAGATGCATCAGTCTTATTTGATCCAGGCTCCACTTATTCTTATGTGTCATCTTATTTTGCCTCGTATTTGGGCGTACCACGTAATTACTTGAGTTCTTCCGTTTATGTATCTACACCCGTAGGTGAATCTATTATTGTGGATCGTGTGTATCGGTCGTGTTTAATTATTATCAGTGGTTTTGAGACCAGAGCCGATTTATTATTGCTCAGTATGGTGGATTTCGATATTATTTTGGGCATGGACTGGTTGTCGCCCTATCATGCTATTCTTGATTGTTACGCCAAGACGGTGACATTGGCTATGCCAGGTCTACCGCGGCTAGAGTGGAGAGGTACCTCAGATCATGTTCCTAGCAGGGTTGTTTCATTTCTTAAAGCTCAACGGATGGTTGAGAAGGGGTGTGATGCGTATCTGGCCTATGTGAGAGATGTTAGTATTGATACTCCTAATGTGGAGTCAGTTCCTATAGTAATGGATTTTCCTGATGTATTTCCAGCGGATCTTCCGGGTATGCCACCCGACAGGGATGTTGACTTTGGCATTGATTTGTTACCAGGCACTCAGCCTATTTCTATTCCACCATATCGTATGGCCCCAGCAGAGTTGAAAGAATTAAAAGAATAGTTACAGGAGTTGCTTGATAAGGGTTTCATTCGGCCCAGTGTATCGCCTTGGGGTGCTCCTGTCTTATTTGTAAAGAAGAAGGATGGTTCTATGCGGATGTGTATTGATTATCGCCAGTTGAACAAGGTTACAGTAAAGAACAGGTATCCATTACCATGTATTGATGACTTATTTGATCAGCTTCAGGGTGCCAGGGTATTCTCAAAAATTGACTTGTGTTCAGGCTATCATCAGTTGAAGATTTGGGAGCCAGATATTCCAAAGACTGCTTTCAGGACTCGGTACGGTCATTATGAGTTCCTTGTGATGTCTTTTGGGCTGACCAACTCCCCAGCAGCATTTATGCACTTAATGAATAGTGTATTTCAACCCTATCTTGATTCATTCGTCATTGTATTTATTGATGACATTCTGGTGTACTCCCGAAGTCAGGAAGATCATGAACAACACCTGAGGACTGTGATTCAGATTTTGAGAGAAAAGAAGTTATATGCAAAATTTTCAAAGTGTGAATTCTGGCTTGATTCAGTGGGATTTTTGGGTCATATAGTTTCATGCGAGGGGATCAAGGTAGATCCAAAGAAGATTGAAGCAGTGCAGAGTTGGTCCAGACAGTCCTCAGTTACAAAAATCCGGAGTTTCCTTGGTTTGGCTGGGTATTATCGCCGATTTGTAAAGGGTTTCTCTTCTATTGCTGCATCTATGACCAAATTGACCCAGAAGGGTGCTCCATTCAGGTGGACCGAGGAATGTGAGGAAAGCTTCCAAAAGCTCAAGACAGCTTTGACTACAGCCCCAGTATTGGTATTACCTGCAGGTACAGGATCTTATACTGTGTATTGTGACGCATCGCGTATTGGTCTCGGTGCAGTGTTGATGCAAGACGGTAGGGTGATCACTTACGCGTCCAGACAGTTAAAGGTGCAAGAAAAGAATTATCATGTACATGACCTGGAGTTAGCAGCTATTGTTCATGCCTTAAAAATTTGGCGGCATTATTTATACGGTGTCCATTGTGAAATCTACACCGATCACCGGAGTCTACAGCATCTGTTTAAATAGAAGGATCTTAATTTGCGGCAGCGGAGATGGTTGGTTGCTTAAGGATTATGATATCACCATTCTCTATCATCCGGGGAAGGCCAATGTGGTGGCCGATGCCTTGAGTCGTAAGGCAGAGAGTTTGGGCAGCTTAGCATATTTACCGGTAGCAGAGAGGCCTTTAGCCATGGATGTTCAGGCCTTGGCCAACCAGTTTGTTAGATTGGATGTTTCCGAGCCGAGTCGGATTTTGGCTTGCGTGGTTTCCCAGTCTTCACTTTATGATCGTATCAGGGAACGTCAGTATGATGACCCCCATATGCTTGTCCTTAAGGATACAGTTAAGCACGGTGATGCCAAGGAAGTCACTATTGGAGAAGATGATGTACTACGGATGCAGGGCAGGCTATGTGTACCTAATGTGGATGGCTTGCATGAGTTGATTCTCCAGGAGGCTCACAGTTCGCGGTACTCGATTCATCCAGGTGCTGTGAAGATGTATCAGGACTTGAGATAGCACTATTGGTGGAGGCGGATGAAGAAGGACATAGTGGGGTATGTATCTCGGTGTTTAAATTGTCAACAGGTAAAATATGAGCATCAACGACCGGGTGGATTACTTCAGAAGTTAGAGATTCCAGAATGGAAATGGGAGCGGATCACTATGGATTTCGTTGTTGGGCTCCCACGGACTCAGCAGAAGTTGGACGCAGTTTGGGTGATTGTGGATAGGCTGACCAAATCAGCTCATTTCATTCCTGTGATTACTACTTACTCCTCAGAGCAGCTGGCTCAAGTATATATTCGCGAGATTGTCAGACTTCACGGTGTACCAGTATCTATCATCTCTGACCGGGGTACACAGTTTACCTCATGATTTTGGAGGGTAGTTCAACATGAGTTGGGTACTCGGGTAGAGCTGAGTACAGCATTTCACCCTCAGACGGACGGGCAGTCCGAATGCACTATTCAGATACTAGAGGATATTCTTCGTGCGTGTGTGATAGATTTTGGGGGTGCTTGGGATTAGTTCTTACCACTTGCGGAGTTTTCTTACAACAACAGTTACCAGTCAAGCATCCAGATGGTTCCGTATGAGGCCTTGTATGGTAGGCGGTGCCAGTCTCCAGTGGGTTGGTTCGAACCAGGCGAGGCTAGACTTTTGGGTACAGACTTGGTTCCGGATGCCTTGGAAAAGGTTAAGTTGATTCAGGATCGACTTCGTACAGCCCAATCTAGACAGAAGAGTTATGCGGATCGGAAGGTTCGTGATGTTGCATTCATGGTTGGTGAGCGGGTATTGCTACGGGTTTCGCCTATGAAGGGTGTGATAAGGTTCGGTAAGAATGGCAAGTTGAGCCCTAGGTATATTGGGCCTTTTGAGATTCTTGAGAGAGTTAGAGAGGTGGCTTACAGACTTGCACTACCACCTAGTCTTTCTGCGGTTCATCCGGTATTCCATGTTTCTATGCTTCGGAAATATCACGGCGATCCGTCTCATGTGTTAGACTTCAGTTCGGTTCAGTTGGACAAGGATCTATCTTATGTTGAGGAACCAGTGGCTATTTTAGATAGGCAGGTTCGAAAGCTGAGGTCAAAGAACATTGCTTCCGTAAAGGTTCAGTGGAGGGGTCATCCAGTCGAGGAGGCGACTTGGGAGGTCGAGAATGATTTACGCAGCTGTTATCCACACTTATTCACCAGCTCAGGTACTTTTTCTAACTCCGTTCGAGGACGAACGTTTGTTTTAGAGGTGGAGAATGTGATGACCCAAAATGTCATCTTTAAATTTAATGATTAATTATGTGATCTAAACACTATTTACCATTACTCGACTTGCGTATGCAGTCCGTAAAAAAAATTTCGGAAAGTTTTCAGGTGAAAAATGAATTTAAATGTGAATTAGAGCTTTAAAACTCAACTGAGTTGACTTTGGTCAACATTTTGAGCAAATAGATTCGGATCAGTATTTTGACAATTTTGGTAGGTCTGTATCGTGATTTGGGACTTAGGCGTATGCCCGGAATCAAATTCCGAGGTCCCTAGCCAGAGATATGGAATTTTGATGAAAAATTAAAAGTTTAAGTTCAAATAGTGACCGGATATCAAATTATGTGCAAACGACCCCGGAATAGAATTTTGATGATTCCAACAGCTCCGTATGGTGATTTTGGACTTAGGAGCGTGATCGGAATTTTATTTGAAAGTCCGTAGTAGAATTAGGCTTGAAATGCCGAAAGTTGAATTTTTGGGAAGTTTGACCTAGGGGTTGACTTTTTGATATCGGGGTCGAAATCCAATTCTGAAAATTTTTATAACTCAGTTATGTCATTTATGACTTGTGTGCAAAATTTGAGGTCAATCGGAATTGATTTGATATGTTTCGGCGTAAAATATAAAAGTTGGAAGAATTGAAAACTCATAATTCGATTCGATGCGCGATTCGTAATTTCGGCGTTGTTTGGCATGGTTTGAAGCCTCAACTAAGTTCATATTGTATTTTGGGACATGTTTGTATATTTGGTTAAGGTCCCGAGGGCCTCGGGTGGATTTCGGAAGGTTAACAGAATGGATTTCGGACAAAAAAGAACTGCTGGAATATTTCTGCTGCAGAAGCTATTTTTGGACAGCAACCGGTGCAATCGCAGAGCTGACTTTGGAAGCATATATCTCGAAATCTATAAGGAATCTGAAGATTTTCAAAACATGAAAGTTGTAGCCCTTTGATTCTAGTTTCCAGAATGATAAACCATTTATCATTCAGACATTTATACAAAATGTTATGATTGATTGACTAAAGCTGGTACTACAGATTTTTTGCTACACCAGTGTGCATCGCCAGAAATTTCTGCTGCACAGGGCTGACTTTGGGAGCTTATATCTCGCAATCTATAAGGAGTTGGGCGATGAGAAAAACATGAAAGTTGTAGTACTTTGTATCTAGTTTGCAGAACTTTAAACCGTTTGGCAGTTGGAGTTGAGTACAAGAAGTTATGATTGATACACTACAGGCTGTCGAGGAAGAGTTTGATGTTTTCAACATAAGCATGTAATGATCCAAAAGTCCATTTTTAGTTCTAGAGATCGAAATTCGATTTCAAGACTTGTGACATTTTGATAATGAATTATAGGAGTGATCTGAAAAGTTTG
This sequence comes from Nicotiana tomentosiformis, assembly GCF_000390325.3. NCBI lineage: Eukaryota > Viridiplantae > Streptophyta > Magnoliopsida > Solanales > Solanaceae > Nicotiana > Nicotiana tomentosiformis. The sequence goes on along the minus strand of NC_090816.1, from coordinate 101,477,775 downwards.
GTCTAATTTCATGAAGTCGCGATTGAGTTTTAAGCGCGAAATATGAGTTAATTGTTTAACAAGCGAAATTGGTATCACATTGAGCAAATGAGCTCCGAATTGAGTTTCGATTGAACGAATGGGTTCGTAGTTTTATTTGTGACTCATAGGAACAAGAATCGTCGAATTCCGAGTTCGTATGATGGAGTTAGAGCCTTTTTAGTGAAATAAAACTGTTGGTGTAAATAGTCCTGGTGTGTACCTTTAGCGACCAGATGTGACACTTTTAGCGATGGGATTGGACTTTTAGCGACCGGAATAGTGTTTTTGGGGCAGAAACTTAAGGACCAAAAATGGTCATTTCCTTCATTTCATTTTGGAGTTTCGGAGCACGGTTCTTGGGCGATTTTAAGGATTTCTTCAAGACTTCAACTTGGGTAAGTGTCCTATATCCAAATGTGATTATATTTCATAAATCCATGGTCATATTCATCATTTATTTCGGATTTAAATGGAAGAAATCAAGATTTTTGTAAAATCTTCCAAAAACGAAAATTTAAGATTTGGAGGTCGAGTTGTTATCGGATTTTGGTAAAATTGGTATGGGTAGACTCGTAATTGAATGGGTTGTCGGATTTTGTAAGTTTTGCCGGATTCCGAGATGTGGGCCCCACGGACAAATTTTGAGCTAATTTCGAATTTTAATGAAAATGTAATATTACTATAATTTTTGTTGACTGTATCGAATTAATTATGACTAGATACGAGTCGATCGGAGTTAGAAATTCGAGAAAAAAGCATAATACTTGGTTAAATTGGAGCAAGTCGAGGTAAGTGACTTGTCTAACCTTGTGTGGGGAAATTTCCCCTAGGATTGGTATTGATGTGATTATTGAAATGTGTTGAAAGTCGTGTGTACGAGGTGACGAGTGTGTACACGGGCTAAATTGCGAAAGATTATATTTTTAAATTTTGTAGATCACTGTTGCGCATTTATTAAATTATTTTATCTTGTTATATTCTTCATCATTGATCTAAGATATATACTTCAAATTTGTTTGATCTTTTCTTACTAATTGTTTTACCTGTTTAGTTAAAACTTGGTTTCTTTTATTCTGTGCATTATTTGAAGATTGATTTTCTTTAAATTAAATATTATTAATATGAAATATTTGACATTTTTAAACTTGATATTGAAGCAACGTAGTAAAGATTTTGAAATATTATTTTCTTAAATTATTTACTCCTCAATATTTTTATGCTCATTGTGAGGGAGCCGTGAGCTCTTTATTGTGGAAAACTATTATTGATGATTTATTTTGGCATGAGCTCTGAGCTCTTTATTGTGGAAAAATATTGTTGTTGAATTATTTTGGCAAGTTAAATTATTTGAGCACTTGAGGTGCAAATTGTGATATATTGTGATATTGATACGCATGCGGTGGTATAAGGTCTGGGTGTTGAAACGCATGCGGTGAGATAAGGGTGGCTTGATACGCGTGGCTAGTAGGGGAACTACTAGAAGTCATGCGGTGTGATAAGGGTGGCTAAAATGCGGGATGCTATTTCGGAAAAAAAATATTTTCTTTAAATAAATTGTGAAGGCTCCCGCGGTGATATAAGGAAATGAGATATTGTGAATGTATTTATGATTTGGGACTACGAGGCGGTACCTCGGGAGTGCCCTTGTTGATATTGATTTATGGCCATAGTAGCTTTCGATTAATTGTTGTGATTTTCATAAGGTTGAATGTAAACGGAATGGATTTCACACAAAGAGTGCTGGAAATTTCTGTTGCAGAAATTTCTGTTGCAGAAATTTCGTGCGTAGAGCAAACTTTGGAAGCTTATAACTCGTAATTCATAAGGAATCAGAACATTTTCAAACATGAAAGTTGTAGCCGTTTGATTATAGTTTCCAGAAAGTTAAACCATTCATTATGTGGACATTTGTACAGAAAGTTATGATGGATTAAATGAAGGCTGGTAGAGCAGTTTTTCCAGAAATTTCTGATGCGTGGAGCCGACTTTGGAAGCTTATATCTCGCAATTCATAAGGAATCAGAATATTTTTCAAAACATGAAAGTTGTAGTCGTTGGATTATAGTTTCCAGAAAGTTAAACCATTTATCATTCAGACATTTGTACATGAAGTTATGATCAATTGAAGGAAGGCTAGTAGAGCAGTTTCTGATGGACTTTTAGTGACGAAAAATGGACTTTTAGTGACGGATTGGCAGAAACTTAAGGACCAAAAATGGTCATTTCATTCATTTCGTTTTGGATTTTTGGAGCACGGTTCTTGGGCGATTTTTGGGCAATTTTCACGGGAAAACATTGGGGTAAGTGTTTCTTATCCTATATTGATTATATTTCATGATTCCATACTAATTTACATCATGAATCCATGAATTTATGGAAGAAAAATCAAGATTTTTGCAAAATCTTCCAAAAACAAAAATTTAAGATTTGGAGGTAGAGTTGTTATCGGATTTTGGTAAAATTGGTATGGGTGGACTCGTAATTGAATGGGTTGTCCGATTTTATAAGTTTTGCCGGATTCCGAGATATGGGCCCCACGGGCAAATTTTGAGCTAATTTCGGATTTTAATGAAAATGTAATATTTTCTTATGAAATTGATTACTATAATTTTTGTTGATTGTATAAAATTAATTATGACTAGATACGAGTCGATCGGAGTCAGAAAATTGAGGAAAAAGCATAATACTTGGTTAAATTGGAGCAAGTCGAGGTAAGTGACTTGTCTAACCTTGTGTGGGGAAAATTTTCCCTAGGATTGGTATTGATGTGATTATTGAAATGTGTTGAAAGTCGGGTGCACGAGGTGACGAATGTGTACACGGGCTAAATTGCGAAAGATTATATTTTTAAATTGTGTAGATCACTGTTGCGCATTTATTAAATTATTTTATCTTGTTATATTCTTCATCATTGATCTAAGATATATACTTCAAATTTGTTTGATCTTTTCTTACTAATTGTTTTACCTGTTTAGTTGAAATTTGGTTTCTTTTATTCTGTGCATTATTGGAAGGTTGATTTTCTTTAAATTAAATATTATTAATATGAAGTATTTGACATTTTTAAACTTGATATTGAAGCAACGTAGTAAAGATTTTGAAATATTATTTTCTTAAATTATTTACTCCTCAATATTTTTATACTTATTGTGAGGGAGCCGTGAGCTCTTTATTGTGAAAAAATATTATTGTTGAATTATTTTGACATGAGTCGTGAGCTCTTTATTGTGAAAAAATATTATTGATGAATTGTTTTGACATGAGCCGTGAGCTCTTTATTGTGGCAAACTATTATTGATGATTTATTGTTGTTGAATTATTTTGGCAAGTTAAATTATTTGAGCACTTGAGGTGCAAATTGTGATATATTGTGATATTGATACGCATGCAGTTGTATAAGGTCTGGGTGTTGAAACGCATGCGGTGAGATAAGGGTGGCTTGATACGCGTGGCTAGTAGGGGAACTACTAGAAGTCATGCTGTATGATAAGGGTGGCTAAAACGCGGGATGCTATTTCGGAAAAAAAAATGTTTTCTTTAAATAAATTGTGAAGGCTCCCGCGGTGATATAAGAAAATGAGATATTGTGAATGTATTTATGATTTGGGACTACGAGGCGGTACCTCGGGAGTGACCTTGTTGATATTGATTTATGGCCATAGTTGCTTTCGATTAATTGTTGTGATTTTCATAAAGTTGAAGGAAATTCTGTTTTGATTCCACGAGATATTATTTGTAATTATTTGATGTCATTAAATGTGACATACTATTTGATTCATTTCCAATGTCATTTTATTTTACTACATTGATAAACATTTTACCATGCCATTATTATATTCCAGTAGGGCCTCACCTGACCTCGTCACTACTCTACCGAGGTTAGGCTTGGCACTTACTGGGTACCGCTGTGGTGTACTCATACTACGCTTCTGCACATCTTTTTGTGCAGATCCAGGTACATTTTACCAGCCTAGACGTCAGTGAGTTACCTGCGCACGGAGACTTCGAGGTATATCTGCCAGTGTCCACAGACTCCGGAGTCCCCTTCTATCATTTTATGTTGCTTCCTTATATTTTATTTAGACCTTGACATATTGAGACATTGAGAATAAATTCTTAGAAGCTTGTGACTTATTTCTACCGGGTTTTGGGAGTTGAAATTATTTGAATTGTAGTTTATTTATTTCAGATATTTATTATTATTCCGCATTGATGGGCTTACCTAGTCTTAGAGACTAGGTGCCATCACGACATCCTACGGAGGGAATTTGGGGTCGTGATAATCTTGTTGGTATCAAAGCACTAGGTTCATAGGTGTTATGAGTCACAAGCATGTTTAGTAGAGTCTTGTGGATCGGTACGGAGACGTCTGTACTTATCTTCGGGAGGCTATGGAACTGTTAGGAAAATATTCACTTCTTTGATTCCTTATCGTGCGGCATTGATTTAGCTTGAAACATATATCTCATATTCCTTTGTATCCACTCGTGTATGACATTGCGCACTCAATATCAGTTGTGTGTCGACGGTTCGTGATGCCGCAGATGGACTACGAGGGAGCCAGAGATGCTCAAACATTGCCTTAACGTGTGGTTCCGACTGAAGATGTGGGCATATTGAGAGATCACCTAGTGAATCATGTGCGGGGTGCAACGGACATTGGCGTCTGGTTGATTTATACGAGCTGTGAAGGTTATTATTTTGGATCATCGGACGTTGTGACCTATGACTTCACGCCGTCCACTATCAATGGGTAGATTGCGGGGTCATGTATTATATCAGTTTTGGGCCTGAAATGTATATATGTGGTACTGAAAGGTTCCCTAAAATTTACACATGTTTAAAGCCTGAGATTTCATGGAGGATAAGGTTGGGACTTGCGGTATGTCCGCCTCCTTAATAATCCTATATTTCAATACCAAAGGAGTTATAGAAACAACTCTAAATTTATAGAAGGTCTACTCAGCGTGGACGTCACTGTTGCGGATTTTGGGGTGCTTCGGAGTAAGTACACTTGTTGACGAGAATCTGGACTATGTGGTTCGAGATAAGATTTGTCTGTATGGAGCTCTACTTTCGTGATCGTTGTGTATAAATAGGGGTAAGTGTTACCCCAAAGAAGAATCGAAGAGTTTGTTAAGAAATTGGTCAGCTCAACAGTGTTGAGTCAGCATAACAAAAGAAGAAATTTGCCTTGGGAGAGATAATTCTCCACCAGTGTTCGTGGCAAGCCTATGAAGAGGGCAGACCAGCCAATGCAACACCGCCCACTTGGCTCAGTTCTCAGAAACGCTTTTGAAAGAGTTTGTTTTCTGGACTCTCCGTAATGCGTGGCGCATAGGGTTTGAACGGTTGCGTCATGTCACCATTGACGATGTCAGAATATGCCATCAAGTTCAATAAGTTAGCCCGTCATACTCCTAATTTGCTTCCTACACCCAGAGGGCGAGTCCATAGACTCATTAAAGAACTCAATTATGATCATAAAATTTTGTACGACTCGGGAGCTACAAGATGATACTTCATTGCTGCTAGTTGTACAAATTACCAAGATATTTGAATGTGTTCGGGGTGAGGAAAAAGGAAACTAAGGAGACCAAGACATCTGGAGGTTCTGGGGGATTCAGTGGATTCTACTCTGTAAGTACAAATCATTATGGCGGGGGCTCGGGCAGTCAGCCAGCCCAGTCCGCACATCGGATTACTCGGGGTGCTCCAGTAAGTTCTTTTAATGCACCACCGACATGAGTTCCTACAATGGTTATTTTAGTTATCTGCACAGACTCAATATGAGCAGCCTAACCCGCAAAAGGGTTGTTATGAATACGTGATATTAGGCACATCATGAGAAAATTATCCCAAACTTGGGAGAGACATATTTCATCAAAGCACTCAGGCTACGTGCCCCATTAAAGTTATTACACCACCCACACGACCAGTTAGGGGTGGAGGACAGACGGGTAAAAGGCGTCCTAGAGGTGGAGACCCAGCCGTTGATATATTTATTTTACGGTATGGCGGAGGTCGCTACATCAGATGGTGTCGTTACAGGTACGACCTCGATTTAATATAAAGGAATAATTTCCTTAAGTTGATTCGGTTCTCAATATCGAAACGAGTCTTCCTATTGTGCTCCACTTATGAGTGAGCTTCATAATTCTATAATTTACTTATGTGTTTATCCCTGTTGGGAGATTTTATGGAGATAACTACGCATATCATTTCGAGTTGGTCACTAATAAGAGCTGCAAGGCTAAATGTGGCTTTCTGTTACTCATTTCGGTAAATTTTGATGTAAATTCCGAATAATTAATTGCAAATTATGAATTATATGCCCTACCGGTATGGGGTTCATTATGTGTTGTGATTTGGTGTAACCGAAATTATTTAAAAAGAGAAAATAGAAATTTTCAATTGGCACGATGTGCATATTACTTGTGATTCAGAACTGAGGACGAGATCCTCACATTTTTATATAAATTGATATGTTTAAACCGGGCTACGAGCTGCGGTGGAAGTTATATAAGGACGAGATCCTTGTGAGAAAAATTCTTGTGTTTAAGTTCTCCCTTGTGAAATTAAATTTGTACTATAGTACTAATAGGGAGTCATGCCTGTTAGGCTTATTTGAAAATTCTTATATGAAATTCTCTGTGTATAGTTGTCAAATTCGTGTTGTAATTATTAATTTTTAACCTACGAGGTAGGTGCCCGCCTAGGTGGCGTTAAATGTGACTCGTTAATTCGGGTAAATAATTATGAAGTCTTCATGTCTCGCATCTAGTTATCAGTATTGTCAAGGTTTGCAATGAGATTTTTGTTAACATGAGGTTAAATGATGATTTTGTAATTGATTATGAACAACTATTAAGACCAAATTGATCCAAGAGGGTGCCCCATTTACAGGGTCAGACGAGTGTGAGTTAAGCTTTCAGAAGCTCAAGATCACTTTGACTCCGACACAAGCGTTGGTATTACTTACATGTTCAAGGTCTTATATTGTGTATTGTGACACGTCGCGTATTGATCTCGACGTGATGTTGATACAAGACGGTAGGGTGATTGCCTATGCGTCTAGACAGTTAAAGGTACATAAAAAAAAAATCGGTCCATGACCTTGAGTTAGCAGCTATTGTTCGTGCCTTGAAGAATTTGGCTCCATTATTTGTACGGTGTCCATTGTGAGGTCTACACCGATCACCAAAATCTACAATATCTGTTTAAACAGAAGGATCTTAATTTGCGGCAGCGGAGATGGTTGGAGTTACTTAAGGATTATTATATCACCATTCTCTATCATCTTGGGAAGGCCAATGTAGTGGCCGATGCCTTGAGTCATAAGGCGGAGAGTTTGGGCAGCTTAACATATTTATTGGTAGCAGAGAGGCCTCTAGCCTTGGATGTTAAGGCCTTGGCCAACCAGTTTGTTAGACTGGATGTTTCCGAGTCGAGCCGAGTTTTGCTAGTGTGGTTTCTCAGTCTTCTCTTTATGACCGTATCATGGAACGTCAGTATGATGACCCCCATCTGCTTGTCTTTAAGGACACAGTTCAGCACGACGATGCCAAGGAAGTCACAATTGGAGATAAAGATGAATTACAGATGCAGGGCAGGCTATGTGTGCCTAATATAGATGGTTTTCGTGAATTGATTCTCCAGGAGGCTCACAGTTTGTGGTACTCCATACATTCGGGTGCTGCGAAGATGTAGCAGGACTTGAGGCAACATTATTGGTGGAGGAAGATGAAGAAAGACATAGTGGAGTATGTAGCACAGTGTCTAAATTGTCAACAAGTGAAATATGAGCATCAACGACCTAGCGGATTGCTTCAGAAGTTAGTGATTCCAGAATGGAAATGGGAGAGGATCACTATGGATTTCATTGTTGGGCTCTCATGGACTCAGAGGAAGTTCAATGCAGCTTGGGTGATTGTGGATAGATTGACCAAGTCAGCTCATTGCAATCCTATGATGACTACCTACTCTTCCGAGCAGTTGGCTCGAATCTATATTCGCGAGATTGTCAGATTTCATGGCATACCGGTATCTATCATCTCTGACCGGGGTACGCAGTTTACATCACGGTTCTGGAGGGCAGTACAACGTGAGTTGGGTACTCGGGTAGAGTTGAGTACAACATTTTACCCTCAGATAGACGGGCAGTCTGAACGCACTATTCAGATACTAGAGGATATGCTTCGTGCGTGTGTGATAGATTTTGGGGGTGCTTGGGATCAGTTCTTACCACTTGCGTAGCTTGCTTACAATAACAGTTATCAGTCAAGCATTCAGATGACTCTGTATGAGGCCTTGCATGGTAGGTGGTGCCAGACCCCAGTGGGTTGGTTCGAACCGGGCGAGGCTAGGCTATTGGGTACAGACTTGGTTCAGGATGCCTTGGAAAAGTTTAAGTTGATTCAGGATTGACTTCGTACAGCCCAATCTAGACAGAAGAGTTATGCAAATCGGAAGGTTCGTGATGTTGCATTCATGGTTGGTGAGCGGGTATTGCTCCGGGTTTCGCCTATGAAGGGTGTGATGAGGTTCGGGAAGAAGGGTAATTTGAGCCCTAGGTATATTGGGCCTTTTGAGATTCTTGAGAGAGTTAGAGAGGTGGCTTACAAACTTGCACTACCACCTAGTCTCTTTGCCGGTCATCCGGTATTCCATGTTTCCATGCTTCAGAAATATCACGGCGATCCGTCTCATGTGCTAGACTTTAGTTCGGTTCAGTTGGACAAGAATCTATCTTATGTTGAGGAACCAATGGCTATTTTGGATAGGCATGTTCGAAAGCTGAGGTCAAAGAACATTGCTTCCGTGAAGGTTCAGTGGAGGGGTCATCCGGTTGAGGAGGCGACTTGGGAGACCGAGCATGATATGCGCAGCTATTATCCATACTTATTCACCAGCTTAGGTACTTTTTCTAACTCTGTTCGAGGACGAACGTTTGTTTTAGAGGTGGAGAATGTGATGACCCAAAATGTCATCTTTTAAATTTAATAATTAATTATGTGATCTAAGTACTATTTACCATTACTCGACTTGCGTGTGCAGTCCGTAAAAAATTTTCGGAAAGTTTTCAGGTGAAAAATAAATTAAAATGTGAATTAGAGCTTTAAAACTCAACTGAGTTGACTTTGGTCAACATTTTGAGCAAACAGACTCGGATCAGTGTTTTGACAGTTTTGGTAGGTCTGTATCATGATTTGGGACTTAGGCGTATGCCCGGAATCAAATTTCGAGGTCCTAGCCCGAGATATGAAATTTTGATGAAAAATTAAAAGTTTAAGTTCAAATAGTGACCGGATATCAAATTATGTGCAAACGACCCCGAAATAGAATTTTGATGATTCCAATAGCTCTGTATGGTGATTTTGGACTTAGAAGCGTGATCGAAATTTTATTTGAAAGTCCGTAGTGGAATTAGGCTTGAAATGCCGAAAGTTAAATTTTTGGGAAGTTTGACCGAGGGGTTGACTTTTTGATATCGGGGTCGAAATCCGATTCTAAAAATTTTTATAGCTCAGTTATGTCATTTATGACTTGTGTGCAAAATTTGATGTCATTCCGAATTGATTTGATGTGTTTCGACACAAGATATAGAATTTGAAAGTTCAAAGTTGATTGATTTTGATTTGAGGTGCGATTCGTCATTTTGATGTTGTTTGATATAGTTTGAAATCTCGACTAAGTTTGTATGGTATTTTGGGATATGTTGGAATAATTGGTTAAGGTCCCGAGGGTCTCGGGTGGATTTCGGAAGGTAAACGGAATGGATTTCAGACAAAGAGTGCTGGAAATTTCTGTTGCAGAAATTTCTGTTGCAGAAATTTCGTGCGTAGAGCCAATTTTGGAAGCTTATATCTCGTAATTCATAAGGAATCAGAACATTTTCAAAACATGAAAGTTGTAGTCGTTTGATTATAGTTTCCAGAAAATTAAACCATTCATTATGTGGACATTTGTACAGAAAGTTATGATGGATTAAATGAAGGCTGGTAGAGCAGTTTTGCCAGAAATTTCTGATGCGTGGAGCCGACTTTGGAAGCTTATCTCTCGCAATTCATAAGGAATCAGAATATTTTTCAAAACATGAAAGTTGTAGTCGTTGGATTATAGTTTCCAGAAAGTTAAACCATTTATCATTCGGACATTTGTACATGAAGTTATGATCAATTGAAGGAAGGCTGGTAGAGCAGTTTCTGATGGACTTTTAGTGACGAAAAATGGACTTTTAGTGATGGATTGGCAGAAACTTAAGGACCAAAAATGGTCATTTCATTCATTTCGTTTTGGATTTTTGGAGCACGGTTCTTGGGCGATTTTTGGGCGATTTTCACGGGAAAACATTGGGGTAAGTGTTCCTTATCCTATATTGATTATATTTCATGATTCCATACTCATTTACATCATGAATCCGTGAATTTATGGAAGAAAAATCAAGATTTTTGCAAAATCTTCCAAAAACAAAAATTTAAGATTTGGAGGTCGAGTTGTTATCGGATTTTGGTAAAATTGATATGGGTGGACTCGTAATTGAATGGGTTGTCCGATTTTATAAGTTTTGCCGGATTCCGAGATATGGGCCCCGCGGACAAATTTTGAGCTAATTTCGGATTTTAATGAAAATGTAATATTTTCTTATGAAATTGATTACTATAATTTTTGTTGACTGTATAAAATTAATTATGACTAGATACGAGTCGATCGGAGTCGGAAAATTGAGGAAAAAGCATAATACTTGGTTAAATTTGAGCAAGTCGAGGTAAGTGACTTGTCTAACCTTGTGTGGGGGAAATTTCTCCTAGGATTGGTATTGATGTGATTATTGAAATGTATTGAAAGTCGTGTGCACGAGGTGACGAATGTGTACACGGGCTAAATTGCGAAAGATTATATTTTTAAATTGTGTAGATCACTGTTGCGCATTTATTAAATTATTTTATCTTGTTATATTCTTCATCATTGATCTAAGATATATACTTCAAATTTGTTTGATCTTTTCTTACTAATTGTTTTACCTGTTTAGTTGAAACTTGGTTTTTTTTATTCTGTGCATTATTGGAAGGTTGATTTTCTTTAAATTAAATATTATTAATATGAAGTATTTGACATTTTTAAACTTGATATTGAATTAACGTAGTAAAGATTTTGAAATATTATTTTCTTAAATTATTTACTCCTCAATATTTTTATGCTCATTGTGAGGGGGCCGTGAGCTCTTTATTGTGGAAGAATATTATTGTTGAATTATTTTGACATGAGCCGTGAGCTCTTTATTGTGAAAACATATTATTGTTGAATTAATTTGACATGAGTCGTGAGCTCTTTATTGTGAAAAAATATTATTGATGAATTATTTTGACATGAGCCGTGAGCTCTTTATTGTGGCAAACTATTATTGATGATTTATTTTGGCATGAGCCGTGAGCTCTTTATTGTGGAAAAATATTGTTGTTGAATTATTTTGGCAAGTTCAATTATTTGAGCACTTGAGGTGCAAATTGTGATATATTGTGATATTGATACGTATGCGGTGGTATAAGGTCTGGGTGTTGAAACGCATGCGGTGAGATAAGGGTGGCTTGATACGCGTGGCTAGTAGGGGTGACTACTAGAAGTCATGCGGTGTGATAAGGGTGGCTAAAACACGGGATGCTATTTTGGAAAACAATATTTCTTTTTTAAATAAATTATGAAGGCTCCCGCGGTGATATAAGAAAATGAGATATTGTGAAATTATTTATAACTTGGGACTACGAGGCGGTACCTCGGTAGTGCCCTTGTTGATATTGATTTATGGCCATAGTTGCTTTCGATTAATTGTTGTGATTTTCATAAAGTTGAAAAAAATTCTGTTTTGATTCCACGAGATATTATTTGCAATTATTTGGTGTCATTAAATGTGACATACTATTTGATTCATTTCCAATGTCATTTTATTTTACTACATTGATAAACATTTTACCATGCCATTATTATATTCCAATAGGGCCTTACCTTACCTCGTCACTACTCTACCGAGGTTAGGCTTGGCACTTACTGGGTACCGTTGTGGTGTACTCATACTACGCTTCTGCACATCTTTTTGTGCAGATCCAGGTACATTTTACCAGCCTAGACGTCAGTGAGTTACCTGCGCACGGAGACTTCGAGGTATATCTGCCAGCGTCCGCAGACTCCGGAGTCCCCTTCTATCATTTTATGTTGCTTCCTTATATTTTATTTAGACCTTGACATATAGAGACATTGAGAATAAATTCTTAGAAGCTTGTGACTTATTTCTACCGGGTTTTGGGAGTTGAAATTGTTTGAATTGTAGTTTATTTATTTCAGATATTTATTATTATTCCGCATTGATAGGCTTACCTAGTCTTAGAGACTAGGTGCCATCACGACATCCTATGGAGAAAATTTGGGATCGTGACAATGCCCTTATGTATTAAATTGAAAAATTGTTGGAACTTCTTAAATCCTTGATTTGTCATGCTTCATTCCTTGTTTGTCGAGTTTGTATTTTATATGATAATTTGGTGTGGTTGCCACTTGGATTTTTATGTGAATTTCGTGTGTTTTTTGATTTGATATTTCTTGGAAATAATCACATTATGGATTTTTCATCTGCGAATGATTAATTAAATAAGTTTAAATTGAGGCATTTATATATTTATCTAAAATTTGGATTAAAGAAGGCGTTGTCCCATGATGAGTTATTCTCCCATCCTTTTGGTTGTTTTTTGAGATTTTGTATACCTTGTGTTGAGCCGTGGACTATCTGTTGTGAAATTAATTGACTTTATTGTACCTTTGGAATGGTTGTGGTCTACGGGAAATTCGTGATATCAATTGATTTTGTTATGTTGCCGTGAGAATATTCTGTGTAAATTGTTGTGCTATTTGAGTTATTATTTTGAGGATATAAGGGTGGCATTCCACTGTTGATATAATGTGGGTACAAGAGTGGCATTTCGTTGTTGTTGTGTGTGTGTGTGTTGGGATATTGTCTGGGTGGAGCGATAAGAGAGGCTATTATATGAGCGATAAGGGTGGCTATAGGAACGATAAGGATGGCTATTGATATTATCAGGGCGGAGGGATAAGGGAGGCAATTATAGGAGTGATAAGAGTGGCTATAGGGGAGATAAGGGTGGCTATTGTCACGGAGGATATGTGATGATGTGGGGTTATTGCGTTAGTAATTTTCATGTGACGTTGTGATTTTACTTGTGTTTATTTTTATACCTTGTGGAATTTGTCTTTTTGTTAGTAAATTGATAATAGTTTGATCTATGTTCAAATTGGGAGCCTGTGATTATTGCGAGGCAAATTATGAAATTAAATATGGGCACAAGGTTCCGTGTGTAAATAATGATGATATTGGCAGGTGAATTGTCCGTGAAGTTGTGATATGAAATGTAGGCACAAAGTGCCGTGAGTAAATAATGATAATATTGGCACGTGAATTGTCCGTGCAGTTGTGATATGAAATGTGGGTACGAGGTGTCGTGGTTAAATGATGATGATATTTGGCACGTGAGTTGTCCGTGTGGTTGTGATAGAGAAATTGGCACGAGGTGCCGTAGAAATATGAAAGTGAGCTGAGACCCGTATTTTATGATTTTTGAAATGCTGTGTCACAAGATAACTTTTACTCGAAAGGGATTTATTTGAAAGAATTTTATTTGAAAGATATTTATTTGAAGGAAAGAGATTTGAAAGAGATTTATTTGAAAGTATTATATCGTGAATATTTCTATTTGAAAAACATATATGCGAAAGATTTATATTGGAAGGACTTGATTAATTGGTTGTAGTTGTATTCATTATTTGTTACGCAATATTTATGGTGTTCTTGTCGCCCTGCTGTGTATATCACTGGTTGATTATTGTTGCCATCATTATTATTTATTTCCTATTATTTTTGTATACTATATTGCACAGGTTAATAGACTAGTGAGTGTCTCGATTGTACCTCGTCACTACTCCACTGAGGTTATTCTTGATACTTACTGGGTACCGACCGTGGTGTACTCATACTACGCTTTTTTGCATTTTTGTGCACAGCCAGGTATTGGAGCTATCAGACTCGGACAGATTTAAAGTGTGATCGCAAGGATTCAAGGTAGAGCTGCTTGGTCGTCGCAGTCCCTTGAAGTTTTTTCATTTTATCGTATTGTTAATTATTAATTAAACAGTATTGAGTATTCGATCCTTGACATCATTTCATGCATTCATTTAGAGTTAGTGACTCTATATTACCAGTCTTGGGATGTTATTATATGTATCATTATTTCCGTTGTTGTTTTAAAAAAAAAGACTTGAATTGTTATTATAATCGGCTTACCTAGTCTTAGAGACTAAGTGCCATCACGACGCCTGTGGCGGGATTTTGGGTCGTGACAAGTTGGTATCATATCTCTAGGTTCATAGGTTCTACGAGTCATGAATGAGTCTGGTAGAGTCTTGCGGATCGGTACGGAGACGTCTGTACTTATCTTCGAGAGGCTACAGAACTGTTAGAAAACTTCCACTTCTTTCATTCATGTCATGCAGAATTTGTTGAATTTGAGCCTTTGTATCTCTATTCTCTCACAGATGGTGAGGACACGTGCTATCAGGTCAACTGACCAGACACCCACGCATTTTGCTAGGGCTGCAAGAGGCCGAGGAAGGGCATGTGCTGCTACTAGAGCACCTGTCAGAACAACAGTTGAGGAGCCACCAGTAGCTCCAGTTGTTACCCCTGGACTTCAGGAGACTTTAGCACAGTTCCTGAGTATGTTTAGTACATTAACTCAGGCGGTATTGATCTATGTTTCACCAAATATTTCGCAGATTGGGGGAGTAGCTCAAACTCCTACCATGACTCCAGAGGAGTAGGTTCACATTGGTTAGGTTCTGGATGTAGTACCGGTACAACCTGTTATTTCGGTTCAGCCTGAGGTCAGGCCAAGGGCATCAGAAGATGAACAAAAGAGACTTGAGAGGTTTAAGAGGTATAGTCCACCTACTTTCAGTGGCACAACTTCAGAGTATGCCCAAGAATTTCTAGAAAAGTGTCACTGTATTCTCCGCACCATGGGTATTGTGAAAATGAGCGGAGTTGCCTTTACTACATTTCAGCTGTCAGGCGCAGCGTATCAGTGGTGGCAAGTTTATGAAGAAGGTAGATCAGCCGATGCAATACCACCAACTTGGGCTCAATTTTCGGAAATATTTTTGAAAGAGTTTGTTCCTCGGACTCTCCGAGATGCGTGGCGCACAGAGTTTAAACGGTTGCGTCAGGGCACTATGACAGTGTTATAATATGCTATCAGGTTCAGTGAATTAGCCTGTCATGCACCTATCTTGGTTCCTACAGTTAGAGAGTGAGCTCGTAGATTCATTGAGGGGCTCGATTATGATCTTAAAATATGCATGGCTCGAGAGTTGCAAACTGATACTCCATTTCAGCAAGTAGTGGAGATTGCGAGGAGGATTTAGGGTGTTCTAAGTGAGTAAAAGGAGTCTAAGAAGACCAAAATGTCTCGAAGCGTTGGAGGGTTCAATGGATTTTACTCTTCAGCTATGACCCATTATGGCGGAGGCTCGAGCAGTCGGCCAGCTTAGTCTGTAAATCAGATTACACGAGGTGCTCCAGTAAGTTCTTATAGTGCACCATCGACACAAAATTCTTATAGTGGTTATTCCATCTATCTGGCACAGACTCAGTACGTGCAGCCGCGACCTTAGAGGGGTTGTTATGAGTGTAGTGATATTAGACATATCATAAGAGATTGTCCCAGACTTGGGAGAGGTGAATTTCATCATAACACTCAGGCTATGGGCCCTAATGTAGTTACTACCCCACGTACACAACCGGTTAGAGGTGTAGGACATGTGGGTAGAGGACGCCCTAGAGGGGAAGGTTCAGCCCGTTGATATAATTGCTATGGTGTGGCTGAGGCTACTACACCGGATGGTGTCATTACAGGTATGATCCTGAATTGTTATAAAAGAATGTTTTTCCTTAATTTGATTCGGTTCTAAATATTGAGGCAAGTCCTTCTATTATGCTCCGCTTATGGGCGAGCTTCGTAACTTTGTGACCCACTTATATATTTATCCCTGTTGAGAGATTTGATGATGTTAGCATGTGTCTATCATTTTTATTTTTGTACACCATTGAGGGCTATAAGTTCAAAAGTTGTTTTTATTACTCTCTATAGTGAGTTTTGATGTGATTTCGGAATAATTGGTTTCAGTTTTATGAATTATATGCCCTATTGGAATGAGGGTTCATTATGTGTTGTGAAAATTATTTACGAAATTGATTGAAAAGAAGAAAGAAAGGAAATTGAAAATTTCAGTTGGCACAATGTGCAAAATACTTATGATTCGGAGTTGAGGATGAAATCCTCGCATTTTCATATGAGGTGAAATATTTAAGCTGGGCGACGAGCCGCGGTGGAAGTTATATAAGGGCGAGGTCCTTGTGGTGAAAATTTTATGAGTTTAAATTTTGTAAAATTTAATTTGTACTATAGTATTAATAGGGAGTCATGCCTATTAGGCTTATTTGATAATTCTTGTATATATTTGTATGTGTATATTTAGCCATTTTCGTGCTATAAACATTGAGTTTTAGCCTATGAGATGAGTGCCCAGGTAGCGTAAAATATGACTCGTTAATTCGGGTAAATAATTATGAGGTCTTCATGCCTCGTGTCTCGTTATTAGTAAAGCGGAGGTTTGACATGATATTTTTGTTAACATGAGATTAATTGACGATGTTGTAATCGATTATGAATAATTATTAAGATCAGAGATGTGGTTATGGGCATACATATGATGTGTTTCATGTCTATATATCATTATGATAATGCAGTGCTTGTAATGTTGAGATTAGTATTATTGATATATACATTGTGGTATTTTGTTGGGTTGCGGATGTGTTGTTAGGAGTGGTTTTGGTGTTACTCTGGCAGGTGGATGGGCCCAATTATAGGGGAGACTCTGTCAAAATTTCTGAAAAATGTGGGAGTTAGTAAAACTTGTGGGATTGAGACGTGCGAAAGAAGAGATAAGTTATGTTATGTGTTTGAGGGAAGACTCTACTTCTCATTCAAGGGCAAATGATCTTAAGTTGGGGATAATGTAACACCCCGGAAAAATTTCGAAGTACTTCCGCACTATCAAAAAAGTTGATGGGTGTGTAGGCATGAGTTGCTATAGCCAGTGGAGACTAATACCGTGTTTGATGTGAAAATCATGCCTTGTGAAAATGTTTGGAGTGTAAGAAGTTGGTTTTAAAGTTCATCAATATGGATGAAAGAAGTAATCTTCAACTGAGATGGCGTTGTCAGATCCATGTTAAATTTGCGGTGACGTAGAATCACTTGTGAGTATGTGTGTAATAGTACACTCAGAAATTTAATGTCCTCAGAAGGATTCTTGGCACATTCGAGGACGAACGTATGTTTAAGAGGGGGAGAATGTAACGACCTGACTTGTCATTTTAAGAATTTACGCCCCGTTCAGCGACTTAAGGTCCCGAGCAACTTCGTAACATGTATTATGACTTGCGTGTGCGATCGAGTTTGGAAGTTGGAAGATTTGAAATTTTATGAGTTCGATTTGTGGTGCCGAGGTAGGCTAATGTGTAAGGCCCCGTGAATTTCTAATTCTAATTCGAGCAATATAATTTGGAGGTTAGGTATACAATTTAATTTAGACCCGAACCACATGAGAATTTCTGGAGTGGATAAGTTATTCAGATACTTAGGGATAATTATTTTATTAATCTTTGAGTGTTGTAGTAATGGGGAACCCTTGGATGTTAATTTAAAAGCAATAAGACTAAAGAAAATACAGTGAGCTATCTCCCCATACCGCAACTATAGCACATGAGGGAAGCAGAAAATTTTAGCAAAATAGTGAGCTAAAGCCTTATAGCACAGGGATAGCACCAGTGGAAAAATACTGTATCTGATTTTAGCAAAACAGTGAGCTAAAGCCTTATAGCACAGGGATAGCACCAGTGAAAAAATACTGTACATGGACCTATTAATACATGAACGGGGAGAGAGAAGAATAAAAGGATTTCAAGACTAGGGCTTGTCTCTCCATCACACATCCGGCCAAGGCTTCCAATACACACTTAAGGTGAGTTTCTAAATGTGTTTTTATGATGATTCCACTTCTCAACCACTAGTTACAACAAGGTTTTGTATTGAATTCCATAGGATTTCTTCAAAATCTCAAGAACACCCCAAAAGTTGACTTTCAAGATTTGATCTTCAAGAGGTAATCTTTCACTCTTAAACCTATAATGACTGTTAGTGAATATATGAGCAAGAAATAAGTATTTGCACTTATTGGATGGTTCTTGGAAGCCATAAATACTTCAGCTAGATTATTGGGTGTTGTAGAGATTTTGTAATGAATTAATTAGTAACATTTGGGTGGATATGAGTTCATTGATGATTATAACGATGCTAAGAAGGTAGTTATTGGATAAAGGATGTTGTATTATATCTTGTTGGTGGGAATGAGGGATTGTTGGATGAAGAAACACTATTGCTAGAGGTAGTAAAATGCTATGTACTCTAGGTGTTTGATAAAATGCCTAAATGACCAAAAATCTGGAAATTTATTTACTAATATTGGTGCAATTGTGTTGCATTGTTGTAGATTGAAATTTGTTTAGTGCGGTGGACCATCGTAGTATTATTAAGGAGCGAATTTTAGATTTGAGTTGTCCGAGGGTGGCTTCATTCACGAAGATCATTTAAAGACTAGGTTTAGTTTCGCCGAGGTAAGTATCTTGCCTAACCTTGAGTGGGGGAATTACCCGTTAGGCATTGAGTCTTATGTGAAAATTGCGTAATTGAAAACCATATAAGCGAGGTGACGAGTACGTACTTGGTTTATATGTGCAAATTATATAGGTTGAACTTCGTAGACTCCCTTATGTATTAAATTGGAAAATTGCTCGAACTTCTTAAATCCTTGATTTGTCATGTCTCATTCCTTGTTTGTCGAGTTTGTATTTTATATGATAATTTGGTGTGGTTTCCCCTTGGATTTTTATGTGAATTCCGTGTGTTTGTTGATTTGATATTTATTGGAAATAATCACATTATGGATTTTTCATCTGCGAATGATTAATTAAATAAGTTTAAATTGAGGCGTTTATATATTTATCTAAAATTTGGATTAAAGAAGGCGTTGTCCCATGATAAGTTATTCTCCCATCCTTGTGGTTGTTTTTTGAGATTTTTTATATACCTTGTGTTGAGCCGTGGACTATCCGTTGTGAAATTAATTGACTTTATTGTACTTTTGAAATGGTTGTGGTCTACGAAAAATTCGTGATATGAATTGATTTTGTTATATTGCCGTGAGAATATTCCGTGTAAATTATTGTGCTATTTGAGTTATTATTTTTAGGATATAAGAGTGGCATTCCACTGTTGATATAATGTGGGTATAAGGGTGGCATTTCACTGTTATTGTGTATATTGGGATATTGTCGGGGTGGAGCGATAAGGGTGGCTATAAGAGCGATAAGGGTGGCTATTGATATTGTCAGGGCGGAGGGATAGGGGAGGTTATTATAGGAGTGATAAGGATGGCTATAGGAGAGATAAGGGTGGCTATTATCAGGGAGGTTATGTGATGATCTGGGGTTATTGCGTTGGTAATTTTCACGTGATGTTGTGATTTTTCTTGTGTTTATTTTTATACCTTGTGCAATTTGTCTTGTTGTTGGTAAATTGATAATAGTCTGATATATGTTCAAATTGGGAGCATGTGATTATTTCCAGCGGATTATGAAATGAAATGTGGGCACGAGGTTCCGTGAGTAAATAATGATGATATTGGCACGTGAATTATCCGTGCAGTTGTGATATGAAATATGAGCACAAAGTGCCGTGAGTAAATAATGATGATATTGGCACGTGAATTGTCCGTGCAGCTGTGATATGAAATGTGAGCACGAGGTATCGTGGTTAAATGATGATGATATTTGGCACGTGAGTTGTCCGTGCGGTTGTGATAGAGAAATTGGCACGAGGTGCCGTAGAAATATGAAAGTGAGTTGAGACCCGTATTTTATGATTTTTGAAATGTTGTGTCACAAGATGACTTTTATTGGAAAGGGATTTATTTGAAAGAATTTTATTTGAAAGATATTTATTTGAAGGAAAGAGATTTGAAAGAAATTTATTTGAAAGAAATTTATTTGAAAGAGATTTATTTGAAAGTATTATATCATGAACATTTCTATTTGAAAAACATATAGGCGAAAGATTTATATTGGAAGGACTTGATTAATTGGTTGTACTTGTATTCATTATTTGTTACGCAATATTTATGGTGTTATTGTCACCCTGCTTTGTATATCACTGGTTGATTATTGTTGCCATTATTGTTATTTATTTTCTATTATTTTTGTATATTATATTGCACAGATTAATAGACTAGTGAGTGTCTCGATTGTACCTCGTCACTACTCCACTGAGGTTATTCTTGATACTTACTGGGTACCGACCGTGGTGTACTCATACTATGCTTTTTCATATTTTTGTGCACAGCCAGGTATTTGAGCTATCGGACTCGGACAGATTTAAAGTGTGACCGCAAGGATTCAAGGTAGAGTGCTTGGTCATCGCAGTCCCTTGAAGTTTTTTCATTTTATCGTATTGTTAATTATTAATCAAACAGTATTGAGTATTCGATCCTTGAGATAATTTCATGTATTGAGTTAGAGTTCGTGACTCAGTATTACCAGTCTTGGGAGGTTATTATATGTATCATTATTTTCGTTGTTGTTTTTTAAAAAAAAGGGCTTGAATTGTTATTATAATCGGCTTACTTAGTTTTAGAGATTAAGTGTCATCACGACGCCGTTGTTATATATATATATATATATATATATATATATATATATATATATATATATATATATATTTTCTTGCTCTTACCTAACCCGCTTTTCTTTAACAATAATAAATTATATGATAAATAGTCATGAGTGTGGATAAAATTTCTATCTTTCTTTTCAAACTTAATACAATAAATGGAGGGCATCATGTTGGAAGACGTTTAATTGTATAGGAGTTACATGAAATTATAAAGTTGGTGCAATAAAAATTGAAGTTGAAAAGATAGAAGGCAAAAAACATATCAAGTAGACCAAAAAAGAGGAAACAATGAAGACCTAATAACTTATAAAAATTTAAAATTTGAAAATAAAACTATTATTCTTTAAATAGTATAAGCACTAACACTTCTTTTTTTTTCCAAAAATTTATAATTTTTTGTAAATACGAAGCAACTTGTGCTGACATATTATTTAACATTTAGTTCAAAATTTTAATCGAAACTATTTAAATTCGATTAAAACACGACATTAATATTATTTATATGATGAAGAATATAGTTTATCAATATTTTTTTTATTATTGGCGCAACAAACACGTGCAACGCGCGTACTCTAAGATTAGTATTCAACAATAAAGGTAAAAAAAAAAAGAGAAATCAGAAGAATATATATAAAGAGGAGAAAATTGAATAACATAAACAAAAATTGTCTTAAAAAATGCTAACCAGCCATGGCTCTGTATTATTAGAAGGCTTGTCAAGATATTCTTAATAAGATCATAAAAATACCAATATGACTCTTATAATGTGAATAAGTTATATATATGAGTGGAGTACGTTGCAAGAAATTATATTGGGGTAGCCTTCAAGTTATTTATTCGGATATGGAACTTCAAATTTATTTGGAGACTTACGACAGTGCAAGAAAGGCAAAATTATATTACTATACCAATAAAAATGATATGATTGGAATCGTTTTATAAACCACGGGCAAAGAGAGTAAAATATGGTATCTATTACTAATTAATTTTGTATTACTTTTTTAGTAAGTTTGTTTTCAATTTTTTATATTTGAAGATAAATTTATCTATCATCGGAGTAAACAAGGTTTATTATATATTTGTTAGTAAAAATTTTGCTTTAAATATTCCTAACATTGTCTATACTCGATTATAAATTTTAGTTTTTTGTATAGCAAAAACAAATTATATAAAAAAATAAAAAGAAGAGTTTGTTTTTCAGAAAGACTGTTGGGTTTTTTGGTTTAAGCGTGAATGGAAAATTGGAGAATATTAAATATTTGGAATGATTTCTTTTACAAAGGAACTTTGTCCCTCCCTGTAAATGAAGAGGGAGATTATTGTGCTTCAACATAAAAACACTGTTAATATGCCCTCGTTGCTTTGGCTTTCGCTTTAGATTAATATACTTTTTGGATCAAGTTTATTTATCCTTGTTCATTATTATTTTTTTTTGGTATTTTTCGCGTGGAATTGTAATTTAAAATTTGCGATTTCTTTTGCCAACGGTGATTTGCGACCAAATAGTACCTAACAAAATTTTGAATGTTTTTGCCGAAGAAACACCTGGCCGCATCTTTGCACCTGTTAATACTCCTACTCCTTCGCTATAAATTCCGGGGCTTAGCCTCATTTTTTCGCCACAAAAAATCTGCAAACTCTCCGCTCTTTTTACTGCATTCCAGTATCATTTCAGAAGCAAATTGTTTCGTCATTTGAGTTCGTCGAAATTTTATAATTTGTACTGTCGCTATTACAAAATAGCTTTTCGTTCTATCTTAGGAGGATTAATCCAAATACTTTGGGCGACAGTAAGTGGATTAAATTTTTGAAGGACATACAAGAAACTTGTGACCCGAAATAAATTCATGTTTCTGTTTTGACAATTCACGTTTATGCTTTTCTGTTTATGAATACAATTTTGATTACAAACACTACTATGACCGTTGAGAGTGGATTAAAGGTAAACTTTAGGTGGTGTACATGGAAATAACCATACTATGTAATATTATTGACTATTAATGAAATGGTTCAAGCTTCTTAATTTCCCTCGTTGTTTAATTTTCATTGAAGAAAAACATGCGTAAATTATAGAACACGATTATCCTATATGCACTATTTGCAATGAGTCTTGTGAGAAGTGTCAATTTGTCCATTAATAGGAAACTCCATCCCACCACTATACTATACGAAGAAACGGCTTTTAGCCACTACAGTAGCAAAACAATATTTAACCACGGCAGCCACGGTCGAAACCAACTTTATTGCAATTTTATGTTTCTAATTACTACTTACAAACAATAGAATTTATAGATCTGTCTGAGGAGCACGGAGAAATGGTTTTAAAAATCATTTACCCAGCTCCGGAAGGATACAAGTGGAGAATTATTACTGAATTTATTTATATCTAAAAAATACATAGTAAAATTAGAGGCGGATCCAAGATTTTACTTTTATGGTTTCAAAATTTAAGGGTTTTAGTGTCGTACCCATTATATTTTAAAAGTTAAGATTCATATTAACTATTTTTTTAATTTTAATAAATTTTTACACAATTATAGTGCGCATGAAAGTACTACCGAGTTCAAATGAACGTGCAACTCAAAAGCTTCATCAACCCCTGAGTGCAACATAAAATATCACTCACATGTCTAAACGACAAGCAAATACTCGAACATGAGAACAAGGAATTATTAAGTTTAGGGGGAGGCTTATACTTTGACCATTATCTATTTAGAAAAAAGCTTAATAATTTTCAGCATTTCTCTGGTATACAAATGCTAGTTAGTATACCAGATCGTGGCTGAATAACGTTAGTTTATGGTGGGGTTAGTTTATGGTCGGATACTGTTAGATTTTAACTGTTCCTTTAGCTTTGGACTAAAAGTGCACTAATTTTAAATATGTGGAGGACTATTAGTGCCCTACCCAATAGATTAGGGACTATTTTCAGTGTTGGTCCAAACTATAAGGATAATTTTGGGCCTTTTCTCGTATTATGTAGCAAATTCAGATTATTGTCGCGGCTAACGAACCCTAAACCCTAAAAATCATGGCTAAACATCAGTTTTTTTCGGTAGTGATATACACAAGCACAAGCATTTGGTTCATCTGAACCTAACATTTTTTATACGAAATATAAAAATAAATGATAAAAATTCTTAAAATTTCATCAAATTAGATTCTGAATCCATAATTCCATGTGTAATGGGTTCAACTATAAGAACTTAAAAGTTAGTTGAACCAATTAAATTAAAATTCTAGATTCGTCTCCACTCATGCATTTATGTACGTATATGGTAGCCGGTTGTGGATTCGTTTGATTTTCAGTAATTTTCCGTGTAGAACAAACACTTAAAAGCATGTGAGAATTGAAGAGCCATTCCACAAGGAAAACAATTAGGTTAAAACTCAATGATCGGCTTGGAGTGTAATTTTAGGTAAATTTTGATTTTGATTCTTGTGATATATGACTCAACATATTTATCTTCAGTTAATTAAAAAGTGTAATTTTAGTCCTTTTGTGTAATAAATACATGTTATATTTGGAAAATTTTGGACTATTTTTAGAAGTATATTACCCTGTAGTAACAATACAAGTTCAACATAACTCAAGGGTAATCCAACGGTGAAACGGTTAATAATTCTAAAAATTTATAAATATCACAAGCAAAGGAATAAAAAATGCACAATTTAAATAATTGAAGTTTAAATATATTTAGTCAGATATCACAAGGACCAAAATTAGAGTATATAGTCTTTCTTGAATAAAGTATATAGAAGTATTTTTATTTAACAATAAAATATAAGAGACTGGTACAGGTTCTTTTTTTTCTTTTTCTTTTTTCAAGTAGAATTTTTTGCCCGAGAATTGAAGGTAAAGAAAAAGAACTTACGCTATAGAAGGATTCAAGCAGAAGACTTGAGACAAGATCGATTGTGGTTAAGGTAGCACCTGCGGGCACCAAAAGCTCATAGGTTACAATTTATAAAAAAATAAGGAAATTAAATGTAAGGTCAGTTTTTGTATTATTAACCATAACTAGTTTATAAACTCAAGGTCAGTCCAAGGTTATATAATATATAATTGGTCATTTGTATTAAGATCCCAAAAAAATAATCCAACAATAGTGATAATATAGATTGATTCAAGGAAAACATTGATGCCAGTAGTTGATTACATGTAGAGTTGTTATACTTACTGTTGAAATTGGCAAAAGTACCACATCGGTGGATGACAATTTTGAATGAGAATTTCACCCTATAAAAGGAGGCCTAATGTTTAGGATTTAAACACACCTCTCATTTGCCTTTTATCTTCTTAAGGCATTTGTATCTTCTCTCTTTAGTATTATTTCACTTGTAATTTTGGAGTGGAATAAAATATTGTTTGTGTCCGAGGAAGTAGGCAAAATTGGCCGAACCTCGTAAATTCTGGTGTTCTTTTATTGTTGTCTTATTGTCTTGTTTATTATTTAGTGGTTGTCATAATTTTTGGTATAGTAGTTGTGACTCATTCACACTATATACATTTGGCTTCCGCAACAATTGGTATCAGAGCCAAGGTACTGTCTAAGTATGCTCTGTGGTTGCAGCATAGTCTGATCTTCCACATCAGAAAAGATCTATCTTGGTAACTGAGTCAAGGTTCTGTCTGAGTATGCTCTGTGGTTGCAGCTTAGTCTGATCTTCCACACCAGAAAGGAAATAATCTTGATTTGTATCGTCAGCTACTAAATAATATTTGTGTCAAAATGGGAGACAGTAAACAAGAAGAATCTACATCAAGTGTCAATAATACGTCATCGTTGGCATCTTCGCTTATGACAAGAATTGTGTCAAATGCGAAATTTGCGGTAGAAATTTTTGACG
The DNA here is from genome assembly GCF_000390325.3 of Nicotiana tomentosiformis. Classification (NCBI taxonomy): domain Eukaryota; kingdom Viridiplantae; phylum Streptophyta; class Magnoliopsida; order Solanales; family Solanaceae; genus Nicotiana; species Nicotiana tomentosiformis. Next base: position 101,451,991 of record NC_090816.1, on the reverse strand, counting down.
GGTCAGGACATTTTGGGATGTGGCAAGGCGAGGTTCTAGATGTTCTTTTTCAACAAGGGCTAGATCTTGCCATTGAAGAAAAGAAGCCAGATGTTATTGGAGAAGAAGATTGGAAAATTATCAATCGTGTTGCTTGCGGTACCATTCGATCCTACCTTGCTAGAGAGCAGAAATATCCATACACAAAGGAAACTTCTGCAAGTAAATTATGGAAAGCACTGGAGGATAAATTTTTGAAGAAAAACAGTCAAAATAAATTGTACATGAAGAAGAGACTGTTTCGCTTCACCTATGTTCCTGGTACCACAATGAATGAACATATCACCAGTTTCAATAAGTTGGTCACAGATTTGCAAAATATGGATGCAACTTTTGATGATGGTGACTTGGCCTTGATGTTGTTGGGGTCACTTCCTAATGAGTACGAGCACCTTGAAACTACTCTACTCCATGGAAATGACGAAATTTCTCTCAGAGAAGTTTGTTCGGCTTTGTACAGCTATGAACAAAGAAAGGGAGAAAAACAGAAGGGCGGAGAAGGAGAAGCACTAATTGTGAGGGGTCGTCCTCAAAATCAAACGAGGACTAAGAAGGGAAGATCCAAGTCGAGATCTAGACCCAGCAAAGATGAATGTGCCTTTTGTCGAGAAAAGGGGCACTAGAAGAAAGACTGTCCGAAGTTGAAGAATAAGGCCAGACATAACAATGGAAAGGCCATTATGGATTCAAATGTAGCTGATTGTGATGATTCAGACTTCTCATTAGTTACAACAGAGTTATCAACATCATCAGACATATGGTTGATGGACTCGGCTTGTAGCTATCATATGTGTCCCAACAAGGACTGGTTCGTGAATTTTCAAGAAGGAGAATATGGAGTCATCCACACAGCGGATAACAGCCCTCTTACCTCATATGGCATTGGTTCAATAAGATTAAGGAGCCATGATGGAATGATCAGAACATTAACAGATGTTCGATATGTACCGGGTTTGAAGAAGAATCTCATCTCTGTGGGAGCCCTAGAATCAAAAGGGTTCAAAATCATTGCAGAAAATGGAGTGATGAGAATATGCTCCGGTGCACTAGTGGTAATGAAGGCCAATCGGAAGAACAATAACATGTATTGCTATCGTGGTAGCACAGTTATTAGGACAGCAACAGTGACATCCAGTGATGACAAAGAGGCAGAAGCAACCAGGCTATGGCACATGCGCTTGGGATATGCTGGAGGAAAATCCTTGAAAGCTCTATCTAATCAAGGATTGTTAAAAGGCGTAAAGACTTGCAACTTGGAGTTTTGCGAGCATTGTGTCAAAGGGAAACAGACAAGGGTTAAATTTGGTATAGCGATCCATAATACTAAAGGCATTTTGGATTATGTACACTCTGATGTTTGGGGTGCTTCCAAAACACCTTCATTGGGTGGGAAGCACTATTTTGTAACCTTTGTTGATGATTTTTCCCGAAGAGTGTGGGTGTATACAATGAAGAGGAAAGATGAAGTGTTGGGAATTTTTCTCAAATGGAAAACGATGGTGGAGAATCAAACAGGCAGGAGGATCAAGTGTATTCGCACAGACAATGGAGGTGAATACAAAAATGATCATTTCAATAAGGTCTGTGAAAATGATGGCATCGTCCGACACTTCACTGTCAGACATACACCACAACAAAATGGAGTGGCAGAACGTATGAACCGGACTTTACTGGAGAAGGTACGGTGTATGTTGTCCAATGCTGGCTTGGGCAAAGAATTTTGGGCTGAGGCAATTACATATGCATGCCACCTCATTAATCGTCTACCATCTGCTGCTATTGATGGCAAGACACCATTTGAAAAATGGTATGGAAAACCTGCTGTAGATTATGACTCTTTGCACGTGTTTGGCTCAATTGCATACTATCATGTGAAAGAGTCAAAATTGGATCCGAGAGCAAAGAAGGCTATATTTATGGGGATTACTTCTGGAGTCAAAGGATACCGCTTATGGTGTCCAGAGACAAGGAATATTATATTCAGCAGAGATGTTACCTTTGATGAATCTGCCATAACAGATAAGGTGACAGTTGAAGATGTCAAACAAACTGCTGGTGCATCAAAGCAGGTGGAGTTTGAGGAAAAATTTATTTTTCCTACACAAGAAGCAGAGGAGGAAACTCATGAAGATTACCCTCTGGAAGAAGAGCCAGTAGAAAGGGAGATTCCAACTCAGGAACCTCGACAACAACTTGAATCAATAGCAACCAGCAGGCCAAAAAGGACAATAACGAAACCTGTTCGTCTTATAGAGACGGTTGCTTGTGCAACCTCAATTGTAGCTGATGGTGTTCCTACCACTTATAAAGACGCAATCCAAAGTTCAGAAGAAGATAAGTGGAGGATTGCCATGAATGAAGAAATGCAGTCCCTTCATCAGAATCATACATGGAAATTGGCCAATCTCCCGAAGGGAAAGAAAGCAATTGGGTGCAAATGGGTATTTGCAAAGAAAGAAGGATTTCCTAACCAAGAAGATGTTCGCTACAAAGCAAGATTGGTGGCCAAAGGATATGCTCAAAAGGAGGGAATTGATTACAATGAAGTATTTTCTCCAGTTGTAAAACATTCCTCCATTAGAATTATGTTGGCTTTGGTAGCACAGTTGGATTTGGAACTAGTTCAGATGGATGTAAAAACTGCGTTTTTACATGGAAACTTGGAGGAGGAAATCTACATGACTCAGCCAGAAGGATTCAAAGTTGCTGAAAAAGAAAATATAGTATGCAAACTTGAAAAATCGTTGTACGGATTGAAACAATCTTCTAGACAATGGTACAAGCGATTTGACAAGTTTATGTTGCAGCAAGGGTACAAGAGAAGCAAATACGATCATTGTGTATATTTGCGCAAACTTAATGATGGTTCCTTTGTATATCTTCTCCTATATGTTGATGATATGTTGATAACTTCCAAGAATTCGGAAGAAATTGATAAGTTGAAGATTCAACTGAAGGAGGAGTTCGAGATGAAGGATCTGGGTGAGGCAAAGAAAATTCTTGGCATGGAGATAATAAGAGATAGACGTACAAAGAAACTCTGTTTATCTCAGAAAGAATATTTGAAGAGAGTACTAAAGCGTTTTGGCATAGATAAGAAGACTAAGCCAATTAGTACGCCACTTGCTCCCCATTTTAAGCTAAGTACTACTATGTCGCCAAAGGATAAAAATGAACAGGAGTATATGTCAAGGGTACCATACACAAATGTTGTTGGTAGCTTGATGTATGCAATGGTTTGTACGAGACCTGACATTTCACAAGCCGTTGGAGTTATTAGTAGATATATGCATAATCCAGGAAAGGAGCATTGGCAAGCTGTGAAATAGATTCTATGGTATATTCATAGTACTGTAGATGTTGGGTTAGTTTTTGAGCAGGAAGGCAATCGGTCTGTAGTTGGATATTGTGACTCAGATTTTGCGGGTGATCTGGACAAACGAAGGTCAACTACTGGTTATGTGTTTACTTTTGCAAAGGCACCAGTTAGTTGGAAGTCTACTTTGCAGTCAACAGTTGCTTTGTCTACAACAGAGGCAGAGTACATGGCTATTACGGAGGCTGTGAAGGAGGCAATTTGGCTTCAGGGGTTGCTAAAGGAGCTTGGTATTGAACAAAAAAATATTACAATTTTTTGTGATAGTCAAAGTGCTATTCAATTAGCGAAGAACCAAGTTTATCATGCAAGGACGAAGCACATTGATGTTCGGTATCATTTCGTACGAGAAATCATAGAAGAAGGTGGAGTCACGGTGAAGAAAATTCATACTACGGAGAACCCTGCTGATATGCTGACAAAAGTGGTGACTGCGGTCAAGTTTCAACATTGTTTGGATTTGATCAACATTGTTGAACACTAAAGATTGAAGATGAAGACACAACCAAAATTTGTTATTGAGAGAAAATTGAAGATGTGAAATTTTGCCAAGGTGGAGATTTGTTAAAATTGGCAAAAGTACCACATCGGTGGATGACAATTTTGAATGAGAATTTCACCCTATAAAAGGAGGCCTAATGTTTAGGATTTAAACACACCTCTCATTTGCCTTTTATCTTCTTAAGGCATTTGTATCTTCTCTCTTTAGTATTATTTCACTTGTAATTTTAGAGTGGAATAAAATATTGATTGTGTCCGAGGAAGTAGGCAAAATTGGCCGAACCTCGTAAATTCTGGTGTTCTTTTATTGTTGTCTTATTGTCTTGTTTATTATTTAGTGGTTGTCATAATTTTTGGTATAGTAGTTGTGACTCATTCACACTATATACATTTGGCTTCCGCAACACTTACGTCACCAAATAAATTATTTGAAGCAATATCAACTTTTGTAGCAGGTACAACAGTCAGGGGCGAATCTATGTACACGGTTCGGGGTGGTATGCTATCCGTAAATTTCAGCAAAAACCTTATGTATATATGTAAATATGTATAAGATATAGGATATATATTTAAAGTGCCACTTGTAGAACAAAAGTGGCAAAGGTGCCATTAGCAAAGGTCTGCTTTTTCGTTCAGGAGGGCAACAGTTCGAATCCAGGCGGTAGCAAGTATTTTATTTTTCTGTTTGTTTGTTTAAGGAAATTAAGTACACTACACAACACACTCTTCTATATTTTATAGTAAATGTTTTACTTTTCTGTTTGTTTGTTTGTTTAAGTATAAACAAATAAGATAAAATAATAATAAAATTACTCTTTATAGAATATTCTCTTATAATTAAAGGTAAAACAATGCCCTAATTCCCAAGTCCACTTTCCCCTTTCCCTTTCTTCAATTCTCGCTGCTTCAGCCTTCATTCACGCCACTACTTCTCGCTTCTCTGTTAGACTGTTACTGTAAGCATTTATTTTGCTTTACCTTTGCGGATGCTTCACACCTTCGTTGCTCACTAGTCATTGCACTACGCCCATCATTGTATAGTTTTCTCAATCCTCACCTCCTCATGTTTATTTCTTAACCGTATGTGGCTATTTTTTCCTCATCAAATATATGTTTTTGTTTTGTATTTAGTTGGATATGAGTGTTCTTGCTAAACTTTATTGTCACTATTTTGGTTTTTTTGTCGATTAGTTATAGTTATAATATTTTCTTTCGTTTGATCTATTTGTCTATATACCCTCGAACTGACCCTCAAGTTGATCACATCGATTAGGTCGGCACACATAACCCCTAAATTCTGGATCCGCCTCTGACAACAGTTGCAGACGTATTGTGCTTGGTTTTCAAATTTCACTTGATTGTTGTATCAGGTATAGGCGAATCCAGGATTTTAGGAGGATGGATGTACTACTATCCGACCACCGTTAGATTTGGTGCTTTAAACTTTTGCCATGACAACAACTGACAAGTAAACAACAATCAATATTGTTATTATAAAAATTTATCCTTCCATAGGTTGACAAGAGTGGTTGCTCTAGTGGTGAGCACTCTCCACTTCCAACCAAGAGGTTGTGAGTTCGAGTCACCCCAAGAGCAAGGTGGGGAGTTCTTGGAGAGAGGGAGCCGAGAGTCTATCGAAAACAGCCTCTGAAACCCAGGGTAAGGGTAAGGTCTGCGTACACTACCATCCTCAAACCTCACTAGTGAGATTACACTGAGTTGTTATTGTTGTTGTTCTATCACTCCATAGACAAATGTCTAAATAGTTTTCCTACCTCAATGATTGCATCATTATTTATAGTTACAAATAATTAGCTCGATATATTAAAATTAAATAACTATTCAAAAAGAGAGTGGTAATTCAAAAAAAAGGAAACTTGACATTGAAAAGATTCAAATTAATTCAAAATTTATTTTTCAGCTTTTGAAACTCAATGATTGAACTAAAAAAGAAAATGAAGAAAACACAAAAGAAGAAAAAGGAAATTAAAGAGAATCCCAAAAAAAACCAAAAATTTAATTAAAAAATATGTCACAGAGAGAACCAAAAAATAGAAGAATGCATGGATAAAAAAGAGAAACATAAAAGAGAGATATGACGGATTTTAGTTGAAACAGAAAAGAAATAGAAAACTAGCTTTTGATGTTATACGGAACATGATTTGAATACTGGTCCTAGGGGCCAAAGGTGTGCAAAGCCGCGACTAAACCAAATGTTATTTTGAGCATGAGTTCCGACATGGATTTATAAGAACTTTTATCCGATAAATACCATTGTAATACACAGTCTAAGGAGGGAAGCATGGGTTCACGTGCCCCGTGCCCCTCCACATGGATCCGCCCCTGACTAGCAGGCGTAACACGCATTGTGCTGGGGTTTTACTTGATCACTTAAATTAGGAGGAATATTAATATTAATAGCAGGTATAATAACTTGTGTAGCTTTCTCCGTCTTGTCTCCATCCGTTTTAGCAGGTTTTCGTTCAGGAAATAGAACACCAATAGTCTTGAAAGCTAATGCAGAAGCTACTCCAAATGACAAACCTAATAATATAATTTTTAAAAAAAATTATATATAGACCATAAGCAAAAAACCTTGACATATATCTATATATAGAAGAGCATAACGAACAAATTGAATAACGACAGGTAAAATAGACTCTCAATCAGCTCAACATCAATAATATATCAAAATAAGCTCCTAGAAAAATTAACCTAAATAGCCGTCCACCAAATCCCTTAAACTAAAAATAGCTGGAAAATATATAATATGCGTATAATTTATATATAACCGTGTATAATAAGTAACTAGAAAAATAAACAGTAAATCTAATTACATTCTAATCTAGTGCTATTTATGTAAAGATCCCTTACTTTTACAACTAGAAAGCCGCCAAAATTCTAATCACATTTTTATTTTGCGAAATATGCTCAAAATGTTTACCTAGTGAGACGAGAGTATTCATATAATTAAGGAACCAAAAACACAAAAACAAAAACAAAAAAAAAAGTTAAGTTATTTGAAATATATTAGAAAAAAAGCATACGGTAAATTGAAAAATAAGTCTAATATGTGTACCCCATAAAATAGCGTCACCACGTCCCAGGGGCGGATCCACGGTATAAAATGTGGTTCACATGAATCCGTGGTCCTCGGGTTAAAGTACATATATGATGTACATGATTTGGCAAAACTACATATACATATTTAATGCAATGCATGGTCAAAAGAGGTGAAGTGGTTCATTGGCTTTGGCCTCTTATTTCCACCTTGAGGTCAAGGGATCAAATCCTCCAACCAAAACTTTTGTTTAATTGTTTTCTTATATATTTCTTTTCTTTCTATTTTTACTAACGTGCCTAAAGTTTACTCGATTTTTCCATTCCGAAATGGTGCACCCATCTTCTCAGAATCCTAGATCTGCCTCTGTCTTGCAGAGTTTGAACCATCGTCTATTCTTATATATTTCTTTTCTTTCTATTTCTACTAACGTGCCTAAAGTTTACTCGATTTTTCCATTCCGAAATGGTGCACCAGTCTTCTCAGAATCCTAGATCTGTCGAACCATCGTCTATATACATTGATGAATAATGTTAGAACACGCGAAATAATAGGTAAAAGAGATGCATAAATAATTGAACAACGATACAAATCTCAATTAATTGGACCTTGGGGGGGGGGGGGCAAAAAAACCGAAAAGAAAAAGCAGGTTTAAAGGGAAAAGATTAAATAGAATGAAGAAGAAAATTTGAGTAACAGAAACAAAAATATAAGTAAATGCTCACCAGCCATGATTTTCGTATTAGTTAGAACTTAGAAGTGGTATATAGGTGTAATCCGAAAGATAAATGAAACTCCTTTTATAAGCATTGTATGTGTGTGAAATTAAAATATGGTTTGGAGTATACTTCAAGAAATTTCTTTCAGAGTTTTGGTTGGAATAGCTTCCGACTAATTATGTCATATATGAAACTCTTTTCTTGGAGCATAATTATTAACCTAAATAAATTAATTTGTACCATAGTTTAACTCAACAATTATCTAAGAATGTGGAAACAAATTTGTCGATACTGATTTTGCCTATTGGCTAGTTTTTCATTCACGCACCGTGTGGGTTATACCAATAAATACATAACACTTGTTTTTATGAACATGATTAATTATTAAATCATAGTTAATTAATATACATGCTCACCCTTAATTTATCACTTAACCATAGTAAATTAATATAATTTGGTATAAACAATCTATGGGCGAGAGGTTTTACCTCCTAAGGACTCTATGAGAAGTTCTCATCTCAACAAGCAATAACAAGTCTACTAGGAATTACCTAAATTTTGGGACTGGAAAAATAATATTTCATTCTAATATTGAATGAGACGAAAAATATTCTAATTAACTAAACATTCATAAAATAAAATATTCTGTAATTTTGTCTAAAATAAAAACACTAATTATTTAACAATTTTTTTTGTTTACTAACTTTAAAAGTTTAGCAAAAAAGTTAATAATTTTAAAACTCTAATTAATTAAATATTCTCAAGATCGATTTAAAGTAATACTCTTCACAATAGTTATTTTCCCTTTTCTAGTTGAGCTCTACAACTTCTCGATAAGCCTTTGATTTAACCTATTTAGCAATGATAATGCAGAGATGGATGTAGCTTATTAGCTATAGGTTCAACTAAATCGATACTTTAGACAGGGAAGATATATATATATATATATGTGTGTGTGTGTGTGTGAAAAATATTAAAATCTTAACAAATATTAGATTTTGAAATAACTTCAGTGATAGAATAAGTTAGTGCTAAGAATTAAAGGTTGAACTCATCAAGTTTAAATCTTGAATCCTCTTCAGCTCGTAGAGAAAATGCATGTTACGGTTTGATTCAATATGTGAAGTGCCCAGGGTTGGCTTTTGTGTTTTATCCCGGCGAGCAGGGGTGGAGGCACAAGCCGGCCTACGGGTTCAGCCGAACCAGTAGCTTTTGCTCAAACAACGTATTTGGTATTTTGAATTTATGAAATATGTATAAATATTAAATCTAGAACTCAGTCATCAACACATGAAGTCGTGGTCCCAAAATCCAGAACCCGTAAGGTTGAAATTCTGGCTCCGCCTGGCGACAAGCTTGCTTAGGTTATTTAATTTGGTCACTATATTTGTGTCTGCTTTCTGCAAAATCATTGCTGGTTGAAATAAGATGAGAATACTTCAAACAGAGCTTAAAGACTTATGGTTTTTCAGGTTGTAACATATACAAGAATATTCCACCAGCTACTGAAACATTAAGAGACTCGAATTTTCCTGCCATTGGAATACTCACAAGCTCACTTGCATCCTTAGCTTTCTCAGAAAGGCCACCTCCTTCACTGCCCAAAACCAAACACAACGGCTCCTCTGCTAAAGAATCTGCAAAGTCTCGCGATAGCGTAGAAATTCTCCTTGGCCTTTGATCATTTGCAGGATGGCCGGCCAGCATCTTCATGTTATAATGGTTTCTCAGAGCATCTAAGTGGAGCCAACCGCCGGAAACTAAGGGGAGCTGAAAGGAAGCTCCTCGACTAGCTCTAAGCGCCTTCTCATTGAATGGATCACAACAGCCATGTAGTAGAAAGGCACCGCCCTGCCAAAAGATGGAGGAGTTTTACTTAGTTGGCGAATTATTCCAACCCATGGAAAGGCGCTTTAGCATATTATTGATGTCCAATAGAGCCTAGAATGTTTATCCTATGACTTTGAGAAGATAATTTTGCAGTTACACAAAGCATTAGTATTCTTGACCACAAGTATCAATTGACATGATCATAATCTGAATGGAACCCCTAATGAATAAAGATAGTTTAGTGAAGCAGTAACCACACTGAGAATGTGAAAACGTCAAACAAATTCAGTGTATACGCAGTACTAAAAAGCACAAAGGGAATTGACCATTGAAGGAAATAAAGGACAATATCTCTGAAATCAAAATTAGTTAAAGTATCTCCTTACCCATCCAAATGCCATCGCTGATCCAAGTAATGTGCCAAGATTACCAGGGTCCTGCATCAATCAGTATGGAAATTAAGAAAGCCTTGAACAAAGAAATATTAGTGTCACTAAATGGATTGTAAATCAGATGATTTAGCACTACTTGTCGATATTTAATTTTTCATATACTCTTGAATTTGCACTAGGTGAAGACAAGGACACTTTTTATTTTCACATCACTAACAGAAGAAAAATATAAAAAAGATTTAACTAGCATTCGTTCTTGAATTAGCAGTTCTAGTCACTGCTGATTCTTCTGAGTAGAAGAAGCAACGGATTCTAAAGGTAACCAAGATTAGAATCTAAATAACCTGGATTCCATCAAGAACTAGAATACGATGAGCATTCTGGAACCATCTAGTGCAGTCTTCTTCTAGAAACTCATCATCAACACTGTGGAATGTTGAGGGAATTTTCATTAACGCAATCATTTCAATAGAATAAATGGACTGTAAACCAGAGAGTTTCTTCATCACCGTTGAGCTGATGCGGACAAGGCGAACTGATTGAAGATTTAGGTCTTCGAGTAAGCATTCTAATGTAATAGGTCTCTCTTGTACTCTTTCTTGAAAATTATATATTTCCCTGAGAAAGGTCAGATGAGTTTAATCAGCACCAAGACAACATTGTCTAAATCCGAACTAATTCAAGAGATTTTCCTTCTACTTAGTCAAACTTTTACAGGAAGATGTACCTCTTCAAAGATCAAACTTTGAAATGACAAACCAAAAAGTATCTCCACGCTCTAGGGCCACGTCGCTCAAAATTTCAAATAAGCGGATTGAAGAACGCAAATAAAATAAAACAAAAATAAAATGAAAAGAATGAGTAAAAAATATGAACAAGCGCAAAAGATAACAAACCAACAGTTCAACAGGGAGAACGTAATAAAGGACATAGGTCAGAGGAAAATACTCAGAAGAAACTTACCGATCTATACATCATATCTATAACAGATGAAAATGAGCTTAAACTAAAAGAACAGAGGTTAGGCAGTTCTAAAAGTACATAGTTCTAAAAGTACACATATGAAGCTGCCCCTTCAAGATTCAATGATGTACACATATAAGCACAGCCAATTATAAGAACGAACGATAGTCCATTATAAGCATTCAATTGGAAACATGAAAAGCACAAGGCAGCTCAATATTGTTCCTATGAGGTAAGTATTTTGAGATCAATGCTCCGTCATCTCTTACTACATCATCACACATTTCAATCATCTCTGCTATTAGTCTCTCAAGTATTTCGAGATTCTACAATATATCAAAAGAAAGCGAGCCCCTATGGAACTAATAGCCTATTTGGCAAAGCTTCTGGGACGCCAAAAGTGCAGTGTTTGGCCAAACTATTAGGAAAAAGATAAGTACTTTTGGGTAGTATAAGAAGCTGTTTTTCAAAATTACTAACCAAAGACAAAATGCTACTCTCCAAAAGTACTTTTTGAAAGCATTATAACAAAATTACTTGTCAAAATAAAAGATATTGGAAGCTTGGTCAAACAGGCTATAAATAATCATCTAAGTTCTAAATCAGCATTAAGGCAAATGGCTTCACCATCCAACTACTATAACAGCTTGGCATTAAAATTTGAGTCTCAAGCTAAAGGATTTAGAATTATAGCGAACGACAATCAACAAGGACTAAGACATCAAGTTAAGGACATGAAATGGCTAAACTCAGTATAGAACTTAGGTAAAAAAGAAAACAAAAAAATTACAACAATTAAAAAAACCATACATATGGGCAAAAGAAAAGGAGAATCGTCTAACTACTAATACTCAAGCTAAAAGTATCTCATTCTTTAAATAAACCAGTACTAGATAATTATTTTAAAATTAACAAATTTCACTATCTTCAATCATGGCTATTAGTAATAAAACTGAGTAACGTAAAATTTACCAATTAAATCAGATGAAATTGCTGGGAAAATTAACACCCACAGAAATAATATTCACGGTATACGACTATAATAAATGCGGATTACTAAAATACTGTAACCAACGGTAATAATAAGAGAAACAAGGACACCGAGATTTTTACGTGGAAAACCCTTCTGAATAAGGGAAAAATCACGGCCCGAGAGGAGCAACTGATTTCACTATATCAAGGATTTTACAATTTGTGGTACCGAGTAAAATACTCCAAGACTACTAAACACTCAAAAGAAATAACCCTCTTTTGATTTTTCCACCTCACTACAATACCGCTCAAACTCTCTATATTTTTTCTCACAGAGTATTTTGCTTCTTACTCTGTAAATCACTATCTTTCTCTTTGTTTTGGTATGTTTACAAATGAAGGTAGAGGCACTTATTTATAGTTGAAGAATGCACATATTGATTTATGCAATGACATCAATATTCACTTCAAAAGCTAGTTGCCCAAATTGAACTTCTAAATTGGTTGGCTTGACAAAACCAAAAAAGAAGCTTCATCTTCTTTCACATGGGCCATGGGATGGACCCAATAAATCTCCCCCTCCAGTCCCATGCACCTGAAGGAGGTAACTCCAGTTTTTCATATAGAGTTCATGCCGACAAGTTCTTTGCATAGCTCAAACTTGTCTCTTGGTACCACCTTGGTAAGCATATCCGAAGGATTCTCACTTGTATGGATCTTCTTAACTGCATAGATCCATCCTCTATCATTTCTGGAATCCAGTGATATCTCACGTCGATATGCTTCGTCCTTGCATGATACATGGTATTTTTGCTCAGGTCTATTGCACTTTGACTGTCACAATAGACGACATACTCCTTTTGATGTAATCCAAGCTCTCGAAGGAACCTTTTCAACCAAACCATCTCCTTGCCAGCTTCAATAGCGGCAATATACTCTGCTTCAGTTGTAGAGAGTGCAAGCACTCACACTTCTGCAACTTCGACTGCCATGATATAGCTCCCCCTGAAAAAGTGAACATGTATCATGTAGTAGATTTATGATTATCAAGATCACCTGTCATATCAGCATTTGTGTAGCCCTTCAAGACTGGATCTGATCTCCCAAAACACAAGTATTTATCTAAGGTTGCTTTTAGATACCTAAGTATCCACTTCACAGCTTCCTAATGTTCTTTTCCAGGATTATCAAGAAACCTGCTAACAATACCGACAACATGCGCAATATCAAGTCTGGTACATACCATTGCATACATCAGGCTCCCGACGGCAGATGAATATGGAACTTTAGCCATACTTTCTTTATCTTCCTTTGTTGTAGGACACATTGTCTTGCTCAACTTCATATGACCAGCAAGAGGCGTGCTAACTGGTTTAGCACTCATCATGTTGAACCGTTTAAGTATACGTTCAATATACTTATGTTGTAACAGCAACAACTTACTATTTGCCCTATCTCAGACAATCTCCATTCCTAGAATTTGTCGTGATGAACCCAAGTCTTTCATGTCAAATGACTTGGACAAATATTCCTTCAACTTGGCAATCAACTTCTTGTCTTGTCCTACAATCAGCATGTCATCCACATATAACAAGATGATAAAGTTATTGTTAGAGAATTTCTTATAATATACACATGGATCTGAAAAAGTCTTTGTGTACGTTTGACTTTTCATGAATGAGTCAAACTTCTTGCACCACTGCCTAGGTGCTTGTTTCTGCCCATAAAGATTCTTTTTCAACTTGCACACCATGTGTTTCTTCGTCTTTACTTCAAAACCTTCTGGCTGCTCCATATAGATCTCTTCTTCCAAATCTCCATGCAGAAACACAGTTTTCACGTTCAACTGCTCCACTTCAAGATCTAGGCTAGCTGCCAAGCTCAAGATTGTTCGAATAGAAGTCATTTTGACAACAGGTGAGAAAATTTCATCAAAATCAATACCTTTCTTCTGTTCGAAACCTTTTACCACCAATCGAGCTTTGAGTCTGACCAGCTTGCCGTTTCCATCTTTCTTGAGCTTAAAGACCCACTTGCACGTGAACGGTCTTTTGCCTTTTGGAAGTTCAACCAGTTCGTACGTATCATTCTTCTATAAAGAATTCATCTCTTCTTGCATGGCTTCCGTCCACTGGATTTGTTCCGGATGAGATAGCACCTCCTTGAAATTCTCTGGCTCCCCCTCATCAGTGACGAGGATATACTCCGAAGAAGGATACCTTGTGGACTCTACCTTCTCTCTTTCAGATCTTCTCAAAGGTTGTTGTCTTTCTTCTTGTTGTTGTTGCTCTCCTTCTTCCTCTTGGGGACTAGGGTTCTCCCCCTGCTCAGCAACCTCTTCATCTACGCCTTCCGTGTGCCATTTTTCACCTGTGGAAGGATTGCGTACATGTACAGTAGGAGTAGTAACAAAGTTAGTAATTGTACCATTATCATTTTTGATATTTGTTGATTGATCACTATCAATTCCGACCACATCTTCTCTGAAGATCACATCTCTGCTTCTGATGATCTTTTTCTTTTTTGGGTCTCACAATCTGTAGCCGAACTCTTCATCTCTATAACCGATGAAGATGCACGGAATAGCTTTGTCATCCAACTTCGTTCTCTGCTCCTTCGGCACATGTGCAAAAGTTTTACATCGAAACATTTTCGGATGGGAGTAGGACACCTCTTTGTTGGTCCAGACTTTCTCTGGAATATCAAACTCCAATGGAACTGATGGACTTCTATTAATCAAGTAACAGGTTGTGCGAGCTGCTTCACCCTAAAATGACTTAGGTAGTTTTTCCATTTTGAGCATATTTCTCACTTTTTCGACAATGGTGTGATTCATCATTTCAACTATACCATTGTGTTGTGGGGTTCCAGGAACTGTCTTCTCATGTCTGATTCCATGGCTTGAGCAGTAGTTTTCAAACTCATTTGAAGTATACTCTACTCCATTGTTTGTCCTGAGACGCTTTAAGTTTTGACTTGTCTCCCTTTCCACCAGAACATAGAATTTTTGAAATACTTGAAATACCTGGTCTTTGGTTCTCAAGAAACAAACCCACAATTTTCGTGAAGCATCATCAATAAATATGAGAAAATATTTGTTACCTCCATTGATTCTACATCCATTGGAGCACAAACATCAGAATATACTAAATCAAGTATATTCGATTTTCTCCCATGAGTTGCTTGAAACGATACCCTGTGTTGTTTTCCAAATAAACAATAATCACAAGAATTCACAGTTGTACCTTTTGCAAATGAGATGAGTGACTTTTTGGATAGGATCTGCAGTCCCTTCTCACTCATATGGCCCAATATCCGGTACCATAAATCTGCAGACGTATCATCTACAGTCGCATGTAATCCATCTTCACATATCTCAACGGTTGTCTTGTACAATGTGTAGAGAGCAACTCCTTTAGAAATCACCAATGATCCCTTGGTGAGTCTCCACTTCCTATTGGCGAAGTGATTCTCGTACTCGTCTCGATCTAGAGCGATCCCTGAAATCAAATTCATTCGCAGATCTGGTACGTGTCGCACGCCTTTTAAAACTAATGTGCATCCGACATTTGTCTTGATACAAATGTCGCCAATCCACACAATCTTTGAGTGACTGGTATTTCCCATCTTGACCATTCCAAAGTCTCCTGCTTTGTACCTACAGGAGAATTGTCTTACCGGTGTGGCATGGTAGGATGCTGCTTATCAACCATCCATTCTGACTCTTGGCTTGCTAAGTGCATGCATTCCTCCTCCCCGTGAACGAAGAGAACCACCAAATCATCGTTGTGCACTGCAGCGGTTGTGTTGTCATCATTTTTCTGTCCACTGCTCTCGCCTCGACCTTTCTTTGGGCAATCTCTTTTGAAGTGACCGGGTTGACCGCAACTGTAGCAATTTCTACCCTTTGGCCGGTTCCTGGACTTTCCACGAGCTTTGGATTTATCACGGCTACTCGATGCTCTATAAAAACTTCTTCCTCTGTTTTCCATGATAAGAGCTTGCCCCTGATTTTCGAGCTTCTTCCTCATCTTATCATTGAGTAGGATGGCTGATGTGACCTCCTTTAAATCGATGGTATCTCTACCATGCAGGATGGTTGTTGCCAAATTATCATAGGAAGATGGCAACGAGTTTAGAAGCATGATAGCCTTATCTACTTCAGTGATTGTTTCTCCAAGGTTTGCCGGTTGCGTGATTAATCCATTGAACATATTTAAATGGGACAAGAAATTTGTACCTTCACTATATGGATGGCATAAAGTTGCTTTCTCAAAAACAACTTGTTTGTTAAGGATTTGGACACGTATTGACTTTCTAGTCTTTTTCAAATACCACATGCACTATTTTTATCCCCGACATTATTGAGTACTTCATCGGACAAGTGCAGTCTGATTGCACTAGCCGCCTTCTTATCCATGTCTGCCAATTTCTCGGCTTTCATGGTTTCCGGCTTTGCCTCTTTTCCATCTAGTGCAATGTCTAACCCTTGTTTGATGAGCATGTCCTTCATCCTTGTTTGCCATATGAAAAAACCGTCATTACCGTTGAATCTTGTTATTTCATACTTTACTCCTGACATTTTTTTTTGTCACAGAGTAAAATTGACTGTAAATAATATTTCCGTGAATGAGCAGAACATGTGCTCTGATACCAGTTGTTGGGAAAATTAACCCCCACAGAAATATATTCACGGTATACGACTATAATAAATGTGGATTACTAAAATACTGTAACCAACGGTAATAATAAGAGAAACAAGGACACCGGGATTTTTACGTGAAAAATCCTTCTGAATAAGGGAAAAACCACGGCCCGAGAGGAGCAACTGATTTCACTATAGCAAGGATTTTACAATTTGTGGTACCGAGTAAAATACTCCAAGACCACTAAACACTCAAAAGAAATAACCCTCTTTTGATTTTTCCATCTCACTACAATACCGCTCAAACTCTATATATTTTTTCTCACAGAGTATTTTTCTTCTTACTCTGTAAATCACTTTCTTTGTCTTTGTTTTGGTGTGTTTACAAATGAAGTTAGAGGCACCTATTTATAGTTGAAGAATGCACATATTGATGTACGCAATGACATCAATATTCACTCCAAAAGCTAGTTGCCCAAATTGACCTTCTAAATTGGTTGGCTTGACAAAACCAAAAAAAGAAGCTTCAACTTCTCACATGGGCCATGGGATGGAGATGGACCCAATACATGTGGGCAAAAGAAAAGGAGAATTGTCTAAATACTAATACTCATGCTAAAAGTATCTCATTCTTTAAATAAACCAGTACTAGATAATTATTTTAAAATTAACAAATTTCACTATCTTCAATCATAGCTATTAGTAATAAAACTGAGAACGTAAAATTTACTGATTAAATCAGATGAAATAATCCAAACAAAGAATTCAAATAAAGAAAAAGAATTTACCTAATAGGGTAGAGCCAACAAGAAGAACAGAACCATGAGAATGGCGATAAGAGGAGCTCTGGCGAAGCTTAAGGCAGTGTTTAACAAAAGGGTTTGAAGTACTTGTGATTGACTTCAGATGAAACGGTAAAGATTCAACCTTTTCAGATATATTCTCAGTTTTAATAATATCAGTTGCAGAATTTGGCTTTGAGCTACTAGGTTGAATTTTGGTTCTGAGTTCTAAAGTTGAAGACTTCAAATCCAAATGAAGCACTAATTTGAGGGAAATGAGCAGGAGAATTCCAACAAGTGTTTATGGATTGCATTGTTGAGTCGCTTTGTTTTTCATTTGTCTACTGAAGAAGTGTATAAATGGGCACTCCGGCTGTATCTTTTTAGAGGACATTTTTTTGTAAATTACAATAAAGCCTATGTACATGGATTAATTGCAAATAGGTCTTTTTGTTTTGCAAATCGTCCATTTGGTCCCAATTTACTATTTGTTGTTTGATTCGGTGACAAAGTTATGCCGAAATTATAATACTAACACTACCAATACCGGAGAATTAAGTGCATATACTTTTTGACGAATGTCTATAATGTGTATAATGGAAACTATATTTTGTTTTAAGTTAGATAAAGTTTTGTTTATAATATTACCCTTATTCTTAAAGAAAAGAAAAGAGGTAATCAATGATACTCTTGGTGACAGTGTATACGGTCGAAATCGGGCATACCCGATTTCGTTGGCAGGGGAATTGCCTCGAGGGTAACCTCATAATAGATCGGGCTCGAGCTCGAAGATAAAACATCACACCTGGAGATCGAAGTGTTCATTGAGATCGAGGCCAGTAATAATCGAGATCGAGCATGATTGACTTCGAGTAAGGCGTAATAACGGAATGGCGAGATATCAGTAACCGGTCGAAAGCCAGGGCGAAAATCCCGGAACAGATCAAATCAAAGCGAATATTAGCGCCAATCATGGGATCTACTTCCGTTATTAGAGTTGTACCTTATTTAGGATTCTTCTATTATATAAAGAAGGATCCAATTCACTTGTAGAATGATCATTATTCACTGATAGGAATATACATATACGTTGTTTTCTTTGTTCATCACTGTTCATTGATGTTTGTTCTATCCTGTATTGTTCTTATTAACGAACCTCGAGACTATTTCGAATCGAGGTCGAGGCATCGTTTGCTGACCGGTTTGATTTATTTTATTGTCCAATTTATCTATTTAATTCGTTATTTGTCAATTGGTGCTGGTTTAAATCACATATCCTTAAAACCACAATATAAGTTTAATTGTTACTCAATTTTTAGGGTAAACAGTTTGGCGCTCACCGTGGGGCTAAGGATAATAGTGATTGTTCAGCACTGATTCTAGTAAAACACATTATTTTACGCTTGTTCTTGTCAAGTATCTTTGCTTTCAGGTTAAAACATGTCAAACTCACAAAACACATCCACATACGGTGACAATGGCCTCAGATTCCACGGTGAAAACGAAAATGTGATTGCTCTAGGAGTCGAGGTGCCACAAGCTAATCCCGGGGAAGCACCGGTTGCCAATCCAGTCGATGTAAGTTCGCACGTTGCTCTAAATGCGGACCTGGGCACAGATCTCGATGGGAGCGTACGCAGAGAAGGCCGATCTAGTGACCAAGGAACACAGGGCAGAGGAGACGAAAGAGTCAGTCTCCAAGTGATATTCGAGATGCTTCAGGCTCAGCAAGCCGTTATTGCTCAGTTACAAAATCAACATAGAGCTCTGAATAGGGTCGAGCCGAAAATTACTCGCTGTACCGAGCCAGTACCAGAAAAGGTCGAATGGTAACGAATCGGGAACTGATCCTGCGGTAATGAAAATGATCGAGGAGCTCACAAAAAGAATTGAATCAGG
The DNA here is from genome assembly GCF_000390325.3 of Nicotiana tomentosiformis. Taxonomy (NCBI): domain Eukaryota; kingdom Viridiplantae; phylum Streptophyta; class Magnoliopsida; order Solanales; family Solanaceae; genus Nicotiana; species Nicotiana tomentosiformis. Next base: position 101,432,812 of record NC_090816.1, on the reverse strand, counting down.
GGAGAAGAGAATTGAAGCCAACGATAAAAAAGTGGAGACATACAACTCTCGAGTTGACTAGATATCGGGGGCACCGCCAATCTTGAAAGGGATGGATTCGAAGAAGTTTGTACAAAAGTCGTTTCCTCCAAGTTCGGCTCTGAAGACTATTCCAAAGAATTTTTATATGCCACACATACCATAATATAATGGGACCACCGATCCCAACGAGCATGTTACTTCATCTACATGCGCCATCAAGGGTAACGATTTAGAAGATGATGAAATCGAATCTGTGTTGTTGAAAAAAATCGGAGAGACCCTTTCGGAGGGAGCAATGATTTGGTATCACAACGTGCTACCAAATTTCATTGACTCGTTTGCCATGTTAGCGGATTCTTTCATAAAGGCACACGTCGGGGCTATAAAGGTCACAACGAGGAAATCAGACCTTTTCAAGGTAAGACAAAGGGATAATGAAATGTTGAGGGAGTTCGTGTCCTGATTTCAAATGGAATTGCCACCGGTCATAGATGATTGGGCCGTTCAAGCTTTCACCCAAGGGTTGAACGAGCGGAGTTCGATAGCATCACATCAGTTGAAACAAAATTTGATCGAGTATCCAGCTGTAACTTGGGCAGATGTGCACAATCAATATCAATAGAAGATCAGGGTCGAGGATGACCAATTAGGAGCCCCTTCCGATTCAGTACATCCAAACAAGTCGGAAGTTAAAAACCAAAGGGACATTGACAGGGAGCCAAGATCGAACAGAGACCGATATCAACCATATACCATAGATTGAAGGAACAACGGTTCAGGACGCAATTCTGCCCGGAACAATCGAAGAAGTGATCGAGGACAGAATTCTCGGGGACTTATGAGCAAAAGTGGTTTTGACAAGTATGCCGATCCCATAGAGGCACCTCGGTTATCAGAATATAACTTTAGCATTGATGCATCGGGCATTGTATCGGCAATCGGAAGGATCAAAGATACTAGGTGGCCCAGACCTATACAAACTGATCCTTCCCAAAGAAACCCAAATTTGATATGCAAGTATCATGGCACGCATGGTCACAAGATCGAGGATTGCAGGCAATTAAAGGAGGAGGTATCCCGTCTATTCAATGAGGGCCAACTTTGAGAGTTCCTCAGCGATCGAGCCAAGAATCATTTCAGAGAAAGGGACACCAATAGGAAAAATAAATAGGAGGAACCCCAACATGTCATTCATATGATCGTCGGTGGCGTCGACATCCCACATGGACCCATATTCAAACGCACTAAGGTATCAATCACTAGGGAAAAACGAACCCGAGATTATGTGCCCGAAGGCACTTTATCATTCAACGACGAAGAAGCAGAAGGCATTTCTCATCCCCATAATGATGCTCTGGTAATTTCTATATTATTAAATATAGTTCAAGTTAAGCGTGTTTTAGTGGATCCAGGTAGCTCGGTGAATATCATCCGATTGAGGGTCGTGGAGCAGTTCGGTCTACAAAATCAAATTGTGCCTGCAGCTCGGGTCTTAAACAGCTTCAATATGGCCAGTGAAACAACTAAAGGGGAGATTATTCTACCGGTGAACGTGGCTGGAACCATTCAAGATACCAAGTTCCACGTAATCGAGGGCGACATGAGGTACAATGCCCCACTCGGAAGACCTTGGATCCACAATATAAGGGCATTCCCTTTGACTCTCCACAAATTATGGAATTCCCGACGTCGGCCGATGTAAAAACAGTATACGGGGAGCAGCATGCTGCAAATAAAATATTCGCGGTCGATGAGGTAATGCCGATATCGGCACTATCAACCTTGGAAAGGTCGAGCATAAAAGGTAAACAGGAAGTCAAATAGCAATCACAGCCACCAGCCTTGACCGAATCATGGAAGCAGGAGATAGAAGAAGAAGAGGAGGATTTTCTGACCCCTCAAACTTTTATTGTTCCCGAAGATTCTGACGCCACCAAATCAACGGTCGAAGAGCTGGAACAGGTTATATTGATCGAGTACCTGCCCGAGCGAAAGGTATACCTGGGAAAGGAGTTAACCCCTGAAGTCAGGAAAAAGCTTGTTCAATTTCTTATTGATAACATAGATTGTTTTGCTTAGTCCCATTTAGACATGACAGGGATCCCACCGGAGATAACGACGCATCGGCTAAGCCTAGACCCTAGGTTCAAACTGGTGAAGCAAAAGAGAAGACCTCAGTCCGAGGTAAATCACGCATTTATAAAGGACGAGGTAACTAAACTTCTTAAAATAGGGTCCATTCGGGAAGTGAAATATCTCGAATGGTTAGCCAATGTATTTGTAGTCCTTAAAAAAAGGAACAAACTTAAAATGTGTGTAGATTATAAGGATTTAAACAAGGCGTGCCCCAAAGATTCTTTTCCACTGCCTAACATCGATCGCATGATCGATGCCATGGCCGGCCATGAGATCCTTACTTTTCTCGATGCTTATTCTGGGTACAATCAAATCCGAATGAACCCAAAGGACCGAGAAAAGACTTCATTTATCACCAAGTATGGAACATATTGGTATAATGTAATGCCCTTCGGGCTAAACAATGCAGGAGCTACTTACCAACGCCTAGTAAATAAAATGTTCGAAGAACAAATAGGTAAATCAATGGAAGTTTATATTTATGATATGCTAGTTAAGTCCCTGCGCGCAGAGGACCATTTGTATCATTTGTAGGAAACATTTGAGATTTTAAGGAAATACAACATGAAGCTCAACCCCGAGAAATGTGCTTTCGGGGCCGGTTCGGGCAAGTTCCTTGGCTTCATAGTATCGAATCGGGGGATCGAGATCAACCCCGATAAAATCAAGGCCATCGAAGACATCACCGTCGTGGACAGTGTAAAAGTCGTGCAGAGGCTAACTGGAAGGATAGCTGCCTTAGGCAGATTCATTTCGAGGTCGTCGGATCAAAGCCACAGATTTTTCTCTCTGCTAAAAGAGAAGAATGATTTCGCCTGGACCCCGAAATGCCAACATGCATTAGAGGAATTGAAGCGATACCTATCAAGCCCACCACTGCTTCACACTCTAAAGGTAGATGAGAAACTTTACTTGTACTTGGCAATATCGGAAATCGCAGTAAGTGTTGTCCTAGTTCTAGAAGAGCAAGGTACGTAATTTCCCATTTATTATGTAAGTCGAACCTTAGGAGAAGCAGAAACTAGATATCCACATTTGGAGAAATTGGCACTTGCACTGATAAGCGCCTCTAGAAAGTTAAGACCATACTTTCAATGTCACCCCATATGCATATTAACCACTTACCCACTTCATAATATTTTGCACAAGCCCAAACTATCGGGCCGATTGGCCAAATGGGCCGTCAAACTCAGTGGGTACGATATCGAATATCAACCCCGGACGGCCATCAAGTCTCAAATTTTAGCGGACTTCGTGGCCGACTTCACGCCAACCCTCGTACCCAAAGTCAAAAATGAACTCTTGTTAAAATCGGGTACATCATCGGGGGTATGGACCTTTTTCACACACGGTGCTTCGAATGTGAAGGGGTCCGGGCTAGGCATCGTTTTGAAGCCGCCCATGGGTAGCACTATTAGGCAATCTATCAAAACTTCTAGGTTGACTAACAATGAGGCCGAGTACGAGGCCATGATTGCAGGTCTCGAGCTAGCTAAAAGCTTGGGAGCAGAAGTCATTGAAGCCAAGTGTGACTCTTTACTGGTAGTGAACCAAGTAAACAAAACCTTCGAAGTTCGAGAGGATAGAATGCAAAGGTATTTGGACAAGTTGCATGTAACCTTGCACCGTTTCAAGGAATGGACTTTACAACATGTACCTCAAGAACAAAACAGTGAGGCCGATGCATTTGTAAGTTTAGGGTCATCAGTCGAGGAAGATGAGACAAGCTCGAGCACTGTCGTTCAACTCTCGAGATTCGTGATCGAGGAAGGTCATGCCGAGATAAACTCTACAAGCGTAACCTGGGATTGGAGGAATAAATATATTGAATACTTGAAGAACGAAAAGCTCTCATCGGACCCTAAAGAGTCGAGTGCCCTACGAACCAAAGTTGCTCGATTCACATTGGCTGAAGATGGAAAATTATACAGAAGGACATTCGAGGGACCATTGGCAGTATGCTTAGGGCCAGGAGACACCGATTATATTCTACGAGAAGTCCATGAAGGCACTTGTGGGAACCACTCCGGCGCCAAATCGCTGATTCACAAAATCATTAGAGCAAGATATTACTTGGATAGCATGGAAAAAGACACTAAGGAGTTTGTTTGAAAATGTGATAAATGTAAAGGTTTGCACCGATGATCCATCAGCCCGGAGAACAACTTCATTCAGTCTTATCCCCATGGCCGTTCATGAAATGGGGAATGGATATTGTCGGCCCTCTGCCATCAGCCCCAGGTAAAGCTAAGTTCATTTTATTTATGACTGACTATTTCTCTAAATGGGTTGAAGCACAGGTGTTCGAGAAAGTGAGAGAGAAAGAGGTTATAGACTTCATCTGGGATCATATCATATGTCGATTTGGGATACCCGCCGAAATAGTGTGTGACAATGGAAAACAATTTATCGGTAGCAAAGTGACGAAATTCCTCGAAGACCATAACATAAAAAGGATGTTATCAACACCATATCACCCTAGTAGGAACGGACAGGTCGAATCGACAAACAAGACTATCATTCAAAACATAAAGAAAATATTGAACGATGCTAAGGGGAAATGGAGAGAAATTCTACCCGAAGTTTTTTGGGCATATCGAACAACATCAAAGTCCAGTACGTGGGCGACCCCGTTCTCCTTAGTATATGGCTCTGAAGCCTTGATTCCAATCGAAGTTGGGGAACCCAGTGCAAGGTTTCGACATACAATAGAAGAGTTAAATCACGAGGCTATGAATACTAGCCTCGAGTTATTGGATGAAAAATGAGAAGCCGCACTCGTGCGAATGGCTGCACAAAAGCAATGAATCGAAAGATACTACAATAGGAGAACCAACATTTGCCACTTCAGAGTCGGGGACTTAGTCCTAAGGAAAGTCACCATCAACACTTGAGATCCTAATGAAGGGAAGCTCGGCCCAAATTGGGAGGGACCCTACCAAGTCCTCGACATCATCGGAAAGGGATCTTATAAGCTCGGCACGATGGACAACGAACAACTACCAAATAACTGGAACATATCGTTTCTCAAACGGTATTATTGCTAAAGGTATGACTTTATCCCCTTTTTCATTTATATATTCGACACTAACTCACTGCAGGTGTTCGATCGAAGACATCGAGAACTCAGGTTTTAAAGCACGCATTGCACTCTTTTTTTGTTAGATCGTTTTTTGTCCCAAGTGGGTTTTCCCGGCGAGGTTTTTAACGAGGCAACAATTATGTGCTACCTAAGGACAATTCAACAGTATCCAAGGCTTCTTTACAATCAACCTCGAATACTGGGGGCATCACCCTCAGATGTTACACTGTCGAGGAAATTACTTCGTGTCAAAGGGTCTCGATAGAGAAACTATGTAATGGGCCTGAACCGTGTCCTTATAGATTAGTCGAGACCCGATGGAAAAACATGTGCGCATGTATAAATTATACAAAGAAGCATTCTTTCTATATCAAACATCTTGTGTCTCAAAGAAAAGTTTCTACTATACAAGCTCCATACTTATGATTTTGTGAGAAATGGCTCAAGGGCCAAGTGCAAATATACCTCGTACACTTGGGGACTGCCATCGATGATCGACATATTCGAGTAATCTAAACTAGAGCTCAAAGAGGCACCCTTCGATCTATAGGCCGAGGACATCACTATCGGGGACTAACACATCGAACAAGTTCGAAGTGTTATTGGGAAATAAGCCCTAGAGTTGTTCGATGTGTTATTGGGAAATAAGCCCTAGAGGCATACTCAAAGGCTACAGACAAATTAAGGCAGCTCGGAGACGTCTGAATCCCGCAATAAAAATAGGCCTTCAAATTCTTTGAAAAACCGGTCAAAAAAGGCTACCCTCGGCAAAAGGGCTTCGATGAAATTAGCCCTCGAAAAACCTTAAGAGGTATCAAATTATCTTAACACAAACGTGCTAAGGCACAAAAAGCAAAGGGTTTCAATTGACATTGAACCCTTAAAAAATCGAATGGGTAAAGAATACGTGTTAAGGCATAAAAATTTTTTTACTAAATCTTCTAAGCCGAAAAAGGGAAAAAGTAGCCATCTTTTAGAGGCCATATCGGCCCAATCTAAAGAGCCTAAGGGCCAATACACTTAGAGTTTGAGATTTTGTTCTCACTCAATTCAGACCTAAGGGTTCCACTATTCCGAGCTCAAATAAAATTTACTTGAATATATTTTGAAGATGCATCATTATTTGATATAAAATCTTAAAGGGTCTGTTACTGTGAGTTCGAAACTAAATCGAACTCGGCTACAAAAACAATACAATTATGGCTTCAATCAAGTCATCCGAAATCAAAATCCCAAATATATTGTTGAGCTCGGGGATCGCCTTCGCTTAACTAAAAAACCTAAGGGTTTGTTCTACTCTGAGTTCGAGTTGTTGCTCACTCGATTATAAAGGCTACAACAACCCGATTGCAACAAAGTTTTCACAAGACAAAGGCAAAACAGAATTTACCATAAATCAAAAATCAGAGACGAAACGGAAAGAAAAGAAATTTTTCATTTATGCAAAGTATTTACAAAGACCACATAGGGTCTTACACAAAAAACCAAAGAAGAAAAAATCCTAAGTGCCTAATCCGCCTCGGGAACTGTATCTTCGGGAGCTTCATCTTCATCTCCTCTGCTCTCGGATCCACTCACAGAGTCTTCATTATCAGAAAGCAAAGCTCCGGCCTCGTCCTCCAAAACGTTCGCACTCTCGATATCAGCCGTGAGGTAGAAGCCACAACTCCTTAAGAGTCTCTCTTTGAGCCTGGCGCCTAGCATGCTCGGCAATACGGGACAATCTAACCTCAGCAGCATCAAAAATTTCCTTTGCCCAACTGTTAACGGCTTCAGCGTCGGCTCGGTAGGAGGACACGAGTGCCTCCGCCTCAGATGTGGCCCTTGCAAGCTCAGCATCCAACCGAGTCTCGAGATCTTCAACCTTCTGGGCTCGGGCCAAGTTCTCCACCTTCACACTTTGGAATTGACACTCAACCAAAGACAGTTGGGCCCGAACCACATCTTTCTTCGTGGCGAGACGGTCCATGCTCTGCTTCCACCCCAAAGTCTCTACCTCTTTCATCTTGGCCTCCTCACGAAGTTGCTCAACCAATTTGGCCTTTTGCTGACCTTGCAGGATCAAAGTGTTAGTTTTCAATATCAAGTTAATTCATAACAAGCTCCCAAAAATTTACATTACCCGTTCAATGAGCTCGGTCTGATCTCGATGAGTTCTTGTCAGCTCGGCTCGAATGCTCATGATCTCCTCTTTGAAAGGCCTCAGAACTAGACCCTTCGGGTAAACCCGCTGGTTGCTCATCACGGCAGGAGGCATCATCAACACCCGATGATTCAGGGACTCTACTCAGACCTTCCCCCGAGATCACCTCGGTTTGCGGCTGAACCCCCTCGACCGTCACCAACTCATCAGCTTTCGAAGCTTCGATAATTTCCCTCTTCTGAGCCACCAGTAGGCAGTCGATATCTTCTCCATCCTCGTCTTCATCTCGTAGCGTTTGGACTACATAGGCAACAGAACGGCGAGATCAATCTTCAACTTTCGAGCCCTGATTTTCTTGGGCCTTGGGGTATTTGGTGGTGAGGCCTTTCTCCTTTTCTTATCTTTGGTCAGCTTCGGGACTTCCTCTTCCCCGAATGGAGGCGTCCTCATAACGACATTATCTCCAAGACCTGTATGAGAAGAAATCAAGTTAAAAGGAAGTATTTCACAGGAAAGCATCAAACACGGACATGGGAACTTACTATGATTTTTGGCCTCCCATCAACCCTTGGCCAAAATCATGCCACGAGCACTCAGCATACGAAGAGGTTGAAACCAGTTGCCGAACCCAACCTGCAAGATCCGGGACTGCAACAGGAAACCAGGGGGAAGCTGTACCATAAGGAAGAATATAGATGAGAAGAGGTAAAGGAAACATAACAAGTAATCAAACGTTATTGGTGAAGTTCTACTTACGCTTCATGTTCCATTCATCGGGGAATGGCATCTTCTCGGCAGGGATTAAATCGGAGGTCCTGACTCGGACAAACTTACACATCCATCCTCGGTCCTTGTCCTCGCCTATGCTCGAGAATAGCACCTTCATGGCCCGGCACTGAAGCCTTATCAGTCTGCCCCGATAAAGACGGGGGATGTATAGCCTAATGAGATGATCGAGGGTGAAAGACACCCCCTCGATCTTGCTCGAGAAGAATCTGAGCAAAATGACAATGCGCCAAAAAGAGGGGTAGATCTGGCCTAGGGTTACCCGGTATTAGCGGCAGAAGTCGATTATGACGGGATCGACGGAACCCAATGTGAAAGGGTAAGTATACACACTTAAGAACCCTTTCACATGAGTGGTGATGTCCCAGTGGCAGGAATCACCACCTCTTTATTCTCCCAGTGGCAGTCCTTTTTCACCTGCTCGAGATCGCCTTCGGATATCGAACAGGTGTATCTAGACATGGGCTCGCATCGACCAGGAACTGAAGAGGGTTTTTCGACTTTAAAGTCGGAAGTAAGTTCACATGGCCCGGGGATGCACTCTTCGATACGTGGCTCCACCGGTGTTTTGTCACCGTCCAACCGCGATGAGGAGGCCTTTTCTTCTTGAGGAACGGTATTTGATGTTTTTTCCATTGCTATATGAGGTTAAAGGAAGGAAAAGGCGGAATTTGTATTTTAATAAGAGATTGGCAAATGGAAACCGACAAAGTTGATGGACTTAAAGAGAATAGAAGAGCTTTTGAAGATTAGAAGAAGTTTGAAAGTAAAGTTTGAAAAGATAATGAAGGTGGTCTATTTATAATAGCCACTTTGACTGTTTGAAAGCACTGGTGGTCGACCATCAACTGGCGTTAATTAATGACCTTGGGAACTACGCAGACGCGACGCTTCAATCGCTTATGTCGCTTACGTCATGATGTTGACGTCATAATTGATTGAGGTATTAAATCGAATTCTCAAATTCATTTCTTCTCGTTACACTCCAAAAAACGAGAAGACTATCTGTATACGGTCGAATTCGGGCATACCCAATTTCATTGGCAGGGGAGTTGCCTCGAGGGTAACCTCATAATAGATCAGGCTCGAGCTCGAAGATAGAACATCACACCTGGAGATCGAAGTGTTCATTGAGATCGAGGCCAGCAATAATCGAGATCGAGCATGATTGACTTCGAGTAAGGCGTAATAATGGAATGGCAAGATATCAGTAACCGGTCGAAAGTCAGGGCGGAAATCCCGGAACAGATCAAATCAAAGCAGTTATTAGCGCCAATCATGGGATCTACTTTCGTTATTAGAGTTGTACCTTATTTAGAATTCTTCTATTATATAAAGAGGGATCCCATTCACTTGTAGAACGATCATTATTCACTGATAGGAATATACATATACGTTGTTTTCTTTGTTCATCACTGTTCATTGCTGTTTGTTCTATCCTTTATTGTTCTTATTAACGAATCTCGAGACTATCTCGTATCGAGGTCGAGGCATCGTTTGCTGACCAATTTAATTTATTTTATTGTCCAATTTATTTAATTAATTTGCTGTTTATCAATTGGTGCTGGTTTAAATAAGATATCCTTAAAACCACAGTATAAGTTTAATTGTTACTCAATTTTTAGGGTAAACAGACAATTTTATCCAAGGATGGCTAATTTCGATATTAGAATCTCATGTTAAATATGATATTTGAATTATGGTATAAGATAATTTCAGCATTGCTTATATTGAAAATAAGAATTCAATCAAATACAGGATAAAATAATTCCAAATTTTATACGTAGATCATGCTTCTTTACTTCATGATTTCTTACATTTATTATTTTTATTGTTTTTCTTCCTAAATTTCTCCCGAAGGATCTCCAAATTCGTCATCATAAATCATGAGATAAAATCGAAAGGCTCATACAAATAAAAGCTTGATCAAATAATTATTTTATTTAAAAGCAAAAAAAATGAGTTTTTAAAATAAATTCATAACTATGTTTATTCTTGCAACTTGAAAGGCGATTCCCGTTACTATCTACACCTCCAGATGCGACAAGAGTACTTGTGTCCCAAAAATAGCTTGAGTCCCTACTCTTCCTGATAGGGATGGCAAATGGGGCGGGCGGGTGCAGGGCGGGGCGGGGCGGGTTTAAGGCTATGCGGGACGGTGCAGGTTTAAAGCTATGCGGTTGCAGGGAGGTTTCTGGGGAGGGGGGTTGAGATTATTTTTTAAAAGACTGATGTGGTGCGGGGGGAATTGCGGGTGTATGCGAGTTTGCATAAGTTTTCTAGATTTGGCCTATTGTACAAGTTATCCAGTGAGGCAAACATTAAAGAACAGTCTGTTAAATATTTTTATGATTAAATTATTAATGTTTGTCACTCAAAAATCATCTTATGAAGGTTCGTTACACAAAAATCACTATTTTACTTTTTGCCACTTAAAGTATCATACAACTAAATCCTGACTTTATATTATATTAAACTAAACTTCATTTTTGTTTCGAAACTAAAAGCATACAACATACTGGCAGCCAATCAGAATTGTAGAAGTTTGAAGCCTATTCCCACATTTGTTTTTAAATTCCAATACCATCGGCAAAGTGGGTGAAAAAAGCACGAGCTAGCCAGTTTTTGGACTGTTAATTGAAAAATAGCAAGCGTTTATAAAGTCATTGAAAAATAGCCATTATTTTGCTACAACACTGAAAGTTTTACCATAATATACTGGAGAATGGTGCACCTGTGTATGAACTTCCAGCATATTATGCTGGAACTCCAACACACAGAAAACTGTTGGAGTTCTCAAATCATGTCAAATAGCGTCGAAATTATAATTCACACCTTAATTCAGACTTATGAGTTTTAAACTTTTTCACATTACAAAACCCGTGCCGAAACATATTAAATGAATCCGGAATGATTTCAAATTTGGTGCACAAGTGGCAAGAACTGATCCCAAGAACCTCCAAAGTCTATAACACAAGCGCGAAGCATATCTTCCAATATTTGAATAGTGCACTCTGACTGTCCGTTTGTCTGTGGATGAAATGATGTACTCAACTCAACCTGCGTGCCTAGCGCACGTTGTGCAACCCTCAAGAAGTTTGAGGTAAACTGCATACCTCGATCTGAAATAATAGACACGGGCACACCGTGAAGGCGGACAATCTCACGAATGTAAATTTCAGCTAACCGCTCTGAGGAATAGGTAACATGCCAATGGAATGAAATGTGCTGACTTGGTCAACCTGTCCACAATAACCCAAACTGCATCGAATTTCCTTTGAGTCCACGGGAGCCCAACAACAAAATCCATAGTGATACACTCCCACTTCCACTCAAGAATTTATAACTTCTGAAGCAAACCACCAGGTCTCTGATGCTCGTACTTGACTTGTTGACAATTTAGACACCGAGCTACATAGCCACTATATCCTTTTTCATTCTCCTCCACCAAATAATGTTTCCGCAAATCTTGATACATTTTGGCGGCATCTGGATCACCGGGAACTGTGTTCCTCTTCAAGAATTAATTCACGAAGCCCATCCACATTAGGCACACAAATACGACCATGCATTCGCAGAACTCCATCTTCCCCCACATTAACCTGTTTGGCATCACCGTGCCGCACCGTGTCCTTAAGAACAAGTAAATGAGGATCATCATATTTTCGCTCTCTGATACACTCATATAAATAAGACTGAGTGACTGTGCAAACTAGAACCCGACTAAGTTCTGAAACATCTAACCTCACGAACTTATTAGCCAAAGTCTGAATATCTGTAGCTAACGGTTCATCAAATCCATAAATGATGCTGGAGCATTTGTCAGCCAAAATGACATCACTAGGAATTTGTAATGCCCATACCCAGTTCGAAAAGCTATCTTAGGGACATCGAATGCCCTAATCTTCAACTGATGGTAACTAGGCCTCAAATCGATCTACGAAAATACCTTGGCACCCTGAATATGATCGAATAAATCATCAATTCTTAGCAATGAATACTTGTTCTTGATAGTAACCTTGTTTAACTGCCGATAATCTCTACATATTCTCATCGACCCATCTTTCTTCTTCACAAACAACACGGGCGCACCCCGGATGAGACACTAGGTCAAATGAAGCCCTTATCAAGCAATTCTTGTAATTGTTCTTTTAAGTCCTTCAACTCTAGTGAGGCCATACTGTATGGTGGAATAGAAATGGGCTGGGTGCCCGGAGCCAAATCAATACGGAAGTCAATATCTCTGTCGGGTGGCATCGCCGACAGATCTGCAGAAAATACATTTGGAAATTCATGGACAAGCTAGACACTCCTTCTCGACCATACGCCGAGATTTCACATAACAGATAACCTTGCTGATAGAATGGCCAGGAGTCCCTTTCCACTCTAGTTGAGGTAACCTCGACATGGATAAGGTCATCATTTTAGCGTGACAATCCAATATAGCATGATAAGGTGACAGCCAATCCATACCCAAGATGACATCAAAATCTACCATATCAAGAAGTAGAAGATCCACGCTAGTCTCAAGACTCCCAATAGTAACCACACACGAACGATAGACATGATCTACCATAACAGAATCTCCCAGCGGTGTGGACACACACAGAAGCACTTAGAGAATCACGAGGCACAACAAGATATGAAGCAAAATAGGAGGACTCATAGGAAGATCCTGGATCAATTAGAACTGAAGCATCTCTATGAAAAACTGGAACAATACATGTGATCACTGCATCGGATGACTCGGCCTCAGGCCTAGCTGGAAAAGCATAAAATCGGGGTTGGGCCCCACCACTCTGAACCGCGTACCTAGGACAGCCTTTAACTGGATGGCCTCTACATCTAACGGCCTGACCTCCACCTCTAGCTGTCTGACCCATGCCCCTAGCTGACTGGGTGGGTGGTGGAACAACTGGAGCTGGAATCATAGCACGGGAACCCTACTACTGTGAACTGCCCGATGCCCGAGGGCAAAATCTAGTAATGTGTCTTGGATTACCACAAGTATAACAGGTCTTCAGCTGTTGTGACTGCTGACCCTGGAACTGGCCATGTCGACCTGGATAACCACTATGGTGACTCCGGATCAGAGGTGCATTAATAGGAACTGGTGGTGCACTGTAAGCTAGCTGGTTGGAATGAGACACAAAAGGGTCGTGACCACCTGAAGCATTGTGGAATGCATGAATCGTTGAATAAAACAACCTGGGAGGATGACCTCTACCAAAATTACCCCTGCATCCAGACGAGGCACCACTGAACCTATCGAACTGACGAGGCCTCTTATTAGACCCCTGCCATCTCTTCTGTGTAAGAACCATCTCGATCCTCCTTGCAAAATTAGCAGTCGCCTGAAAGGAAATCTCACTTTCGGTCTCTATGGCCATCTGTAGCTTGATAGGATGAGTGAGTCTCTCAATAAACCTCCTCACTCTTTCTTCTTCAATAGGTAGTAAAAGGAGAGCATGACGGGATAAATACATAAAACGGGTCTCGTACTGAGTAACAATCATACTGTCCTGTTGTAGATGCTCAAATTGCCTGCTGTAATCCTCTATCAATGTGATAGGGAGGAAGTTCTCTAGCAATAGCCGTAAAAACTGATCCCAGGTTAATGTAGGCGATCCAACTTTTTTGGTCAACGTATAATCTCTCCACCACCTCTTGGCGGAACCCGTCATCTGAAATACAGCAAAATCGACCCTATTGGTCTCAACTATATCCATGTTTCGCAATACCTCATGGCAACGGTCAAGATAATCCTGTGGGTCCTCAGAAGGTGTATCACTGAAGTGAACTGGAAAGAGCTTAATAAAATTATCTTGTCTCAATAAGGCCTCAGAAGACATGGCGGGCCTATCACTGGCTTGTGCCGCAACAACTGGCTAAACTACCCCAACTGACGGGGCTACTGGAGCCTGATACTGGGGAGTCATCTGCTCCGGAGCGAGAGTACTGGGAGTTTGTGCTCCTCCCCAGCCTGTGAGATGACTGGTGCCACTGAAAATGTACCATTCTGGGCCACGCCCTCCATAAGACTCACCAAACAGACCAGAGCATCCTGAAACACTGGAGTAGCTATGAATCCTTCTGGGACCTCAACTAGTCCAATTGCTATAATATGAATTGGAACCTCCTCTTGAAGATCTTCCCAAGGTTCTACAACAGGTGATGCTGCTTGAGCTCTAGACAGAGCTCTACCTCTGCCTCGGCCTCGGCCTCTAGCGCGACCTCGGCCTCGACCTCGACCTCTACCCCTGGTCATAGTTGCCACCCGGGGCTCTGGTCCCTGTCCATTGGTAGATGTATTACGTGTTCTCACCATATACGAGAGAATAAGAATAGAATGATTCAATCATCGATGATAGAATAAGATTGCACAACAGAATAAGAAAGAATTGATATTATTCCTAAACTTCATAGCCTATGAAAGATAAGTACAGACGTCTCTGTACCAATCCTTCAGAATCTACTAAGCTTGCTCGTGACTCGTGAGACCTAAGTAACCTAGTGCTCTGATACCAAGTGTCACGACCCGAAATTCCCACTTCAGGATCGTGATGTCGCCTAACGTTTTACTTGCTAGGCAAGAAACTAAGTAACCTAGTGCTCTGATACCAAGTGTCACGGCCCGAAATTCCCACTTCAGGATCGTGATGTCGCTTAACGTTTCACTTGCTAGGCAAGAAAATGTTAAAATAATCTTAATCTAGCAATAGCCATAAAAACTGATCCCAGGTTAATGTAGGCGATCCAACTTTTTTGGTCAACATATAATCTCTCCACCACCTCTTGGCGGAATCCGTCATCTGAAATACAGCAAAATCGACCCCATTGGTCTCAACTATACCCATGTTTCGCAATACCTCATGGCAGCGGTCAAGATAATCCTGTGGGTCCTCAAAAGGTGTATCACTGAAGTGAACTGGAAAGAGCTTAATAAAATTATCTTGTCTCAATAAGGCCTCAGAAGACATGGCGGGCCTATCACTGGCTTGTGCCGCAACAACTGGCTAAACTACCCCAACTGACGGGGCTACTAGAGCCTGATATTGGGGAGTCATCTGCTCCGGAGCGAGAGTACTGGGAGTTTGTGCTCCTCCCCCAGCCTGTGAGATGACTGGTGCCACTGAAAATGTACCATTCTGGGCCACGCCCTCCATAAGACTCACCAAACAGACTAGAGCATCCTGAAGCACTGGAGTAGCTATAAATCCTTCCGGGACCTCAACTAGTCCAATTGGTATAATATGAATTGGAACCTCCTCTTGAAGATCTTCCCAAGGTTCTACAACAGGTGATGCTGCTTGAGCTCTAGACAGAGCTCTACCTCTGCCTCGGCCTCGGCCTCTAGCGCGATCTCGGCCTCGACCTCGACCTCTAACCCTGGTCATAGTTGCCACCCGGGGCTCTGGTCCCTGTCCATTGGTAGATGTATTACGTGTTCTCACCATATACGAGAGAATAAGAATAGAATGATTCAATCATCGATGATAGAATAAGATTGCACAAAAGAATAAGAAAGAATTGATATTATTCCTAAACTTCATAGCCTATGAAAGATAAGTACAGGCGTCTCTGTACCAATCCTTCAGAATCTACTAAGCTTGCTCGTGACTCGTGAGACCTAAGTAACCTAGTGCTCTGATCCCAAGTGTCACGACCCGAAATTCCCACTTCAGGATCGTGATATCGCCTAACGTTTCACTTGTTAGGCAAGAAACTAAGTAACCTAGTGCTTTGATACCAAGTGTCACGACCCGAAATTCCCACTTCAGGATCGTGATGTCGCCTAACTTTTCACTTGCTAGGCAAGAAAATGTTAAAATAATCTTAACCATTTTTTAAGAAAATTACATTAAACAGAAGTCAATTACAAAAATAAAGTATGGAAGACCATAACTACCGAATCATAATAATACATCCCCGAATCTGGTGTCACAAGTGCACGAGCTACTAGAATAATACAAATAAAGGTCTGAATAAAATTCAAGTTGTTTGAAAGATAATACACATCTAAGATAAGATAGAAGGGGACTTTAGAACTGCGAACGCTGTGCAGTTATACCTTAAGTCTCCTCTGCGTAGCTGAACCCGAGCAAGTTTATGGTACGCCGCTGGTACCAACTCCAAAATCTGCACAATAAGTGCAGAGTGTAGTATGAGTACAACTTACCCCATGCACTCTGTATGTGTCGAGCCTAACCTCGACGAAGTAGTGACGAGGCTATGATAGGACACGTACGTAAACAACTTGTATAAGTATATACAAATACGAAGCAACAATAATAAAACAATAACACTTTATAAATTTGGGAGGGAACATGCGAATGGGAATGATATAATAATTTCAGCATGAGAAGTATCACTTAGCAGCTAATTAATTCATCAACAATAAAATGAGCAACTGAAAATGGCACGACACCACCCTTCGTGTTTTTACTCTCATCCCTCCCATAAACTGATAACTAAATAATAATAATAATTGGCACGATATGATCCTTCGTGCTTTTACTCTCTTTTGGCACAACATCACCCTTCATGCTTTTACACTCTTTGAAAATGGCACGACATCACCCTTCTTACTTTTACACTCAAAAATGGCACGGCAACACCCTTCGTGATTTTACACTCTTTCTTACCATGTCAATGATAGTATAAATAATAAAAATGGCACGACATCACCCTTCGTGCTTTTACGCTCTTTCTCAGCGTATTCAACAATAATTAAATCAATAAAAATTTCATGAGAAATGATCAAATAATAAATAATTAACTTAAACAAGAATATCTTAATTAAATAAGCAATTATTTAAAATGAATAAAATCCTCCAGCATGCTTTGACTCAACCACAACCTATAAGTACTCGTCACCTCATATAAACGTTGTACCCACATATTAAATCACATAGCAAATAGACAATTAAATCCTACTCCCTCAAGTCAAGGTTAACCATGACACTAACCTCGCTTTGCAATCAAATTTAAGATTTCAATAAACCTTTGCCTCACGAATTCGTGTCCAAAATTCTCAAATCTAGTAATAAACAATTTAATATACTCAATACAAATCGTAGGAATTAATTCCATATGAATTTACTAATTTTTCGGATTAAAATCCGAAATGCATCTCAAAAATTAACAGTGGGGCCATATCTCGAATTTCAGAAAAAATTATGAAATTTGAACACGCGTTTTGAGACGAGTCCAACCATATAAAAATTATCAAATTCCGATGTCAAATGGACCTTCAAATCTTAAATTTTCATTTTTGGAAAGTTTTACAAAAATTCCAATTTCTTCCCTCTAAATCCGAAATAAATGATGAATATAAACATGGATTTATGAAATATAATCACTATATGATAAAGAACACTTATCCAATTCGAAATCGTGAAAAACTCCTTTGAAATCGCCCTTAAACCGAGTTCTAATTGTGGGTTTGTGAAAAATGAGAAAAATCCCGTTTGGGTATGTTTAATCAATGGGCGTCAGGCCTTCTTCGCGTTCGCGATATGCAGCAGTCCAATTGGCCTTCGTGTTTGCGAGATACCCTTCGCATTCTTGAAGGCTTACATCCACCAGCCTACGCGTTCACGAGCCTTTCTCCGTGTTCACGAAGAGTATTACTTAATTCCCCTCCCCCAGGTTCCATAAGCTACACGTTCGCGAAGGGCAACCCCCCTCTACTTCGCGTTCGCGTAGGGTAAAATCCCACCCAGCCCGTTCACTCTTCGCATTCGCGAATGCGAAGAAGGAAACCAGACGACAACTTTAGCTAAGTAAAAACCAGATTTTCTAAGTTCCAAACCACGTGTAGCCTATCCGAAATTCATCCAAGCCCTCGGGGCTCCAAATCAAACATGCAGACAAATCCAAAAATATCATACGAACTTGCTCGCGTGATCAAAACACTAAAATAATGCCCAGAACTACAAATCATACTCCAAATCAAATGATATTTTCAATAAAATTTTCGAATTTCTATTTTAACAATCGGGCATTTGAATAACGTCAAACCAACTCTATTTCTCCCCAAATTTGACAGACAAGTCATAAATATAGTAACAAACCTATATCGAATTCCAGAACCAAAATATGGACCCGATATTAACAAAGTCAAACATTGGTCAATTCTTTAATGTCATTAAGCCTTTAAAGTTCAAAATTTCGAAAACATGGGGTAACTCGAGCTAGGTACCTCCGAATTAGATTCCGGGCATACGCCCAAGTCCCAAATTACGATACGGACCTATCAGAACTGTCAAAATACTGATCGGGGTCTGTTTGCTCAAAATATTGACCAAAGTCAATCCAATTGAGTTTTAAAGCTCTATTTCACATTTTAATCAATTCTTTACATAAAAACTTTCCGAAAAAATTTACAGGTTGTGCACGCAAGTCGAGGAAAGTTGAATGGTACTATTTAAGGTATCAGAATATAGAAATAATTATTAAATTTAAAGATGACCTTTTGGGTCATCACACTCGACCCCGACGAACTCTGCGAACTTCGAAATCATGCGGATGAGCTTGTAAATATATGGGGAAAGTTGAATTGGGCACACCCGATAGTAATGGTAAAACTCTTCAGCCAGGGGTAGAATATGAAAAGAATAACCTATAAAGAAGGGGTAGGACTAGAAGGTGCAGTACCTAGGGTGATGTATTTGTACCACGCCCCGCCCCGCTGGGATGATGTGTATGTGGGCGGGAATTTTAAATTTAGCCATAAACTTGGCGATGGCTGCCTATGTCATCAGCGACGCCAAAATTTCGGGGTCATCTTCGGGCATCTTTGAGAAATCTGACATATCTTTCTCCTTACGAGGAATTATTTCCTCCACCGTAGGAAAGCTGTCATCTTCAGCAACCATGGCCACTTCATCATCGTGAGGGGGAGGGGGGGGCATGCGAACCGCCAAGGGAACAGGATCAGGCACTCTCCCTGAATCATTTTTGCTCATTTTTATGTCGAGAAAATGCAAAGCGCAGAAGAGATATAAAGATATTTGAACTAGTGAAAATAGGAATGTAAGGCTGAAGGTAACAAAAGCAACAACAATGAAAGAAGGAAAGAAGAGATGAGTATTAAATGTTCGAAAAACAGTAAAAAAAACAGGCTAAAGGTCTTATGTCCCTATTTATAGGAACCTGGGCACCACGATCGAGAATATAAACCGTCAATGCCACGCACGGATATCGAAATGACATAGGGACTAAAAATGACCCAATACATCGAGAAAAGGCGTAATAATGACTCGTGGCATCGTGATGTCAATCTGAATCAGCGTAACGATAAGTTATGGTTCACGAAGCACCACTTTATCACCTCGCCAAGAATGTTACTACTCGACCTGCTCGCTTAAAAACTCTCAAAAGACAACTAGCGAAGTCTGCTCACCGAGGTCGTCCGAGAGACGACCCCGGTAATCGGAGGGACTAACTGTATGGATCAAAATCTGCCTAAGGGCATTCAACACAAAGTGATGTTGCCATAGGTAATTTGGCCGAGGTCGACTAGTAACTAATGGGATTCATTGCCGAGCAACCAATTATGGCCGAGGTCGAGTATCAGAGGGAGCAGTAACGGCAAGTTTAGTAATAGAACCTTTAAGAGAATATTCTGTTAGATATTCTTTATACTTGTATGTTTAGGTTTAGTTGAGGGCCTGCCCCTATAAAGAGAAAGAGATAGATCAGATGAGGGGATCGACTGACAAGAACTTCCTTGACAAAAACAGACTCTCTACATTTTTTACAGCAGATCCAAGAAAGGCTCCAAAATTCTTGTATCTATTTGTCATCCGTCATAGTTAGAAGAGGAACCATTTTATCCCATTCGATATTAGTTGAATCATTCTCCCTATTTAATTCAGTGCCATTCGATCTAATTAAATGCTAGATACTCCTCTTCCATTATTGATATTGGTATATTAAATTCACATCTTAAGTTATTATTATCAGCTAGGCTTAACCCCTCATTAAATAATTCAATTAGTTTAGCCAAAAATAATTACGTTTTGGTCAAACAATTATTATGCCAATTAAGTCAAAACTATTCCAAGAAGGAAAATTGTCATTAATTACTCATTTAAAGACGAAAAGGGAGCAATTTAGTCAAACATCCATTATAAAATTAATGCTATTAACTATTTGTTGTGATTGTCATTAAGTGATTCTTTTGTGATTTGTTGTGTTGTAATTACGAAATATAATATTTGTTTTATTATCAAACTTAATATTTTCTTTTCTCTAAACTCGTAGGCTTATAATACTAAGAGGAAGTTCTGGATTTTACTCTTATGGTATTTTGGAACGTTTGGAATGATGGCCAAATATTGATGTCTACCAAGGAAGAATTCTCTTCAAGCTCATAGAAGAATTGTATGTAAATACACATACTATATATGCCTTTATTATTTATTCTCTTTTTTCTTGTCCTGAAATTTTAAGCTAAAAATATTAATTTCAGGACAACTCCAGACATTTTTATCCTGAAAAATTTAAATTCAAGACGCACTGACTAGTTCTTAAATAGTAGCCCTTTAGAGTGGATATATGGTGTCATTTCTACTCAAGGGGGTGGGGTATGGTCTATAATCGTTTTCGAAATAATTAAATTTAATAGTTTTAAAATTGTTTGGGCAGATTCCAATATATGGCAATTTCAGATAAACGGCAAAGGATTATGCCTACGGCCCAAGATCGTGAAATGGGCCAGAAACTTGATTATCAGAAGCTGTTCTTCTTACAAACCCAACTAATTCTTTCATTAAAGGAGAGGTAAATTTTAAATTTTACAGTATTGTTTTAATTTTTTACCTTTTAACTTTATTTACTTACTCAAAATATTGTATTTAGGTTGATGACAAATATCAATATTCTTGTGAGAACAAGGATAATCGGGTCCATGGGTGGATAAGCCCAAATCCACGAACCGGATTTTGGATGATCACACCGAAGGCTATGTGCACAGATAGCCAGTAATAACACATGTATTTATTTTTAAGCCACTGTTTTAAATTTATTTAGTCTTTAGCCACTGCTTTAATAAATTTTTACCCGCCCGGACGAAAATACCCTTCTGCTATATAGGATTTCGCTGATACATACGCTCCTTATTCACGATCAGCAGCAGCTCAAACTTACGTGCAAACTTACGTGCAGAGAATTGTTGTGATCGTCCAAAATTGCAGAAGCTTCTCTTCCGATTTCAAATTTTTGTCTAAGTTCAGAATTCAACTTTCTCGTCCAAAATTCACCATAAAATTACAGTAAGTTCTAAAGTTTCAGATATCTCTATATGCTTTTGCGTGTTTGTGTGAATTTTTATTTCGTTACTGAAGAATAATATGCTAGGAATTTATTTTTTTTTCTTTTCTGTATTGATAACGTTAAGGACATTGCGTCCTTAACTCTGTGATTGTTCTGTCAATATTGAGGACATAATGTTAAGGATTTGGTGTCCTTAATATGATTGTTGGTCTAAAAAATATTAAGGATAAAGTGTCATGTATTTTGCAACTTGTATTAATAAAGTTAAGGACACGATGTCCTTAACTTCATGACTGTTGTTCTAAATATTAAGGACATAGTATCCTGTATTTGCAAATTATATTAATAAAGTGGACACGATATCCTTAATTTCATGACTGTTGTTCTAAATATTAAGGACACCATGTCCTTAACATTTTTACTGCACACATCAAAGTGAAGGACACCATGTACTTAACATTTTCACTGCACACATCAAAGTTAAGGATAGCTTGTCCTTAACATTTACACTGCAGATATCAAAGTTAAGGACAACTTGTCCTTAAAATTTTTACTGCACACATCAAAGTTAAGGACAACTTGTCCTTAACTTTTACAATGCACACATCAAAGTTAAGGATACCATATCCTTAACTTTTACACTGCACACATCCAAGTTAAGAATACCATGTCCTTAACATTTTGACTGCACACATTAAAGTTAAGGACATAGTGTCCTGTTTTTGCAACTTGTACTAATAAAGTTTAGGACATGATGTCCTTAACTTCATGACTACTGTGTAAAAATTAAGGACATAGTGTTCTATTTTTGCAACTTGTACTAATAAAGTTTAGGAGATGATGTCCTTAACTTCATGACTACTGTGTAAATATTAAGGATATAATGTCCTGTATTTGCAACTTGTATTGCTAAAGTTTAGGACATCATGTCCTTAACTTCATGATTGTTGTATAAATATGTCCTGAATTTCCCATTTTCTTGACTTGCAGGATGGTTATAGTTGCTTTTAATGGTAGATGGACTGCAGACTATAAGTATCTTGATCATCAAACAAAGCTTGTTCTAGTACCTGAGGCAATTCGATTTGAAGATTTCATTAACCAGGTCTTTGAAGTTATTGAATTGGATAGAGACAAGTTTGAAGCAATGATATGGTTTGATATCAATATGGGAACAAGCAAGGGAATCCTTGTATCTAAAGATTTAGATCTTCATACATGTATAGAGTTACTAAAAAGACATTCACTCTTCAAGGGCTGTCGTTTCATTGTTGATATTTCAGAAAGAGTTTTTGATTCTACAAGCACATTTGAACATGTCAATACAGAAACTCAACAAGACAATCAAGACAAATGCCAACAGATAATGGAAATAGATGTGGTTGAAGCTCAACCAATAACTGAAGAGGTGTTCAAACATTTGATTCTATTCAAGTAGAGGGACAAAGCATTATAGAGATTGACAACGAACAAGCTTTGGGTATTCAAGTCTTAGAGAGTGCACCGGTAATAGAAAAAGTTGCTGAAAAAACCTTTACTCAACTAACTAGACGAAGCTCAAATTCGAAACAAAAAGAATCCCCAACTACGATATTAAGAGAAAATGCTTCGTTGGATGAAATAAAAGTGGGATCAATATTTGATAAAAGAAAGAGTATAATTAACTGTTTTTTCAATATAGCAATTAAAGGATATTTTGAATTCAAGGTTGTTAGATCAAGCTCAACAAGAAATTCATTGAAATGCAATAATGATAGGTGTGGGTGGTGTGTGCGTGCTTTCAGAATTAAAGATTCAACACTATTCAAGATAGTAAGGAATGAGAAAAATCATGACTGTTCAGTTAACACTATGAAAGCTGATCAAAGGCATGGAACTTCAAAGTTGATTAGTGGTTACATTATCGACAATCTTCGAGACCCAAGGTTTGAAGTTACACCAGCCTTTGTCATGGCATAAATGCAAAAATTGCATGGACTAGATATTGGTTATCACAAGGCGTGGCGTGCTATTCAACATGCTTCAGCTTTAATAAGAGGAACTCCTGAAGAGAATTATGAATTATTGTCTTCATACTTGTATATGATGAAAAGCAAAAATCCGGGAACATACACTAACATAAAGATAGACGGCAATAACAGATAAACAATCAAAAAGAGTTTATTAGTCTGTTTTATAAACTTTAGGACATGGTGTCCTTAACCTGGATGTGTGTAATGAAAATGTTAAGGATATGGTGTCCTTAACTTTGATGTGTGCGGTGAAAAAGCTAAGGACATGGTGTCCTTAACTTGGATGTGTGCAATGAAAAAGTTAAGGACAAGGTATCCTTAACTTTGATGTGTGCAATGAAAAAGATAAGGACATGGTGTCCTTAACTTTGATGTGTGCAGTGAAAATGTTAAGGACATGGTATCCTTAACTTTGATGTGTGCAGTGAAAATGTTAAGGACATGGTGTCCTTAACTTGGATGTGTGTAGTGAAAAAGTTAAGGACATGGTGTCCTTAACTTTGATGTGTGCGTTATAAAAGTTAAGTACATGGTGTCCTTAACTTTGATGTGTGCAATGTAAAAGTTAAGGACATGGTGTCATTAACTTTGATGTGTGCAGTGAAAAAGTTAAGGACATGGTGTCCTTAACTTTGATGTACATTGTAAAAGTTAAGGACAAGCTGTCCTTAACTTGGATGTGTGCATTGTAAAAGTTAAGGACATGGTGTCCTTAACTTTAATGTGTGCATTGTAAAGGTTAAGGACAAGTTGTCCTTAACTTTAATGTATACAGTGAAAATGTTAAGGACATGGTATCCTTAACTTGGATGTATGTAGTGAAAAACTTAAGGACATGGTGTCCTTAACTTTGATGTGTGCATTGTAAAAGTTAAGGACATGGTGTCCTTAACTTTGGTGTGTGCAGTGAAAAAGTTAAGGACATTGTGTTCTTAACTTTGATATGTGCAGTGAAAATGTTAAGGACATAGTATCCTTAACTTTGATATATGCAGTGAAAAAGTTAACTAAATGGTGTCCTTAACTTTGATGTGTGCAGTGAAAATGTTAAGGACATGGTGTCCTTAACTTTGATGTGTGCAGTAAAAATGTTAAGGACGTGGTGTCCTTAACTTTGATGTGTGCAGTGAAAATGTTAAGGACATGGTGTCCTTAACTTTGATGTGTGCATTCTAAAAGTTAAGGACAAGTTGTCCTTAACTTTGATGTGTGCACTGAAAATGTTAAGGATATTTTGTCCTTAATTTTGATATGTGCAGTGAAAATATTAAGGACATGGTGTTCTTAACTTTGATGTGTGCATTGTAAAAGTTAAGGACAAGTTATCCTTAACTTTGATGTGTGCAGTGAAAATATTAAGGATAAGATGTCCTTAACTTTGATGTGTGTAGTGTAAATTTTAAGGATTTGGTGTCCTATATTTTTAACCTTCTGTTAAACTGTATTTTCAGGTTTCTTTATATGTTTTATGCATATGGATCATCAATAGCTGGTTGGAATCATTGTAGACCAGTGATTGATGTTGATGCAACTTTTTTTAAGTTAAAATATCGTGGTGTTTTAATGATTTCAGTTTCAAAGGATGCACATAACCAAATATTCCCACTAGCCTTTGGAATTGCAGAATCTGAAAATTACAATTCCTATGAGTGGTACTTTAGTGAGCTTCGTAATGCAATTGGGAGCCGTGATAATTTAATTTTTTTAACGGACTGGTATCAATCTATTGCACATGGCATTACAAAGGTATATCCTGAAAGCCACCATGAGATTTGTATCTATCATGTGGAGCAGAACCTAAAGCAAAGGAAAATGAAAAGTGAGGTCATAAAACTTTTCCAAAGTGCTGCAAGAGTATACATGCGCAAAGAATTTGATCTATACATGTCAGATATAGCAAAAGTTGATAAGAAGACTTTTGACTACTTGATGGAAGAACCATCGAAAAGGTGGGCACGTTCTTGTAGTCCACGACGAAGATATGACATGCTCACAACAAACATAGTTGAGTTAATAAATTATGTGCTATTAGAAGCAAGGGAGTTGCCTATATTAAGAATGATGGATTTCATCCAAGTGAAGTTACAACATTGGTTTTATGAAAGAAGAAATGAAGCAGAATGAACTTTTTATGACGTTTCTTGTTGGGTAGAAGAGGAATTAAAGAAAAAGATAGATTTAGCTTTTACTTTAAATGTTGTATAATGTTCTTACTTTAGCTTATTATTTTAATGATAATTTAACATAATGTACTAACTTATAGTTTTTCAACTTTGAAGGTCTTCCCTGTTGATTCATGGAGTTCTAGAGTTGAGGAAGAAGGAATTACTTTCTTGGTGGACTTAAACAAAAGAACATGTGATTGTTTTCAGTTTCAATTTGATGAATTACCATGTATACATGCAATTGCAGCTATCGAGAAGAGAAACATCAAGAAGTCCAATTTCTGCTCGGACTGGTACTTAAAGGAATCTTGGCTGAAAATATATGAAAGACAAATACATCCTGTAGGACATACGGATTCTTGGATTGTACCAGAGAGTGTTAAGTCACAAATTATTAAACCTCCAAATTTTAAAGTCCCGCTAGGTAGAAGGCAGAAGAAAAGGCATATTCCAGCTACCGAATCATCAAAAATAACATTCAAATGTGGTCGATGCAGAAGAATTGGTCATAATAGAACATCTTGTATATATTATCCGGCAGTCCATCCATTTTCAAGGAAGCATAGAGAATAATAGATATATCCACTTATGTTTATCTACTCTTTTAAGTTTTTGCTATAAATTGGATTCATTTAGATTGTTTTTATTTGAGCAAGTAAACATTAGCAGATGGTTATATAAAAGATGTCCTGAATTTTCAAAGTTTCTTTGTGCTTACGTGCTCTTTGTTTCTTTTTTTTTTCTGAGAGTTCAATTTACCTTTGTCGGATCAATTATTGTTTATGGAATTTTATTCTTGCCGTAAGTAAACAAGAAAATCCTTTTCTTTATATAATTTGATGCCTGCAGTTTGCTACATCTTTATTTTTAAAATGAGATTGGTACAAGTAAAACTTAAGGACATAATCTTTTACAAGTCCTGGAAATTTTAAGTATGAATCTAATATTAAGGACATAAATTTCTAAAATGTCCTTAACTTATGGAAATCTCAGATTATTATCTAGATTTCCAGAAGTTCAGGACATTTAAGAAAAATATGTCCTGAATATTATTTTCATCCTTCAACAAATCAGGACGTTTATGAACATAATGTCCTGAAGTTCTCCAACAATCAATGTATCTTTTGCTATATCTCTGCATATTTAATAAAAAACTGGCAATTTAAAATGGACAAATCAGTAGTTATAAAACTTGACATATGCAGCTTGCTAAACACAGCTTGCTACATCTTATTTTTAAAATGAGATTGGTACAAGTAGACTTTAGGACACAATTTTTTAAAACGTCCTGAATATTTGAAGTATGAATCTAATATATAGGATATAAATTTCTAAAATGTCCTTAACTTCTGAAAATCTCAGTTTATTGTCTATATTCCAGAAGTTTAGCACATTTAAAAAAATATGTCTTGAATATTATTTTCATCCTTCAACAAATAATGATGTAGTTAACTGATTCAAAAGTTCTACAACAATCAATGTGTGTTGCTTTGAATTTCTAAAAACTTCAAGACAATTTAATCAAAGATTGGCCCTTTAAAACTGTGAAAAAATGGACAAATCAATAGCTAACAGAAAGAAAGAAATTAATAACACGATGCCTTCATATTACTACTGAAACTGTAATTTAGCATAGCTGTGACCAAATAATTATGCTATGCAAACAAAATAAAGTGCCTTGTGATAATTTACAGGATATTTCAGAATTCATATGGATTCTTTACAATAATTTTATACCAATTTCACTACAGCTGACTTTTTTTACAACTACACTACAGCTCCTTTGGGCAGGAAGTTTCATTTTCACTATCATAGTCGTCGCCGACATTTTTTGGTGGTGTATCATAATCAGAATTTCTTTTTCACTCTCCATGTTTCCAAAGATTTACTGCAAGTTCTTTTCTGAAGTTTGATATGTCCTCAGGTTGGAATTTCTCCACATCCTTTCCCATCATCAACAACTCCACATACTTGATTAGGAATGCACCACAATCATTCCTAAAAAAATATGGAGTCAATTAAATAATATCTTTAATAAAATAAATCGAAAGTACATATAAATTATATAGCAAATGACAACACATACGATCCAATTTGGTGTGGTGATCTTTGCCACCGAATATCAAATTTGTTGAATGCATTTCCAAAAGACTTGTGATTTTTCTCAAACTGTGAGAACTTTAGCAAGTGGGGGATCATGCGTGCATACATTTCAATGTGTTTCATTCCTTGCTCATATGGCTCACTATATATGGAATCATACACATCAATCTTTCTCTCATTCAAGTCCAATACCCCCAAAAGAAAATGTGTCGCAACATCATTATCTTCTGAAGGAAGCCGACATGGAAAAATGATATTGTCAACCTCTGTCCAAGCAATTCCATATCTACGATTGTCACCCCACACATATGGTGTGAGAACCAACTGATTATCATCACACCAAAATAAATCTGAAGCATCTTCATTGAAATCCTTATACACAATTAGCATATAGTTATCAAAAAGTATATATGTAGTTGTGCAACGAAAAGGATGGGCGCAAGGGTGGTAGCATTCCTTCTTTCTCAAATAATACAGGGCAATGTCAATATGCTTCATAAAAAGGCAAAAAAAGAAAAAAAATCCATCAGTCATAAATAATTAAAAAATAATAAATTAAGAAGAAAGAAAACAAATGCCTTGTAAATTATCAAACCTTATCATCAAGTACAAAGCTACTATCTGCAAGCTCAAGGAAGAACATTTTGCTACTGATTTTTTGATGGTACAATTTATATGGATTCTTTCTCACACCATTATCCTCGGCATATATATCAGTTTGTCCCCTGAAAATTTTGAAAATATCAAAGTTAGAAAGTTTATAAGTTAGTCCTCAATTCCTAATTAAGGACACTTAGTTCTGAACTTACAGTAACAAGGTCATAAGTTTAGGACACTTGGTCCTGAAGTTAGAGTTGCAAATTCAAAATTTAAGGACAGGTAGTCCTTAACTTACAGTTACAAGTTCAAAAGTTAAGGACACTTGGTCCTGAACTTAGATTCACAAGCTCATAAATTAAATTCCTAAACTTAGAGTAACAAGCTCATAAGTTAAGGACAATTGATCCTGAACTTAGAATGAAAGTGCAAAAATTAAGGATACTTGGTCCTGAAGTTAGAGTTGCAAATTCAAAAATTAAGGACAGGATGTCCTTAACTTACAGTTACAAGTTCAAAAGTTAAGGACACTTGGTCCTGAACTTAGACTTACTAGCTTATAAATTAAAGGACAATTAGTCATGAACTTAGAGTAACAAGCTCATAAGTTAAGGACAATTGGTCCTGAACTTAGAGTGGAAGTTCAAAAATTAAGGACACCTGGTCCTGAAGTTAGAGTTGCAAATTTAAAAATTAAGGACAGGCAGTCCTTAACTTATAGTTACAAGTTCAAAAGTTAAGGACACTTGGTCCTGAACTTAGACTTACAAGCTCATAAATTAAAGTCTTGAACTTAGAGTAACAAGCTCATAAGTTAAGGACAATTGGTCCTGAACTTAGAGTGGAAGTTCAAAAATTAAGGACACTTGGTCCTGAAGTTTGAGTTGCAAATTCAAAAATTAAGGACATGTAGTCCTTAACTTACAGTTACAAGTTAAAAAGTTAAGGACACTTAGTCCTGAACTTAGACTTACAATCTCAAAAGTTAAGGACACTTAATCATTAACTTAAAGTTACAAGCTCAAAAATTTAGGACATTTAGTCATGAAGTTAGAGTTGGAAGCTCAATACACTTAGTCCTGAATTTAAAATTACAAGTTCAAGACACAAATGTAAACAATTAAGAAATAATGAATACATTTAGGGACTTACACTTTTTTGCGACCTTTCCTTTTCTCCTTGCCCAACCACCCAATAAATTTCTTCAATAAGTTTTCATTATCTTTGGCATAATAAAAAATACATGTACGAGTATATTTTGATTTTATCCAGACTGTATACTTGAGAGTATTTTCATTGTGCGCCATCGATGTTCCTCTTTTTCTTTTCTGTTCAAAAGGAGATTTCAATTGCACCCTAAGCTTCTTATTCCTTTTCCCTCGACCAAGTTCTTCTTCAACATTTTCTTCAACCTCCATAGACAAACCCTCATCAATGCTCATTTGTGTAGTCGTAGGAGTAGAAGTAAGAATAGCAAATGATGGACCATCAAAACCAATACTATCTCTCTTCCTTTTCCTAGTATATTGGTTAGCGGCTTTATTTTTGTTTTGCTCTGCAATCAACACTACATATACATTAGTTTGCTGTAAGTCGTCAATTCTATGAATTGTCAAATGAAGAGACAAAAACTAAGGACATAATTTTTGAAATGTCCTGACAATTTGAATTATGAATACAATATTAATGACACAATCAATACCTGTGTTGGCCACGTTGCCTTCTTATATTTCTTTAATAGATAATGGAGCTGACATATTGCTTGCATTTTCTTTATCTTGCAATTGTTCTCCATGTTCTTCGATTGCAAGTTCACAAGATTCTGCAAAATATTTACATGAGGTAACATAATTAGTACTTGTTACTAATCTTTGATTAAAACAAACATGTATAAGATGAAAAAAAAACTCCATCTAACCTTTTGCAACTGTCAAGATCATGCCAGTTAAATCATTATCTTGACTGATATTTTTTTGGCTTCCAATATTGTCTGTAAGAGAGAGAGGTGTAGAGATATCATATGTTCCTTCTATACATTTGCAAACAATCTCACTTATTCTTGTTCCTTGGGTATTTTCTATGTCTTGAGATTGTCCTCCACTTCTCTCTTTTGAAATTTCATCATCTTGATAGTCTACTCCATCTTGTGTAGTCGGAGGAGTAGGAGTAAGAATAACAAATGATGGACCATCAAAACCAATACTATCTCTCTTCTTTTTCCTAGTATATTGGTTAACAACTTCATTTTTATTTTGCTGTGCAAGCAACACTACATATACATTAGTTTGCTGCAAGTCGTCAATTCTATGACAAATTGTCAAATGAAGAGACAAAAACTAAGGACATAATTTTTTAAATGTCCTGACAATTTGAATTATGAATACAATATTAAGGACACAATCAATACCTGTGTTGGCCACGTTGCCTTCTTGTATTTCTTTAACAGACAATGGAGCTAACATATTGATTGCATTTTCTTTATCCTGCAACTGTTCTCCATGTTCTTCGATTGCAAGTTCACAAGATTCTGCAAAATATTTACAAGAGCTAACATAATTAGTACTTGTTACTAATCTTTGATTAAAACAAACATGTATAAGATGAAAAAAAACTCCGTCTAACCTTTTGCAACTATCAAGATCATGCTAGTTAAATCATTATCTTGACTAGCATTTGTTTGGCTTCCAATATTGTCTGTAAGAGAGAGAGGTGTAGAGATATCATATGTTCCTTCTATACATTTGCAAACAATCTCACTTATGCTTATTCCTTGGGTATTTTCTATGTCTTGAGATTGTCCTCCACTTCTCTCTTTTGAAATTTTATCATCTTGATAGTCCACTCCATCTTCTTTCCTTGCAGCTTCAAAAGATTCTGTAACATTTACAATTAATACTTGTTACTAATAGTTTACTAAAACTAACATTCAACATGTCATGAAAATTCCATCTAATCTTGATTGGCATCATTTTGATTTCCAAATTTCTCTTTAAGTGAGAGAGGTGTAAATAGATCATATATTTCTTCAACACATTTGCATACAATCTCACTTATACTTGTTTCCAATGGATTTTCTAAATCCTGAGATTGTACTCCAGATTTACAAATTATGTCTGTTATACTTGTCTCTTTTGGATTTTCCTAGTCTTGACATTCCATTCCATCTTGAACTTGCACTCCATCAAAATATTCTACACACATTTGTAATCACAAAAAAGTTTATATGTATTATGCTACTGAATATAAATTTCAATGATAACAAATACAAAAACTGTATCTAACCTTTCCCAATTTCGATGCCAATATCGATTTCATCTTCTAGATGCGCATCTCTATAATCGCTTTCATAATGATCTTCTACATGCACATCTATATCATCACATTGATCATCAACTGCATCTTTGCTAATTGGAATACTAGGTTCTCTCTCTATGGTCCTTTCATGAGGTTTGTCAAGAAGCTTCAATAAAGTATCAATCTTTGATCCTAGGTTTTTCTTTAAAGCCTCTGAGATAGTATTTAAAATAAGAATTAGAATGTTAGCTGCTTATAAGTTACGGACATTGGTCCTTAACATAGAGGTACAAGCTCACAAATTAAGGACAAGTGTTCCTTAACTTAGAGTTACAAGAACAGAAATTAAGGACATGTAGTCCTAAACTTAGAGTTACAAGTTAAAAAGTTAAGGATAGGTAGTCCTAAACTTAGAGTTACAAGCTCACAAATTAAGGACACTTGATTTTTAACATAGAGTTACAAGCACAGAAATTAAGGACGGTTAGTCCTGAACTTAGAGCTCCAAGTTCAAAAAATAAGGACATGTAGTCCTGAACTTAGAGTTACAAGTTAAAAAGTTAAGGACATGTAGTCCAGAACTTAGAGTTACAAGTTAAAAAGTTAAGGACAAATAGTCCTAAACTTCAAGTTACAAGCACAGAAATTAAGGACAGGTAGTCCTGAACTTAGAGTTCCAAGTTAAAAAAATAAGGATATGTAGTCCTGAACTTAGAGTTACAAGTTATAAAGTTAAGGACATGTAGTCCTGAACTTAGAATTACAAGTTAAAAAGTTAAAGACAGGTAGTCCTGAACTTAGAGTTACAAGTTAAAAAGTTAAGGACATGTAGTCCTGAACTTAGAGCTACAAATTAAAAAGTTAAAGACATGTAGTCCTGGACTTAGAGTTGCAAGTTAAAAAGTTAAGGACAGGTAGTCCTAAACTTCAAGTTACAAGCTCACAAATTAAGGACACTTGGTCCTTAACTTAGAGTTACAAGCACAAAAATTAAGGACATGTAGTACTGAACTTAGAGTTACAAGTTAAAAAATTAAGGACAAATAGTCCTAAACTTCAAGTTACAAGCACAGAAATTAAGGACAGGTAGTCCTGAACTTAGAATTCCAAGTTAAAAAAATAAGGATATGTAGTCCTGAACTTAGAGTTACAAGTTATAAAATTAAGGACATGTAGTCCTGAACTTTGAGTTACAAGTTAAAAAGTTAAGGGCAGGTAGTCCTGAACTTAGAGCTACAAGTTAAAAAGTTAAGGACATGTAGTCCTGAACTTAGAGCTACAAGTTAAAAAGTTAAGGACATGTAGTCCTGAACTTAAAGTTACAAGTTAAAAAGTTAAGGATAGGTAGTCCTAAACTTCAAGTTACAAGCTCACAAATTAAGGACACTTAGTCCTTAACTTAGAGTTACAAACATAGAAATTAAGGACATGTAGTCCTGAACTTGGAGTTACAAGTTAAAAAGTTAAGGACATGTAGTCCTGAACTTAAAGTTACAAGTTAAAAAGTTAAGGACATGTAGTCCTAAACTTCAAGTTACAAGCTCACAAATTAAGGACACTTGGTCTTTAACTTAGAGTTACAAGCACATAAATTAAGGACAGGTAGTCCTGAACTTAGAGTTCCAAGTTCAAAAAATAAGGACATGTAGTCCTGAACTTAGAGTTACAAGTTAAAAAGTTAAGGACATGTAGTGCTGAACTTTGAGTTACAAGTTAAAAAGTTAAGGACAGGTAGTCCTAAACTTCAAGTTACAAGCTCACAAATTAAGGACACTTGGTCCTTAACTTAGAGTTACAAGCATAGAAATTAAGGACATATAGTCCTTAACTTAGAGTTCCAAGTTCGAAAAATAAGGATATGTAGTCCTGAACTTAGAGTTACAAGTTAAAAAGTTAAGGACATGTAGTCCTGAACTTAGAGTTACAAGTTCAAAAGTTAAGAATAGGAAGTCCTAAACTGAGAGTTACAAGCTCAAAAATTAAGGACATGGTGTCCTTAACATAGAGTTACAAGCACATAAATTAAGGATATTACCTTGATGTCATTTTGAATCCTTTTCTCTGATAAAGCTATTTTTTGATGTATTCTAGTACATTCTACCTCCATATCCTTTTTGAACTTCTTCGATAATCTCTGAATCAAAAACCATAAAAACAAAAAATCTCTTAAGCAAAAATAAGCAAATAAAAAACTAATGGTATTCAAAGACAGAAAACTTACGTTAACAATTTCCTTTAGCAAGACTTCATCAAATTGTGTTGAAGGCATTGAACTTTGATCTTGAGACAATGGCACATGCACACTAGTGGGCTGCGCATCTACTTTAGAAGAAATAAATGGTACCATCTCGAGCAACTGATACAACTATTAAATAAGAAAAAAAAACGTAAGTATTCAGAACTAAAACACATAAACAAAAAAATAGCTAGTAATCCTGTTAACTTACTTTTTCATTATGGAAGTACTTTTTACATAGGGTGCCATAATGTGGAGATTTCATATCTGAATAACATAGCATCCGAGGGAACCCACATTCTCTGAAGTTCACAAATTGTTTTTCCTGAAAAATTGGGAATACTTCCATAATCCAAACATAGAAGGCGAAAGGGAAGCCAAGTATAGTATAACTGTCCTTCTCTTTATCTTTCTCTTTCTCATTCTTATTCTCATTGTCTGAAGTATTTTGTTTGGGCTTCAAGCAGCTCTTCAATGATTTTAGTAACTTTTCATAACTAAGAGAGCCCCAATTGAAAGAAGAGCAGAGTTCATCGTCATTTACGATTTTCATTACCCGCTCAGACACATTCTGATTCTTGTGCTTCCCCATCAACACAGATTCAACAAAATAAATTATTGCCAACTTCACTGCATCGTCATGGCCGCCTACAAATGATGCAGTTGTACCATATGGGTGACTAGTAATAAAATACCACAAATCGCCTAACTCGATTCTATCCTTTCCAGGGAAGTGGACTTTCGAAAGCCTATTCTCTCTTTCATGTAAAACTTTGAAGTCCACTGAAGAAGAATATTTCAACCCAGTAATTATCTGGAACGCTTCACGTGTAAACTTCACTTCATGATCAAAAACCTTGAATGTCATTGAATGTGAGTCATTGCTTACGATTTCTGAAAGCAACACACAATGAATAAGTCTACCACAGAACTTCACACCTTGTAATCGGAAAAAGTTTTCGAAAACACCATCCCTCAACTTCTTCCATTGCGTGTTCGACAAGAAACTTTTTATTTTTTCCTTATACTGAAAATCTCCTTTCCAATAGCTCATCGAATTACACCAATCATCAAACTCGAAAACACGATCTCCTTCCATTAGCACACTACAAAGAAGGAAATAGAACGTAACTATTAGGACTATTTTTCTGAAATGTCTTTAATATTTAAACTACAAAACTAAAATCCAGGACCTAAGTAGATGCATCTTTAATAGAAGAGAAGTAAACTAAAATTAGCTTACAAATTCTTAGGACTATTTTTCTGAAATGTCCTTAATATTTAAACTAAAAAACTAAAATCCAAGACCTAATTAGATGCATCTTTAATAGAAGCACAGTTAACTAAAATTTCTAAACACAGTTAGCTTACAAATTCTTAGGACTATTTTTCTGAAATGTCCTTACATAATCAATATATTGATTGAACCACAAACACATTTCAATACCAAAAGGTTCTCAATAACTTTCTCACAAAAATCTACACCTTATTCCTCATCGAATCAAGTTATAATCATTATTTTAGACATTTCACATATACTTGATGACAAATACAATATTGATCACGATTAGAGATATACAAAAAGAAAAGTGCATAAAAGCAAAATCGAAAATATACCAGTACGTTGGTTCGCTGCAGAGAAGATGACAAAGGAGAAGAGATTAAGTTGGACAAAGTATACGCAGAGAATTGTTGTGGGCTGGGCAGGAACGATATTGAGGGAGCGAAATTTTGCTTATGAAATTTTGGCTCTGAACTTCAATCGAGAGAAGAGAGTTGCATGCAGGAATGATATTAAGGGAGCGAAATTTTGCCTATGAAATTTTGGCTCTGAACTTAAATGAGAGAAGTGTATAAAGGAAGGGTTTGGGAATAAAAGAAATAGAAGAAAGGGTAAAAATATCTTTTCATATTAATTTTAATAGAGTAGTGGCTATTTTTGCTCAACATTAGAATTGGTGGATAAAAAATAAACACCACCTTATTTAATGGCTACCACACGCCATTTTCACTCACACCGACCGATGAATTCAGAACTGGTGGGCCTCTCAAACAAGACCTTACTTCTCATACCGGCCCAGTAAACCTCAATGTAAGTAACTTTTCCGGGTAAAGTCCAAAAATAGCCGTTTTCTAGACTTGTAATTGAAAAATAGCCAACAATCATTGAAAAATAGCCAGCATTCAAAAATCTGGACATTATCTCGGATGTTTCACTTGTTTAAGTTTGAAATCCATGACACTGTTATGGTGTTTACTTTTCAACGTATTTTCAAGCTCTGGCTAATTTTCAAAAATCGGTCCAATACGGGCTAGCCTGCACAACTTTTACAACTTATCCATATATAAAAATTAAAACATGATTTTTTCTATTTTTCCGATTGAATTTTCATCTAATTCGATAAACTGCTGTCATTTTTATTGTGCAAAAACTATGAATTTCAAAGTGAATTGGGTACAGATTAAGCTTAATTTTTTTCCCGATAATAATAAAATATGACCTAAGAAGAAAAATGTGATCCATATGGTCAAATACGGACCAAATTATTATCAAGTATTGATAAATGATCACTATGAGTCAAACTCAGTGAATTTGATCTATCCTATTTTCTGTCGTTAATGTGGAGTACTGAACGTAATCCTTCTGGTCAAACACGGACCAGATTACTTACTTATCGAGTACACAATTCTAATACTTTATTTAACAGATGTTCTTTAGTACACATTATGCTGGAGAGATGTTGGGGTTGAAATTTAGAGAAGGAGAGCCCTCGAAAAAGGTGTTTGGCCCTGTTTTTACCTACCTAAACTCTCTTTCACCTGATTAGCTAGACACTCTTACACTATGGACTGATGCAAAAGAACAAATGTTCATAGAAACTGAAAATTGGCCATATGATTTTCCTCTTTCCGAGGATTTTGTTCCATCTTATCAACGGGGCATTGTAACTAACAGATTACTCGTTCGCGACAGTTACATTTACTTAAAATATCTCTAATATAATATAAGAAAATGACTAAATTTTAAATGGTGATCAAGAAGCTAGAATTCTTTTTGTTGCAGCTATGTAAGTGAAAAGCTTATTACTGCAAACTCTGCTTTCATTGGATTAGCTGTTCCAGGAGATGTTGGATCATGGCAAATGGAAAACAAGGTCAAATTTTTATTTTTATTTTTATTTTTTAACTCTTTTCTCCTTTTGTGGTTACTACATTCTTTGTAGTTTACAGCTTTTACTTGTAATTAAAAAACATTACGTATTTTTTCTTCTTCGGGGCTATCAGTTTTGGAATCAAACAGATACCGAGGGCTATTTCTTGATTAATAGTGGCATCCCTCGAATTATAGCTTGGATCCCTGGATTTATTGGAGATCACATGTACGATGCATACATCAATGTCACCCCAGGTTTGCAAATTAGTTTTAATTAATCCTATATTTATATCAAATAGTGAGTTGATATTTCAAAGTCAATATTATTTTTCCATCAATTATTGGTCAATAAATAAGATACTCCTTCCGTTCAGAGAGTTCAAGAAAGAAAGATTTTTCACGTGTTGTTTTAAGCGTGCTATAGCATTTCTTGGGCTTATAGCGTATAAGAGTGTCATATTCCTTTTCTACCCCAAAAGATATATGTTATAGATTGATGGGTTAAAGAGTTTTTTCAATTAAAATAACATTTTTGAAGTATGGATTATTTTATTATTTAGAGTCGCCATTTGGAATTGATTTTTGGTATTCCAAGTCACCTTTTATTTGAATCCCTAGTCAAAGGAAGGTATGACTCTTTTATTATTGGTCTGCGAAACAAAATCCGGGTAAAGAATTCTGTTGACCGGAGAGAAGGTGTTAGGCATTTCGCGAGTCCCGTGGTTCTAGCACGGTCGCTTTATTGACTTAAACTTGGCTTAAATTAATTTTGGATAAACTGCGTTTTACTGGATTTTCATGTTTTACCTATCCGCTTTTAATTATTTTAAAATAATTATGGAATTTATTCAAACAAGTTACGACACTTGTCGTTTTTTTTTTTTGTATACACATTGCAAACTGCGCCGCGTGAAACACACCCGCGATTTACAACATGTTTAATTTATTATTGCTTTGAAGTTGGGGTAAAGTCACACAAGTGTGCACTCGAATTTGGGGTTACATATCATAGCTATACCACGAAAACCGTACTCATAGTCATGATAATTTATTTTATTAATCGCGCCTAAAAGAATGCTACAATGTTCATGAATTATTTATTTTCCTTATGTTTAAGATTATGTGAGAGTCCAATTGGAATGATTATACCTAACTTTAGTAATGCTTAATTGGTTGGCCCCAAAACTTTTACAAACCACTGCTTAACTACATTAATTCTTAAAGCCCAATCCACATTATCTAAGATTACTCAATTAGGCCCAAATTCTGTTTTTATCCCAAGTAGCAGATATGACCCATTTATTTACAATAATCTTAGCTGCACGATGGCCCAATCTTGATCCAGATTCATGATACTAATAAAACATGCAGAATAAAGTAAGACTAAACAAATGAACAAGAAAGGAAATTAAGACAGAATCAAAAACAGGACAAATCACCATTTAAAATAGAGATTTTTACGTTGTAGAGCCATTAGTAAGCAAATATTTATATAAACAATATTACTTTTGTTTTATTTCATATGTAGCACATTCATTTACATATATAGCATATTTCAAAATTGATACATTACCATCAGTCTTTATTTTTTAAAACTGACCCATGATTCCAGGGCTGATGTATTAGAGATTAAAAGTCTCACATATTCCACCAAATTTTCAAAATTATAGTGATTCTTTCTCCACTAATCTCTCCATCACCACAAACCCAAAATCTCACTCTTTTCGTTCCTTCTCTCATCAACGAAGGCAAAATCTTACCCAAAACTCTTTCCTCTTCCCTTCTTATCGTAAACTGCAAATTACATGGCAAAGAATAAGGTAAAACTCATTAAGATTGTTGATTCCATCGCTACAATCTCTAAAATCGATAAGGAATGGAAGAAGAAAATAATTTACTGATTATAAAGTGTATATAGCAGCTTTCTTTGTATACTAATGTATTAATATACATGGTATAATTTTATTGAGTTATAATATTATATATATCTCGCAAAATATTGTTTTTAGAGAAATACAATGTATAATAATGGTATTAAGGTATAACATTATATATAACTAGTATAATGATATTTCAAGAAATACTAATGTAATAATATACCTTTGATCTTTTCAATAAGAAAGTACTCCCAGGTATAATAATTATATAAAATTACATTGTTTATAATGTCTATATACCTCAAATATACATTACATTTTTCATGAAACATATGTATTTTATTTTTTCAAAATATAAAGATGTATACTTTTGCTAGAATTTATGTTGTATAAAAAGGTACTAGCACTCTCTTTTCTAGTAAAAAGATCCATATATGGAAAGTATAAAATCCGTTATGGAATGAATTAGTTTTCAATATATATATATATATATATATATATATATATATATATATATATATACACACACCCCATTAAGATGCTATGAATATATACTAGTAATGTAATGTATATTCAAATATAACATTACTATTCATCATGTAGTCAATAATTATACAATATAATGTATTATTAAAGTTAATATATTATAAGTATAATAATTAGAGTTAAAAGCAGTTAATGAGAGCAGCTAATGCATTAATTAAGGGAGAGAAAGTTGTGGGAATGATTGTTTCAGCATTATAGGGTAGTGTTAGAAATATAGTTAATTAGGTGTCGTATTTGTCAATTACTTATTAGTGCTAGGAATCTGTAAAATTTTCTTAAATATTGGCTAAATATGTTTTTTTTCCCTTTAAAATATGCTAAAGGAAGATACATGGCAATGTAAGCTCAGAAGTTGAAAATGTTATCATGAGAATTAAGAATATTATTTTATTTAAAGCATGTAGAATACTAAAAGTGCATTAATCAGAGACAAGGTAGGAATTGCGGACCTCAAAACTCAAATTTTAAAGGCTCTTTGATTGAACGGATTGAACAACAATTCGAAAACCAGGACCTCGACCACAAGACCAGAAATCGAACGGCAACCTCAAATAAAAGCTTACGAACCCAGACTCACAAAGGACCTCTTTTGGTGCTCTCAGATTAGTTTAAGGGTGGTTTATGGACTGTTTTGGAGCTAGGTTTATGGTTGATGTTGCTTCGTTTTTTTTTTCTTTTCAGAATGTCTGCTCTTCTTTTTAGTCAGTAGCGTTCTCCTCCTCTGTATGATAGAGTGTTTTTATATATGTAAACGACACGGGTGGTGTGAGTTGTTAAAGAGGAAGAGTGTGAGTATGAGTTGTGAGTGAATAATTGTCAGAAATAATTTGTGAGTGAGCCAAGGATGAGTAGTGGAAAGTGAGTGTGTGCACGTGAGGGAGTTGGGGGAAAAGGGATAAAGTGAATGTGAGGTGTGAGGAAGATGGAAAAAAGGGATAAAGTGAATGTGTGGTGTGAGGAAGATGGAAAAAAGGGATAAAGTGAGAGAAGTTCTTATCTAGGAAAATATTTTGTGGGGAATGGGGAATGACATAAAAAAATTGTGAGAAGTGTGTGCATGTGCATTCAAAATTGTACTGGTAAGACCTAAGAGATTCTTTTTTTGAAATAAGAAGTTTGTTACCAAACTTTTTATCTGTCGTGAGTTGGCAAAAAATAATTGATTTTATTTTTTTCTTCATTTTAGTTTGTTATTTGTTTTAAAACTAATAAAATGCTTAGCTTAAAAAATGTAGAAAGATCAAGAATAGGTAGACCTAAGAGAAAATACAAGAAGTGTGACTAATTTTGTAGTTTTAAATTTTATTAAATAAATCTACTAAAAACGAAAAAAAGTTAAAATATAAAGATTAAACTTAAAATCATTTAAATACTAAAAAGTGGTGAAAGTATAAATATGGTCAAAATTAAGTGCTCACAACATGCTCTTTTTTACTTGAAAACATGAAGAGTTTTCAGGCAAAGAAAAGATAAGCGATATGACTACTTCTGGCCATACCATTATTCAAAAGGGAAGTGATAAGAGAAAAAAGTGCAACCGAGTCTTGGTTTTAGATAGCCTACATATCCCGAATTATAAGGGAATCAGGTCGCGTGTAGTTCAAGGAAAAGGATGGAATGCTGAGTTGGAGAGACGAGTGAGGTTCCATCGAGGCTCCGGTATATAGTCCTGTTATTACATCAAAATCAAAAGAAACTAAACAAGCCTATCATCTATCAGTTACAAGATTCCTATCTATAAGTCTTCTAAAACTTGATCTTGAGTCTTGACTGGTTCTTTCACGCAGACTCTGATCTGAATCTTGATGCTTGCTAGCTGCAAGTGCTAGTTCATTCTTCTACGGCTTCTTCTGATCAAGAAGGGAAATGTAAAGCTCATAACTTCAGTCATGTCTTGAGCCGTCCATATCCTTTCCATCTGTTTCTCCATTTGGATTCACTTCTTTTCTTTTCTTTTCGTTATTTTGGATTGAGAATTCTTCTTTTGGTCATCTTGAACTCTGTACCTCAAGGTAAACCTGCTGAGACACCAAAACGAACAAACAAACGAAATTTTTTTTTGCCCCAGTTTTCACTAGAAAAATTTCGTAAGTTATTGTAACAAAATTCTAAACTACTTCTTTATTGAAAGCAATAAAAGATCGGAAATGGTGTACCCTGAAAAGATCATGATGAAGGGATGGTGTGCCTTTATTGTCAAAAAGATGTCTCAACTAATGATTGATGTACCTTATGTTGAAAGAATGTGGCCAGGGAATGGTATACCCTATATTGGCAGTAATATCAGGGAGTGGTGCACCCTACATTTAAGATCAAATCATCTAAGGAGTGGTGTACCCTATGCTGGAAAACACAGTTAAGGATTGGTGTACCCTATATTGGTAATAGTATCAGGGAGTGGTGTACCGTGCATTTAAGATCAAATCAATTAAGGAGTGGTATACTCTATGTTGGAAAATACAACTAGGGATTGGTGTATCCTATACCGGTAATGAGATTAGGGAGTGGTGACCCTATGTCGAAAAACACAACTAGGGATTAGTGTACCCTGATACTGGTAAGGAAATGTAACAAGGGGTTGGTACCCTCTATTACAGAAAAAGAATGTAATTACTGAAAAGAAAATGTAACCAGGGGTTGGTACTCTGTATTACTGAAAAGAAAATGTAACCAGGGGTTGGTGCGCTGTATTACTGAAAACAAAATGTAACCAGGGGTTGGTGCCCTGTATTACTGAAAGGAAATATAACCAGGGGATGGTGCCCTGTATTACTGAAAAGGAAATGTAACCAGGGGTTGGTGCCCTGTATTACTGAAAAGGAAATGTAACCTGGGTTTGGCGCCCTGTATTACTGAAAAGAAAATATAACCAGGGGTTGGTGCCCTATATTACTGAGAAGGAAATGTAACCAGGGGTTGGTGCCCTATATTACTAAAAAGGAAATGTAACCAGGGGTTGGCGCCCTGAATTACTGAAAAGGAAATGTAACAAGGGGTTGGTGCTATGTATTATTGAAAAGAAAATATAACTAGGGGATGGTGCCCTGCATTACTGAAAAGGAAATGTAACTAGGGGTTGGTGCCCTGTATTACTGAAAAGAAAATGTAACCAGAGGTTAGCACCCTGTATTACTGAAAAGGAAATGTAACCAGGGGTTGACGCCATGTATTACCGAAAAGAAAATGTAACCAGTGGTTGGTACCCTGTATTACTGAAAAAATACTGAATTCCCTTGGCGAAAAGGTTCAACCTGGGTTAAACTATGAAAAGCAAGCTTGGACAAAAGGTACTTCTACCCGGATTAAGCTACGAAAAGCAAGCCTGGGCAAAGAGTACTTCTACTCGAAAATATGATCTGGATCTCCCTAGGCAAAAAGGTTCTACTTGGGTTAAGCTAAGAGAATGAGAGGTATGGACAATAGTGATGCATGCTGAAAATAAAATAGAATGGAGATTTTGAGGGACTTACCTTTGGTGATATTCTTCCTTTGAGAATCGCCATTCTGCATTGATTTGTTCCTGTTTGAAACAAAGAAAAACTGTGAGTTTTCAAAGTGGTGGTTGGTTTGCGGCCTTGATGCCCTAAGTAGCTTGAAGTCACGGCCACTGCTGTAGAAGAACTAATTCTACCAGTATGGTACTGAGATGCTTGGATACTTTGCATAGCTTCTTGGAGACCTTGGCTCTCTGATGTTTCCCCCGACTGTTTCATATCCGGATGTCCATGGTACTGCTAACCCTTGTCCCTAAGGCAAGGCAAATTTCCTTTAAAATCAAACTTAGTTGTCTTGCACCTTGTACCAGTTCATGTCTGTAGTGCTTATCAACTTTTCCCATGAAGCAAGTCTTGCTTAGGCAACCTTTTTAGTTTCTTTGAAACACTTTGTTCGGCTTAGCAAGAGAGATCAACAGACGGATTTGTGCCTTTGTCAATGCCGTATGTGCCCCAAATTAGGCTTGGTATTACGGGAAACTGTTTGCAGCCATTGCTTTGCTTCGCTTTTGATGCAAGATTAGACCGAAAAAGACTTAAAGAAAAATTATGGGAAAAAATAAGAGCAATTGAAAGTAAAAGGGGGATTGTGTCTAAACAAAAGGTGTCCCTTTCGGGGAGAGGAATAGGGAGACTTATCTGGAGGTGTGTGCCGACTTTAATGAATCATGACATGCATTTTGGACTAAAAGCATGATCCGTTTGAGCTGTCTAATTCTCAACATATATCGCAAATGTTCATCTTGAAACTGTCTCGGTTGTGCTCATGCCGGAGTATTAAAGACCCTCACCCGGCTAGTAGCGCCCTTTGCGGGTTTTCTCTAACTGACCCCTCTCATTTATCTTCTCATCATCGCCTTGTAGTGCTCTTTGCGATTTTTCACTACATAACTCTCTCATTTTCATTTTCTCTGCTCGTCATCGCCCTATGGTGCCCCTGAGGGTTTTCACCAATAAGACTCTCATTTTATTTCTCTCATTTTGGTTGCATCAGATCCAAATGACTGTATCCTCCAATTCTTGAACATTCTCATTGATTGATTGGAAGGACTTGAAAAGGATTTGGTTAAAAAGAATTTGGATTAAATTACAACTTTGAAACCTTTCAGACGAAACCAATGCCGAACTATTATAACATCTGCCCCGGTTTTCACTTTTGGGGAATGTGGATTTTTGTTTTGGTGTGACTGAACCCCGGGGAGAGGTTGCCTATGTATCCTTTCGGAATCAAGTCGAACGTAGTTCAATGACTCAGAAGATTTGTTGTTTGATTTTTTTCTCTTTTTTTTTTCTTTTTCTTTATACTATTTTTTCTTCATTCTTTTTTTTTTTTAATTATTGCTTTTATACAAGTACACAGGTTCCAAAAAAGAGGGAAAAATAAAGAAAACAAATACGACTCAAAGGGTTAACAAAAGGTAGACACCTATTTGGGATGGTGAGCAA
Organism: Nicotiana tomentosiformis; assembly: GCF_000390325.3. Lineage (NCBI taxonomy): Eukaryota > Viridiplantae > Streptophyta > Magnoliopsida > Solanales > Solanaceae > Nicotiana > Nicotiana tomentosiformis. The sequence goes on along the minus strand of NC_090816.1, from coordinate 101,388,439 downwards.
TGATAGCCTTCGTCACTCGATATGAGAAAATCATGCTTGAAAGTTCCGTAGTAGATATATATCAGACATAATATCTTTTGACTACATCTGCGTTAATAGTCATGTCTGGTACACGTCCTTCTTCCTCTACCAAGTGCAAGGCCCCTTTTGGATACACTTTCTTGATGATGTAGGGTCCTTGCTAGTTCGGGGCGAACTTTCATTTAGCTTCTACTTGGTGTGGAGGGATGCATTTCAAAACGAGTTGGCCTACCTCAAAGTGCCTTGGACGCACTTTCTTGTTGTAAGCGCGCGCCATTCTTTGCTGGTATAATTGGCCGAAACATACTGCTGCTAGCCGTTTTGCATCAATCAGCATTAGCTGTTATAATCGCGTCTTTACCCATTCTGTATCCTCAATCTTTGATTCCACAATGATCCAGAGAGAGGGAACTTCGACTTCAGCAAGTATTACAGCCTCCGTCCCATATACCAGCAGATAAGAAGTTGCACCAATAGATATACGGGCAGTTATGCAGTATCCCAAAAGAGCAAAAGGTAACTTTTCATGCCATTGCCCAGACCCTTGAATCATCTTCCTGAGAATCTTCTTGATGTTCTTGTTTTCCGCTTCAACGGCTCCGTTGGCTTTTGGTCGGAAAAGGGTAGAATGGCGATGCATAATTTTAAACTGCTTGCATACCCATTTGGTGAAGTAATCAATGGCGACCGGAATGAGTCTATGACCATTTGAAGCCTTTGGCTCGATTGGGCCAATAATATCCATTACCCAAGAAACGAAAGTCCAATGAGAGGACATGGGATGCAACTCCAAAGGAGGCGAGTGAATCAGGTCACCATGAATCTGACATTGGTGACATTTGCGAACAAAACTGAAGCAATCTCGCTCTATAGTAAGCCAATAATACCCTGTATGTAGAATCTTCTTCTCCAAAACATATCCATTCATGTGAGGTCCGCATACCTCTGAATGCATTTCACTCATGATCCGCTCAGCTTCTGTGGTATCTATGCATCTCATAAAGTTCAAATCTGGGGTCCTTTTGTACAAAATTTCCCCATTCAAGAAGAAATCGCCGCCGAGCCGCCTTATAGTTCTTTTTTTTTTTATCTCCCTTGACATGCTCTGGATATTCCCTTGTTTTCAAGAATCTTATGTCATAATACCAAGGTTCACCATCTGGTTCTGTCTCAATAGAATTGCAGTAGCCGTGTTGATTTCGAACTTAGATTTGCAATGGATCAATATGAGTATTGTCTGGATAAGGAAGCATCGAGGCTAAGGTATCCAAGGCATCGGCTAGCTCATTGTGAAACCTAGGAATGTACCTGAATTTGATGGATTTGAATCTCTTGCTCGTGTCTTGTACACATTGTCTGTATGGAATAAGCTTGATGTCTCGAGTCTCCCATTCGCCTTGGGCTTGTCGAATAAGCAAGTCGGAATCTCCCATAACCAATAGTTCATGCACATCCAGATCGAGGGCTATTTTTAGACCCATTATACAAGCCTCGTATTCCACCGTATTATTGGTACAGAAGAAACGAAGTCGGGCCGTTGCAGGGTAATGTTGTCCAATAGGTGAGATAAGGATTGCCCCGATCCCAACTCCTTTGATATTGACACCCCCATCAAAATACATTTTCCATACACGGATGTCATCCGAAACTACTTCCTCTATTGAGTTGACCTCTTAGTCTAGGAAGTATGTGCTTAGTGGCTTGTAATCATCATCAACTGGATTCTTTGCCAAATCCTGTGCTTTCATTGCGGTGCGAGTGACATAGACAATTCGAAATCTATGAGCAGAATCTGTCATTTTTCGAGCCTTCCAGTGGGCATTGGCTTTTGAAAGATGTACTTCAAAGGATCTATTCTGGATATGAGGTAAGTGGTGTAGGCCAGGAGATAATGCCTCAGCTTCTGAGCGACCCAGGTCAAGGCACAATATGTTCTTTCCAAAAGGGTATACTTAACCTTATAATTGGTGAACTTCTTGCTCAAATAATAGATTGCCTGCTCCTTTTTGCCTATCGCATCATGTTGCCCCAGAACGCATCCAAAGGAAATTTCCATCACCGCTAGATATAAAAATAAAGGCCTACCAGGTTATGGTGGAACCAGTACATGGGGTTTTGATATATAATCTTTGATCCTGTCAAAAGCTTTTTGGCAATCATTCGCCCACTTGATAGTATCATCTTTTTTCAGTAACTTAAAGATAGGCTCGCACGTGTTTGTGAGCTGAGCAATGAACCTACTGATGTAGTTCAATCTCCCAAGCAAACTCATGACTTAAGTTTTGTTTTTCGGGGGTGGAAGATCTCGAATGGACTTTATCTTAGATGGATCCAATTCGATGCCCCTCCGACTGACTATAAAATCGAGGAGTTTCCCGGATGGAACCCCAAATGCACACTTGGCTGGATTGAGCTTAAGGTCATACCTTCGAAGCCGTTCGAAGAACTTTTTCAAATCGCGCACGTGATCAGCTCGTGTCTTTGATTTTATGATGACATCATCGACATATACTTCAATATCTTTGTGCATCATGTCATGAAAAATGGTGGTCATGGCCCTCATGTAAGTTTCCCCCGCATTCTTTAAACCAAATGGCATGACCCTGTAACAATAAGTACCCAATGGAGTGGTGAAAGCCGTCTTTTCTACATCATCCTCATCCATTAGAATCTGTTGGTATCCGACATAGAAATCCACAAAAGATTGTATCTCATGCTTAGCGCAATTACTTACAAGTATATGGATGTTTGGTAAAGGAAAATTATCCTTTGGACTTGCTTTGTTCAGGTCCCTGTAGTCAACACAGACTCTAGTTTTTCCATCCTTCTTTGGCGCATGCACAACATTTGCCACCTAGGTGGTGTATCGTACGACTCTGACTAAATTGGCGCTCAGTTGCTTCATTATTTCCTCTTTGATTTTATCACTCATGTCCGTTTTAAATTTTCGTTGCTTCTGTTGGACTGGTGGAAAATCAGAATATGTGGGAAGCTTACGAACCACTAAATCGGCACTTAAACCTAGCATATCATCATAAGACCAAGTAAACATATCTCTATACTCAAATAACATTTGAATCAAGGCATCTATAGTTTCTTGTTCAGCATGAATGCTTATCTTTGTTTCCCTGACTTCTTCATGACCTCCAAAATTAATTGGCACAGTTTCATTGAGGTTGGGCCTAGGCTTGTTTTTAAATTGTTCCAACTCTCTTTTTATTTCCTCTACAACCTTATTTTCATCATATTCAACCTCTTGATGCATTATTTCAAATTTAGACAACTTTTTAAGATCTGGACGTGAATTCTGCATGCATGTCATGCTATTAAAGCCGGGATTAACAAAACTGAAATGGAAACAAAATGACAAGAATTAGGAAAAGGAAAAGATATTATACTTAATACGAAATTGAACTGCATTTCATTGAATTTGAAAGGATAGAAAGGTTAACATCAAAACAAAATAATCATACTGAGATATTTGGATTACCACCCTGAAAGTAACCCAAAATACAAAAAAGAAGCTGCAAAAAGCAAACTACCAAGACTCCTTCCTTGTGGGGAGAAGGGTTGCTTCCCAGTTGTTGAGCATGGTGTATGGGCCAATTAGTTTTACATCGGCATGACTAATGCCTTCACCAGCCTGGATCATATTCACTTCAGAAAATATCTGGCCGAGGCCATGGAAAATTTCATCAATGTTTGCCTGCGCCGAGGAATTTTGACCCTCCTGGAGTCGTGGCTTGACAAAAATGTACAAAATGTGAGGGATGGGCTACTGCAAGACCCAACCATGCTTTTTGCGGTGCTTAGCTTTATCTTCATCTGCTTGTATTGGCCTGAAACCTAAGACAAAGGTACCCTTATTTCTAAAGGGAGAGATGGGTTTCGAAATTCCTTGCAATGAATCCCCCAAGCCTTTTCCTGGCTCATATCCTTGTCTCGGCATAAGTTTAGCCACCATTACAGATGTGGTAGAAAGACGAGGATGCAGAATGGGATTTCCTTCCTCAATGTGGTCCACAACTACCACTTCAAAATCCTGATAGACAATGGACTCGCATCCTTCCTTGGCCTCAATACACTGAATTAACGGATCTTTATAAATGGATAATTCGTCTTCTCCGTGAACAATAATCTCTTGCCTGTCATGTTCGAACTTGAGCATCTGATGCAAGGTGGATGGCACAGCTTGAGTCGTATCGATCCATGGCCTTCCAAGAAGGAAGTTATTAGAAGTTTCCATGTCCACTACTTGGAAGACAATTTGAAAATCAACCGGCTCAATCGTCATGGTAAGGTTGATCTCCCTAATGGTATCTCTCGTTGAGCCATCAAAATCCCGGATGCGAATATTGCTGGGTCGGATTCTGTTTGTATTGATCTTCATGCTTTGCAAGGTTGAGAGAGGGCATACATCTACACTCTAGCCTCCATCAACTATGACTCACTTTACATAATGCCCCTTACATTTGTCAATCAGGTGCAAAGCCCTATTATGCCCGACTCTCTCCTTGGGAAGTTCATCATCAGTAAATAAGATTTTGTTCACCTTAAAAAATCTGTTGGCCACCTTCTCTAACTAATTCACAATGGTCTTCTCTGAGATATGTGCCCCATTCAAGATCTTGATTAGTACACGAGCATGCTCTTCTGAGTGTATGAGCAGAGATAACAGAGAGATTTAAGCAAGAGTTTTTCTCAACTGGTCAATGATTGAGTAATCCTGAACTTTCATCTTTTTCAAAAACTCTTCCGCCTCTTCTTCAGTGACTGGTTTCTTTATTGGCATTTGGCCTTCTCTGATTTGCTTGGCCTTCCTCAACTCTTCTGGAGAGTAACACCTCCCTGATCGAGTCGAACCTCCAGTTTCCCCCACTTCTTCTATGATTTCCTTGCCTTTGTAGGTCACCATAGTTTTATTGTAGTTCCAAGGAATGGTTTTCATGTTTGTCACATGGGGTTGTATGGCAGGCTTGATTATGATCGGCTTTGTTATACCCTTCGTACCCCATGATTCTGCCTTGTGATGAGGTGACCTCCAAGGACATACAACCTTGGTCTTGGAACATTGGAGCGAACTTCCAGCCTTGAGACCTTGGGAACAAATAAATTTTCCTTTTCTAAGCTCGGGGTGCCTTTCACAATCAATGACACATCTTGGCTTGGACTTACTTCCAGTTTGGTTCTTTCTTGAATCATTCCCGCTGTCATTTCTGCTCGACCAACCTTCCTGTATTCTTGATCTCGGCCAATCATTCCCATAAAATGAACATCATTGTGCACTGGCAACGAGTTGTTGGTCACATTAGGAGGTTCCTCGCCATTTGTCAGTACAATCAATTTTTCAGCAATGAGTCTTTCTATGGTTCTTTTCAGAGTCCAACAATCATCAGTACTGTGCCCTGGGGCACCTGAATGATATTCATATCTAGCATTTTCTTAAAATCCATGTGAATCGGGATGCATATGGTGGGGAGCGATGGGTCCAATCACACCCATCTGCTTCAACTTCTGGAACAAACTAGAGTATGATTCAGCCAATGGAGTGAATTTTTCCACCGGCCTCTGCTCTTGACCATAATCCTGCCTGGGACGAGCATTGTAGGATGCTCGAAAATTTTGCTGCTGAGGTCGAGGGATCCTTGGATGGGTGCTCATACCTGTTGATTGGGAGGCCGAGCATAGGATTGAGCATTAAACACTGTATACTGTGGTGGGCTCACAGAGTACTGAGGAATTGGCGGGGGATAATAATGTTGAGGGTAGCTGGATTACCCCTGCTGAACTTGCACATAAGGGTGTGATGCCCTTCTTTGAACTTCCTTAGATCCCGAAGTCATCATGGACCCTTCATCTCTCTTCTTTCTATTTGCCAAACTTCCCGACCCATTTTGGATTGCTTGGGTGGTGGCTTTGAGAGCAGCTTGACTTATAATTCTGCTAGTCTTGAGGCCATTTTGGACCATCTCCCCTATTTTAATTGCTTCGGCAAAAGGTCTACCCATTGCGGACATCATGTTCCGAAAGTAATCAGGCACTTGAGCTTCGAGAAAAATAGTGATCAACTCGTGGTTATCCATGGGTGGCTTAACTCTAGTCGCTTGCTCCCTCCACTTGATGGCATACTCTCTAAAGCTTTCAGATGGTTTTTTCTTCATATTGAACAGGGAATTGCGATCTGGTGCAATATCAATGTTATACTGGAATTGTTTGATGAAGGCCTGGGCAATGTCATCCTAGACATGCCAGTGAGAGATATCTTGGTCAATGAACCATTCGGAGGCTACCCCCATGAGACTTTCCCCAAAATAAGCCATCAACAATTCTTCTTTTCCACCTGCACCCCTCAGCTGGTTGCAGTACCTTTTCAAATGGGCAATAGGGTCATCGTGTCCATATTTCTCAAATTGTGGGGTCTTGAACCCTGGTGGCAAATGGATGTACGGGAACATGCATAGATCACTGAATGAAACACTTTTGTGACCACCTAGTCCTTTTATGTTCTTTATGTTCTGTTCAAGACTTTTTATTTTCCTGGCCATCTTATCCGGCTCAACCGTCTTGGCAAGCTTTTCATTTTCCAATAGTGACTCATACTGAGGAGTCTGATTGTATGGAGTCGAGATCCTGAAAGCCATATTTGGAGAGTAGTATTGGCCATCATAAGCATGAGATGGTGGCTCGTTGTTTGGCCTTGTCACATGAGGTGGTGGTGAGATTGTATATACTGGTACGCCAGACGCTATGAGAGGAGTGTTCCTGACCGGTGCGACTGGAGGTCGCACATTAGAGGCACTAGGGGCATCATGGAGGCCGTAGTTTGGCACATACCCCGGTGGTAGAATGTGATCGCTCATTGCATGGAGTGGTGGTTGAGTAGCCAGAGGTACGATGGAAGTTCCCTCTGGGGGGGGGAGGGGGGTGACCGGAAATCCAAGCTTGATATACATCAGACAATTGTTGTCTCAATTTTCTTATTTCCTCCGACTCTTGCTCAATTGACTGAACCTGGGGGTCGTCACTGACCAGCTCGATCTCATCATTGTTAGCCATTGATACCTTTCCTTTAGATCTGGTGAAGTAATGATGTGTTGCTAGTTTCACCACAAACCAACCACCTTAAGCTCACTTAATAAGAGACAACAAATGTGTTAGGGTTAAGCATTTTATAAATATGAATCACACGTAATATGCCATGCTCCTAACATTATCACCATTTCTAACATGCTTTTGGAAGGCTTTATGTTTCATTCTGGTTTATCAGGTTGCTTCTTATTGACGCTCTTAGTTTCTTCTCTCCCATTTTTTTCTTTTCACTCACGCCTCATTCGATCCCTCTTTTTAGAATCATTGAAAAATATTTTGATCGAACCTTTTGTGGGTTGCCTACATATCATGTCGCCGCATGAATCAGATCATTACGTAATTCAGGGGAAAATAATAACAATTTTGATGATTTTTTATTTTTTTATTTTTTATTTTTATTTTTTAAATTTTTATAAGACAAAATAAAATATTTTTCATTCATTTTCAAATCAATTTTTTTTGTTTTTAAGTACAATGAGAGAAAAGGAAAATATATATAAACTAACTCAATTGACTTTAAAGACATAAATATGACTGAAATAAAACAAACTCTGATAGGAATAAAAGCCTCCAAATATAAAATTAAAAATGCGACAAATGAAAAATGAAACTAAAAACTAATTGCCTGCACGAAAACTTTAATCTTCAATGGCCTTCTTGCTTAAACCGATATCATCAATGGTTTGCATCCCTTGGCCTCCACTCTTCCCCCAAAATCTCGTACAAATTCTGAAACACCGTCGGCAACTGTGGAACGAGGGTATGTGCATGTTGACCAACTTTCTCATTGTTTAGATGATGATGATCGTCATGAATATATGTTGCTTTCTCTGCCAATTGAAGTACTTGCTCTCTGGCTTGTCCCATATTCACGTGATAATTCTACAACCATATCTGGGTAGTGTTAAGGGCGTGCCCCATTTGAGACTCGCGTCCCTCGTATTCTTCAATATGGCGGTTTAGCATAACTCTCTCAAGCATCCACTAACGCCGCTCTGCCTCAAAATCTGCATGTTGATGACCCCTCTTATGCCTTTTTATTTCTTTTAATTGTGCATGAAACTGACCCTTTGAGCATATCCAATGGGCCCTTTCTCTTTCAAACTGCTCTCTCTGCTGATCAAACTCCAATTGTTGCTGGTGCACATCCTCTTCAATGATACTCAAGTCTTCTTGCAGCTTATGCATTTCAGCATTTTTATTCTCCTGAACTCTTCTGACTAAACCAATAGTGCTTGCCAGTTCTTCTTCTAAGCGGGCCGCCTCATTTTTAGCATGCTTTAGATCTTTATCCATGGCCCGTAAGGCAGATTGATAATCTTTCTCAATATTTAAATGAATCTGAGCGACTCCGTCTTGCTGTTGTGCTTGTTGTTTGGCTTTGGTCATCCGAGCATGCTCCAATTCCTCTTTTAGCCTTTCTATAGTTCTTTGATCATTTCTCCTCCCGTGGGACCCCGTATGGCTATCTATAAATGACGAAAGGTCATGAAACCATGTTATATATTCAGGGATCACCTCTCCACGATCTCGGTCTTCTACCATTTCATTCAACTCTGAGACCTTACTCGCATACCAAATTTTCATAATTTCTTCTTCGTCATGAAGCTAATCTTTACCAAAATCGTAACAAAACTTGCTCAAATCTCGTGTTGGTGGCACCTCCTGTAGTCATGCAAATTGGCGCATTACCCGAAGTGGAGCATAGGGCTGAACACTATCCAATCCTATGAGTACCAAATAAGAATGGTATGCAGACTTACAAATAACCTCTTTAGAGGAAAACCAATCGTAGTTCTAAGTGATTTGTTTGGTGAACAGAGTAAGAAACAGTTCTTTCCAGACATCAATCCCCTCTGCTAAGTCATATTCGTCAATTCTTTTCTGGTGATCATAAGTATGATTGGGCCATATCTCACTAAAATCAATGATCGTAGGATGACTTATAAGTAGAGATTTTGACTACTTATTTGCACTCTTTTACTTTAGTTTTGGCTAAAAAATTCTTAAAGGTATTCCTGAAAACTGATAAAATGTGCTTACTTGCTGGAGCATTGGAAAAAGAGCCAAAACGATGAAATTCAACTCAAGAAGGAGTATTTTTGAATAAGGACTAAAACCAAGCAAAAAGAGCAAAGTGTGGACTGCACAATATTGAGTGCGGCCGCAGACTATGAAGGACCTCTGGCAGAATTCCTTTGCAAAATGCGGACCGCACAATTATTGTGCGGCCGCAGAAGGTGAGGTTCAGAAAGATGGAATTCTGAATCCATGAAGAAGTGCGAACCGCACTATTATTGTGCGGCCGCAGAATTCAATAGTGCGGCTGCACTCAGAAATGTGCGGTCCGCAGAAGTCCCTCCTGTCAAGCACAAGTTCAAGAGTGCGGACCAAACACAGAATTGTGCGGCCGCAGAACCTCCGCAGGGGCAATTTTGTCTGATAACTTTAGTTGTGTATAAATAGTTCTTTTTGTCAAATTTAGGTTAAGTTTGAACTCTAAAAAAGTAGATAGTCATTTTTCCTTTACTGCTTTGGGTAACTTTGTATTAGTTTACATTTTAACATTGGATTTTCATCCCTTTATCATCTATTATGAGTTTAATCTTATTTTCTTCCTTAGTTTCTACATTTTTGCCTATGAGTAGCTAAATCTCTAGTTAGTGTTATGACCCAACCCTAGTGTGGATACCTAATGGGTGTTTGATTTAGGGCTTATTTAAGGTTGGGTGTATGATATTTAGCCTAGTTCTTACTTGAATTTAGGAATTAATTATTGCAAACATTGATTCGTGCCTAATTGACTTAGTCTCTACTTGAGAAAGAGAGACTAAGTCTAGGAAAACTTGGCTAACAAGAAATTGGGGTGAACTCAAGAAATTGATAGCCACAATTAAAGGGTTGAATCTAGAGATAGTAAGACCCGACTTGAGCATATATCAACGGTTTTGTGAATTATCCATTTGGACTTGAGAAGGCCAAATTGGGCAAAATCACTCTAACTATCGAGAGGTATCGAGTGGGTAATCGCGTGTTGATTGCCATATTACACCCCGACCAACGAAACATGCCCTAATGCCCACAACCTGTTAGGTAACCACCTAGGTGGAAGTCACAGCCCTAGATCTTTTATAAACTTGAAAAACAACAACACCAAAAATATCGTTCTATAGCTTTACATTTACAAACAATAGCATAAATGTTAGAAGTAGAAATAAACAACCAAGTATGTGGAAGTGCATTTTAGGCACGTCATACACCTAGTCTAAGTATATACCTAATCCAATATAAGCTCTCTGAGAAATCGACCCCGACTCAAAGTTGGGTAATTATAATTGTATCGACCGCTTCACAATCCCAATCAATGGTGTGAATTTGGGCAACATCAATTTTTGGCGTCGTTGCCGGGGAGCTAAAAACGGATTTAGCTATATATTTGATTTTTTTTGTGACTTGTCTTCTTTTTCTTCCGAGTTACTAACCTTTTTGTGAATCGATTATAGGTACAAAAATGTCTCTCAACAATGATCCTCTCGAAAACTTGCCTTTGGGGGAGGAAGTCGACGATGAACAAGGTGATGAGGTTTCTCTTGAACCTCAAGCAAATAGGTGAGGCCGACCGCCTCATTACAATATTCACGTCCCTCCCCCACCTTCACCAAGAGTGGCTCCACACTGGGTGTTGCCAAACGAATGATACACAAGTGCCATAGTCCCTCCCCGCATTAGGGCGGGCAACTTCCAAATCACCAATGTTATGCTCACATTGCTAGAGCAACGAGGATTCTTCACCGGGGCTCCGAGTAAAAATGCATACAAACACTTGAAGGGGTTTGTGGAAACTTGCTGGGGGATTAAACAAACCAACATCTCTGAGGATGCTCTAAGGTTGAGGCTATTTCCTATCTCTCTACGGGGGAAGCCTTGGATTGGTTAGAAAGATTGCCAAACCATTATATCCATACACGGGATGAATTGGCGAAAAATATCATTGCCAAGTCATTTTCTCCCAGGCATATGGCTATTCTTCGAGACGATATTCTAGCATTCAAGCAAGAACCCAAGGAGCCTTTGCATGAGATTTGGGAGAGGTACCGTACTATGGTGAAAGAGTGCCCGAATAATGACATGACTGAGACTATGATTCAACAAACCTTCTAAAAGGGGATCAATACTACCAATCAATTCCTGGTCAACTAACTAGCCAATGGGAATTTCATGACATCACCATATGCCGAAACTTGTGAGATTTTAGATGAAATGGCAGATACTTCATCGGCATGGCAAAGTAGAGCTAATGTTTCTCAAGGTGATCCAAATATAATTCACCTACACAAAGAATTGCATGATCATGGGAAAGCAATTGCCGAGTTGACCACAACAATGAATCAATTAGCCAAAGCTCAACTTCAACAAGTTCAGGGTCCTAAGCAAGTAAATACAATGGAAGGTGTCAACATGATGGTGAACAAGCGAAGGAAAAAGGGTCAACAAGTGCAAAACCGTATGGAACAATTTGTGAAAGATGATAGTGGGTTTGACCAAGACGAATCATACAATGAGCAAGAGAAAGAAGTGCAATATGTGAACAACTACCAAGGGAAAAGAAACAACTCTCAAGGCCCGAATAAACAACAATGGTGATCTCAAGGAAATCAAGGAAATTGGAACAATCAAAACCACCAAGGCAATTGGAGTGGTGGTAACAACAATCAAGGAAATTGGAGTAATCAATGAAACCAAGGCAATTGGGGTGGCAACAATCAAGGATATTGGGGAGGCAATAACCAAGGGGGTTGGAATAAAAACCAAGGGAATCGGGGGTTGGGCATTCAAAGGCCCCCGATGTATCAACAACCAAGCAACCAACCTCCTTATCTGTCTCATGGTTCTAGCTCTTCCAATAATGAGATGTGACGGATTGAAAATATGTTCAAATAAATGATGGAGAAAAATGCCGACTCCGATGCTCAGCTAGCCTCTCACAACACTTCAATCCGTAATTTGGAGGTTCAATTAGGGTAAATTTTGCAAGCTTTAAACACTCATCCTAAGAGGGCACTACCTAGTGACACAGTGGTGAACTCGAAGGGTGGGAACAACACGAGACATACCATGTCCGTAACCACAAGGAGTGGAAAAGGTGGGGAGGCAACAACCTCAAACCAAAGAAGAATTGTGGATGATGATGTAGTGATTCAAGAAGATGAAATTCCAAGAAATGTGGTTCAAGCTAATGAAGAAGTGAGAATTGATATTGATGAAAATGTGGAGGAGACTCAAGAAGAAGTGAACTCGTCTAGGGAACACGTCATTGACATACCGGAACCGATAGTGCCAAAGGCCAAGGCACCAATGCCAAGGCCTCCTCCTTCATACCCTCAAAGGCTCACCAAGCAAAATAGCGAGAACCAATTCAAGAAGTTTATTGACATGATGAAGAGGTTATCCATTAATGTTCCATTGGTTGAGGCGTTGGAACAAATGTCCGGCTATGCAAAGTTCATGAAGGATTTGGTGATCAAGAAAAGATCAATGAATTATGAGATTATCAAGATGACATACCAAGTGAGTGCTATTGTGCACTCAATGGCTCCGAAATTGAAAGATCTCGGCACTTTCATAATCCCTTGCACTATTGGGAGCACTGACTTTGCCAAAGCTCTATATGATCTAGGGGCAAGTATCAACTTGATGCCCTACTCAGTGTTCAAAACTTTTGGCAGATCGTACTTTGAAGAGACCATTGGGTATTATTGATGATGTGTTGGTTCGTGTTGATAAGTTCATCCTCCCGGCAGACTATGTGATTCTTGATTGTGAAGTGGACTGTGAGGTGCCTATTATCTTGGGTAGACCTTTCCTTGCTACGGGGAAGGCTCATGTTGATGTGGACACCGGTGAGTTCCCCTTCCGGGTGGGCGATGGCAAGGTGGTTTTCCATGTATGCAAATCTATGAGGCAACCGAATAACAATGAAATTTGTTCATTTGTGGACTTAGTGACCGAGGTGATTGTTGATGATGCTAGTGCCATGATGAATGTTGATGATACTTTGGAGGCCGTATTGATTAATCATGATGATGATGAGAAGGAAGGCTATGTTGAATGTGTAAATGCATTACAAGGAATGGGGTCGTACACTTATGAACCTCGAATATTGTCCTTAGATCTTGAGAACCGGAAGACTCCTCCAACAAAGCCCTCAATCGAGGAGCCTCCCACTTTGGAGTTAAAGCCATTGCCTCCACATATCAGGTTTGAATTCCTTGGGCCATGTTCTAATTTATCGATGATTCTTTCCTCTTGTTTGACTAACGTGCAGGTAGACTCTACTTTAGCAGTGCTACAAAAGAGGAAGAAAGCTATAGGATAGACATTGGCGGACATTCGGCCTATAAGCCCCGCCTTTTGCATCCACAAGATTATTTTGGAGAAGGATGCCAAACCTTCCATTGAACGTCAAAGAAGACTAAATGAAGCAATGCAATAGGTGGTGAAGACGGAGATCATAAAATGGTTGGATGTCGGGGTTGTTTACCCCATTTTCGATAGCTCGTGGACCTCTCCGGTGCAATGTGTCCCCAATAAAGAGGGCATGACTGTGGTCACAAATGACAAGAATGCGTTGATCCCCACAAGAACGGTGACCGGGTGGAGAGTGTGTATGGACTATCGGAAGCTCAACAAAGTCACTCGGAAAGATCATTTCCCACTCTCATTCCTTGATGAAATGCTTGATAGGTTGGCCGGTCGAGCTTTCTATTGTTTCCTTGATGGAAATTCCGGCTACAATCAAATTCTTATTGCTCCGGAGGACTAAGAGAAGACTACTTTTACTTGTCCCTATGGTACTTTTGCATTCTCGCGAATGCCATTTGGGTTATGCAATGCACTAACGACTTTTCAATGGTGTATGATTGCCATCTTCACCGACATGGTGGAGGATTTTCTTGAGGTCTTCATGGATGACTTTTCCGTGGTCGGAAATTCTTTTGATGATTGCTTGAACAACTTGGATAAGGTCTTGGCAAGATGTGAGGAGACAAACTTGGTTTTGAGGTCGACAAGGCCAAAATAGAAGTGATCTCTAAACTCCTACCCCCTTCATCCGTCAAGGGAGTGAGGAGCTTCTTGGGTCATGCGGGGTTCTATCGCTGATTCATCAAGGATTTTTCCAAAGTGGTGAACCCCTTGTGTAAATTGTTAGAAAAGGATGCCAAGTTCCATTTCAACGAGGACTGTATGAAGGCATTCGAATTGCTCAAGTTCAAATTGACTACTACTCCTATTATCACCGCACCGGATTAAAACTTGCTTTTTGAGCTCATGTGTGATGCAAGTGATGTGGCGGTTAGAGCAGTTTTGGGGCAACGTATTAACAAAATCTTCCATCCGGTCTACTATGCTAGCAAGACCATGAATAATGCTTAAGTCCACTACACAGTGACCGAAAAAGAGCTACTTGCTATTGTCTTTGCTATGGAGAAGTTTCGCCCGTAGTTGATGGGTAAAAAGGTAATTGTCCACACCGATCATGCGGCGCTTAGGTACTTAATGAGCAAAAAGGATTCAAAGGCAAGGTTAATGTCATGCCCCAAACCTGAAGGGACGTGGCCGGCACCCGGTACCATACTCGGCCCGAGCGTACCACTCTGTAACTGTGAACTCTAGAGGAATAACCCTCAACCTAGGCCGATGAGGCCATATTCTGAATCATCTGAAAAAATCGTCTTTCTCATCTAAGGGGTAAACATACACAAAACTCATATATATATATATATATATATATATATATATATATATATATATATATATATATATATATATATATATATATATATATATATATATATATATACAGACTGACGAGGCCGCCGTGAACATCTACTATTATACAAACTATACAGGACTTGTCTACAAGCCTCTAGAGATAGTTGAATTGTATCATGGTCGGTACAGGGTCTCGACCTACCCATCAAACCTGTATATATAAAACGGACTCCAAGGTCTAGACCTGGTAACTCCGGGGAAGTGGAGATTACCAACCAAGCTGATATTTGGCTTTGTCTACTGGGAAGGACTATCCAGCTATCTATCAGGACCTGTATGCATGAAATGCAGCATCCCAGTAAAGGGACGTCAGTACAAATAATGTACTGAGTATGTAAGGCAACAAAATAACTGAAAGCTGAAACTGAATTGATGATATAATAACGGAATGTAACTGGGAGTCAAAAATAATATAGTTGTCCGGCCCTATAAGGCTCGGTATGTGTAACTGCCCTACCGTAGTAGGCTCGCTCATAGGCGCTCGGCCATACTAGGCTCTGTATCTTGGCCATTCTGGGCTCGCTCATAGGCGCTCGTCCACAGTAGGCTCGGTATATAACTTACCATCTGATCAGAGGTTGCCCAATAGGGGCCTGCCCACCGATTATAGCTCGATGGTGGTAAAAAATACTGTAACACTGTATATATATATACTCTCTGCTCTCTTAGCTGAAATAAGACAATACTAAACTGAATATGAAGTCCCGATAAGGGAGAATACTGTAACTTCTGAGACTAGGATAATGTGAATAAATTCAGGAATACGAACTTCTCTTTATGCCTCGTTATCAAACTCATGTAGTTACGGGATCATGCCAAAATGAAAGAAAGGTTTAGCCTTAACATAGCTTATCACAATCTTTTCAATTACCAAGTTGAACTCGCCTCTTCTCACCTTAATCTACAACAACGATAATAATACTATCATTAAGTTACGAAAGGTACAACTAACGCACAACGAACGACAAGCTTATTTTATATTAAAACAGACAACATCTCCCCTATAATCCTTACTTCCTCCAAATTCAAGATAACACCACAACACCAAAAACAACAATAACAACATATATACATTAGTTTCCAACCTTATGCACACCACACAATACTACAAAACAGCCCAACACACCCCAATCTCTTCATACACAAAACGACCACCGTAGTAGTGTCAACAACCCGAAATTGTTACGATGAACAACCAGCCCAACATCCTGCATTTATGTGGTGTTTCTCCACACCCTTCCTCCTCCAAAACTCCACAAAACAGTAGTAAAACACGCTGCCCAGCAGCACCACAAAACAGTCCATAAAAAAGTCCACAAAACAGTCCGCTACAAGTGAATAACTCAAACTCACGGCTTGCGATCACCGTCCCGTGAGTTCTTACAAATATAGAACGACTTACTATGCATATACAGCATAAAAAATGGATGAAAGAGAGCAGTAAACTTACCTTATTTGTTGGATAACTCGGCTCCTATCTTGGTTCTTCAAACTCTAGGCTTTACCTCCAATTAGAACTTGAAAGGGAGAGAAAATCAATTGGGGTTTGGGGGAAATTTGTGGGAGGAGTTTTGTAGAGATTAAGTCTGGTTATTTTTCCCTATTATCAACATAATATATGAAGGGGATAAGCCTTTAAAAAGTCCTCTTTGAATGACCCGAACTGGCCCATTTTTGGACGACCCGAAGAGGCCCATTTTTGGATTTTCGTTTAAGCAAGTAGGTGACAGTCTACGCAGTCTTGGAAAAACTCTCATATCTCTCTACTCTGATGTCGTATTGACAAACGGTTTAATGAGTTGGAAAATAGACTCATAGATCTTTAATTTGATGGGTGGAACACCCCATAAATCTACGTATATTGGGAGAAAATGCCAGTTACATTGGACCCAAAGTTTCAGTAAAACGTATGAACGTAACTTGTGATGACTTTAATCGACTTTTGTTCCACCACTTGCTTGACTTCAAAATATAACACACGACTATCATACGAATAAAATAACTCATAACATAACCTCCTTATCATGTTAAACACCATGGTCTCACTCCAAAAGTACATGCTATAACATTCCCCATTTTGTCGATTTTCGACGAAACATTATGTTTTTCAATTTCTTTAGCTTTTCAATCTTCCAACCATCTTTGTACTTTTTGTTCATGATCTTCAATATTTGTAACCTCCGAGGTAATATGATTAACTTACTTTGTAAACTTTTCAAATATGATTTCATTTCTGAGCTTACATCAATTGACTTACGACGACTCGTACGTACAAAAACATGGGTTGTAACAGTTAATGCGGTGGGTGATTCTATTGCAAGAGTTTTATCTAGAGATTCAAGATCACAAGGGTAGTGAAAACCAAGTGGCAAACCACTTGTCTCATTTGGAGGAGGAGGGGAGGCCACATGACGGCCTTGAGATAAATGATTCCTTCCCCGACGAGCAACTTCTAGCCATTTCAATGACTGGGGTGCCATGGTTCGCCGACTTAGCAAATTATCTTGTGAGTGGTATTGTACCGAATGAGTTCTCTTCAAACCAAAAGAAGAAGCTCAAACGGGATTTCCTTCACTATTATTGGGATGAGCCGTATCTCTTCCGAATTTGTACCGATGGTGTGATTCGACGATGTGTACCGGAGGAATAACAAGTGAAAATTCTTGAGGCTTACCACTCTTCACCATATGGTGATCACCGTGGTGGAGCTAGAATGGCAACAAAAATGTTGAGTTGTGGATTCTATTGACCTACTCTTTACAAGGACGCTAGCGATCTCGTCAAGCGTTGTGATGAATGTCAAAGGGCTGGTGGGATTTCTAAGAAAAATTAGATGGCCCTCACCACCATCTTGGAGATTGACATTTTTGATGTGCGGGGAATTGATTTCATGGGTCCGTTCGTGAGCTCTTGTGGGAATACTTACATTTTGGTAGCTGTGGATTATGTGTCAAAGTGGGTTGAAGCCGTGGCTTTACCCAACAATAAAGCTCGAAGTGTGGTGGCATTTTGAATAAGAACATTTTCACAATATTCGGTACTCCAAGGGCCATTATTAGTGAAAGTTGAAGTCTAAGTGGAGTGGTCCGTTTGAGGTTGTGAATGTGACACCCTTTGGTGCATTAGACTTGAAGAACAAAAATGATGAAAGTTTTAGAGTTAATGGTCACCGGGTAAAGCATTATCTTGGCAAAGTTGATGATGGCCACGTCGTGGCGTTTGTGAGCACCTAATTTTTGACTATATTTGAATTTTTACCACCTTCTACTATGTAAATATTTTTAGAAATTTAATATATATATTTTTTTTAGCTTTGTTACATTATTTATATATAGGATAAGAATTAAAAATAATTTAAAAGGTCAAATTATTACTATTAGTATTATTTTTATTTTTTATCTTTATTTTAAAATAAAATAAATAAAAAAACCGAAAAAATTATTATTTTTTAATTTTTGGATGGGAATAAAATAATAGGAAAATTAAAAATATGGAATAAAAAAGTAAAAGTAAAAGTAGGTAAAAATTGTTTTTTAAAAAAAGTAAAAGAAAGTGGGAAATTAAAAAAAAATAAAAGTAAATGAATGTTGAAATTTAAAAAATGAAAAGTAAAAGAAAGTTGAAATTAAAAAATAAAAGTAAAGGTAGCTGAAAATTTAAAAAAAAGAAGTAAAAGAAAGTGGAAATTTAAAAAAGAAAAGTAAAATAAGTGGAAAATAAAAAAAAGTAAAGTAAAAAAAGTGAGAAATTAAAAAATAAAAGTAAAGGAAAGTGGGGAATTATTTTTATTTTTTTTAAAAAAAAATGGGAAGTGGAAATTCTTTTTAATTAAAAATAAAAAAAACCGAAAAAATTCCGATTTGTTTTCTATAAATAGAAGAGAAATGTGAGGAGAAAGGAGGGGGAGAGAGAAAAAAAGAAGGGAGGAGGGAATTGAGAAAAATTATTTTTCTTCTTCTACGCTAAGAGAATTTCTACTCGTGTCATTCTTTCTTCGTCTTCCTTTCAAACAAATCCAGCAAGTCATCACCCAAAACCCAACAAAAATACTTCATAACATCCCTTTTTACACGCCAAAAAGTGGAGTCAATAGTCGAAGTCGAGGATTCCGTTGGAGCTCCGTTCACTAGGTTTGATGTTATTCGTCGCTTATGCTTGTTCGACGTTCGTCTGAGTTATTGTACCTGTTCTTGGAGACTCATTTAATTGAAAATTTTGCATTAAAGATTTATTATTCCCTCTGTTCTTTTTATCTTATTTCATGTGATTTTATTTATTTGCCTTTAAACTTTATAAATAATAATATAAGTTAGTCCTTAAATGCTGTATGCTTAATCATGTTTTTAGAAATATGGTATTCAAACTTGCTTTAAAGTTGAGAAGATTTGGACCCTAATAAGATTGGGCTTCAATTGTTGGGTTGTAGGTTATTGGTATATGATGATTTATTTATTCAAATATCTAAAATCATACACTTCTTTCACAAGTAATTCCATAATTCATGTCCTTCACAATAATCTCAAACTTAGAAAAAAAACAAATCATGAATGCGCTAGAATGCTTTAGGCGTACTCTTAATTAATTGAATCATCGTGATTATGTATACGTTCACGTGACATAATTACGATTCCCAAAACTAAAATCAAGGTATGCGTTCCCGCAATTTTGGGCGAAACAACCTTAAATATAATAAAAATGCTATTAATTGTGTGCGCGTACACGTGACATGATTTTGGCACAATAAACAAAACGGATTCACACACGAGATTCATTTCAAAGATAATTCCATATTTTAATATAAAAGCGGACATATAAAACATGGAAACCAATAAATCACAGTTTATCTAAAATTAATTCAAGCCAAGTTGTAATCAATAAAGCGATCGTGCTAGAACCATGAGACTGGGGGAATGCCTTACACCTTCTTCCCGGTCAACAGAATTTCTTATCCGGACTTTATTTTCGTAGACCAATAATAATAGAGTCAAACCTTCCTTTGACTAGGGATTCAAATAAAAGGTGACTTGGAACACCCAAAAAATCAATTCCAAGTGGCGACTCTGTAAATAAAATAATCCCTATTCAAATTTATCACTTTAATTGGAAAAACTCTTTAACCCACAATAATCCATAACACATATATCTTTTGAAGCAAAAAAAGGTGTCACAGCTCTGGCGACTCTGCTGGGGAAAATAAACCAGAACTTCTGGTTCATGTTTCAGAATTCGAGCTTGTAATGGGATCTATACTTGGCTTTCTTCATTGTTGATATTACTATGTTTGTGGGCCTAATGTGCTAATTGCCGCTCATTTACCGCTTTGATATTATTTGAACTATATAAACTGCCTTCTTATGCCTCCCTTCTGAGTCTTCTGAATTTATGGTGCACACGTGCGCGTGGCTCACTATTCTGTTAGAGGTCATACCAAATAGAACGAGGCTGAATCAGTAACTAGGCCTGGTAGACTTTCGTGCTCCCGGTACATTGCCCCCACCTCGGCTCGAGCTGTCTGCTTGGGTAAGCTAGGTCTAAAATACCTCCCAAGATTTTAAACATAGAATAACATAGCCTCATGCCGGATCCTTAGTAGGAACGTTTGTTTGTATCATGTGCATTTGACTTTGGGGACTCAACACAGGGGTTGGGTCCGTCTAAGACAGGTGTACCCAAAAATAAAAGACCACCATGATGTATCCTACATGCTATTTGTGCATTTTGTTTGATCTGATTTGCATGTTTACCGGCTGCTAGAATAAATACAGAAAATTGAGAAAAAATAGAAGTGAGAAGTAGGAAAGAGAAAATTTATCCGGTTTTCAAAAATCTCGGTATTTGAAAAATTTAGAAACTCTGCCGAAATTTTGAAAAAAAAGAGAAAAAGAAAAGTCATTTCAAAATGAGTCAAAACAAATCGTGTTTTCCCTGTTGTGTCAAAACCGACCGAACTACGCGGGTCTGATTCTCACCGGATGTGAGATACGTAGGAAAACCTCATTGGTTCCGGCCCCAAATTTTAAAAAATTCAAAAATATTTTTCTTTAATTCCTTATTTAGAAGTCTTTCCTTTGAAAATCCCAAATAAAAGAAAAGGATTTTAAAGCCAAAAAACTATTTTCTTTCTTTTTAGAAGTCTCTCATTTGAAAAAAAAAATCAAATTAAAATCCAAAAACATGTTTCTTTTTTTTTTAGAAGTCTTTCTCCCAAAAAAATAAAAAAAACAAAATTCAAAAAAAGATATTTTCTTTCTTTCTAAAATTATCAAAAAATAAAATAATAAAATAATAATTAAAAAAAGAAAATAAAAATCTAAGAATATTTTCTTTCTTGTTTAGAAGTCTTTCCTCCGAAAATTTCGAATAAAAAAGAGAAAAAAAATTCTAAATCCAAAATATTTTCCTTGTAAGGAGCTTTTGTGGTATGATTTTCAAAAAAAAAAAGATTGATGAATAAATTAAAAAAAGAGTTAGCTTATTTACTTTGTTGCTAGTATCCCCGAACTACGCAAGATCTGATTCATGCGACGTCATGATTCGTAGGCAATCCCTATCGGATTCGATCATAGCCATTAAATAAATCGAGTGAAAAAAAAGAGAAGAAAGAAAGAGAAATAAAAGAGTGACAAAAATAACAAAGAAAAACAAAGAGTGAAAAAAAAAAAAAGCAAGAGTGAAAAAAATCCAAAAAGAGAACGCTTTGTCCAATTTGAAAACGAAAATCGCGGAAAGTTTCTGTGAATATGCTGTCAAATGCCGCGAGAAAGCTGTTAGGGTAAAGCCTCCAATGGATGAAGCAGACATGGTTACGGTTTTCCTACATGCCCAAGAGGCAGACTACTTCCAGAACATGATGTCTACTATCAAAATTGGGGAGATGGTCGAAAATGATTTAAAAACGGGTCGAATCTTGAGTCATGCTACCTTTAAAGCCACATCACAGGCCGTTCAGAGTGGTTCAGAGGGTTTGATAAACAGAAATTGGAGAGATGATGAATTTGATCTGGCACTAAAGGTCATTGCAGCCATTGCCAAGACAGAAGAAAAACCGAAAAACGGTCGCCAAGCCTGAAAGTTCCCCATCAAACAGGAGTTTTGGTAGCCAGTCTTGCTATCCTTTCTGCGTCCGGATTATCTCAGGGTATGATCCAGATGTTTTACTTTATTGTCTTACTTTCCGATGTAAACCCTTCTATCTTTAAAATTCAAAAAAAAAACAAAAAAAAAAAAATCAAATGAATCTAATATTTCATTGTCCAAGAATGTCTCTTTTCTTAATTTTGTCACTTTTTCTTATTCTCTTTTTAGTTTTGTTAATGCAGATTTTAATAACATGACATGCTTATGGACTTCATGCCCAGATCCTAAAACACTGTCAGACCCCGAAATAATGAATCAAGAGACAGAATGTTTTGAAGACAAGCCTTGTAAGAAAATAAATAAAATATTGGAACGAAGTTGAGATTCCCTCTCTTCGGATCATTGTTGAAGCTGAGATTGAGGATAAAGATTTGGTCAAGAAACGATTGTAACAATTGATACTGATTGAGGAAAAATGATTGGTTCCAGTTTTTCACGGGCAGTTGTACCAACAAAGAATGACTTGTGTCTACAGCAAGAAGGTGCGGCCCAAGAAATTTGAAATAGGAAAACTCATTCTGAGACGTATCCTCCCACCTCATGAAGAAGCTAAAGAAAAATTGGCTCCAAATTAGTCCATACATTGTAACGAGAGAACTGCAAAAGGGAGCGTTGTACCTGGGAAACATCGAAGGAAATGTCCTTGAAACAACCGTCAACGCAGGGGCAGTCAAAAGGTACTATGTTTGATCCTCCATAAAATATTAATGTTCTCCGGTTAGGATGACGAAGGCTTTTATTCTCGCTACCCAAACACCATTAACCCTTTTGTAAACCCTTTGAGCCGGTTACTCTTCTTTGATTACCCTCTTTGGAACCTGAAAGTGTTATTAAAAAAAAGGAAAAGAAATGAAAAAAGAAAAAAGAAAGAAAAAGAAAAAAAAGGGGAAAGTGAAAAGAAAACAAAACAAAACAGAAGAAAAAGCAAAAGAAAAAAAAGAAACAAAGTTTATTGAACTACGTTTGACTTGATTCTGAAAGGATACATAGGCAGCCTCTCTCTGGGGTTCAGTCACACCAAAACAAAAATCCATATTCCCCCAAAAGTTGAAACTAGGGCAGATGTTACAATGGTTCGGCGACGGTTTCGCCTGAAAGGTTCCAAAGTTGTAATTCAATCCAAATCCTTTTTACCCAAATCCTTTTCAAGTCCTTCCGATCAACCAACGAGAATGTTCAAGAATTGGAGGAGAGAAATAAAATGAGAGAGTTTTGTTGGTGAAAACTCTCACGGGCACCGTAAGGCGATGGTAAGTAGAGAAATTAAAATGAGAGAGTTTTGTTAGTAAAAACTCGTAAAGAGCACTATAAGGCGATGGTGAGAAGAGAGGTCAACTGGTGAAAACCCACAAACGACGCCACTGATCGAAAATAAGATCCTTACAGCCATTGGCATCGACACAGTCCTAGGCAAGGTTTCTCGATTTCGAGGCAAAAGTTGTGATGAATTTCTGAGAGTCGGACGGTTTACAAAGAACAGGCATCCAGTCCAAAAGGCATGTCATGTTCATTGAAGTCCGTATGTACTTCAGATAAGTCCTTTCCTTTCCCCGAAAGGGATACCTCTTGTCTAAATTCATTGTCTATTCCATTGTTTGTTGTTCTTTGAATCCCTTTCGGTCTAACTCTGTTCCAAAAACTAAGGCAAATAAGGGATGTGAAGCATGATTTACAGGGCTCTCGTTTGATACAAGCTAATATGAAAAAAAGGCACCCAGACTCGGCAGGGGCATCAAGTCGACCCCTACTGGCCATGGCGGTCATTGCTTAGAAATCAAAAACTATTGTAAGGAGGAAATCAAATTGAAAATGCCTACAAGGCAAAATGAAGTTGAATAGGTTAAGTCCCAAGTGGCTAACCGTTTTGGCAAAGTTTGAAAAGCCAAAGGTTCCCCAATGCTCTGAAATTGAAAGTTTTGGAGGAAAGAAGTCGAAAGTGAAATACCACAAAGGAAAAATAAAGTTGAAAAGGTTAAGTCCCACGCGACCAACTGTCATGTAAAAGTTTGAAAAGTCAAAGTCTCTCCGGGGCCAGAAATGCAGGTGGTATTCACGAAACATCTAGTGGCAGGTTGAAATCATCATCAAAAGAAGATGGGCACAAAGCCAAGCTGCCAAAGACATCAAGGCCTCAAACCGACCACGACTTTTAAAACTCACAATTTTTCTTTATTTGCAGCTGGAACAAAGCTGTGCAGAATGGCGATTCCTAAAGGATGAATGTCACCAAAGGTGAGCTTCACAAAATCTCTATTTTCTTTTATTTTCAGCATGTATCACTATTATAGATTATTTTCGTAGCTTAACCCAGGTAGAATTTTTTCGCCTAAGGGATCCAGCTCATAGTTCCGGGTAGAAGTACTCTTCGCCCACGCTGTTTTATGTAGCTTAACCCAGGTGGAATCTTTTCGCCTAGGGGGATCCAGCTCATAGTTTTCGGGCAGAAGTACTCTTTGCTCATGTTGTTTTACGTAGCTTGACCAATGTATAACCTTTTCGTCTAGGGGGATCCAGCTCATAGTTCCGGATAGAAGTACTCTTCGCTCAGGATGTTTTACGTAGCTTAACCCGGGTAGAACCGTTTCGCCTAGGTGGATCCAGCTCATAGTTCCGGGTAGAGGTACTCTTCGCCCATGCTGTTTTACGTAGTTTAACCCAGGTAGAATCTTTTTACCGAGGGAGATCCAACTCATAGTTTAGGGAAGAAGTACTCTTCGCCCATGTTGTTTTACGTAGCTTAACCCAAGCAGAACCTTTTCGCCTAGGGGAATCCAGCTCATAGTTCCGGGTAGATGTACTTTTTGCCCAAGTTGTTTTACAGTAGCTTAACTCAGGTAGAAACATTTTGCCTAGGGAGATCCAACTCATAGTTCCGGGTAGAAGTACTCTTCGCCCAGGCTTGTTTTTCGTAGCTTAACCCAGGTAGAACCTTTTCGCCTAGGGGGATCCAGCTCATAGTTCCGGGTAGAAGTACTCTTCGCCCAAGCTTATTTTTCTTAGCTTAACCCAGGTAGAATCTTTTTGCCTAGGGGGATCCAGCTCATAGTTTTCGGGTAAAAGTACTCTTCGCCCAGGCTTGCTTTTCATAGATTAACCCAAGTAGAACCTTTTCTCCTAGGGGGATTCACCTCATAGTTTCGGGTAGAAATACTCTTCGCCCAGGCTGTTTTTCGTAACTTAACCCAGGTAGAACCTTTTCGCCTAGGGGGATCCAGCTCATATTTCCAGGTAGAAGTACTCTTCGCCCAAGCTTATTTTTCGTAGCTTAACCCAGGTAGAACTTTTTCGCCTAGGGGGATCGAGCTCATATTTCTGGGTAGAAGTACTCTTTGCCCAGGCTTGTTTTTCATAGCTTAACCCAGGTAGAACCTTTTTGCCTAGGGGGATCCAACTCATAGTTCCAAGTAGAAGTACTCTTCGCCCAGGCTTATTTTTCGTAGCTTAACCCAGGTAGAACCGTTTCACCTAGGGGAATCCAGCTCATAGTTCCGGGTAGAAGTACTCTTCGCCTAGGCTATTTTTCATAGTTTAACCCAGGTAGAACCTTTTCACCTAGGGGGATCCAGCTCATAGTTTCCAGGTAGAACTACTCTTCGCCTAGGTTGTTTTTCGTAGCTGAACCAAGGTAGAACTTTTTTGCCTAGGGGATCCAGCTCATAGTACCAGGTAGAAGTACTCTTTGCCCAGGCTATTTTTCGTAGTTTAACCCAGGTAGAACCTTTTCACCTAGGAGGATCCAGCTCATAGTTTCCGGGTAGAAGTACTCTTTGCCCAGGCTTGTTTCACGTAGCTTAACCCAGGTATAACCTTTTTGCCTAGGGAGATCCAGCTCATAGTTTTGGGTAGAAGTACTTTTCGCCTAGGCTATTTTTCGTAGCTTAACCTAGGCAGAACCTTTTCTCCTAGGGGGATCGAGCTCATAGTTTCTGGGTAGAAGTACTCTTCGCCCATGCTTGTTTTTCTTAGCTTAACCCAGGTAGAACCTTTTCGCCTAGAGGGATCCAACTCATTGTTCTGGGTAGAAGTACTTTTCGCCCAGGCTTGTTTTTTGTAGCTTAACCCAGGTAGAACCTTTTTGCCTAGGGGGATCCAGCTCATAGTTCCGGGTAGAAGTAATCTTCGCTCAGGTTGTATTACGCAGCTTAACCCAGGTAGAACTTTTTCGCCTAGGGGGATCCAGCTCATAGTTTTGGGTAGAAGTACTCTTCGCTCAGGTTATTTTACGTAGCTTAACCCAGGTAAAAACTTTTCACCTAGGGGGATCCAGCTCATATTCCGGGTAGAAGTACTCTTCGCCCAGGCTCGCTTTTCGCAGTTTAACCCAAGTAGAACCTTTTTGCCCAGGGGATTCATTTTCATTTCAGTAATAGAGGGCACCAACCCCTGGTTACATTTCTTTGCCGTATTACAGGGTGTCATACTCTGGTTACATTTCCTTTCAGTAATATAGGACGTCATCCCATGACTACATTCTTTTCAGTAATACAGGGTACCAAACCCTGATTACATTCTTTTTCTGTAATACACGGTATCAACCCCTCATTTCCTTACCAGTATCAGGGTACACCAATCCCTAGTCGTTTTTCCAATATAGGGTCTTCACTCCCTAGTTTCTTTCATTTTTAGACATAGGGTCTCAATTCCCTAGTCTCTATGTTTTTCGGGGTACACCATTCTCGACTTTTTATTGCTTTCAATAAAGAAGTAGTTTATAATTTTGTTACAATAACTCACGAAATTTTCCTAGTGCAAACTGGGGCAGAAAAATTTCCTTCGTTTGTTTATTTTGGTGTCTAAGTAGGTTTTACCTCGAGGAACAGGGTTCGAGATGACCAAAAGAAAAAGCCTCAATTCATAATAAAAGAAAATAAAAAATAGGTGAATCCAAAATGTAAAAGCAGTTGAAAAGATTTGGAATGCTCAAGACATGACTGAAGCCACGAGCATTGGAGTCCTGTTTTGATTAGAAGAAGCTATAGAACAATGAACTAGCACCTACAGCTAGCGAGCATCAAGGTTTAGATCAGAGTCTGCATGAAGAACCAGTCAAGACTCAAGATCAAGTTTCAGAAGACTCATAGATAGGAATCTTGTAACTCATAGCTGATAGGCTTGTTTAGTTTTTTTTTTTTGTAATAGCAGGATCGCGGACCGGAGCCTCGACGGAACCTCACTCGACTCCTCAACTCATCATTCCACCATTTTCATTGAACTACACGTGACCTGATTCCCCTATAACCAGGGATATGTAGGCTGTGCAAAACCAAGACTCGGTTACACCCTATCTTTTATTTCTTTTCCTTTTGAATAACGGTTTGGTCAAAAATTAGTCACATAGCTCACCTAGTCTTTGCCTGAAAACTCTTTATGTTTCCAAGCAAAGAGGGATAGCTGTGAGCACCTAATTTTTGACTATATTTGAATTTTTATCGCCTTCTACTATGTAAATATTTTTAGAAATTTAATATTTTTTTTAGCTTTGTTACATTATTTTAATATAGGGTAAGAATTAAAAATAATTTAAAAGGTCAAATTATTACTATTAGTATTATTTTTATTTTTTATCTTTATTTTAAAATAAAATAAATTTAAAAAAAACCGAAAAAATTATTATTTTTTAATTTTTGGATGGGAATAAAATAATAGGAAAATTAAAAGTATGGAATAAAAAAGTAAAAGTAAAAGTAGATGGAAATTGTTTTTTAAAAAAAGTAAAAGAAAGTGGAAAATTAAAAAAAAAAAAGTAAAAGAATGTG
This sequence comes from Nicotiana tomentosiformis, assembly GCF_000390325.3. Taxonomy (NCBI): domain Eukaryota; kingdom Viridiplantae; phylum Streptophyta; class Magnoliopsida; order Solanales; family Solanaceae; genus Nicotiana; species Nicotiana tomentosiformis. The sequence continues at coordinate 101,360,603 of NC_090816.1, read as the reverse complement.
AAATTTTAAAAAATTAAAAGTAAAAGAAAGTTGGAATTAAAAAATAAAAGTAAAGGTAGCTGAAATTTTTTTTAAAAAAGTAAAAGAAAGTCTAAATTTAAAAAAGAAAAGTAAAATAAGTGGAAATTAAAAAAAGAAAAGTAAAATAAGGAGAAAATAAAATAAAAGTAAAGTAAAAAAAGTGAGAAAAATAAAAGTAAAGGAAAGTGGGGAATTGTTTTATTCTTTTTTAAAAAAATGGGAAGTGGGAATTCTTTTTAATTAAAAACAGAAATAAAATCTGAAAAAATTCCGATTTTTTTTCTATAAATAGAAGAGAAATGTGAGGAGAAAGGATGGGGAGAGAGAAAAAAAGATGGGAGGAGGGAATTGAGAGAAATTATTTTTCTTCTACTACGCTAAGGGAATTTCTACTCATGTCATTCTTTCGAAAAAATCTAGCAAGTCATCACCCAAAACCCAACAAAAATACTTCATAACATCCCTTTTTACACGCCAAAAAGTGGAGTCAATAGTCGAAGTCGAGGATTCCGTTGGAGCTCCGTTCACTAGGTTTGATGTTATTCGTCGCTTATGCTTGTTTGACGTTCGTCTGAGTTATTGTACCGTTCTTGGAGACTCATTTAATTGGAAATTTTGCATTAAAGATTTATTATTCCCTCTGTTCTTTTTATCTTATTTTATGTGATTTTATTTATTTGCCTTTAAACTTTATAAATAATAATGTAAGTTAGTCCTTAAATGCTATATGCTTAATCATGTTTTTGGAAATATGGTATTCAAACTTGCTTTAAAGTTGGGAAGATTTGGACCCTAATAAGTTTGGGCTTCAATGGTTGTAGGTTATTGGTATATGATGATTTATTTATTCAAATATCTAAAATCATACACTTCTTTCACAAGTAATTCCATAATTCATGTCCTTCACAATAATCTCAAACTTAGGAAAAAAACAAATCATAAATGCGCTAGAATGCTTTAGGCGTGCTCTTAATTAATTGAATCATCGTGATTATGTATACGTTCGCATGACATAATTACGATTTTCAAAACTAAAATCAAGGTATGCGTTCGCGCAACTTTGGGCGAAACAACCTTAAATATAATAAAAATGCTATTAATTGCGTGCACGTACACGTGACATAATTTGGCACAATAAACAAAACGGATTCACACACAAGATTCATTTCAAAGATAATTTCATATTTTAATATAAAAGCGGACATATAAAATATGGAAACAAATAAATCACAGTTTATCTAAAATTAATCCAAGCCAAGTTGTAGTCAATAAAGTGACCGTGCTAGAACCATGGGACTCGGGGAATGCCTTACACCTTCTCCTCGGTCAACAGAATTCCTTACCCGAACTTTGTTTTCGCAGACCAATAATAATAGAGTCAAACCTTCCTTTGACTAGAGATTCAAATAAAAGGTGACTTGGAACACCCAAAAAATCAATTCCAAGTGGCGACTCTGTAAAATAAAATAATCCTTATTCAAATTTGCCACTTTAATTGGAAAAACTCTTTAACCCATAACAATCCATAACACATATAACTTTTGGGGTAAAAAAAGGTGTGACAACGTTAATTCATTTAAAGTGATTGATGATAATCTGCGTTGTGCCGCGACGTTAAATCAAGCGCTTCTTGGGAGGCAACCCATGTTTCTTTTCATTTTTTATTTTCTTATTTTTTTGATAGGTTTTGTATTGAGCTAACTGGTTTTTAAGTGAATTGCAGGAATGAGTGTGCATTGCAGGTACTGTGTTCAATAAAATTGGCCAATTGTTGAAAAAATGCGAACCGCACATTTGTTGTGCGGATCGCACAATTTTGTATGCCATAGCAGAGAAGAATCTGCGGCCGCACAAGTGGAGACCCAAAAAATCCAAGTCTCTGAAGTTTTGAATTGCAGAGAAAAGGCCATTCTGCAGCCGCGCTCACTTTTGTGCGAACCGCAGAAATTCAGCAAGGTTCAGGTAAAGAGTGCGGACCGCACTCAGCTTCAATTTTGACCGACTTTGGTCAACCTATAAATGGGACCTCATTGTACTATTCACAACTTTACACACTCTGAACTTTTGAGACCTAAGCAAGCACAATGCACACAAAGTACCTCACACTCCACATTCATTTCATCAATGTAGATTCTTACCTGCATCCTTCATCACTGATATGTTCAATTCATGTTTAAATTTTTCAATTTTTTAGTTTTTGTTCTTAATTAGTATAGTTATTTTTAGGCCTAAAATGTCAAATGTTCTTCACGTGTGCTTTAAATTGTGTGGGTAATTTCATGTGTGCTCATTGGGGACTAGGTAAATCATTCATCATGTTTAATTTGCAAATACCATGTTTAAATTGTGCAAAAATTGCAAAACCTAAGTTAGTGTCATTTTATTTTTAAATTGTGCGGCCGCACACAAAATTGTGCGGTCCGCAGATCTTGAGTTATGGCAAAATGTAATACATGAAAAGTGCGGAACACACTCAAAATTGTGTGGTCTGCAAAAAAATTATGCGGTCCGCGGAAACATATGTGTGAACGCACTTTGGAACTTCAGAGAAACAGTAGTCTGAACCTGGTTTTGTGCGGCCGCACTCAAAATTGTGTGGTCCGCACTTCAGCATATACGACCGCACTTTGAAATTGTGCGGTCCGCATAAGGCAGTCTGCGGTCGCACTCAATATTGTGCGATCCGCACTATCTCTTTTGTACACTGATTTACTGCAATTGTTAACATGCTTTTGAACTTTAACTGACTTATGTGCTTTGTATTGCAGACAATTGTTTGATCACGAGTCAAAGGTGATACATCTAAAGGGAGGGGTGAACCCTTCTGAGGCCGAGGAAAGGGCACTCAACCTTTGGGAGTGCAATCTAAAGCAATAGCCAAAAAGCCGACCACTGGGAGAGGTAGGGCCACAGAGCCCTCAGAATCAAGCTCGTATGTACCGTCTAGGGAAGCCTCTGAGGGTCACTCAGTGGAGGTACAGCCTGAGGCCCAGTCCCAACCACCACAATTCACTGGGAGATACCATCTGCGCAACGAACCCTCCACCAAAGCAAGTTCTTCTGAGGGTTTCGATGCCGGTAGCCAGGGTTCAGAGCCCTCCTCTAAACACACTCCCTCTGCACCAGTTGCAATAGATGATGATGATGTTCCTGATAATGGTAGGGGAGGTGACACTAGAGTGGGGCGCCTAGAGAGGTCGAAGAAGAAGAAAGTATTGGAAGATAGGTTCGCGAGTTTGACTTCCTTCACAAAGCTTAGAGAGTGGTGGCCCCAGAGATTGCTCACACTTGAGCGACAATTCTTGCTGAAGGATTTGGATAAATACAATCCAAATGTCCTAAAGTGGTTCAGGGAGCGCAAGGGGTGGATGTGGTTCACCCAGAGTGTTATGGATGTAAAGAGAGCACTTGGTACGGGAGTTTTATGCCAATGTGGCACACATCAAGAAGGGTACCAAAGTGACCAAAGTGAGATATTTGAAAGTCAGATTCAATCCAAGCACTCTGAACACTTACCTGGGATTCGAGGAGGTAGAGGAAATCCAGTACTTGGAGAAGCTTTCTATGGGTGATGCAGCTCGCCCTTGGTTAGCAGAGATTTTAGCTCCTCCAGGACCAACACCACCGTGGATCACAGCAGGGGTTCCTATTGCACGGGCCACCCTCAATTTTGAAGCAAAAAGGTGGCAAACTTTTGTGTGCAGCCGTATTGACCCAAGCCGGAATAAGAACAATCTTCCAATCCCACGAGCAATTTTGGTGGCATCTATTATGGCCGGGTACCCAATCAATGTGAGTGCCATCATGTCGGCCAACATGTCAGTGGTTGTCCGGAAAGGTGAAAGCTCTTACCCATATCCCAAGAAGCCCTTCTCATGGTACTCCTTGCAAGGTCCGGAAAACCCAAAGTTCAAGGGTAAGGCAACTACCACCGTTGGTCAGGCTGATGAGCTATCGGTGGTGGTTACAGAGTCAGCTGCTGAGCCTTCTACAGCTCCTATGCCTTCTACAGCAGTCGGTCCTTCCATCGAGACAGCTGTCATGCCACCACCTTTATCTTTTAGACCATCAGCATCAGTACCAGTGCCTGCCTCATCCACATATCCACTCACTGCGCTGCGAGTCTCCCAGACATTGGCGAGTCTCAATAACTAGATGCATACAACTACTTTAAAGTTGTCTGACATATCCAGTGTTGTTGCAGCACAGTCTTCTACACCAGCAGCACCACAGGTTCCTCCGTCAGTGGAGGAAACATTAAAGAAGATCCAGGACAACCAAAAGACCATTATGGATACACTGGTGGCATATGGGGGAGCTATTGAGGATTTAGGCAAACAGGTGAATAATATGAGGAAATACCAGGCCACGAAGAAAGCAGTGAAGAGATTGAGAAAGGAGGTGACAAAGATTGCAGCAGCTGGTGATTTACCATTTGACCTATTGATAGAGACAGATCCATCAGTACCAGTAGACCCAGCAGCACCATCAACAGAGGCACCAGCTGGCTAGTCTGACGAGCCAGACCTTGATGCACATATTGCCGAGAAGGTGCTTCAGATGTTCACCAACCCCGTTGTTCCCCGAGTAGAGGATGATGAGATCCAGTTGGAGGAGCCCGAGGGTGGTGATGCTGCCATGCTCCCTGAGACCACATAGGGAGTTTTCTTTACTCTCTACCCTCCCTTATTTTGATTTTGCTAAGCATTGGGGACAATGCTTATTTTTATTCAGGGGGTGGTCTATTTTGGTTGGTTTGATTTGATGACATTGGCCTGTAATAACTTTAATACTATTTTTCTTTTATCTTTATTTTGTCTTTCATTATATATATATTCCTCCCTCTCTTTTGATGTATATATTCTATTCCCCTCGGTTTGTATATTCATTTGTCTTACTTTCAGTAGCTTATTTCATAGCTTTTTTATTTTCTTTTCTTAGTAGTCTAGCTTCTTATTTATGTTAATAGCTTCTTTTTGATTCGGTAGCTTCTTTTTATGTTTAAGTGAGCAATAAGCCTTTGGTTTTCTTAATGCCACGGTTCTTTCCAAAGGTGGATTTTGTGTGAACCGGGTGGCTCTTCCCAACGATGGATGGCGTGACAACCTTCTTAAGGGATTGAGTCCATTTTTGATGTTTAGGTAGAAATAGTAGTGTTAATGAATAAAAAAGGGTCAAGCATGCTTCACTTGGTACCAAAACACTTAACTACACGCTTATGGTTAAAAACAAGCTTTTGGAAAGAAATGGCTCTAGTTAGTGACCTTGTGACTCTTGTGTTGACTTAGGCAATCATCGGATGGTTTAGTTGAACAATTAGCGATCTTCAATCTTGAATATGGTTGTTGTGGGCCCTCGACTCTATCCTCTTTAACAATCCGGTTGTGTGATAGGTGAGATATTTTGTTACAGGTCCAAGTACCCGTGCGAATGGTCTAGAACTTGCCCCGAATGTGTTTCTAGGAAAAATTCTAAGTTTTCTTGGCTTGAGAAGTGATTGTAGGCTCTCCTTGACCCGTTTTGAAACCTTACATGGCCCACCAATGATGTTATCCTTAGTCAACCCTTTTGAGCCTAAAGTCTTTTTCATTCGATAACGTTGTTACAAGCCTGTACCCGAGCTTTCCTTAGTACTCATGAGAAACAAATGGCTAAAACATACGTTTGGAGAGAGATGTGGAGTTTGAAAGTGGTATCAAGGCGCAAGAAGAGAAAAGAAATGAAGAAAAGGAAAGGCAAAGAAAAAGAAAGAAAGAACAAAAGAAAAACACAAAAAGAAAGTGAATAATTTGAAGGGTTGAAAGGAATCAAAAGAAAGCAAAAGTGCAAAGCATGGAGAAAACAAAGAATGAGAATATGAATATCATGACCAAGAAAGAGTGATGTCAAGTCTCTCCAGTTCCCCTAAGGAAAAAGAAAATGACTCAAAGAGTCGGCAAAGTATGAGCCCAAAAGAGAAAATAGAGTGCTAAAGGAAAGATGAACCCGTTCCATTCCAACATTTCCCTCCTTAGTCCAAAAGACTTCATTACATGCCGAAAAGGCCCTACGTGATTTCAAGCCGAGTAAGCTTACATTAGTGGTAATCTACATGAGGTGCAAGCATATGGTACTTAGAGTCATACCTGTGACATTCTTTTGAGAATGATGAGTGAACCTTTCACGAACCAATGAATTGAGTGCTATATTCTTGAGTGAGATGAGCTTACAAAGAGTATAGGAGGATTTTCGGATCCACAGTGACCTACATGAAAGTGCGAACTTCCTTGATGAGTAAAGTCAACTCTTGATGCTCAAGTTTCATATTAGAGCTATTTGTGCTTTAACATTCAAAACATGGCCTTATTGATAATTCATGAGTGTGTGGGTAATCGTTGGTCCCAATTGATGTGTGTTTGATGCAACTTAGGCCAGCTGAAATAGCTCTTTTCTTGTGGAGGTAGGAATTACCTTATTTGCTTGAGGATAAGCAAAAGCTTAAGTTTGGTGAATTGATAAGTAGGGATTTTGACTACTTATTTGCACTCTTTTACTTTAGTTTTTGCTCAAAAATGCTTAAAGGTATTCCCGAAAACTGATAAAATATGCTTACTTGAAGGAGCATTGGCAAAAGAGTCAAAGCGATTAAATTCAACTCAAAAAGGAGTATTTTTGGACAAAGACTAAAACCAAGCAAAAAGAGCAAAGTGCGGACCGCACAATATTGAGTATGGCCGCAGACTATTAAGGACCTCTGACAAAATTCCTTTGCAAAATACGAACCGCACAATTATTGTGCGGTCGCAAAAGATAAGGTTCAAAGAGATGGAGTTCTGAATCCATGAAGAAGTGCGAACCACACTATTATTGTGCGGCCGCAGAATTCAAGAGTGCGGCTGCACTCAGATATGTGCGGTCCACAGAAGTCCCTCATGTCAAGCTCAAATTCAAGAGTGCGGCCGCACTAAAAAATGTGCGGTCTGCAGAATCTGAAGACGTGCGATCGCAACCCAGAATTGTGCGGCCGCAGAAGTCCATCCTGTCAATCCCAACTTCAAAGTGCAGACCGCACACAGAATTGTGCAGCCGCAGAACCTCCCAGGGGCAATGTTGTTCGATAATTTTAGTTGTGTATAAATAGTTCTTTTTGTCAAATTTAGGTTAAGTTTGAACTCCAAAAAAGTAGATAGCCGTTTTTCCTTTACTGCTTTCGGAAACTTTGTATTAGTTTAACATTTTAACATTGGATTTCCATCCCTTTATCATCTATTATGAGTTTAATCTTATTTTCTTCCTTAGTTTCTTCATTTTTGCCTATGAATAGCTAAATCTCTAGCTGGGTTGTGACCCAACCCTAGTATGGGTACCTAGTGGGTGTTTGATTTAGCACTTGTGTAAGGTTGGGTGTATGATATTTAGCCTAGTTCTTACTTGAATTTAGGAATTAATGGTTGCAAACATTGATTCATGCCTAATTGACTTAGTCTCTACTTGAGAAAGAGAGACTAAGTCTAGGAAAACTTGGCTAACAAGAAATTAGGGTGAACCCAAGAAATTAATAGCCACAATTAAAGGGTTGAATCTAGAGATAGTAAGACCCAACTTGAGCATATATCAACGGTTTTGTGAATTACACATTTGGACTTGAGAAAGCCAAATTGGGCAAAACCAGTATAACTACCGAGATGTATCGGGTGGGTAATCGCGTGTTGATTGCTATATTACATCCCGACCAACGAAACATAACCTAAAGCCCACAACTTGTTAGGTAACCACCTATGTGGAAGTCATAGCCCTAGATCTTTTATAAACTTGAAAAACAACAACACCAAAAATATCATTCTACAGCTTTACATTTACAAACAATAGCATAAATTTTAGAAGTAGAAATAAACAACCAAGTATGTGGAAGTGCATTTTAGGCACGTCATACACCTAGTCTAAGTATATACCTAATCCAATATAAGCTCTTTGAGGAATTGACCCCGACTCAAAGTTGGGTAATTATAATTGTATCGACCCCTTCACAATCCCAATCAGTGGTGTGAATTTGGGCGACATCAATTTTTGGCGCCGTTGCCGGGGAGCTAAAGACGGATTTAGCTATATATTTAGTTTTGTGTGTGACTTGTCTTCTTTTCCTTCCGAGTTACTAACCTTTTTGTGAATCGATTGTAGGTACAAAAATGGCTCTCAATAATGATCCTCTCGAAAACTTGCCTTTGGGGGAGGAAGTGGACGAGGACCAAGGTGACGAGGTTCCTCTTGAACCTCAAGCAAATAGGCGAGGCCGACCGTCTCATGACAATATTCCCGTCCCTCCCCCACCTCCACCAAGAGCGGCTCTACACCGGGTGTTGCCAAATGAAGGATACGTAAGTGCCATAGTCCCGCCCCGCATTAGGGCGGGCAACTTCCAAATTACCAATGTTATGCTCACATTTCTAGAGCAACGGGGATTCTTCACTGGGGCTTCGAGTCAAGATGCATACAAACACTTGAAGGGGTTTATGGATGCTTGCTGGGGGTGTAAACAAACCAACGTCTCCGAGGATGCTCTAAGGTTGAGGATATTTCCTTTCTCTCTACGGGGGAAAGTCTTGGATTGGTTAGAAAGATTGCCAAACCATTCTATCCATACATGGGATGAATTGGCGGAAAAATTCATTGCCAAGTTCTTTTCTACTGGGCATATGGCTACTCTTTGAGACGAGATTCTGGCATTCAAGCAAGAACCCAAGGAGCCTTTGCACGAGATTTGGGAGAGGTACCGTACTATGGTGAAAGATTGCCCGAATAATGACATGACTGAGGCTATGATTCAACAAACCTTCTAAATGGGGATCAATACTACTAATCAATACGTGGTCAACCAACTTGCCGGTGGGAATTTCATGACAACACCATATGCCGAAGCTTGTGAGATTTTAGATGAAATGGTGGATACTTCATCGGTATGGCAAAGTAGAACTAATGTTCCTCAAGGTGATCCAAATATGATTCGCCTACAAAAAGAATTGCATGATCATGGGCAAGCAATTGCCGAGTTGACCACAACAATGAATCAATTAGCCAAAGCTCAACTTCAACAAATTCAAGGTCCTAAGCAAGTAAATGTAATGGAAGGTGTCAACATGATGGTGAACAAGCGAAGGCAAAAGGGTCAACAAGTGCAAAACTGTGTGGAACAATTTGTGCAAGATGATAGTGGGTTTGACAAGACGAATCATACAATGATCAAGAGGAAGAAGTGCAATATGTGAACAACTACCAAGGGCATAGAAATAACTCTCAAGGTCCGAATCAACAACAATAGCGATCTCAAGGAAATCAAGGAAATTGGAACAATCAAAACCACCAAGGCAATTAGAGTGGTGGTAAAAACAATCAAGGCAATTGGAATAATCAAGGCAACCAAGGAAATTGGGGTGGCAACAATTAAGGATATTGGGGAGGCAATAACCAAGGGGGTTGGAATAATAACCAAGGGAATCGGGGGTCGGGCATTCAAAGGCCCCCGATGTATCAACAACCAAGCAACTCGCCTCCTTATCCGTATCATGGTTCTAGCTCTTCCAATAATGAGATGGGATGGATTAAAAATATGTTCTAACAAATGATGGAGAAAAATGCCGACTCCGATGCTCAACTAGCCTTTCACAACACTTCAATCCGTAATTTGGAGGTTCAATTAAGGAAAATCTCGCAAGCTTTAAACACTCATCCTGGGGGCACTACCTAGTGACACGGTGGTGAACCCGAAGGGTGGGAACAACACGAGACATGCCATGGCCGTAACCACAAGGAGTGGAAAAGGTGGGGAGGCAACAACCTCAAACCAAAGAAGAATTGTGGATGATGATGTAGTGATTCAAGAAGATGAAATTCCAAGCAATGTGGTTCAAGCTAATGAAGAAGTGAGAATTGATATTGATGAAAATGTGGAGGAGACTCAACAAGAAGTGAACCCGTCTAGGGAACACGTGATTGACATACTGGAATCGGTAGTTCCAAAGGCCAAGGCACCAATGCCAAGGCCTCCTCCTCCATACCCTCAAAGGCTCGCCAAGCAAAATAGCGAGAACCAATTCAAGAAGTTTATTGACATGATGAAGAGCTTATCCATTAATGTTCCATTGGTTAAGGCATTGGAACAAATGCCCGGCTATGCAAAGTTCATGAAGTATTTGGTGACAAAGAAAAGATCAATGAATTGTGAGACTATCAAGATGAAACATCAAGTGAGTGCTATTGTGCACTCAATGGCTCTGAAATTGGAAGATCCCGATGCTTTCACAATCCCTTGCACTATTGGGAGCGCCGACTTTGCCAACGCTCTATGTGATCTAGGGGCGAGTATCAACTTGATGCCCTACTCGGTGTTCAAAACATTGGGAATTGGGCAACCAAAACCCATATCTATGAGGTTACAAATGGCAGATCGTACTATGAAGAGACCATTAGGTATTATTGATGATGTGTTGGTTCATGTTGATAAGTTCATCCTCCCGGCGAACTTTGTGATTCTTGATTGCGAAGTGGACTATGAGGTGCCTATTATCTTGGCTAGACCTTTCCTTGCTACGAGGAAGGCTCTTGTTGATATGGAAGCCGGTGACAAGGTGGTTTTCCATGTATGCAAATCTACGAGGCTACCGAATAGCAATGAAGTTTGTTCGTTTGTGGACTTAGTGATCGAGGTGATTGTTGATGATGCTAGTGCCATGATGAATGTTAATGATACTTTGGACGCCGTATTGCTTAATCATGATGATGATGAGAAGGAAGGATATGTGGAATATGTAAATGCATTGCAAGGAATGGGGTCGTACACTTATGAACCTCAAAAATTGTCCTTAGATCTTGAGAACCAGAAGACTCCTCCAACAAAGCCCTCAATCGAGGAGCCTCCCACTTTTGAGTTAAAGCCATGGCCTCCACATCTCAGGTATGAATTCCTTGGGCCATGTTATACTTTACCGGTTATTTTTTCCTCTTGTTTGACTAACGTGCAGGTAGACTCTACTTTAGCGGTGCTACAAAAGATGAAGAAGGCTATAGGTTGGACATTGGCGGACATTCGGGGTATAAGCCCCCTTTTTGCATGCACAAGATTATTTTGGAGGAGGATGCCAAAACCCCCGTTGAACATTAAAGAAGATTAAATGAAGCAATGCAAGAGGTGGTGAAGGAGATCATAAAATGGTTGGATGTCGGGGTTGTTTACCCAATTTCCGATAGCTCGTAGACCTCTCCGGTGCAATGTGTCCCAAAAAAAGGGGCATGACTATGCTCAAGTTCAAAATGACTACTACTCTTATTATCACCGCACCGGATTGGAGCTTTCCTTTCGAGCTCATGTGTGATGCAAGTGATGTGGCGGTTGGAGCAGTTTTGGGGCAACGTATCCACAAAATCTTCCATCCGGTCTACTATGCTAGCAAGACCATGAATGATGCCTGAGTCAACTACATAGTGACCAAAAAAGAGCTACTTGCTATTGTCTTTGCTATGGAGAAGTTTCGCCCGTACTTGATGGGTACAAAGGTGATTATCTACATCGATCATGTGGCGCTTCGGTACTTAATGAGCAAAAAGGATTAAAAGGTAAGGTTAATGCGGTGGGTGCTTCTATTGCAAGGGTTTGATCTAGAGATTCAAGACCGCAAGGGTAGTAAAAACCAAGTGGCGGACCACTTGTCTCATTTGCAGGAGGAGGGGAGGCCACATGACGACCTTGAGATAAATGATTCCTTCCCCGACGAGCAACTTCTAGCCATTTCAATGACCGGGATGCCATGGTTCGCCAACTTAGCAAATTATCTTTTGAGTGGTATTATACTGAATACGTTCTCTTCAAACCAAAGGAAGAAGCTCAAACTGGATTGCCTTGACTATTATTGGGATGAGCCGTATCTCTTCCGAATTTGTACTGATGGTGTGATTCGACGATGTGTACCGGAGGAAGAATGGGTGGAAATTCTTGAGGCTTGCCACTCTTCACCATATGGTGGTCACCATGGTGGATCTAGAACGGAAACAAAAGTGTTGAGTTGTGGATTCTATTGGCCTATTCTTTACAAGGACACTAGCGATCTCGTCAAGCGTTGTGATGAATGTCAAAGGGCCAGTGGGATTTCTAAGAAAAATGAGATGCCCCTCACCACCATCTTGGAGATTGACATTTTTGATGTGTGGGGAATTGATTTCATGGGTCAGTTCGTGAGCTCTTGTGGGAACACTTACATTTTGGTAGTTATGGATTATGTGTCAACAATGAAGCTCGAAGTGTGGTGGCATTTTGAATAAGAACATTTTCATAAGATTCGGTACTCCAAGGGCCATTATTAGTGATTGGGGATCGTACTTTTGCAATAAAGCTTTTGATACCTTACTCACCAAGTATGGTATCACTCATAAAGTCTCGACCCCCTATCATCCTCAAGCAAGCGGGCAAGTAGAAGTCTCTAACCGGGAGATCAAGAGTATTTTGTCAAAGACAGTGAATGCCAACCGGACGGATTGGTCAAAGAAACTTGATAATGCTCTTTGGGCTGATAGGACGGCTTACAAAACACCGATTGGTATGTCTCTATACCGGTTAGTGTTCGGGAAATCTTGTCACCTTCCGGTGGAACTTGAGCACAAGGCTATGTGGGCATTGAAGAAGCTTAATCTTGAATGGGATGTCGCCGCCAACTTAACGGTGGCACAATTGAATGAGCTTGATGAATTCCGGTACCATGCTTATATAAGTTCGTCCTTATATAAGGACAAGATGAAGTACCTCCATGATAAATACATCCAGAACAAGGAGTTCAAAGAAGGTGATCTTGTGTTACTGTTCAATTCTCGGTTATGAATGTTCCCGGGAAAGTTGAAGTCTAAGTGGAGTGGTTCGTTTGAGGTTGTGAATGTGACACCCTTCGGTGCATTAGACTTAAAGAACAAAAATGATGAAGTTTTTAGAGTTAGTGGTCACCGGGTAAAGCATTATCTTGGCAAAGTTGATGATGGCCACGTCATGGCGTTAATTCATTTCAAGTGATTGATGATAATCTATGTCGTGCCGCGACGTTAAATCAAGCACTTTTTGGGAGGCAACCCATGTTTCTTTTCATTTTTTATTTTCTTCTTTTTTTTGATAGGTTTTGTATTTAGCTAAATACTTTTGAAGTGAATTGTAGGAATGAGTGTGCATTGCAGGTAATGTGTTCAATAAAATTGGCCAATTATTGAAAAAATGTGAACCGCACATTTATTGTGCGGATCGCACAATTTTGTAAGCCACAACAGAGAAGAATCTGCGGTCGCACAACTGGAGACCCAAAAAATCCAACTCTCTAAAGTTTTGAATTGCAGAGAAAAGGTCATTCTGCGGCCACGCACAAAATTGTGCGTACCACACAAAATTCTGCGGCCGCACTCACTTTTGTGCGAACTGCAAAACTTCAGCAAGGTTCAGGTAAAGAGTGCGGACCACACTCAAAATTGTGCGGCCACACTCAGCTTCAATTTTGACCGACTTTGGTCAACCTATAAATAGGACCTCATTGTACTATTCTTTACACACTCTGAACTTTTGAGACCTAAGCAAGTATAGTGCACACAAAGTACCTCACACTCCATATTCATTTCATCAGTGTAGATTCTTACCTGCATCCTTCATCACTGGTATGTTCAATTCATGTTTAGATTTTTCAATTTTTTAGTTTTTGTTCTTAATTAGTATAGTAATTTTTAGGCCTAAAATGTCAAATGTTCTTCATGTGTGCTTGAAATTGTGTGGGTAATTTCACGTGTGCTCATTGGGGACTAGGTAGATCATTCATCATGTTTAATTTGCAAATACCATGTTTAAATTGTGCAAAAATTGCAAAACCTAAGTCAGTGCCATTTTATTTTTGAATTGTGCGGCCGCACACAAAATTATGCGGTCCGCAGATCTTGAGTTAGGGCAAAATGTGATACATGAAAAGTGCGGACCACACTCAAAATTGTGCGGTCCGTAGAAAAATTGTGCGATCTGCGGAAAACTATGTGTGACTGCACTTTGGAACTTTAGAGAACCAGTAGTCTGAACCTGGTTTTGTGCGGCCACACTCAAAATTGTGCGGTCCGCACAAGGCATGTGCGACCGCACTTTGAAATTGTGCGGTCCGCACAAGGCAGTCTGCGGTCGCACTCAATATTGTGCGGTCCGCACTGTCTCTTTTGTACACTGATTTCCTGCAACTGTTAACATCCTTCTAAACTTTAAATAACTTATGTGCTTCATATTAAAGACAATGGTTCGATTATGAGGCAGAGGTGATGCATCTAAAGGGGGTGAACCCTCCCGAGGCCGAGGAAAGGGAACTCAACCTCTGGGAGTTCAATCAAAAGCAATAACCAAAAAGACGACCACTGTGAGAGGTAGGGCCACATATCCCTCAGAATCAAGCTCGTATGTCCCGTTTAGGGAAGCCTCCGAGGGTCACTCAGTGGAGGTACAACCTGAGGCCCAGTCCCAACCACCACAATTCACTGGGGGATACCAACTACGCAATGAACCCTCCACCACAGCAAGTTCTTCTGAGGGTTCTGATGCCGGTAGCCAGGGTTCAGAGCCCTCTTCTACACACACTCCCTCTGCACTAGTTGCAGTAGATGATGATGATGCTCTTGATGATGGTAGGTGAGGTGACACTAGAGTGGGCAGCCTAGAGAGGTCGAAGAAGAAAAAAGTAGGGGAATATAGGTTCGTGAGTTTGACTGCATTCACAAAGTTTAGAGAGTGGTGTCCCCAGAGCTCGCTCACACTTCTGAGGCCGAGGAAAGGGCACTCAACCTTTGGGAGTGCAATCTAAAGCAATAGCCAAAAAGCCGACCACTGGGAGAGGTAGGGCCACAGAGCCCTCAGAATCAAGCTCGTATGTCCCGTCTAGGGAAGCCTCTGAGGGTCACTCAGTTGAGGTACAGCCTGAGGCCCAGTCCCAACCACCACAATTCACTGGGAGATACCATCTGCGCAATGCACTCTCCACCAAAGCAAGTTCTTCTGAGGGTTTTGATGCCGGTAGCCAGGGTTCAGAGCCCTTCTCTAAACACACTCCCTCTGCACCAGTTGCAATAGATGATGATGATGTTCCTAATAATGGTAGGATAGGTGACACTAGAGTGGGGCGCCTAGAGAGATCGAAGAAGAAGAAAGTATGGGAAGATAGGTTCGCGAGTTTGACTTCCTTCACAAAGCTTAGAGAGTGGTGGCCCCAGAGATCGCTCACACTTGAGCGACAATTCTTGCTGAATAATTTGGATAAATACAATCCAAATGTCCTAAAGTGGTTCAGGGAGTGCAAGGGGTGGATGTGGTTCACCCAGAGTGTTATGGATGCCAAAGAGCACTTGGTACGGGAGTTTTATGCCAATGTGGCACACATTAATAAGGGTACCAAAGTGACCAAAGTGAGAAATTGGAAAGTCATATTCGACCCAAGCACTTTGAACACTTACCTGGGATTCGAGGAGGTAGAGGCAATCCAGTACTTGGAGAAGCTTGCTATGGGTGATGCAGCTCACCCTTGGTTAGCAGATATTTTGGCTCCTCCAGGACCACCACCACTGTGGATCACAACAGGGGTTCCTATTGCATGGGCTACCCTCAATTTTGAAGCAAAAAGGTGGAAAACCTTTGTGTGCAGCCGTATTGACCCAAGCCGGAATGAGAACAATCTTCCAATCCCACGAGCAGTTTTGGTGGCATCTATTATGGCTGGGTACCCAATCAATGTGGGTGCCATCATGTCGGCAAACATATCAGTGGTTGTCCAAAAAGGTGAAAGCTCCTACCCATATCCCAACACCCTCACATAATATTTCACAGATGCAAAGGTGGAGTCGAGGAGTTTTGATACAAAAGTGCGGGCCAAGAAGCCCTTCTCATGGTACTCCTTGCAAAGTCCGGAAAACCCAAAGTTCAAGGGTAAGGAAACTACCACCGTTGGCCAGGCTAATGAGCTATCGGTGGTGGTTACAGAGTCAGCTGCTGAGCTTTCTACAACTCCTATACCTTCTACAGCAGACGGTCCTTCCAACGAGACAACTGACATGCCACCACCTTCACCTTTTAGACCATCAGCATCAGTACCAGTGCCTGCCTCATCCATATATCCACTCACTGCGCTGCGAGTCTCCCAAACATTGGCGAGTCTTAATAACTAGATGCAGACAGCTACTTCTTGTCTGACATATCCAGTGTTGTTGCAGCACAGTCTTCTACACCAGCAGCACCACAGGTTCCTCTGTCAGTGGAGGAAACATTGAAGAAGATCCTGGACAACCAGAAAACTGTTATAGATACACTAGTGGCACATGGGGAGCTATTGAGGATTTAGGCAAACATGTGAAGAAGATGAGGAAATACCATGCCTCGAAGAAATCAGTGGAGAGATTGAGAAAGGAGGTAACAAAGTTTGTAGTAGCTGGTGATTTACCATTTGACCTACTGATGGAGACAGCTCCATTAGTACCAGTAGACCCAAAAGCACCATCAGCAGAGGCACCAGCTGGCCAGTCTGATGAGCCAGACCTTGCTGCACATACTGCCGAGGAGGTGCTTCAGATGTTCACCAACCCCGTTGTTCCCGAGCAGAGGATGATGAGATCCAGTTGGAGGAGCCCAAGGGTGGAGATGCTGACATGCACCCTGAGACCACATAGGAAGTTTTCTTTACTCACTACCCTCCCTTATTTTGATTTTGCTAAGCATTGGGGACAATGCTTATTTTTATTCAGGGGGTGGTCTATTTTGGTTGGTTTGATTTGATGACATTGGCCTGTAATAACTTTAATACTATTTTTCTTTTATATTTTATTATGTATATATTCCTCCCTCTCTTTTGATGTATATGTTCTATTCCCCTCGGTTTGTACATTCATTTGTCTTAGTTTCAGTAGCTTATTTCATAGCTTCTTTATTTTGTTTTCTTAGTAGTCTAGCTTTTTATTTATGTTAATAGCTTTTTTCTGATTCGGTAGCTTCTTTTTATGTTTAAGTGATAAATAAGCCTTTGGTTTTCTTAATGCGATGGTTCTTTCCTAAGGTGGGTTTTGTGTGAATCGGGTAGCTCTTCCCAACGATGGATGGCGTGACAACCTTCTTAAGGGATTTAGTCCGTTTTTGATGTTTAGGTAGAAACAGTAGTGTTAATGAATAAAAAAGGGTCAAGCATGCTTCACTTGGTACCAACACACTTAACTACACGCTTATGGGTATAAACAAGCTTTTGGAAAGAAATGGCTCTAGTTAGTGACCTTGTGACTCTTGTGTTGACTTAGGAAATCATCAGATGGTTTAGTTGAACCATTAGCGATCTTCAATCTTGAATACGGTTGTTTTGGGCCCTAGACTCTATCCTCTTTAACAATCTGATTGTGTGAGAGGTGAGAATATCTTGTTACAAGTCCAAGTACCCGTGCGAATGGTCTAGAACTTGCCCCGAATGTGTTTCTAGGCAAAATTCTAAGTTTTCTTGGCTTGAGAAGTAATTGTAGGCTCTCCTTGACCCGTTTTGAAACCTTCCATGGCCCACCAATGATGTTATCCTTAGTCAACTTTTTTGAGCCTAAAGCCTTTTTCATTTGATAACCTTGTTATAAGCCTTTACCCATTTTATAGTGACCCTCTCTTGGCACGCGAGCTTTCCTTAGCACTCATGAGAAACAAATGGCGAAAATATAGGTTTGGGGGAGAGATGAGGAGTTTGAAAGTGGTATCAAGGCAAAAGAATAGAAAAGAAATTAAGAAAAGGAAAGCCAATGAAAAAAGAAGAAGAAAGAACAAAAGAAAAACACAAAAAGAAAGTGAATAATTTGAAGGGTAGAAAGGATTCAAAAGAAAGCAAAAGTGCAAAGCATGGAGAAACCAAAGAAGGAGAATATGAATATCATGACCAAGAAAGAGTGATTTCAAGTCTCTCTAGTTCCCCTATGGAAAAAGAAAATGACTCAAAGAGTCCGCAAAGTATGAGCCAAAAAGAGAAAATGGAGCGCTAAAGGAACGATGAACCCGTTCCATTCTAACATTTCCCTCCTTAGTCCAAAAGCCTTCATTACATGCCGAAAAGGCCCTACGTGATTTCAAGCCAAGTAAGCTTACATCAGTGGTGATCTACATGAGGGGCAAGCATATGGTACTTAGAGCCGTACTTGTGACATGCTTTTGAGAGTGATGAGCGAACCTTTCATGAATCATTGAACTGAGTGCTACATTCTTGAGTGATATGATCTTACAGAGAGTATAGGAGGAGGAATTTGGGATCCACAGTGACCTACATAAAAGTGCGAACTTCCTTGATGAGTAAAGTTAACTCTTAATGCTCAAGTGTCACATTAGAGCTATTTGTGCTTTAACATTCAAAATATGGCCTTGTTGATAATTCATGATTGTGTGGTAATTGTTGGTCCCAATTGATGTGTGTTTGATGCAACTTAGGCTAGCTTAAATAGCTCTTTTCTTGTGGAGGTGGGAATTACCTTATTTGCTTGAGGACAAGCAAAATCTTAAGTTTGAGGGAGTTGATAAGTAGGGATTTTGACTACTTATTTGCACTCTTTTACTTTAGTTTTAGCTCAAAAATGCTTAAAGGTATTCCCGAAAACTGATAAAATGTGCTTACTTGAAGGAGCATTGGCAAAAGAGCCAAAATGATGAAATTCAACTCAAGAATGAGTATTTTTGGACAAGGACTAAAACCAACCAAAAAGAGCAAAGTGCGGACCGCACAATATTGAGTGCAGCCGCAGACTATGAAGGACCTCTAACAGAATTCCTTTGCAAAATGCGGACCACACAATTATTGTACGACCGCAAAAGATGAGGTTCAGAGATATGGAGTTCTGAATCCATGAAGAAGGACCGCACTATTATTGTGCGGCCACAGAATTCAAAAGTGCGGCTGCACTCAGAAATATGCGGTCCGCAGAAGTCCCTCCTGTCAAGATCAAATTCAAGAGTGCGGCCGCACTCAGAAATGTGTGGTCCGCTGAATCTGAAGACGTGCGGCCGCAACCCAAAATTGTGCGGCCGCAGTAGTCCATCCCGTCAAGCCCAGCTTCAAAGTGCGGACCGCACATAGAATTGTGCGGCTGCAGAACCTCCGCAGGGGAAATTTTATCCGATAATTTCAGCTCTGTATAAATAGTTCTTTTTGTCAAATTTAGGTTACGTTTGTACTCCAAAAAAAGTAGATAGCCGTTTTTCCTTTACTACTTTGGGAAACTTTGTATTAGTTTAACATTTTAACATTGGATTTTCATCCCTTTATCATCTATTATGAGTTTAATCTTATTTTCTTCCTTAGATTCTTCATTTTTTCTTATGAGTAGCTAAATATCTAGCTAGGGGTTATGACCCAACCCTAGAGTGGGTACCTCATGGGTGTTTGATTTATGGCTTATTTAAGATTGGGTGTATGATATTTAGCCTAGTTCTTGCTTGAATTTAGGAATTAATGGTTGCAAACATTGATACATGCCTAATTGACTTAGTCTCTACTTGAGAAAGAGAGACCAAGTCTAGGAAAACTTGGCTAACAAGAAATTGGGGTGAATTCAAGAAATTGATAGCCCTAATTAAAGGGTTGAATCTAGAGATAGTAAGACCCGACTTGAGTATATATCAATGGTTTTGTGAATTTCCCATTTGGACTTGAGAAAGCCAAATTGGGCAAAACCACTCTAACTACCGAGAGGTATCGAGTGGGTAATCGCGTGTTGATTGCTCTATTACACCACGACCAACAAAATATGCCCTAAAGCCCACAACTCGTTAGGTAACCACCTAGGTGGAAGTCACAACCCTAAATCTTTTATAAACTTGAAAAACAACAACACCAAAAATATCGTTCTATAGCTTTACATTTACAAACAATAGCATAAATTTTAGAAGTAGAAAGAAACAACCAAGTATGTGGAAGTACATTTTAGGCACGTCATACACCTAGTCTAAGTATATACCTAATCCAATATAACCTCTCTGAGGAATCGATCCTGACTCAAAGTTAGGTAATTATAATTGCATCGACCGCTTCACAATCTTAATTAGTGGTGTGAATTTGGGTGACATCAATGACGATAAAAATGCTCCAAAAAACATATCTGTAACAAAATGTTGCAGCCATCAAAGTTTCGCTCGCCCAATTTACATCTAGTTAAAACATGAAAAATTCAAGAAAGAATCAGAGGGACCAAAGTATAATTATCCCCTTCTGAGGTCAGAGCCTCGGCTACACCTGCCAAGTGGATGTCAATGTGTCATTCCCTTCCGGGAAAACTACACGCCCCAAAAAAGCAACCATAAATGCAAACCTTCTATGCACCTTCCATGTTTCCTTATCTTCCTTTGATTTCAATTTTTCCACATTCCTTCCGAAATTGCATTCTAGGACATACAAGTGAAACAAAAATCCCAACTTAACCCACTTGCCTCCTAAACCTTCATATTGTCCGTAATTTAGGTTCAAGAGCTTCAGAAACCTACAACCTCATTCATATTTTTTGGTACGATGGGCCTTTGGCGGCGAAGATTGCGGCCCCACCCCTACAAATGGGTGATTTCCTCCAAGGTCGGAGTCATTTCAAAGTCGGTAAAACGGAACACATTATTTTCAAGATCCCAGTGCAGAATCAAAGCTTCGATCATATCCCTCATGGGCTTGATTGTAATCATGTGAACCAAATGTCCCAAGTATTTCTTTACTTGGTTTCGCTCGTATTCCTTAAAGTCTCTCCACCAATCCCACAACAATTGTGGTATCTGATCGACAATCAGAAAATCTGGTATCCCTTCTGATCTGAGCCTCTTTTCAGGCTTACCTCTTTCCCCACTCATGGTGTACCTATTTACCCAGACACAAGATTAGGCTTTGATCAAACATATTATTGACACACAAAAATTCTGATTTCTCGGGTTTTGACTCTATAAAAGAATTTTAAAAAAAAAGCCAAACTGTGGGACTAAAAATAAAGTTGAATTAGCAAAATAATCATGAAGTGTGTGTGTGTGTGTGTGTATATATATATATATATATATATATATATATATATATATATATATATATATACTCGAAATGACTATTCCTTAAAGTCTCTCCGCCAATCCCTGCGTAGTTCGATTAGATCGGGATTAGACTGGCCCATTTTTCTTTTTCTTCTTTTTATAAAGATTTTTAAATATATATTTTTTTTATTTTTTTTTCTTTTTATGGAATTTTTGAAAAAAACAATTATGAAAGAAGGAAGAAAATATTTTGGATTTTGATTTGAAAATTTTTTTCTTCTTTTTTTCTTCAAATGAAAGATTTCGGAAAAGAAGGAAAATATTTTTGGATTTAGTTTTTTTTTTTTGGATTTTCTAAGAAAATAATTCTAAAGAGGGAATTAAGGAAAAGGAAAATATTTTTTGATTTTTGTTTTTTTTAAAAATATTGGGGCCTGAACCGATGAGGTTTGCCTACGTATCTCACGTCTGGTGAGAATCAGACCCGCATATTTCGGTCAAAATAAATTAAATAATATTTTGAAAATTGTGATTTTACATATTAGAACCCTTCAAAACTTTTTTTTTAAATGGGAACTTTATGAACATGTAGAGGAAATTTTCTCTTTCTCTCTCCTCTATTAAATCAATATATCCTAAAGCCAGTCAATATTTGAGTAAAGCCTTCCAAATAATGTTACATATTGCACAGAAAAATGAACATGTTGGTCTGAAAAATTGGCACTTGTCCTAGACGGGCCTGGCCCCTATGCCGAGTCCCGCTAAGTCCAATGCACATGATGCAAATAAAGCATAGCCTACCAGGGATATTCATTGCTTGTAGCTTGTTCTTCTGAGTTTTCAAATCCTAAAGGAGATGGTATCTAGGCCTGGCTTACCCGGGTGGACAACCCGAGCCGAGGAGCGTCAAGCGTCACCAGTAGTAGAACAACACTGGTTAACTAACGACTCTCCCGCCTAAACATATGTGACTAAATCCTTCAACAGAAGCTGGTAGGCTAACTGGATTTATCTCAGGACATAAATTTTGTGATGTTGGTAGGCAAACACAACATAACTAACTATCAAAAAATTCAGAGGGGTGCGATAGAGGATAATTTATAATGTACAGTTCAACAATATCAAAGCGGTAAAAAGCAGACAAGTAGCACATTAGGCCCCAAAGAAAATCACAGTCTATACAAAATTAATAAAGCAAAATAAAAGTCAGTATGTACAAGCTCAAATTCTTGAATGGTCCCCAGCAGAGTCGCCAGAGCTGTCACACCTCTTTTCTACCCCAAAAGATATATGTTATAGATTGCTGGGTTAAAGAGTTTTTACAATTAAAGTGACATTTTAAAAGTAGGGATTATTTTATTATTCAGAGTCGCCACTTGGAATTGATTTTTGGTGTTCCAAGTCACCTTTTATTTGAATCCCTAGTCAAAGGAAGGTTTGACCCTTTTATTATTGGTTTGCGAAAACAAAGTCCGGGTAAGAAATTCTATTGACTGGGGAGAAGGTGTAAGACATTTTTCGAGTCCCGTGGTTCTAGCACGGTCGCTTTATTGACTTAAACTTGGCTTAAATTAATTTTGGATAAACTGTGTTTTACTGGATTTCCATGTTTTACCTATCCACTTTCTATTATTTTAAAACAATTATGGAATTTAATCATAATTTATTATTACTTTGAAGTTGGGGTCAAGCACACAAGCGTGCACTCAAATTTGGGGATTGATAGGTTACAACTACCTTGCTTTATGTTTTGATGATCTAACAAACTTACTGTCAAGAACCAGATAAGGAACTAGTTACATATCCTCAAGATCTTAAGATCGAAAGGTTCCAGTTTGGAATATGCTTTAAATCTTCAGAGTCAGAGGAACAACAGAAGGAATAGATAACTATCGCGTCCCGAGGAAACAGTACAAGTCAACTGCCCTAGCTGTAAAGTTGTTGCATGCACACGCTACAGTGTAGAAATAATGCAGCAGTCAACTTTATGGGGAGTGTCTTTTACCTACCTTGCTTACATCATCCTAGTAATGTCACAAACACATTATTAACATCAAGAAAGGTAAAACATATCGGTTGTCCACTTAGAGAAATCAACGAAGCTCTCACAAGGTCATTGATGATCAAGCAATCAATTCACACGTGCATCAAGAACAAAGAACAACACTACTACGGACCAGTTCCCCACAACAAGTCATTGTATGTCCTTAGTTGAGTTGTAACTTTGTAATAGTTCTAAAATTGTATTTCCTACTTAGCTTGTTCAGAAGTATTCTGCAGGAAACTCTTTGTAAACCTTAAACATTTATGTTTGAGTCTTGGCTAGAGTTAGTCGAGTTGTAAAGTCTTTCTAATAGAGTTATTACAAAGTGGCTTATAATAGAGTATTACAAGTTAGTGAGCGATTAAGAGGTTAATTCCTAGGTTGCATAAGTTGTAATCTAAAAGTTGCTCAGTAGTGAAGTTGAAATCCTACAAGGGTAAGTCGTAGTTTTTAATCCCGTTGAGCTGGGAATTTTCCACGTAAAATTCCTCTTGTCATCTATTTACTGCAGTGTGTGTGTGTTCTAGTGGAACTGATAGAGAACCTAGTTCTTTATAGAGTTTGGTAGACCCTTATATTCTATCAATTGGTATCAGAGAAGGTTCTTTCTATCGGGTTAACACCTAGAAAGGATCCTCATGGATGCTCCTCCAAACTTCGAAGAATATCAGTCTACTTACAGACCACCTAGGTTCAATGGACAGTATTACGGATGGTGAAAAACTAGGATGCACGACTTCATCATGGCTGAAGATTCTGAGCTATGGGATGTCATATGTGACGGACCTTTTGTTCCCACCAAGAATCTTGGCGACCCAGTTGTAGCCATTCCCAAGACAAGGAAGGAATTCAATGACGCTGATCGAAAGGCCATAGAAAATAAATTTCGTGCAAAGAAAATTCTTGTTTGTGGCATTGGTCCTGATGAATATAATAGGATATCGGCATGCCAATCAGCAAAATAAATCTGGGAGGCTCTTCAGACAGCTCACGAAGGATCAACACAGGTTAAGCAATCCAAGATCGACATGCTCACAACTGAATACGAGCTCTTCAGAATGAAAGATGATGAATCCATCCAAGATATGCACACTCGCTTCACCTCCATCATTAATGAGCTTCACTCTCTTGGTGAAACTATTCCAAGAAACAATCTTGTCAGGAAAATCATTAGTGTTTTGCCCAGTTCTTGGGAAAGCAAAGTGAACACCATTACAGAGGAGAAGGGCTTGCATACACTGACCATAGATGAACTTGTTGGAAATCTAAAAACATATGAAATGAAGAAAGAGGAGGAGAAGGAGGAGGAGAAAGAGGAGGAGGAGAAGAAGGAGAAGAAGAAGGAGGAGGAGAAGGAGGAGGAGGAGGACAATGAAAGAAGAGAACCCAAAAGGGAGAAGAACATGGTCCTCAAGACAGACAGTAATGATTCAAGTGGTGAGGATGGTGATATGGCTTACTTGACAAGAAGATTCCAGAAGATGGTTCGTAGGAATGGAGGCATTCCAAAAAGGGGAAACTCTAGCAAGCCAAAATATTATGACCTCTGCTATAAATGTGGCAAGCCAGGACACTTCATCAAGGAGTGCCCTCTCTTAAAACAATATCAGTACAAAAACAACTTTGACAAAGCAGCCAAGAGGAACACGATTCCTGATAAATGCTTCAAGAGAAAGAATGTCGCTAACAATGTTGTAAAGCAAGCTCTTGTTGCATGGGGAGACTCTCTAGTGAATATGAAGAAGAAAATTATCATGGTGATAGTTCAATGATGGTAGTGGAAAGTGAAGGAACTGAGTATGACTCAATCTTTGCCTTGATGGCTCAGTCTGATGATGATGAAGATGACGACGATGATGAGGTAAATTTTTTGGATGTTTAGAGAAATCTGAAATTTTATTCGCCTAAAAAACTCATATTTTTGGAAAATGTATTAATTGATGCTTATCACAGTCTTATAAATGATAAAGATGTATTAACTGTGGAGTTAGGAGAAGCAGAGCAAACCAGAGATTACTTAGTAATCGTGGTTGTTGACTTAAAGGAAACAATTGAGAACCTGAAGTATTGCAAATATAGAATATGAAAGAGATGATCTAATGGTCGTTGTGGTAGACCTAAAAGAGACCTTTGAGTGTTTAAGAAAGGAAAAAGAAGTCTTAGTTGAGAGAGTTGCTAATATTGAGCATGAGAGAGATGACCTATTAGTGGTGGTAGTGGACTTGAAGGAAACGATTGGAGAACCTAAATAGAGAGTAGGCCTAAAAATTCTCATAAGGGAAAGGAAGTTGCAAGCGAGGCACACATTAAGCTTGAAAGTGAGTTAAATTCAGTGAAGTTTAGTATGTGTGATGAGCTTGAGAAAAATAAACAACTTCATGAAGAACTAGGAAGAGTGAAGAGTGATCTTGAAAAATCACTCAAGTGGACCTGATCCCCTGATGCTATCACTGCCATGTACACCAACAATGGGGGAAACATGCAGGGGATTGGGTTCCAAAGGGAAAAGATTCCCTACAACCCTCATAGCAAGTATGTTACTATACCTGATAATTGGCTTTGCACTCACTGTGGCAACACTGGGCACTTTAAAGAAAACTGTAAGACCAGATTTCAGTCACAACAGAAAAACAAAGTTTTCACTAAAAAAGTAACTACTGGTAGAGAACCTGGTCCCTCATATAAAAAATGCATGATGCCTGCTTGGACCAGAAGATCCCTTATTCACCCCTTTCCTCATTACAAGGGACCCAAAATCCTTTGGGTTCCTAAGTCTAACTCCTGATTTTCTTGTGCAGGGAACAGTGAAAGGAAGCAGCCTACAATGGTACATGGATAGTGGCTGCTCAAAGCATATGACTGGAAGTACAACTGATTTCCTTTCACTT
The DNA here is from genome assembly GCF_000390325.3 of Nicotiana tomentosiformis. Classification (NCBI taxonomy): domain Eukaryota; kingdom Viridiplantae; phylum Streptophyta; class Magnoliopsida; order Solanales; family Solanaceae; genus Nicotiana; species Nicotiana tomentosiformis. Next base: position 101,334,631 of record NC_090816.1, on the reverse strand, counting down.
AAAGCCCTACAAGGAGGGAGTGTATCCTTTGGTAATGGCAAGAAAGGATACATTCTGGGAGTTAGAAGGATTGGGAAGTCTCTCTCACACTCAATTAAAAATGTGTACTACGTGAACGGGTTGAAGTATAGCTTGCTAAGTATTTCCCAGATCTGTGACAAGGGAAACAAGGTGGAATTTGTGTCAAAATTATGTACAGCCACAAACATAGTGACTGGTGAGGTGGTGCTAGTAGCAAAAAGATACAAAATATCTATGTTGCTGATTTTGAGTCTCTGCAGAATGGTGATCTCAACTGTCTAAGTGTTATTGATGATGATGCTGAATTATGGCATAGGAGGTTGGGTTATGCAAGCTTTATGTTGCTGAACAAATTGGTCAGGAAGGACCTGGTTCGTGGTCTGCCCAAGTCAAGTTTCAAGAATCACAAAGTGTGTGATGCATGTGTAAAAGGTAAGCAAGTCAGATCCTCACTCAAGCCCAAAAAGGAAGTCAGTACCTCAAAGTCACTTGATCTTCTTCACATGGAACTATGTGGACCTATGGGGGTGGCAAGCAGGGGGGGAAAGAAATATATCTTCGTTATAGTCGACGATTACTCCAGATTCACCTGGACCCTATTTCTCAAAACTAAGGATGAAACCTTTGAAGTGTTTGTTGCTTTCGTCAAAAGGATTCAAGTGAAGATGGGTAATAATGTAGCTTGCATCATGTCTGATCATGGGACAGAGTTCGACAATGCCAAATTTGATGAGTTCTGTACTAAAAATGGTATCACTCACACTTTTTCGGCTCCAAGAACACCTCAACAAAATGGTGTTATGAAGAGGAAAAATAGAACTCTTGAAGACATGGCAAGGACAATGTTGATTGACAGTGGGATCGTAAAGATTTTTTGGGCAGAAGCCGTCAATACTGCCTGCTACTTGGTGAACAGGTGCATGATCAAGTCCCTTCTGAACAAGACTCCATATGAACTACTGAATGGAAGGAAGCCCAAGATGACACATCTAAGGACCTTTGGGTATAAATGTTTTGTCCTCAACAATGGAAAGGAAGCTCTTGGAAAATTCGATGCCAAAAGTGATGAAGGAATCTTTCTGGGATACTCATCCCAAAGCAAAGCTTACAAAGTATACAACAAAAGGACTCAATGTGTTGAAGCGAGTATACTTATTTTCTTTGATGAATCTCACCTCTCCTGTGAGAAGGACAAACATGTTGACCAAGATGGAGAACCTTTATTTGTTCTAGGTGAAGTTATTGACATGGCAAATGGAAAGGCAGACATGATGAGTCATGTCGAGGAATCTAGAAAAGATGATACAAATACATCTCCATCCAGAGAGGAACCTGGTCCCACGTTCACAACAAATGAAGCTGAAAATAGAGTTGTTGATACAGTCCAAGGTACTACACTTGCTGAAGTAAGAAGTAGCCAAAGAACCTCAGTCAGATATACCTGAGTCCTCTACAAATGAGATTCAGGTACCAAACTGGAAGCACAAAAGCTCACATCCTCTTGACAACATAATCACCCCTTTTGACTCAAGTGTTCAAACCAGATCAAAAGCTAGAAATTCACTTGCCTTTTCAGCCTTTCTTTCTCAAATAGAGCCCAAATACATCAAAAAAGCATTGAAAGATGCAGACAGGATCACAGCCATACAAGAGGAGCTGCATCAATTTGAAATAAACAAGGTATGGCACTTGGTCCCTCGACCTGCAGATCGAACCATCATAGGAACCAGGTGGGTATTCAGGAACAAACTTGATGAGTTTGGAAATACAATAAGAAACAAGGCAAGGCTTGTAGTTCAAGGCTACAATCAAGAAGAAGGGATCAATTATGATGAAACGTTTGCTCCAGTTGCTCGAATGGAAGCCATTAGAATTCTTATTGCCTTTGCATCTCATATAGAGTTCACACTTTTCCAAATGGATGTCAAAAGTGCATTTCTAAATGACTATCTGAAAGAAGAAGTCTATGTCAAGCAGCCTCCTGGTTTTGAGAGTCACGAGCATCCTGAGCATGTGTTCAAACTGGACAAGGCATTGTACGGGCTAAAGCAGGCTCCCCGGGCTTGGTATGAAAGGTTGTCAAAATTCCTTCTAGAAAATGGATTTACAAGAGGAAAAATTGACAACACTCTTTTTCTGAAGAAATGAGGGAGGAACCTGCTCATTGTTCAGGTATATGTTGATGATATCATCTTTGGAGCCACAGCTGACTCTCTTTGTGAAGAATTTGCAAAACTCATGGGGAGTGAGTTCGAGATGAGTATGATGGGCAAATTAAATTTCTTTCTAGGACTTCAAGTGAAGTAATCTCAAAGGGAACATTGATAAGTCAGCAGAAGTACATCAAGGAATTGCTGAAAAGGTTTCACATAGAAGCATCAAAAGTCATCGACACCCCTATTGCCACAGCTACCCGTCTAGAGATGAATGAACCTGGTTCCTCTATAAATCAGACCATGTATAGAGGGATCATAGGGTCACTCTTGTATCTTACTGCAAGCAGACCAGACATTGTGTTCAGCATGGGCCTTTGTGCAAGGTTTCAATCCAATCCAAAGGAATCTCATCTGAAAGCTGCCAGGAGAATATTGAGATATCTCAAAGGAACGCAGGACCTGGTTCTCTACTATCTCTCAGGTGACACCTTTGATCTTATTGGGTATGCTGACACTGATTATGCAGGATATCTGGAGGACAGGAAAAGCACGTCTGGAATGGCATATTTCCTGGGTTCTTGCCTAATCTCGTGGGGTACAAGGAAGCAAAACCCAGTGGCACTCTCAACTGCAGAAGCGGAATATGTAGCAATTGCTTCTTGCTGTGCTCAGTCGCTGTGGATCAAGCAGCAGTTGGAATACTTTGGAATGTTCTCAGATTGTGTGCCTCTCTTATGCGACAATACAAGTGCACTCAATATGCCAAAAAACCAGTCCAACATAAGAGAACCAAACACATTGACGTGCTCATCACTTCCTCAAAGACAATGTTAAAAATGGGCTCATTTGCATGAAATTCTGCAGCACAGAATATTAGATTGCAGACATATTTACCAAGGCCTTGAGTAGAGAATATTTTGAAAGAAATCGTCTGGCACTGGGATTAATAAAGCCCAACTGAGAACCCGGTCCCTCGATGATTGGCTATGAAAGACATGTTCAAGTAAAATTAGCTAAAATGTGTTTTCTGGCAAAGTCTATCTCATCTCTATACCGTTACAGGTAGACACGCATGATGATTACAGAGCAAATAGTGTGTTGGTATTGGTATTGGTATCATTGATGCATTTTCACCCGCACACATTAGGGTGAGGTGGCATAGCCGCTTTGTGTAGGTTCTTGGTACTGTGGTTATATATCCACTCGCATACATTGAGGTGCGACAGCCGGGCCACTTGATTAGAGTTATGGTACTGTACGTACACCTCCACCTGCATACATCAGGTGAGGCGGCGGGGCCACTTTGTGTGAAGATGGTTATAGAGGATCTCATCTTGAATCCTATAAATGTTGTTGATAGCTTTCAATAAGCTTGCTATGGTTGAGACAATTATCTTTATTATTCTATTGCCGCACTGGTTCATCATAATTATCTTGTATTTCTAAATTCTTAAATTGGTGTTTAGTTTTTATACTACTACTATTCGACAGTACTAACATCCCTTTCGTCGGGGGCGCTGCATCTTTAAATGGATGCAGGTGGTTCCACAGCAGGAGACATTGATCAGTGATAGTAATACACCTTCTTCCCAGCTGACTTGGTGAGCCCAACTTCATCCCGGGGTCATGTATCTTTTGTTCTTTATGTATTATGGCTGAGGTATAGTCAGGGCCTTGTTGCCGGTATTATCATTGTACTCTTCTTTATCTATAGAGGCTCCGTAGACATAGTGTGGGTTGTGTATTGGTACTGGGAAAGACAAACTATGCTATGTTGTGGTTGTATTACTTATCCATTTGTTACTTTATGGTAAGAAATTGGTAATTGCATACACGGCCACTTTATTGTTTAATCAAGGAAAACATATATTCTCTTTATTCATAAATGAGTTTGGGTAGAAGAAATCTAACAGGCTTGCTCGGTCGGGTTCACTCGGTTGAGCGTCGGTCGCGCTCCACGGTTTTGGGGAGTGACACCAGTGTTGGGTCCCCCCGAGCCTGGGAAGCCATTATTACTATATCTGTCAGTCTTTGATAACGCCTTTGGTTATGTATTGGGACAGCATAATGAAATTGGGAGAAAGGAGCAGGACTTCTACCATCTACTACTTAAGTAAGAAGTTCACGCAATGCGAGGCCAAATATACTTTGATAGAACGCACTTGTTGTGCTTTGACTTCGATTGCCCAGAAACTAAGGCATTATATATCAGCATACACTACGCATCTTATATCTCGGCTTGACCCGCTCAAGTACATCTTCCAGAAGCCGATGTCGACCGGAAATCTTGCTAAATGGCAAATTCTCCTTAGCAAATTTGACATTGTGTACATAACTCAGAAGGCTATCAAGGGGCAAGCTTTAACCAACCACCTCGCAGAGAATCTGATGGATGGGGATTACGAGCAGTTGATGAAGTTCGCGCTGGTAAAAAGGGAAAAGCTTATAGATGCAAGATTTGTCAGGGAACCTGGTACCCCTGACAGAGGTTAGTAGTTTCTCTGTTCTCTAATGCACAATTTTGAATGGATAAAACAAGTGCCACATCATCAGTCCATCAGTTTCTTTTCACTACGTCTTGTGAACCCAAATGTCTTACCCGATAATTATCGACCCGACTCCCAAAACTGCTACCCTTTCTTAACAGTTCCCTCATCTATCATAACTTCATCTATCACTGTTACAACTTCTCCCATCAAACGTCAAAACCTCATTCTCCTGCCTCTCCTCAAACTGCCAAATCCCATCTCTTCTTCTCACCATGGCTGAACATCAAACAACCTCGAGTGCTCCAAGTGACATACCCATTGAGTCCTCACCTGTTGACACACCCATATTAGACTCCTCACCCCACACCACTGCAAACCAAAACCCTGGGACAGATTCACCCCCACACTCTGTCTCCTCTCCTACCCACTCGAGTTCTGGTTCTCATAGGAGTCACAAAATATTAACTCCCCAAAGATTTTTAGCCCAGAGCCCTTCTCCTACTTCGCCGAAAAAAAAGGGGATGAATAGAGTACTGCTGACAAAGAAGAAAATCAGGCAATTTCAAGATCGCCTATGAAGAAGGGGTCAAAGGTATATCCAACTGATAGTTTTGAGAAGCTTGACTCAACAACGACTGCTCCTGATCTTGTGTCCACAGGTAACACTCCTTTCTCTACTGAGTTTTCCATGGATGTACAAGAAAATGAGGTAATAGAGAACATGTTGTCCATAGCTCATGAAGGGGTTGTTATAGAAGGAGAAGATGATGGTTTTGGAACTCAAGGAGATGAGTCTAAGACTGTGAAAGAGGATAGAGAGCTTGTGCCTGTTGAACATCGGCACAGGACAATACTACTGGGGTACCAAATGAGGGACCTGATTTCTCCCAGGAGGATTTAACTCAGGGGTCCTCTCAAGATCCCCAGGTCAGTGTTGACCCTGTGCCATCTCCTCATTATGATGCTGAGCCTTTGTGTGTGGTGATCCTGAGAAAAGATCTGTGTCTAGAGAAGAAAAAGGTGTTAGTGAGGAGGATTCTGATTATATGCCAATTGCTAGCTTGACTAGGTATAGAACAATGGTTGCTCAAGATTCCACTCCTAAGCGACCTACTACAAGGTTGCAAAGGAAGGAGGCTCTTGAGTCTGTGCTTAAGAACAGCCAAGCTAAGTCAAGGAGAAGAAAATTAGTGAAAGATGGGAAAGTTGTGAGCGAGAAGACAGTGCTAGTTATGAATGTGGACAATGAAATAGAAGAGGAACCTGGTTCCTTGACTAGAAAGCGCTCACATAAGCATGGTTTCCCCAAGCCTAAAAGGGGATCTTATGTGTCTGCTGAAAGTTTGAACAAGTCTGATGATGTTGTTGCTAGTGAAAATATGGTGAAAGAATCTGGTGATAAGTTGGTAGAAGAGTCTGCTGCCAGGGTGATGGAAGAATTTGGTGAAAAGTCTGTGAAGTTTGATGAAAAAAGAAAGAATGTTTGCAAGTATACTAAGAGAAAAGCTAATACGGATGAGGAACCTGGTTCCTCAAAGAAGGCCAGAGTGGGTGATCCAAGGAGTGCTGGGAAAGAGAGGTTAAAAAGTCAAAGGGTGCTATGGGGCCGCACATTTGCCCCCGATATCTTGGAGGAGGCTGGTATGAGACAGCTTGTTGAGATCTGTGAGTTCCAATAGTGGACACATTTGTTCACAAATGATGCTCCAATGGTGTATGAGGAGGAAGTTCAAAGTTTCTATGCTGACCTTTTTAAAGTTGAAGATGATCACATCTGTGTGTTGGTGAATGGAGTTGATATGGTGATGGACTCTGCCTTGTTGGGGTCCATTCTTGGTGTGCCTGCTGAAGGGCTATCTAGTGTTCATGGATCCTATTCTCAAAATTTCAGAAATGCCATATTAAAGGAAGAGCAGTTCAGCAAGGGGAACGAGTTCAGAAGAAGGCCCTCCTTCTTGTATACCAACTGCTGTTTGAGATGGTGAACAAGGTACTGCTTCCTCGAGCTGGGAGAAGATCTATCACCTCTCGTGCATACATGTTCCTCATGGAATCACTCGACAACTTCACTACCATCAATCTGCCTTGGATTATGATAGAGCACATGAACAAAGTGGCATACTTTAAAGATGGTAATCATGGGTTACCGTATGGGTTCCTTCTCACCAAGGTCTTTATACACTTCAAGGTTCCCCTGGGACAAGCTAAAGTGGGCACAAAGAAGCAAACTTTTTCCAAAGCTACTCTTGAAGAATGTGAGTGTATCGAGAAAATTGGAGGGGTTGGAAGCACTTCTACCATATCTCAGTTGTTCTCAAGGAGAAGAGATTGTTCGTCTAACAAGAGAGAATGTTGAGCTCAAGAAACAAGTGGAGGACCTGAAAGAGAGACTGCTCAATGAGCAAATATCAACAAATGCTCAAATGGATTTAGTCATCCAAGCCCTTTATAAGCCATCTCCATCCAATGCTCCCTAAACAGCGTCCCTTCCCTGTCCAGTCTATTCCCTCAGTGTTAGTTTCTTTTATGATGATGTTGGTGGTGTTTTTTTATTTTGTTTTGTTGTTCAAAACTGTGGATGGTGGTAGTAAAATTGACTCTGCTCTTGTTGAAAAATCCAAATTAATTCTAATGCAAGCTTTTCCCTTTTTGCTAACGATGCCTTATCTTTATGCTCTGTTTTTAGTCATGTTGTGTGCACACAAGTGGCATGAGTTAACTCAAGCTAGACTTCTTTTTGCTATATACTAGTTGCTCTTCTTTTTATGATGCCAAAAGGGGGAAGATTAATGTGCATAATTGATTGCATAAATGATTAATGAGCACTAATTAAGAGGGAATACAGACTCGAGGGGAAAATTAAGGTTTTTTTTGTTCACGGTCTGGTTCTGTGCGTTTTCCTTGGGATCTTCAATTATAAGTTTGTCATCATCAAAAATGGAAAAATTGATAGGTTACAACTACCTTGCTTTATATTTTGATGATCTAACAAACTTACTGTCAAGAACCAGATAAGGAACCAGTTACATATCCTCAAGATCTTAAGATCGAAAGGTTCCACTTGTGATGGACTCTGCCTTGTTGGGGTCCATTCTTGGTGTGCCTGCTGAAGGGCTATCTAGTGTTCATGGATCCTATTCTCAAAATTTCAGAAATGCCATATTAAAGGACAGAGCAGTTCAGCAAGGGGAACGGGTTCAGAAGAAGGCCCTCCTTCTTGTATATCAACTGCTGTTTGAGATGGTGAACAAGGTACTGCTGCCTCGAGCTGGGAGAAGATCTATCACCTCTCGTGCAGACATGTTCCTCATGAAAGCACTCGACAACTTCACTACCATCAATCTGCCTCGGATTATGATAGAGCACATGAACAAAGTGGCATACTTTAAAGATGGTAATCATGGGTTGCTGTATGGGTTCCTTCTCACCAAGGTCTTTATACACTTCAAGGTTCCCCTGGGACAAGCTAAAGTGGGCACAAAGAAGCAAACTTTTTCCAAAGCTACTCTTGAAGAATGTGAGTGTATCGAGAAAATTGGAGGGGTTGGAAGCACTTCTACCATATCTCAGTTGTTCTCAAGGAGAAGAGATTGTTCGTCTAACAAGAGAGAATGTTGAGCTCAAGAAACAAGTGGAGGACCTGAAAGAGAAACTGCTCAATGAGCAAATATCAACAAATGCTCAAATGGATTTAGTCATCTAAGCCCTTTATAAGCCATCTCCATCCAATGCTCCCTAAACAGCGTCCCTTCCCTGTCCAGTCTATTCCCTCAGTGTTAGTTTCTTTTATGATGATGTTGGTGGTGTTTTTTTTATTTTGTTTTGTTGTTCAAAACTATGGATGGTGGTAGTAACATTGACTCTGCTCTTGTTGAAAAATCCAAATTAATGCTAATGCAAGCTTTTCCCTTTTTGCTAACTATGCCTTGTCTTTATGCTCTGTTTTTAGTCATGTTGTGTGCACACAAGTGGCATGAGTTAACTCAAGCTAGACTTCTTTTTGCTATATACTAACTTCTCTTCTTTTTATGATGCCAAAGGGGGAAGATTAATGTGCATAATTGATTGCATAAATGATTAATGAGCACTGATTAAGAGGGAATACAGACTCATGGGGGAAACTTAAGGTTTTTCTGGTTCACGGTCTGGTTCTGTGCATTTTTTTTGGGATCTTCAATTATAAGTTTGTCATCATCAAAAATGGAAAAATTGATAGGTTACAACTACCTTGCTTTATGTTTTGATGAACTAACAAACTTACTGTCAAGAACCAGATAAGGAACCAGTTACATATCCTCAAGATCTTAAGATCGAAAGGTTCCAGCTTGGAATATGCTTCAACTCTTCAGAGTCAGAGGAACAACAGAGGGAACAAATAAATATCGCGTCCCGAGGAAATAGTACAAGTCAACTGCCCCAACTATAAATTTATTGCCTGCACACGCTATAGTGCAGAAATAGTGCAGCAGTCAACTTTATAGGGAGTGTCTTTTACCTACCTTGCTTACATCATCCTAGTGATGTCACAAACATATTACTAACATCATGGAAGGTAAAACATATCGGTTGTCCACTTAGAGTAATCAACGAAGCTCTCACACGGTCATTGAAGATCAAGCAATCAATTCTCAAGTGCATCAAGAACAAAGAACAATACTACTACGGACCAATTTCCCACAGCAAGTCATTGTATGTCCTTAGTTGAGTTGTAACTTTGTAATAGTTCTAAAATTGTATTTCCTACTTAGCTTGTTCAGAAGTATTCTGTAGGAAACTCTTTGTAAACCTTAACCTTTGTTTTTGAGTCTTGGCTAGAGTTAGTCGAGTTGTAAAGTCTTTGTAATAGAGTTATTACAAAGTGGCTTGTAATAGAGTATTACAAGTTAGTGAGGGATTAAGAAGTTAATTCCTAAGTTGCATAGGTTATAATCTAAAAGTTGCTCAATAGTGAAGTTGAAATCCTACAAGGGTAGGTCGTGGTTTTTAATCCCGTTGAGCTGGAAATTTTTCACGTAAAATTCCTCTTGTCATCTATTTACTGCAGTATGTGTGTGTGTGTTCTAATGGAACTGATAGAGAACCTAGTTCTCTATAGAGTTTGGTAGACCTTTATATTCTATCAGTTACGTATCATAGCTATGCCACGAGAAACGTACCCATAGCCATGGTAATTTATTTTATTAATACCCCTAAAACCATCCTACCATCTTCATTAATTATTTATTTTCCCCATCTTTAACATTATCTCACACTCCAAACCGCACATAAGATTATTTTCCATGGTAATTTATTTTATTAATTGTGCCTAAAAGCATGCTACGATGTTCATGAATTATTTATTTTTCCTATGTACACATTGCAAACCGCGTCGTGTAAAACGCTCGCGATTTACAACATGTTTAATTTATTATTGCTTTGAAGTTGGGGTCAAGTCACACAAGCGTGCACTCGAATTTGGGATTACGTATCATAGCTATGCCACGGGAACCGTACCCATAGCCATGGTAATTTACTTTACTAATCGCGCCTAAAAGCATGCTACGATGTTCATGAATTATTTCTTTTCCCTATGTTTAAGATTATGTGAGAGTCCAAAGTTATAGAATGATTTATGTGAATAAGCAATCATATACTCTAGTTTATGAGTAAACCAAAGAATTTTAAAGTGACTGGATCGAAATTGCAACTCAAAAGTATACCTATGGGTGTTTAACGGGCGGGCTGGGACGGGCTGGCCACAAAAAAAATCAGCCCATCCGTTTAACGTTGCGGGCTGTTAGCGGGCTGCACTTTTTTGAGTTTTTTTTTGTCCGTCCGGGTTCGGGCTTAGTGGGTTGTTAGCGGGCCGTGGATTTTTTTTTTAAAGTAAATTTTGTTTTTCTTATTCATTGTTATTGATACTTAAGTGTTTGCAAACTTTTAAGGCTTAGAATTAAACTTTGAAGTTTAAAATTTTAAATTTGAAATTTGAATTTTATAATGTTAAAATTAAAATTTGAAAGTAAGTGGCTACAAAAAATTATTTAATAAGACCTATATGTAAGGATCAAGCTTCGAAGACTTTCATTTGATATTTTTATTGAATAATATATAATACTTCAAATTGAGTTGCAAGTTCTTTTTTGATTTTGTTATTTTTGAACTTGCAAATTAAAAGTTTACAACAATTATAAAAAATAAATAGTACATCATATGCTTTGCATCATTTTTGTAAGTTCATCCATGCCAACATGGGGTTCTTGGTTTCCGGCATTGGTTGAATTAGAATCATAAACCATTATATCTCCAATTTCTTGGTCCTCCGCTTCATCTACCTCGTCACGCCCTTGATTTCGTCGTTCTGATCTTATCCAATCTCTGAAGCACACTAAAATTTCTAAAGCATTGCTACCCAATGAATGACGGGTATCTCCTAGTTGCTGCCTTGCTTGGCTAAATGCGCTCTCTGATGCGACGGTTGAAATCGGCACATTTAGCACGTCTCGAGCCATGGCCGAAAGAACAGGAAATTGATTTGAGTTGCTCCTCCACAACCCAGTGGTAGAAATTCCTTTGGGCGGGGCTCTGCTGACTTTTGCAAGTAGAGTTGAAGTTCATCAATATTCCTGCTACTGGTTTGTTGATGCTCCCCTATTGTAGACCAAATCAAATAATCTTCAACACCATCATTATCATCCAAAGCACTGGTCCCAGATGTTGAAACTGAACTTGAAGGAATATTTGCATCTACAGCAGAAGAAGCATCAACAATGTTAGCATAATAATTATATAATGTTTCTAAATATTTGTGTAGATCAGAAATACAAGTGTCAATATCAGGAGTTTCAGTTGGTCCAATATCCATATAAAAATATAAAGCAGTGATTAATTGGCGACAAGTGGCCATTTTGATAGAAAGGTTTAAAATAGCACCAATTAGGTAAATAGGGGGAATTGAGTAAAAATATTTTTTAAACTTATCTAGCATAGATTCAACAATAGAAGTATATCCTTCTTTCTTCTTCAAATTATGTAGTAAAAGAGAAATTTCAGCAATATGAACTAAACCATTTGCAATAGTAGGATAATAAGCTCCAGAAAACTCAAGTGTTGCCACATAAAATTTTTGTAAAAACTTTACAACATCTTCAATGACATCCCAAGTTCTAAATATTAACAAACGGCTAGGATCGGTACAATGAGAATTAGCAACTTCAGTTATAGGCATTCTATATTTATAACAACATTTTAAGAATAAATAAGTATAATTTCACCTAGTAACTATTTCTTCAGGCATGAGTTTTGGTTTTAGTCCATAGTGTAGATATTTTTCTTTAAATGCATTTAATCTAACACTTCTATTATTTTCTTGAATTACACCAACAACTCTTCTAACTAAAGTGATATCATCTCTAAATAATTCAAGGCCACTCTTCACAATCAAATTATAAATATGACATGCACATCTAACATGAAATATTTCAGGAAGTGGTGGGTGTAGATGCAATTTTAATATTGTAATAGCAGCATTGTTGTTAGAAGCATTATCAAATGACACACACAAAATTTTTTCTGCACGATTATAAAATATAGCAACTTCATGGATAGTATTACTTGTAAATGCACCAGTATGACTTTGATCTTCATCATATTTAAAAGCAATAATACATTTTTGCATACAAAAATTACCATCTATCCAATGGCATGTAACAGTCAAATAATCATTACCATTTACAACACGACCAATATCAGAAGTAAGAGAAATTCTACAAGAAAGATTGGCGAACAAATAACGTATATATGTCTGATATTGTCCAAAAAACCTAAAGATATCAGCTCTACAAGTACTTCTAGGAATACCTTTAAACAAAGGGTTATAAATTCTTTGAATATAAGTAACAAGATATGGTGAAACATCAAAACTAAAAGGTAAACAACCTAAAACAATCATTTTAACTAATTCTTCCCGATCTTTCTTAATATCGTATTTACCCATTAACCCTCTAGTACCCGGGTTAAGTTTTTGTTGCCCATCTTCCTCATCCACTCTCCAATCAAGAGGGTGGTTGTCTACCATGTGCCTACGAAGTTGACAAGTTCCCCCTCCCTTACCGGTCTCATATTTATAAATGTCCTTACAAATTCTACATCTTACATAATTTTTATCTTCTTCTAGTCTGTCAAAAAAATTTCAACACTTACTTCTTAATCTTCGATTCTTCTTAATAGGGAGGGGAGGCCTACTTGTATTATTACGACTTCCACCCCTAATATTTTGAGTTTGACTAGCATTACCAGGTGTAGCTGGTGGTGTTTCAAGATTATCAGGTGATGGAAATGGAATATCATCTAAATTATCATCTAAATCATCATCTATACCATAATTTTCTTGAAGTCCCTCATAATCTACATTTAAATTTTCACGTGAACTTTCAGAAATATGTGTAAAGCTACTAGAAGAACAAGCACCACCTCTTGATCTTTTGAAAGTTTTCTTACTACCACCTCTACTAGTGCACGCTTTTTTGGCTGCTCTAAATATATCCATTATGTAAATTAAATTAATAATTTTAAATAATAAAATAAATGTATACCAAAGAAGAGAAAGATATAGAACAAGTGTACCGGAATTTCGGATACCGCACTAAATTTGATATCAAAAACCAAACTTCAATTGATAGATCGATACTTGATAGTTGATACCACACTTCACTTGAATACTTGATATTTGATAATAATAATTTTGTAATAGCTAAACTAAATATTTGATGAAACTTGAAATAATAAGTAATTGAGAATTTAAGAACAATAATCAATAATATCAAGAGAGAATAAGAGTAGTAAGAGAGTGAATTGTGAGGAAAAATGAAGAAGAAAGGGGGCTATTTATAGTTTTTAAAAGGTTAAAATTATAATTTATCAAATACTAGGGGTGTGGGGGCTATTTTCTTAAGAGGGTAGGCCGAAATGGCCATTTCTGCAAACAAAGGCCGTTGGCCAACGGTCATATTTGAATTTGACGGTTGGCAACGGTAAAAAAAAAAAAGTATTTTTAAAAAAAATAAAAAAAAAGTTAAAAATCGGGCTAAATCGGGCTGTAGCCCGTTAACAACCCGTTAACGGGCTTAGCGGGTTCCGGTGCACCGGTATCAAAAAACTGTTCGTTTGAAACCCGCTTCCCGCCCTCCACGCTACAGTACCGGGCTGACCCGAGCTGAACTGGGTTGTAAACGGGTCAGCCCGGCCCGATTAACAGGTATAAGTATACCTAACTTTACTAAAGCTTAATTGGTTCACTTCAAAACTTTTACAAACCACCGCTTAAAGATGTAGTGACTACATTAATTCTTAAAGCCCAATCCACATTATCCAAGGTTACTCCATTAGGCCCAAATTCTGTTTTTAATCCCAATTAGCAGATATGACCCATTTATTTACAATAATCTTAGCTGCACGATGACCCAATCTTGATCCAGATTCATGATACTAATAAAACATGAAGTATAAAGTAAGACTAAACAAATGAACAAGAAAGAAAATTAAGACAGAATGAAAAACAGGACAAATCACCATTTAAAATATGCTAAAGGAAGATACATGGTGATGTAAGCTCAGAAGTTGAAAATGTTATCATGAGAATTAAGAATATTATTTTATTCAAAGCATGTAGAATACTAAAAGTGCATTAATCAGAGACAAGGTAGGAATTGCGGACCTCAAAACTCAAATTTTAAAGGCTCTTTGATTGAACGGACTGAACAACAAATCAAAAACCAGGACCTCAACCACAAGACCAAAAATCGAACGGCAACCTCAAATAAAAGCTTTCGAACCCAGACTCACAAAGGACCTCTTTCGGTGCTCTCAGGTTAGTTTAAGGGTGGTTTATGGACTGTTTTGGAGCTGGGTTTATGATTGATGTTGCTGCATTTTTATTTTTTTTCAGAATGTGTGCTCTTCTTTTTAGTCAGTAGCGTTCTCCTTCCTCCGTGTATGATAGAGTGTTTTTATATATGTAAAAGAGAGTGATGGTGTGAGTTGTTAAAGAGAAAGAGTGTGAGTATGGATTGTGAGAGAATAATTATAAGTAATAATTTGTGAGTGGGCCAAGGATGAGTAGTGGGTGTGTGATGTGAGGAAGATGGGGAAAAGGGATAAAGTAAATGTGTGCATGTGCGTTCAAAATTGTGCTGGTAAGGCCTAAGGGATTCTTTTTTTAAAATAATAAATTTGTTACCAAACTTTTTATCTAAGTTGGCATAAAATAATTGATTTTATTTTTTTCTTCATTTTAGTTTGTCATTTCTTTTAAAACTAATAAAATGCTTAGCTTAAAAAATGTAGAAAGATCAAGAATAGTTAGACCTAAGAGAAAATACAAGAAGTGTGACTATTTTTGTAGTTTTAAATTTTATTAAATAAATCTACTAAAAACAAAATAAAGCTAAAATATAAAGATTAAACTTAAAACTATTTAAATACTAAAAAATGGTGAAATATATAAATATAGCCAAAATTAGATGCTCACAAATAGCACTTACTAAGGGAAAAATGGAAAGCTTGATAGACTAAAAATAGAGGGAGTATTTAATCTGAAATAGAGCGAAAAATATGATTTTTCACTACTCTAATATGGCTATGGATAAAACAGGATCAAGAACAAGAGTAGAAACTCTAGTATATGATGCGCCAAGGAATGGTCCAACATTATGGGAAATAGGAATTCCTGAAAGGACTGCTGCTGAATTCTTCATTCCTGATGCACAACCAAGACTTCTGAACCAATTATATGTTGTAAATAATGTAGAAAGGTGAGCTAAATTTCATTCAAATAGCTATTTTCTATCAAGTTTTATGTTGGTTTATTTTGCATAATTAGAAATGTATTTTCTTGGTTTTTTCAGGTTCAGGCAATATGGATTATGGGATAGGTACACTGAGATATACCCTGATGATGATTTGTTTTTTACTGTTGGATCAAGCTACTATCAAACAGATTGACTCTTTGCTCATGTCAATCGATATATTTACAAGTATGTTCACAATATCTTTACACCCTTTAGCCTGTTTTGTCGTTAGAACTTCCCTTTGCATAATATGTGAAATTTCGTGCTTAGTATGATTGAAGTCATTACTATAGCATATCCCGTGTGTTACCACTAATGGGTCTGGAGTACGATAGAAGTCATTATTCATGAAAAATGGTTTCCCGGGAAAATATTTCCTCGTACCAAGCACCAGAAACTAACTTTCTCGAAAATGACTTTCGTCATACCAAACATCCTCTATGTTATACTTTCTACAGAATATGGACCATATACTTATATCTAAAAGAGAATAGAACATTGCATATTGTTTTGATTTAAAGTCTTGATTGTGGCCTTTTTAATGCAGTGATGATGAAAACAAGACTTATGTTCCAACTACTTGGCAAGTTCTATTTGATCCTGATGATGTTGATCAATCAGCAAATTATACACTTCAACTAGCATTAGCCTCAGCAAATGATGATGAACTTCAAGTATATATGGACTATTATCTTCTCAATCCTTTTTCTTGTAACTTCCCAACTATAAAAGGGCAGTCTGGTGTACTAAGCTCCCGCTATGCGTGAGATTCGGGGAAGGGCCGGACAACAAGAGTCTACTATATGGAGTCTTAATTATCTTGTATTTCTGCAAGAGTCTATTTCCACGACTCGAACCCCTGACCTCCCGCTGGTCACATGGAAGCAACTTACCAGTTACGTCAGGGCTCCCCTTCATAAATTCCAAAGTATATTTGTTGTATTTTCGACTAAGTACATGTACATTCCTTTGTATTTAGGTTCAATTCAATGATCCAGATACAGATGCTCCTCACTATACAACAGGATTGATAGGCAAGGATAAGTGGATAACGCGATAGCTAGACATGGAATTCATGGATTATACAGACTATATACTATAAATGTTCCTGGTTCTCTTCTTGTGTTTGGAACCAATGTTATGCATCTTAAGCAAAATAGAAGTGAAATGCCTTGGAGAGGAATTATGTATGATTATATTCGACTTGAAGGTCCTCCAGAAAGTAATTAAACCGGAGCTTAAACTTTTAGATGAAATAGAACGGACAAATTTTGGAATTGTTGATGTTGATGGAATTTGAATGCTTAAGAAAAGTTGATCGTATCTATTTCTTCGATGCTATAAGTGTAGGTGCCTGTAAATATTTGGTAGCTTAGTCTACTAATCTTGAACCGGTAAGATTTAAATGATATTAATCTTCTTAAGCTTTAAAACTTTTTTTTTCTTTTTCATTGAGTTTTATGTTTCAAGCACGTTGACATTTAATTTTAACCAGTAAGAGAGAAACCAATGTAAAGAAACACTTGCTTGTGTCGTCCTTAGAGTTTGGACTTGAAACCTCTGAATAAGAGTAGTAAAATATTCCTTTTCTATGAACGTAGACTTTTTATTGACTTTCCTTATCTATTAAACAAAAATTTCCATATTCATTATGTTAATATTCAAAGAAATATAAAATTAAACTTCTCTTACTTCTACAAATTTCTTGCCTTATGTGTATATTGTACAATTTATAGGATAGTAATTTAACATAAATAACTGAAATTTGGCCAACCGACCAAACCTCCTTTGACAAAAATATGTCCCTGGTCAGCTGTAAATACTTAAATAGCTAATGAAACTAAACTTCAACTTTACTTTCCATTTTACTGTGAAAACAAAACAATAAATTTTGCATCTTACATAAAGCTAAATTTGAAGAAATTAAATAAGGAATGAGACCGTACTGTAGTTAACCATTTATTACATATTATATAATACAAATTCAAACGGTGTATATAAATACGCACAGAAAGTGTATGCTCTTTTCACTAATTATTTTCTAGTTCTTCCACTTTGATTTTAGAAGAGAATTGTTTTCTGTGTCTCAATTAATAAGGTTCACATAAACCTTTTCTCTCAGCTGATCTCTCTTTCACTCTTTTTATTCCTCAATTTTTCTGTGTTATCTTGTAATATAATATTCAGTGATTTTTATTTAGAGTCTAAATATTGACAAACAATTTATAATTCTTTTACATCATCATATTAAGTAGACCTACAATAATACATACGCTTCATATAATGTAACCTGAAAAATAGTGCAATAACGCGTTATAGCAATTAGTGTTATTACAGTAAGTTGATGAAAGATTCTTATACCATTATTGTATATTAACTTAAATCCATTTATTTAATGTTGACGTAATTTTTGTATGCATGGTTTATGATAATATTCGTGGATTTTCTTTAACTGTGATATTTGTTGTGTTGCAGTGTTAAGACATGCAAAAGATGGATTTCAAAAAGCAAAACAGAATAGTTTTGTGGTGGTTTGCTATTGTTTTCCAATTTTTATTGCTTGTCAATGGTTCACGGGTGCACCATTCAAGGTATTACCAGAAACTCTTCCTTAATTTCTTTTCTTTTTAAATATGTGAATTATGTATTCAGATTAAAAGAACAAATTAAAAACCAAGATACTGATCATGTGTTTCTCAAACTCCAAAAAAGTCTTTAAACTTCAGCATGATTTCCTTTTTATATTATCTAGTCTTCTTAGTTACGTACTTTAGGCTATGATTACGAGAGGGGAACTAGAGTTCTAGTTACGAGTTCGGCATGCAAAACCTAGTAGCTTTGATCAGAATCCAATAAACTGCTTTTTTTTAGTATACAGACCTATAAACTCAAAAATATTTATATATCCATCTCTAATGATGACTATTCCAACGTATATAGTCATTAGCAATTGAGGAAGAAAATACCATACTAAGTGACTAAGTCATCGCATATGTCCTTACCAGTTCGTCCATATCACATATGATTAATTAAAGGAATTGTAAGGTACAACATTCGAATGATAACTTGAAATTAACGACTAATTATTTTTTTATTCATTATTTTCTCTTTTAAATTGCAGGAATAATCTATCCAAAGAGAGTCGAAAACTGCAACAAGTTTCTCCTCCGGTCACAATGACTATCACAAGCGGCTATGTAAAACCCCTTTTACATATGTCTTAATATTGCACCTTTTTTTTTTAATTACGATTATTTTATACGAAACAAATTCACATTTGTTTTTAATTGTTTCAATCTTTATGCATGTTTTACCAAGGATCAAATATTGTTAGTTTGTTACCACTTGTTCCTAAGATGGATGTTATTAACCTATATATATATATATATATATATATATATATATATATATATATATATATATTATCATTTACTTATTTATTAGGTGGTAATTGATAATGGCATTCTGCAACTTTCTCTAACGAATCCCACTGGAGCGATTGTTGGAATAAAATATAACGGGATCGATAATCTCCTAGAACCCTTGCAAGAAACTCAGAGGGGGTAAGCTACAATTTTTATTTTATTTTTTAATTTAGAAATTACGCGATATTAAAATGATTTCTTTTGATTTTTATCAAAATGCAGATATTGGGATACTGTATGGAACGGTCGTTTTGACACGTAAGATTTTCACATTTTTATTTTATTTTCCGTAAAAAAGATTTTTCACGTCTAATATTTTTTTGGGGGGCAGGCTTTTTGCGTCAAGTTTTAGTGTCATAGCACAAGATGATAACAAAGTTGAAGTTTCTTTCACAAAAACATATAATCCTTTGGATGCTGGGAGTGCTCCTCTAAATGTTGACAAAAGGTGAGGGTTTATTTTAGAAAATTAATAATATTTTTAATGATATACTGAAATTACTTGGGGGGAAAAGGTTGATTTATAATAAAATAAATATATATAGGTATATAATGCTGCGTGGGAGTTCTGGATTTTATTCATATGGGATAGTTGAACACTTGAAAGGATGGCCTGATGTTATGTTGGATGAACTTAGAATTGCTTTCAAGCTCAGCAAGTCACTGTAAGTTTCACTCTTAGTACACTCTCTCTCTCTCTCTCTCTCTCTCTCTCTCTCTCTCTCTCTCTCTCTCTCTAATATACTCTATATATATATATATATATATACCTGTTAGCCGAAAAATTATATTGTGTAAATACTTCAAAATTTACTATATACTGAATCACCTTGTCATATGTGTATTTTTTTTATATTTGGGTTTCCCTTAATAAAATATTGACTTTGCGAGTGTTTTAATGCTTTCGAAAATTTCATGAACTATGTTATACTTAATGTACTAACTTTAGGGTACACACTTTGCACGTGTATATATATATATGTGTATTTGCGCGTGTATATATATCAGTGAGTGTTAAATTTTTAAAAATTTATATAAATATTATTTCCTCTATTTCAATTTACATAACACATTTTTCTTATTAAAACTTATATCGATATATATATATATATATATATATATATATATATATATATATATATATATATATATATATATATATATATATATATATATATATATCATGTATATCTTTTAGTTGTTGACGAAAACAATATATACATAGTAATTAATTTTAATCAAAGATCCAATATTATTTGTTTTTAGTCCTCTTGTATTTAGAAAAATATAGATCGGCTTGCGACTTTGAATAATTTTAATATAGAGTTTTAATTTTGTGAGTTAAAATTTTTCTTTTCTATTTTTTTTAGGACAAATACCAATAAAATTTGCTGCCTTCAACTTTTAGAAAATAAAATTCCACCAACCAAAACTTAATTAGTTTTTCTAGTAAACTTTGTGACTTTATTACCGCAACTTTTCTACTAATAATGTAATTGTAACATTTACCAATTGATGAGATTTCTGACATTGACCAATTATTTGTTTGGTTGGAGTTATGTTTTTGTTGTTAAACTAAATATTTCATAACACTAATAATTCATCATCTTTCTATCTATTTATAGGCTCTTGGGTCTTGATTACTAATTCTTGAGTCTTGATTACTATTAAATACTTCTTCCATCTTAAATTATTTGTCGTATTTCTCTTTTACACGTCTTTAAAGAAAAAATTAATTAGAATAAATTTTTGACTATTTACCCTTATTTATGTCTTTAATATAATCTCTCTTCATTGAATATTTATTTTATTTATGTGTCATCTCCATCTTCAAGAATAATTACTACTAAGGATAAAATGGAAAAAATAATTAATTTTATCTTAAACTTCTAAAATGACAAATAATTGAAACATCTATTAGACATTATGATAAATAATCCGAGACAGAGTGAGTAGAAATTAATTCTTCATATTAATTGTATATTGGCTTATTTTAACTCTAATTCCCTGTCTAACTTTAATTTCAGAATAATCAATAATATTGGATCAAAAACAAAAATGGAAGAACCAATATAGTATTTCTTTTCTTCAAATTAAAAAGTAATAGCAGTTCTTTATTTTTTGACGTTAATGTCTTGAATACAAATATAATGCTTAGTGGTTAGATATTAAAACATTGAAAATTTGAATTCCTAAAACGTAGTTTAACGTCAAAATTAGTTGTTATAATTGGTCCTAAATATTAGGATTTTGAATTATAAAAGAAAATATTTTATTGATTTAAATGTCCTAAATATTGAGATTTCCTACTATAATAAATAAAGTGTAGTTGATTTCAAAATACTAAATATTAGAAAATTAATAAAATAACTATTCTATCAAGTGTGAATTGTATTTTTTAAAGGTAAAAAGGCGAACGGCATTTCGTTAAGGGTTTTCGTGCTTTTAATATAGTATAGATACATATAGGGTGTGTCATTCTCAAGTTCGTTCGAATATTGAACTTGAAATCTTTTGTATATTGAAAAGGACAGTACTTATTATGTTGGACATTAATTTTGTGTAAACTCTTTTTAAAATGACTAGGTTCCACTTTATGATATTTGTGTGGTTATAAAAATTTCTTATTAAGGGTAAATGGATAAAATAAAAGAGTTTAAAGTTAAATTATTTTCAAGTTTAGAAATGTGTCATTTATTTTAGAACAGACTAAAAAGGAAAGTACCTCTAGTTTGAAACGGAGGAAGTATATGTTATATCCCCTTGACTTTCACATGTATATTATTTTATATTTTGAATCTCGTTATTGAAAATACTGACTCCGTAACTGCTTAATTTGCTCCCAAAAATTAAATTTCTTGAACTATGCAATATCTAATATATACACATATACGTGTGTCATTGTCAAGTCAATTCCAATATTAAATTAAAGTCTTTTGCATAACTGAAGAGGACAGTACTTATTTTGTTGGACATTAACTTTGTTTAATATTTGGTGACCTTTTTTATTTTAATATTTATGACTAGGTTCCATTATATGGCAATATCAGACGATAGGCAAAGGGTGATGCCATCAGAAGAGGATCGCGCAAGTGGCCAAGTACTTGATTTTAAAGAAGCTGTTAAACTCACAAATCCTTCCAACCCTAAACTCAAAGATGAGGTAAAAATATTTTTCCAATATTCAACTAAGATATTTTATTGCCGAATTTACACTTGAGTATAAATAATTAGGTTAAGTTGATTTACAGTAACAAATAGACTAATAACTTATTATAACAAGTTAAATTATACTGATGTAATATTTTGCCCTTTAGGTGGATGACAAATACCAATACTCGGATGAGATTAAAAATATTAAAGTACATGGATGGATAGGTGATACTCCACATATGGGGTTTTGGGTAATCTCACCAAGTTATGAATATTGCAATGGTGGTCCTATGAAGCAAGATCTTTCTTCTCACGTTGGTCCAACATCCATGGCAGTAAGTAACGAATTTTTACACTATCACCATATTGAAGTTAAACTTTATAAAAACGTTATAAGTAAAAATTATTATAAATATTTGGGCAATTTATCTCTTTCTTTTTTTGTACAGGTATTTTTCAGTAGTCATTATGCAGCACCACTATTGGGAGTTTCACTAACAAATGGAGAGGCATATTGGAAAAAGGTTTTTGGTCCTGTATTTTTCTATGTTAACTCAGATTCTGGCATTGATCATACCGTACTTTGGGAAGATGCCAAAAGACAGGTAATTAATTAATCTCAATTAACATTGTTAATTTCACTTAATAAATATATTCAATTTAAAAAATCTTTTTTTTTTTTTTGCTGAAAAAAAATGTAAAATAAACACTAAAATTTTGTCAATTTTTGCAGATGAATGAAGAAACTACAAAATGGCCATATGACTTCCCAGCATCAATAGACTATCCCCATGCAAATGAACGCGGTTCAGTTAGTGGTCAATTAATGGTCCATGACGGGTAACTCTATACTATTAGGTCACTTAAAAAATAACTACATATATAACAACAAACTGATTGGTAAAATTCTTTACGTTATCAGTGTATATAATCATTTATAAGCTATTTTATTAAAGAGTTTCTATAAATGTTGTTTAGGTACATAAACAAAGATCTTTTTCCTGCAAAAAATGCATATATTGGACTTGCCAATCCTGGAGTTGCAGGATCTTGGCAAAGTGAGACCAAGGTAATGCCTTTTTGTCTATATTTTCTATATATAGAAACTTGAATATATGGTTAATTATCAGTAACGTTAGATTAAAAATATTCTTATTATGTTGTTTATTTATTTGTTATTGACAGGGTTATCAATTTTGGACTCAAACTGATGATTCTGGTAACTTCAAGATAAGTAATGTTAGACCTGGAGTTTATGGCGTATATTCTTGGGTTCCTGGAGTTATTGGAGATTACATGTTCTCCTCTTATATATCCATTACGCCAGGTATTATTTGACCGAACATGAAATTTAAAAAGAAAGATATTTATGACATGTATCAATAATATCCTAAATTTTGGTCTTAAACATGCAATCTCGTTTCTATAATTACAAGAGCATATCATAATTAAGGGTAAAATATGAAGAATGCATCATGTTATTGATAGGGGTGTCAAATAGACAAGTTGGACCGATTTAGGACAGGTCAAAATGTGCAAGTCAATAAATGAGTGGGTCATTGGCCCACCCAAAAGTTACTTGGGTTGAGATGGAGTGAGTCAAGATGAGCTAAAATCTGGTCATTGTCCAAACCGCCCAACTCTTACCAAGCTTTAATTAATATGTGTTATTTTCTTATAAATTGTTTAATTACTAAATAAGACCTTTTTTCTTCAAACCAAAAATATATATTTTAAAGATATTTTGGAAAAATTACTCATGGATCAATTTGGGCTAACCCAACTTTAGATGAGCCGAAATGGGTTAAGTCAAGATGTGATGAGTTCAACAAAAGGGCGGGTCATTGACCCACCCAATTTTGGACGGGTTGAACGGGTCATGTTTTTCTGGGCCAATTTTGACACCTCTAATCATATAAATTGGAATAGAGGGAGTAATGGACTATTTATGACATAATTTCTAACAAAGATTGATTTATTTTGTGCAGGAAATAACATAGATTTAGGTCAAATAGTTTTTGAAGCTCCAAGAAATGGTCCAACTCTATGGGAAATTGGCTTCCCTGATAGAACTGCTGCTGAATTTTTTATACCTGATCCATTGCCTGGTCTTCAGAATTATTTGTACATTAACACTACTGTACATAAGTAAGCTTCAATTAGTCCTAATTTTGTATCAATTTTCATTTTTACATTAGACAAAAACTCTACAATATGGAATTTCACAAATACATTGATTTCATTATCATTTATTTCTAATTACAGGTTTAGACAATATGGTTTGTGGAATCGTTATGCGGATTTGTATCCTAATGGAGATTTAGTATACAAAGTTGGTGTTAGTGATTTTCGAAAAGATTGGTTCTTTGCCCATGTAACCAGGTGATTAGACAGTATAATTTCTTCGTTTAATATTTTGTTAATCGTGTATAATTGTATGTTTTAGTTTTTTAAAATATTTTTTTTAATATTGCAGGAGAAATTTGGACAATACTTATGGACCAACAACATGGCAAATTTCATTTGATCTCACAAATGTGGATCCTAATGGCATTTACTATCTTCGTATAGCCTTGGCTTCTGCATCCTATGGCCATTTGCAAGTATGTAACATCTTTTAGTTTTTAAAATTCATAAAGAAAAAACAATATTGAGAATTTTGAAAAAGAATAAACAAATATCAAACGGTTATTAAGTTTTATGCATTGACGATTTAATAACTATTTACACAATCAAATTATTTTAAGATAATTACATATAATTTTTATTTAAGTATTGATTGGTAACAAAGTAGAAATAGTGATGCTATAACCGGTTAAAGTACATTGATATTGTAAATAAATTTGTTTTCAGTCTACTTTTTTCTGACTAGAAATAGATTTTTATAATATCAATTTATTTTTTTCAGCCTCTTTTTCATACTAGTAGTATTAGTATTATTTTTAGATTTTTAGATTTCTACTACTACCTGTTGTTTCTTTCGCTTCGATTATCTTATCATCTTATCTTGCTGTTGTTACTGCTTCTTTTTTCTTTTTTACTTGAGCTGGGGGTCTATCGAAAATAGGCTATCTACCTTTACAAGGTAGGGGTAAGGTCAGCGTACATATTACCTTCCCTAGCTAGATCTCATTTATGAGATTACGCTGAATTTGTTGTTGTTGTCTACTCTTTTTTTTCCATTAGTTTGTCCTTTCTATCTCCATAGCAATAAACTTAATATTATTTTTATTTTTATTTCTATATTTATAGGTGTGGATAAACACTCCCTCAAAACCAAGGCCATGGTTTGATACTTTACAAATTGGGCAAAGTAATGCAATAGCCAGACATGGAATTCATGGCTTGTATATGACCTTCGATATTCAATTTCCAGGGAATATACTTCAAATTGGTGAAAATATAATATATTTGAAGCAAGCTTCAGCTAATGGTCCTTTTAATGGACTAATGTATGACTATATTCGTCTTGAAGGACCTCCACAATAAAACATTTTGGAGACAGAGGAGGATTTTGATAATTAGAATTAGATAGATTTATTTTTAAAAGTGGGTATATGCACAATCAATTTTTTATTAGGTAGTCATATTTCTTTTTAAATTTTTGTATTCATTTTTTTTACGAGAATTGATATTTTTCTCGAGAATAATGTTTTGTTTCTCTTCGTTGGTAATCTTAGTTTTGTTTGTTTGGTTGTCTTCCGTTTATAATTATCTCTTAGCTAGTCTTTGCCTTATTAGCTTATTCGATACTTATTATTCCTTCCGCTCTACTTTAGTTGATTTTTTGATTTTTTTGTGGTGCACAATATTTAATTTTTTCAGATATCAAAAAGAAATTAACTTTTTTTCTCTAAAGTTGCCCTTGGAGTAAAGAGCCTAGGAGTATTTGTTATATTTTTAATGAAAAAATTAAGATTAATATGGTCAATTTCATTGTTAATTAGTACTAAAAGATGGATCTCTTAATATGTGAGAAAAACAACCGAAAAATCAATTAAAGTGAACCAGAGGGAATATGTATTTAGAACGTGCTAGTTTGATTTTTTTTTTTTTGAATCTTGTGATATTAAGTAAAATATATATAATCAAAAATATCCTTTGAAGCTTTTAATCTTAAAATCTCACTAAAAAATTAAAATTCCACATTCAATTTCAAAACACACTATAAAATGGATAGTAAGACATTGTTTTAAAATTATTGTTTGTCGTGTTCATCTCTAATTATAATCGGAAGCATGTGGAGTTGCTAACAAATGACACGTGAAAAGACTAGGAAAATGACTTCGAAAAAGACATTCTTATGATATACACACACGTGGCGTAGTTAGTTATAGTTAGTTATGCTTAATTGTCATTAGCTTAGCTGTAACATAGTTATAGTTAGTTATGTTTAGTTGTCATCAACTTAGCTGTACTTAGCTGTATAATTATTATTACTTTGCTAAGTAGTTAGACACTAGTATATATAGTCTATTAACGAGTGTAATGAGATAAGCGGTTATCATTTTCTTCCCAGACTCTCTTCTGCATGTCTTCTAGAAGTTTCCGCCATTGAAGAGCTTGCTAGCTCGAGCTCCAGCTCATTGATTCTCAAGCATTTTAGCATGGTATTAGAGCGGGCGATGAAGATGAAGCACACGAACTGATTTTTGATTGAAAATCTCGTTAAGTTTTGTGAATCGATTGTGAATTCCTTCTTCCAGTCATCTCATTTCATCAATGGCAGAGTTGACGATTCCATACACATATCGGCTATGCCTTGGTCCATCTGATACTCCAGGTGTAATTCTAATTTCGGTAAAACTTACAGGATCTGAGAATTGTAATCTCTGGAGCAGGACAATGAAGATTGCTCTTCTGGGGAAGCGGAAACTAGGTTTTGTAACAGGTACTTTTACCAAGGAGTCGTGCACGGCAGAATTGCATGAACAATAGGAGACTTGTAATGCAATTGTTCTTTCATGGCTTATGAACACTATATCCACAGAGCTTCTTATGCACACCTTATTTGGGAAGAACTGAGAGAAAGATTTGACAAGGTGAACTGTATAAGGATCTTTCAATTACACAGAGCCATAGCTACTCTGTCGCAAGGTACTGACTCTGTCTCAATCTATTTCACTAAGCTGATGAGCCTTTGGAATAAATACAATGCCCTAGTACCCACTCCCAATTCAAAAGAGTATGTTGAACATCTTCAACAACAAAGGCTATTGCAGTTCCTTAGTGGCTTAAATGATTCTTATGATCAAGCTAGGAGACAAATTCTATTAAAATCTGAAGAGCCTTATATTAACCAAGCCTTGTTATGCAAGTTGATAATAATCAGAATTAGATAAGTAAGAAACCATTCCAGCAGTGTGAGTATTATGGACTTAAAGGGAACACAAAGGAAAATTGCTACAAAATCATTGGTTACCTATAAGATTATAAGAGAAAGAAAAGGTTCGATGTTGCTAATGTTACTGGCAACCAATATGGTCATGGAAATGGTAGTCCTGGTGGGTAATTTGGTTGTGGCACTCAACAGCCCTTTAATGCTGCTAACAATGCTTCTGCTTCAGCACAAGGTATTTCGGGAAGTGATCTGCATAGCACTTTTGTTGGGAAGGGACCATATTTCACAAAGGAGCAGTACATGCAGATTCTATGATTGCTGAACAAAGAAACTGGTGATAGCCAAGCCAACATGGCAGATATTACTGCTTGTTTGATGTCACACACACTCATAAAAGAGTGGATCATGGATTCTTGTGCAACTCACCACATAACAGCTATTGAAAAATTATTAAATGATGATCCTAAGACCAAGAAGTCATCTGAGGACAAAGTTCATTTACCAACAGGGGATAAAGTTATTATTTCCAGTATTGGTCAAGCTTTTTATTTGGAGGAGAAGCAGTGGACAATGTGCTTTATGTTCTAGACTTCAAATTTAATCTCTTATCAGTCTCCAATTTAATTAGGCAGCTCTCATGTTCAGTGAATATTTCCATGATTTTGTATTGTTTTAGGGCCTCTACACTGGCAGAGTGAAGGGGATTGGTAGAGAAGATACTGGACTGTACATATACAAGGGAGCATGAGACATCAATAAGGAGAAGATACATGGCTTAGCAGTACCTACAACTGAGGGAGATTGCAAACTTTCTTGTAGATGGTAAAGAACCAATTTGGAACAATGGTATAGGTTTTGAGATCTGATAATAGCATAGAGTTTTTCAACTCCCAGTGTAATGAACTTTTACAAAACCTTGGAATAACACATCAAAGCAGTTGTATTCACACTCCACAAAAAATTGGTGTTGTGGAGAGGAAGCACATGCACATACTAGATATAGTAAGAGCAATAAGATTTCAGTCCCATATGCTAGTTAAATACTGGAGTATTTGTATTTCTGCATCAGTGTACCTGATCAACAAAATACCATCTTCAGCCATCAGAGCGAAAAGTCCATATGAAATGCTATATTGCAAACATCCACTCTAAGGACATCTGATACTGCTTATGCTATGCTACTGTGGTGCCCAAGGGTAACAAGTTTGTTGCAAGAGCAAAACCTGCAGTGGTCATTGTAACACTCCGTAAATTTGGACTAGGTGTGGACATGTTAAATGAGCGTTAATGTGACATCTTAAACATATGAAGTCCTATAGGGATGAGTATGGGTGGAAATAGTTGTGTTGGAATTAAGACGGAGAGTGAGGTGCATAAGATTCAATAAAAACGACTAAGTTTATGGAAGGTCTGTCTTCTAGCAGAATTTTGTAACAATCTGTTGGGAATTTGGGAGTCCATAAAACATGAAAGTTGTATACCTTTGATATACCTTTTCATGATATATTATAGATCCCGAACGGACCTTTGTGAAAAACGTTATATGTGTTTTATTGGACAATGCATAGTATACGCGCCTAGGTACGCGCCCAGCTGTTCCCGTGTGTGGTTGCACACTGGTGGCAGTGCTACTGCCCTTGCTGCACGTTTAGGTGTGTGGTTGGGCCTTCAGCTGTGTGGGGACGCACCTGGAAAGCTGTTTTATAAGCCCTACTTCGTCCCATACACCCCCAAAACACAAAAACTTGCTCTAGAAAGGAAATCTCTCAAGAACCTAACTTCCTACAAGGTCCATCCATCATCCAAGATATTCTATTGGGACATTATTATTGAGAAACGAAACCCTAGAACTCGAATTCAAGGGGATTGAACGTCAAAAGATTAAAGTTAAAAGAGGTGGCGAATGTTATATTACGCTCAATAGCAGGAAGTTAAGGTATGTGAGGCTAACTCTCTATGTTTGGGAATGTTAATGATTCTCCCTACACTACTATCTTTTACGATGTTGCTAATTTCTCAGAAATATAGTTAAGCCTAGTTCCTTGAATAGTTGCAGAACTTATATTCTCTAGCTTCATAACTCGTTCATGACTTTCTTTCTAAACGCTGTGAGCTCAGTGCGTAATAATATAGACTTGGATTTGATGCCCATGAGTCTCAATCTAGATTACTCAGCATATCATAAACAGTTCAAGTTTCAATTTTCATAATCAGTTCATAAATACATATTTCAGTCTAGTCCTATTCAGTATTCTAGTATCATGTAACTTAGTATGATTCAGTATTTCAGCATCACATATTGCAGTATGATTCTCCATTCATGAATTTAAACCCCTGAATGTTGAACACCTGTATTTGGGCCTGAGGCCGTAGTTTATCCTTTATGCATGTTTGGACTTGAGGTTGTAGTTTATGCTTTATGCATGTTTGGGCCCGAGGCCGTAGTGTATGCTTTATGCATTTTTTAACCTGAGGCTGTAGCTTGTGCACATATATATTGGGCTCGAGACTGTAGTTTATTCAAATAAACATGTGGCTCATCATTCAGAAGAGTTATCAGTTATCATTCCAGTTATCAATTATCAGTTATCATTTCAGTTTTAGTTTCAGCAATTATCATTTTAGTTATCAGTTATCAATTCTCATTTATCCGCCCAGTTTCAGTTTCTGCATTTATATTTCATTCTTTCAGTTGTTTTGCATACCCGTGCAATTTAAATGTACTAACGTCCCTTTTTCCTGGGGCCTGCATCTCACGATGCACATAATGATTTACATGTTGATGACTTAGAGCGCTAGGATTCTCGTATCAGCTATTTGGTGAGCCCCAGTTCTTTTGAGGCTTTATTATTACTTTATAGTCTTCAATATTTTTAGAGTCAGTATTTTTCAGTATCTTCATTAGAGGCTTCATAGACTAGAGTAACAGTTAGACCTAGTTATAGGCTTTTTATGTTAAGTAATGTTTGCTACAAATATGTTTCAGACTTATATTAGTGTTTCTACACTTGATTTATATCATTCAAACTTTCAGTGTATAAGCATGTATTAGTTTGATATCACATGCTAATTCAGCCAGCTAGTTGGTTCGCTTGGTCACATGTAATCAGGCACCAGGTGTCGTGCTATGTCCAGGCCCAGGTTCGGGGCGTGAAAAAACTTGGTATCAGAGCACTAGGTTCAAGTGTCCTAGGGAGTCTATGAAGCCATGTCTAGTGGAGTTTCCTTTATATGTGGTTGCCGGTCACGCATATAAACGGTTAACTACCAAGACATTCAGGATTGTCTCGATTCTTTTTCTACTCTAGATCATGTCATGAAGCTTAGAGCAATAGGTAACATTTTCTTCCTATATAATTCCATACGTATCAAATTTCCAAGCGACGGGCAGGAAAATCCCAAGTTCCTAAAGAGGATGATTTTCCATTGGGGTATAATTATGTAGTACATGTTAGTAACAAACGAGACTTGAAAGGATATTGAAAGTGGGATGCAATGGATAGTAGAAACATTAGAGCATAACCTTATCAGAAAGTACAAAAGCAGTTATCATGTTTTATGGTTATCAGTTTACCTCAATTACCGGCTATAAAGTCTTTCAATTAGCAGGTTTATGGTTATTTAGTACGCCAGTATTCAGTTATTAGTTACTAGATCTCCAATTATCAATATATCCAAATTTTGGTGACTTGTGAGTAAATAGTGATGCCCATGGGTGCTAAAAGAAAATGCAAGTAATAGTGATTATAGTAATAATAACCTTATGCTTCACTTTAGTTATTCAAAGAAGAACAAGAAAACATAATGATAGCAGATGGTTAGTAAAAGAATAGTAAGTAAGTCTTGAGTATATGCAATGAATTAGCAAATTCCGTAGAGCTAGTAGATGTACGATTTGATTTACTTAGCTAGCTTAACACTAGTATGTGGGTAACAATTTGAAATACATAACACATGTTAGAACCTAAAGTGTTTAAGTTAAACCCGAAGTACACTGACTGTAGAAAAACAATTAGCTAGGCAGTAAGAGATAAAACTTCAGAAAAATAGCCTTTAAGAATTATCGAAAAGGGGGGTTTTCCCAAGATTGATAGTGTGAGTAGAGTTAAATCATTAAGATTATGTATGCTAGTCGTGAATAAATTATCTTTCTATTTATTTAAGTAATTTAGTTTTTTCTAGTAAGTAGGATTACTCAGAAGTAAGTCGGAAGATGAGTTGTTATTGACGTAAAGTGCAAAGAATTGTAGAAGATAAGAAAAGTTGTTCGGATCCCAACAAAACAGAATGATCCACAAGTACAAGACCTTAACCTTTGGTCTGAGGAGGAGGTGTGAAGATTTCCATTAAGTATAGTTGGAGATTTGAAACCCGCATAGTGAGCATGGGATATAAAAACTATAAAGTCATGTATAGTTATGTGTCATGAGGATAGTGCCATTGCACGAGACTTTAATCTTCAGAGTATTGGTCAAGACTTAGCTCACAACAATTCTATAAGTATTTTCAAGAAGTACCTTAAAAATATAATCAAGTATGGGAAGTATAGCTCATGGTTTAGACAGACAAGAGAATTATGGTGAAAGAAGTTTACCGCTTAGCCAATCTAGGAGTTCGACTTTCAGACTCCGAAGATGGTGGAGTTGTTGTCCATAATAGGACTTGTTCCTCCTTATTAGCCGAAGTGAAGGAGAAACGGTTTCATGATCCCTACTTTTTGCAATTGAAAGAGGGTATTCACAAGAATAAGACGATGGCTTTTGAACAAGGGGAGATGATGATACTTTGAGGTACCAAGACGGATTGTGTTTTCTAGACATACATAGACTTAGAGAGGGATGATCATGTTAGAAGCCCATAATTCCAGATACTCTACCCACCTAGTTTCCCCAAAGAAGTATCATGATCTCAAGGAGATTTATTGGTGGAACAACATGAAAAAGAACATCGCAGACTTTGTGGCCAAGTGTTCAAATTATCAGCAAGTGCAAATCGAGCAGCAGAAAGCCCAGTACAGAATACACATATTCTTGAATGGAGATGGTAAATATGGACTTTATAACAGGATTATCTCGCTCATTTTGAAAGCATAATTTGATTGGGTGATTGTAGATCGACTTACCGAGTCAGCTCACCTCTTGCTAGTAAAGACTACAGATTCAGTAGAGAATTATGCCAAGTTGTATATCCAAGAAATCGTCAGAGTGCATGGGACTCCGTTGCCCATCATTTTATTTCGTAATGCTCAGTTTACAAAGAACTTTTAGAAGTCCTTTAAGAAAGAATTAGGCACAAGTTTTGCATCATCAAAAAGATGGCCAGGTAGAGCGCACTATTCAGACACTTTAGGATATGTCCTTGATTTTAAAGGTAATTGGGGTGATCGTATACCTCCCATTGAGTTTACTTATAATAACAACTACCATTCTAGTACCAAGATGGCACTGTACGAAGCTCTATACGGGCGAAGGTATAGATCACCAATTGATTGGTTCGAAGTTGGAGAAGCAGAGTTGTTGGGGCCAAATTTGGTCTATGAGGCTATAGAAAAAGTCAAGTTTATTCAAGAGAGTTTGAGACAGCTCAGAGCCGCCAAAAGTCTTATTCAGACGTGCGGCGTAGAGACCTAGAGTTTCAATTTGATGATTGGGTGCTTATAAATGTTTGTCCTATGAAGAGTGTTATAAGATTTGAGAAGAAAGGAAAGCTCAGTCCTAGATACATAAATCCTTATAGGATCCTAAGAAGGATCGGGAAAGTAGCTTATGAGTTAAAGTTTCCACCAGTATTTCACGTGTCATGTTATAACATTCAAGTTTTCAGTATTCAGATATTTATATCAGTTCAGTACTCAGATACTCATGTTAGTTCAGTACTCAGATACTCATGTCAGTTCAGTACTCAAATACTCATGTCAGTTCAACACTCAGATACTCAGTCCAGTACTCAGATATTCATACCATCTTAGCTCAGATATTGATGACAGTTTAGTGCTCATATATTCATATCAGTACAGTACTCAAATATTCGTGCCAGTTCAGTATTCATATATCCATGCTAGTTCAATATTCATGTGTTCATGACAGACCAATATTCATGTATATGTTTTATGTTATGCTCATTATGATGCCATATGAGGCATATGATATATTATGATAGCTGGTGGGTGTTTCTTTCACGACCCCAAATTTCCCTCCGTAGGATATTATGACGACACCTAGTGTTTAAGACTACGTAAGCCTAACAACATGCGGAAATAACCAAAAATAATATTTAAAGTCTTAAAATCCAACAACTAGTAAATACATACCTGCCCAAAACCCGGCGAAATACAAGTCACAAGCTTTAAGAAGTAATACTGAATATGTCTATACATCAGAGTCTAATAGGGATAAGGAAATAACATAATATAGGTAGAGGGGGACTCCGAGGTCTGCGCACGGAGGCAGATATACCTTGAAGTCTCCACGTATGGACTAACTCACTAATATCTGATTTGGTAGGAAGTACCTGGATCTGCACCAAAAGATGTGCAGAAGCGTAGCATGAGTACACCATATCGGTACCTAGTAAGTGCCAAGCTTAACCTCGGTAGAGTAGTGACGAGGTCAGGTCAGGTCCTACTGAAAATAATAACAAACAGAACAAAAAATTTAACAATATAATAATTACAATGACAGTGGAAAAGAAACAAGTAAGGAGTATGCCGCAATTTAACTACATAGAATAAAGGCAGATAATACATCACGGAAGAAAACATGACTTTACATATTAAGGATAACAAAACAACCAGAGACAAGTACACAATAGAAAAATATCAACAAGGGTGCTCCCGAGGTACCACCTCGTAGTCCCAAATCATAAATAAACCAACAATAGAAACATATCAACAAGGATACTCCCGAGGTACCACCTCGTAGTCCCAAATCATAATTAAATTCATATTTTTTCTTTATATCACCGCGGGAGCCTTCACATTTAGTTTTTAAAATTATTTTTTCCGAAATAGCATCCAGCGTTTTAGCCCACCTTTTCACACCGCATGACTTCTAGCAGTTCTCCTACTAGCCACGCGTATCAAGCCCACCTTATCTCACCGCATACATTTCAACACCCAAACCTTATAACACCGCATGCGTATCAATATCATAACATATCACATGTCGCACCTCAAGTTCTCAATATTACAACTTGCCAAAGAATCCAACAATAACATTATTTTCTACAATAAGGAGCCCACAGCTCAATCACAATGTACACAAAAATCTCAACAAAATATTCGGGAGTGAACAACTCAACAGAAATAATATTTCACAATTTAATACTTTACCTCAAGTGATTCACAACCT
This sequence comes from Nicotiana tomentosiformis, assembly GCF_000390325.3. Lineage (NCBI taxonomy): Eukaryota > Viridiplantae > Streptophyta > Magnoliopsida > Solanales > Solanaceae > Nicotiana > Nicotiana tomentosiformis. The sequence continues at coordinate 101,299,871 of NC_090816.1, read as the reverse complement.
TTATATCTCAATACCAATTTCAGCAATTAATTTATAATTTAACAATTTCAAGTAAGGAGTTCAACTTTCAGTTAATGACCACGGAATAAGAAGGGAACAAAACTTCAGCTAAACAAATAGAGTAATTAGCAAGAAAATTGGTAAGGCAAATAGAACATGTAAAAATAGAATAATGATGAAGAATATAATATGATAAAATAACTCAATTAATACGTGACAGGAATCTACACAATTAAAGCCAGAATTTTTCACATTTAGCCTGTGTACACACTCGTCACCTTGTGTACATGGCTTTCACATATCACAACTTTCATAACAATACCAAATCCTAATGGGAATTTCCTCTACACAAGGTTAGACAAGTCATTTACCTCAAATCGTGCTATCTCAATCCAATAGTAGGTCTTTTCCTTGATTATCTAACTCTGAATGGATCGAATCTAGCCAAAATAATTTCATACTATAAATATAACCATAGGAAATTAATTCGAATGATAAAATCTACGATATTTATGAAGAAATTAAAAGGTCAACTCAGAAAGTCAACACGGGGCCCACGTCTCGAAATTTCCAAAAGTTATGAAATACGACCCCCATTCAACGACGAGCCTAACCAAACCAAGATTACTAAATTCCAATAACAAGTTGGACCTCAAATCATCAATCTTAACCTGAGGGATTTTTCAGAATTTTTCAACTTAAAATACCAATTAAATATTAAAACTAACAATGGATTCGGGTAATTTAACCCAAATTGAGTTAGAAATTCTTACCCCAATATTTTTCTTGAAAATCTCTCAAAAATCGCTTCACCTGAGCTCCAAAAATCGAAAAATGGAGGAATGAACATTGAACCCCCGACTTGGCTATTTTTCTGCCTAGGCTTTCGCACCTGCGGACAATCTGCCGCACCTGCAGAATTCCCATCACAGGTGCGACTATGTCTTACTCCTCACGCTCCGCTTCTGTGAGCAAATGGGCCGCACCAGCGGCGAAATGCATCTCACTTGCGACCATTGCTGCTCCTATGGTCCTCCCATCGCTGAAGCGAAGCCATTTATGCGAAAAGTATTTTCGCTTCTATGACCTTAGCTGGGCAGCCATTTTCTGCTTCTATGAGTCACAACTCGCTCGTGCGAGTCTGCACCTGCGGTCAATCCCTCCGCAGGTGCGATGACCCTAGAAGCTGGAAATTTCAGAATTTGCCTAAGTCCAAAAATTGATCCGATTTCGATCCGAATCACACTCGGGGTCCTCGGAACCCCGTCCGAATATACCAAATAGTTCCAAAACATATAACGGACTTCCTTGAGGCCAAGAATCACATCAAACAATATTGATTCTACGAATCGCAACCCAAATTCAAGCCTATGAACTTATAAATTTCTAACTTCTACATTCGATGCCGAAATCTATCAAATCAAGTCTAATTGACCTCAAATTTTGCATGCAATTCATAAATGACATTACAGACCTATTCCAACTTTCGAAATCAGATTTTGGCCCCGATATCAATAAAGTCAACTCTCGGTGAAACTTCTAACCTTCCATTTCCAACTTTCGCCAATTTATGTCGAGACGACCTACGGTCCTCCAAATCAACATCCGGTTGCGCTCCTAAGTATAAAATCACCATACGAAACTATTAAAATCATCAAAACTCTATTTCAGAGTTGTCTATACAAAAGTCAAACTACGATCAACTCTTATAACTTAAACTTTCAACTTAGGAACTTTGTGTCCTATTTCACTCCAAAACCAAAACCAAAACCAAAACCAAACACCCTGCCAAGTTGCATAACCAAATTATAGCATATAGGAAGCATAATTTAGGGGATCGGGGTTAATATACTCAAAACGATCGGCCAGGTCATTATAGTTTTGGAGAAATGTTGAAGGTTTGGACCTTATATTATAATCTCCATGTCTTTTAGTATTTAGTCAGCTCAATATTCAGTCAATGCAGTAGTCAGTCAGTTCAGTATCCCAGTAGTTCAGTAATAATGTATTCATTCAGTTTAGTATGCAAGTGTTCATGAAATTTAACTTTTCACATGTTTCCACCATAACCGTTTAAGGTCCAGAGTTAGCTGTAGTTATAGTGAGGACAATCATTCGAGGACAAATAATCTCAAGGGGGAGATTATGTAACGCTTCGTAAATTTAAACTAGGTGTGAACATGTTAAATGAGTATTAATGTTACATCTTAGACATATGAACTCCAATAGGGATGATTATAGATGGAAATAGTTGTTTTGGAATTAAGACGGAGAGTGAAGTGCATAAGATTCGATAAAATCGACTAAGTTTATAGAATTTCTATTTTCTAGCAGGATTTCATAACATTCCGTTAGGAATTTGGGAACACATAAAACATAAAAGTCGTAGCCCTTTTAAATACCTTTCGAATGATATATAATGGATCTCGAAAAGAACTCTGTGCAGAAAGTTATATGCAGTTTACTAGACAATGCACAGTATGCGCTCCCAGGTGTGTGCCCAGTTGTTCCCCTGCACGGCCGCATGCTTGTGGCACTGCTACTTCCCTTGCTGCGTGTTCAGGTGGGCGGTTGGGCCTTCATCTGCATGGGAGAGCACCCGGGAAGCTGTTTTATAAGCCCTACTTCATCCCCCACACCCCAAAAACACAAAAACTTGCTCTAGAAAGTGAATCTCTCAAGAACCTAACTTCCTCCAAGGTCCCTCCATCATCCAATATATTCGATTGGGACATCATTGTTAAGAAAAGAAACCCTAAAACTCGAATTCAAGAGGATTAAATGTCAAAAGACTAAAGTTGAAAGGAGTGACGAATGTTGTATTACGCTCAAGTGCAGGAAGTTAAGGTATGTGAGGCTAACTCTCTATGTTTGCGAATGTTAATGATTCTCCCTACACTACTATATTTTACGATGTTACTAATTGCTCAGAAATATAGTTAAGCTTAGTTCCTTGAATAGTTGCAGAACTTTTATTCTCTAGCTTCATAACTCGTTCATGACTTTAATTCTGAACGTTGTGAGCTCAGTGCGTAATCAATATTGACTTGAGTTTGATGCCATGAGTCTCATTCTAGATTACTCAACATGTCATAAACAGTTCAAGTTTCAGTTTTCATAATCAGTTCATGAATACATGTCTCAGTCTAGTCTTATTCAGTATTCCAGTATCATGTAACTTAATACTTCCTCTGTTTCAATTTAGATGAGGTAGTTTGACTCGGCGCAGAGTTTAAGAAAGAAAAGAAGACTTTTAAAACTTGTGGTCTTGAAAGCTTAAGAGGTAAAGGCTTTGTGGAACCATGTCATTTGTGTGGTTATAAAAACTTCTCATTAAGGATAAAATGGGTAAAATAAAGAGTTTAAAGTTGAATTATTTCTAAATTTAGAAATATGTCATTTATTTTGGAAAAGACTAAAAAGCAAAGTACCTCATCTATTTTAAAACGGAGGTAGTATGATTCAGTATTTTAGCATCACATATTGCAGTATGATTCTCAGTCCCTTAATTTAAATCCCTGAATGTTGAACACATGTATTTGGGCCTGAAGCCGTAGTTTATGCTTTATGCATGCTTGGGCCTAAGGCCGTAGTTTATGCTTTATACATGTTTGGGCCTGAGACCGTAGTTATGTATATGTATACTTGGGCTTGAGGTCGTAGCTTGTCCACATATATATTACGCCCGAGGCCGTAGTTTATTCAGATAAACAAGTGGTTCATCATTCAGAAGAGGCAGTATTCATATCCTTACTTCCTTTGTTCAGTTATAAGTTATCATTTCAGTTATTAGTTATCGTTTCAATTTCAATTTCAGCAGTTATCATTTCAGTTATCAGTTATCAATTCTCAGTTATAAGCTCAATTTCAGTTTCAGCATTTATAATTCTTTCTTTTAGTTATTTTATATACTAATGCAATTTAAATTTATTGATGTCCCTTTCGCCCGGGGTTTGCATCTCACGATGTAGGTAATTATTTACAGGTTGACGATCCAGAGCGCTAGGATTCTCGTACCAGCTATTTGGTGAGCCCCAGTTCTTTCGGGGCATTATTATTACTTTATAGTCTTCAGTATTTTTAGAGTCGGGGTTTTCAGTACTTCGTTAGAGGCTTCATAGACTAGAGTAACAGTTAGACAGTGTCACAAGCTTTTCAAGTTAAGCAATATTGCTAGAGATATGTTTCAGACTTATATTTGTGTTTTCGCACTTGATTTATATCATTCAAACTTTCAGTGTATTAGCTTGTGTTAGTTTATCTTCTGCATTCAGCATATTATGACATCACATGTTCATGGGGTACTCTGAGAGGGAAAAGGCTATGTGCTTATGGAGTTGGCCTCTAAACAGTTCTTTGTTACCAGGGATGTGGTATTCAGGGAATCAGAGTTCCCTTTTGCTTCCACACCACTAGCTTAATGTCCAATAGTTCCTTACCTGAGTATGTAGGATTCTCAAGACCTGCAATTGGATCCAATCTGTATTAGCAGTGACACAACCAACAATGATCTCATAGAGAATCATAATTGGCTACTGAGAGTCCCATAGAGCAGGTAGAAAAGACAACTTCCGATGGTGAGGGGGTACTGCCTGAAGAGTCATTACATGATCTGCATGCAGTCCTTACAGAGTTATTGCAGGACCAACAATCTCAAGCAACCACTATTCCAACATCAAATATACCTCTCAGAAAAAGTACAAGAGACTTTAAGGAACCTATATGGATGAAGGATTATGTATCTCCAAGTAAGGCATCTAGCAAATATCCCTTGGCTAACTACCTAACATATGAGTACACCACTCCATCTTACCATAACTGCCTAGCTAAATTTCTACTTTGGCAGAGCCACATACCTTCAAACAGGAAGCCAAGGATGAGAGGTGGATCAAAGCCATACAATAGGAGATTCAAGCCTTAGAAGACAACAAAACTTGGGAGGTGGTTGACTTGCCTACAGGAAAGAATATTGTAGGTTCTAAATGGGTATACAACATTAAGTATCAAGTCAATGATTAAGTTGAGAGGTTTAAGTCCAGACTTATTGCAAAAGATTATAGCCAACATGAAGGCCTTGATTATCATGACACATTCTCATCTGTTTCCAAAATGGTAACAGTGAGATGAGTGATTACCTTGGCTGTCTTGAAAAGCTGGACTCTATATCAAATGGATATTTATAATGCCTTCCTACAAGGTGATTTATGTGAGGATGTATACATGGAATTGTCAGAAGACTTTAGGAAGCAAGGAGAGAATAAGGTTTGCAGGCTGCTTAAGTCATTATATGGACTTAATCAAGCATCTAGGCAATGGAACATTAAGTTGACATATGCCTTACTAAAAGCAGGTTTTTCTCAAAGCAGTCATGACTACTCTTTTTTCACTCTGTGAAAATAGGCTGATATTGTGGTGATTTTGGTGTATGTGGATTATTTGATAATTACAGGAAGTAGTGAAAACTTAATTACTGAAGCAAAACAAGTTCTGCATCACAAGTTCAAACTCAAAGATTTGGGTGAGCTCAAATATTTCTTAGGCATTGAGGTCCTGAGGTCTAAGTCTGGAGATATCTTGAAGCAAAGGAAATATGTGCTTGAGCTGGTCTCTGAATTGGGTCTTAGTGGAGCCAAGCCTGCTATTACTCCTATAGAATCCAACTTAAGACTCACAACTGTAGAGCATGACAAGGTAACAGGTGCTAAGGGAGATTCACTGCTACCTGATGCTGGGCTTTATGAGAGGCTTATAGGGAAGCTCATGTATGTTACAATCACCAGACCTGACATCTGCTATGCTATTCAGACACTTAGTCAGTTCATGCAGTAACCAAAGAGGTCTCACTGGGAATCTGCTCTTTGTTGATACCCAATTTTGCCCTCATATTTTTAAACAATACGTATATATACTTTCAAAATATTATTTTGCATCATTATTTAATTTACAAGATTTATACAACCATTTTCTATAATTTTCCATAATTTGTAGAGCTTTAAAATTAATTTTCCTGCTTTCAAATTACTTGAATATTTATTAATTATCCCTTAAATTATTTTATGATTACTTAATCATCCAAAATTATCATTTTCATTCACATATATATTTCATAATATTTTTAATTCATTTATATAATTATATTTGTATCTTTAGGTTATTCGCAATCTTGCAATAATAGCCTATATTCTATACATAATTACATTATTTACACCAAAATAGCATTTTATATTCTTATAATGTTAGGTTATTATTTTCAATAATTTTACTACATAGGTAATATTTCTATTATTTATAAATTATCTTTTATAAATTATTTTATACATTTTCGTGTATTTTATTGTATAACCCAATATAGAGCTAATTTCGGACCAAAACCAGGCCCAAAAATAGCTGGCCCATCCCATTAAACCCTTCAGCAGCCTAAACCAAACAACCCCTTCGTTTAACCCGGTCATGACCTATTTTAAACAACCCGCCCCATTCTTTCTTTTATCCCAGTCGTTGATCTCAGAGATCAACGACCCACAAACCCCCACTCATTTTTAATTAACCCGACCCCAAACCCTAATCTTCATTCCCCACCTAATAGTCGCCCCAAACTTTCTCGGATGTTCTCTCATCTCTGAAAGAAAACATAACAGTCGCCTCTAATTCTCTCCGATTCCAACCTAAACATGGAGTCAATCCATGATTTACTTACCTATTTTGAGGTACTGCGATGGTGTATACGCGCTTGTGGTGTTACTTAAAGTTCTTGCATTATTTTTGGCAAGAACGATCTTCTGAGATTTAGCTTGGTCGACTCTGGTTTTGTGGGGATTTGGACGATGTCTCGTCTATATATATCATATAAGGAAGGATCCTTGATTCTTGGTCTGATTCTCATACGTCTGGACCCAACTAGGGTTCGAGAATTTCCTTTTCCTTTGCTAATTTTGATTGCATGTGATATATTCTTTCCTTTCTTGTGTTTGACTGATAATTTTCCATATTTATCTGCTTAATTTGAACACTATATAAGCCCATCCCCAATTTCCCCTTGGGACGGACCTCATTACTGCGATTACTCTCACTATTCTACTATTTCACTCGATCACTTACACTCGAGTATTTTCTAAAACTGTTGAATTCTTGGCCGGCTGAAAGGCAAGGCCATAATACTACTAAAGGACCTCCTCCAGTGCAAGCACTGCACGGAGCCTTTCTCGAGGCTCTTGTGAACTCTGAAGTACTGGGGGTTTTGAGGTTTTCACTGTCTTCCTTTAATTGATGCTGCTGAATCTGCTGATATTCTAAATTTCTCACTCTTTTGCTCGTTTATCTTTGTAACTGGTTAGTTTTCTTTACCTTTACAACTCAAATTACTCCCATCCTACATGATGATTGTGTGTACCACTATTGTTTGGCTCAGTTTCCCTGTTGTTTATGAGATTTTTAATGTTGTATTATTATCATATGTTCTTCTGACTGTCAGTATCGATGATGTTACTTTTACAATTCTGTGTGTTCTGATATTACCTAAGTCCAAAGCTTCTACATGGGTAGCTTGTTCTCCTCTAGGTGTAATAAAGTTCTGGCCCTCTTACATGTTACTTGAACTTCTGTGATCATTCTACTGTGCTACCTTTGTTTTCAGTCATGTTTGCGATTTAATGCCCTAATTCTATCTAGGTTCTACTCTTAGAATCATGAGTAGTTAACTAAGGTAATTCCTGCTCTTTGTATGTTTGCCTGGATCGAATGTTAAACTTGATCAATGCCTGGTGTGAGTATATCTTCATACTCTGCTTTGGATTCTTGTGTTAAAATTTATTAGTAATTCATATGTATTCTTCCCTCTTCGTGCTAAGTCACTCATATATACAACTCTCAACGTGCTCACTTTCTTAAAAGGATCATGCCTATTGAATATTGAACCTTTTAGACTGTATATTTCTATGCTACTTGCAAGCTTCAATATTTTACTATAGTTACATGTCTTACTACTATTTCGGTTGCCACAACATTATTTTATAGGCCACGCTTGCTAGTGCTAGTTTGTTCAGTTTCATGCTTGTTGTTATCCTTGGTATGTATAATGGAACTTGCTATAGACTTGCATTCTCAAAATTAGATACCTTCCTGCTAATTAGCTATTGTGCAGAATTTTCAATATTGCTGACCTTTAATTTCTTAATAGGTTTTCTCATAAATACTTTTGCTTGTCATAAACTGACCTACAAGTCTTAGTTATGTTTGCCCTACATGCTTATGTTAAGATTTTCTTGTGAAGTTTATTGTTGGTCCTTACCTCTAGAGTATGTCATTGCTACTTGTTAACCTTCTGGAAGATAAGTCATGACTCTGCTTGCTTTGAACTCTCATGCTTAACTCATCTGTTTGTGGATTCTTGTAATCAAATCATATGTATCCAAGAAACATGTTTGCTAATCTTTAAAACCCATGTATATGTCCAATCTATGTGCTTTGCATACTCTCTATATCTTATGTGTGCTTATGTGATGTTCAAGTGTGTATCTTACCCCCGGGACGTGTAAAATTCTTGATTTTGTTAGTTGTGGTATTAGGGTCCAAATGAGCATATGGTCCACCTTAGAATTTGAGCTATCTTAATTGATTTGGGGTTTATATGAGTTGTCATTCGTTGCTTTAATTATCTATAATGAGTAATGGATGGGCAAGAGAATTATTTTATTGTTGGGCCTGGGCTGCTGAACTGATTCTTGGTACTGTTGGTTTTGAGCACGCCAACTGCGCATGGAATATGGGCCTGTCCAAATTTTTTTAAGCCATTTGAAGGCCCAGATGCATCGCTGGGTTATTTTACATTTATGACTAGGCATGTATTTATTCCATTTTTGGGCTGTAATAATTTGTATAACATATTATGGGAAGATTATTAAAAAGGGGCTGGGGTATTATAATATTTGCATGAAAGGCTAGAAAACATGTTTATAGGGTCTCTGTGTCATATCTGTTATTTCAGCATACCTTGTTTGTTATTTTATTTGGTATGTTGCGCACTAATAGAGATCATGCCTATAGGAATTCAAACACTTCACTCACTCAACTTGTCTAATGCCCACACATTATCAGAAGTATGAGTTTAAGTGTTTTACCTGTTTACATGTCTACTCTTATGCGTTATTAGATAGCATGCCTATAGGAATCAAACATCAATAACTATTCGCTCAATTTGTGCAATTGCAGTATGCTTATTAGATAGCATGCCTATATGATCGTATTAATATATGCCTTTGTTAATACTCATCTAGATACCATGTCGAAGAACGTTTTGTTGAAGTTTTCAGAATAAAGTGATAGACAAAAATATTATCCGGAGAATAATAAGAGAGTAAATGAAGCATCATGAGTAAGATGTGATATATGGGTGATAACGGTAAATCAAAATATGACACGATGACAAAGTCTATAGTCAAGGGAAGTAAAAGATAAGAGGAGACATGCCTTGAAACAATAGAAGAGTATAAGCCAGAAAGTCATATCCTTCTTTCGAGAAATAAGTTGGTGACTCCAACGTGATTACCAGAAGGAAACGTTAGACCTCGGAGTAATAGAAATTAGTATGAGCTGGTGAACAAGATAAAATGAATATGAATTAGGGACCAAATGATTTGACAATAGTCGGCATCATGATAATTTTAGAGATCACGTTCCAGCGATAATAGAATGGACAACAGAATAATAACCTTTAAAGGTCATTCAGGAAGACGCTTCCCTAAAGCGAGCACTGTGAGCAAAGTTCAGTTTAAGGGACTAAGTGTGCAAGTTACACTAGGTGTCACCCTAGTGCGTAAGAACGTTAGTTATCCTTGGTACAAAAGGGTTACCGCAAGGCGGTATGATGTCAGTAAAGATGTGAAAATACGCCAAAGATGAAGAGGTAACTATGGAATAGTAAAGAAAGAATATGGTAAAAAGGTAAAAGGAATGAGATCACATTTATTCAGATTCTACAGATATGATACGACTCCAGAACATTATGCAAGCATGACTCCGGGGAGAGTCAGTAAGGATTCCGCACCAGATGATACTGATAAATAAGTGGGAATGAACACTCGATACATAAAGGGCCAGTACGAGAGGTAAGTTAAGACAAAGGACATAACTCAAGATGGGTTACGTAGAATATGGATATGAGAATGGACCAATGAGTAGTTTGTAGTGGATTCAGGAAGAGTCTAGTTATGGATAGACAAGAGGATACAAATAAATCAACAGATCGTGCAAGATAAACATAGTGAACCCCAACATAGGGAATCCAGTCTCGTAGATACGAGATCACAATTGTTGAAAAATTTTTAGATAGGAGTTGGAGTAGTTAAAGGTACTGTATAAGTGTTCCAGAAATAAAAGAGAGTGCCACTGTGGAGACATTCAAAATTTCAGTTCAGAAGCAACCCTACGAGCACAAAGGCGCGGGGGTATGTAACTAAGGATAATTATAGGTGAGTAAGAACATCAAAGATTCCTTCGGGTATGCGATGTAATAAGCTCGTAGCTTTACAGGAGTCAGAGGGTCTCCACTATGTACTAACCCGAAAGACTAGCTGAGGAAATAAGGAAGAAGGCTTCAACCTAAGCATAGTGACATAAAAAAGAGATGGTCTTGTAAAAATAGTCTCACTACAATATTGTATACACTCCATAAGAAAGTGGCACCATTGTGGCTAATGAATGGGAAGTGAAAATCAAAGGTGATATTTGAGATCATATGAGTTACAGGAAATTCCAGTATTCGTGGGCAACAAGATAAGCCAAGTATTCATGCAACATGTGGAAGAACGACCAGGAAAAGTAATTGCTTACATTTAAAGACAACTGAGAAGGAACGAAAGGAAATTTATGGTGCTAGCAATTTAAAGGAAGATTGCGAGTAGTATGAATAGATATGTGTAGGTCGCAAGCTAAAGTATGATAGAGTGGCAAGGTTTTAGGTAGACAAAAGTAATGTTATGAAAAGGTGACGAGAAGAGGTAAGGCCTCGAGATTAATCCTATCAAAACAAGAGAGCTGATGGTTTTCATAAGTTATAGAAATGTCGGTACAGTCTAAAGGAACTCAGAGGAGTCAAAGAATATAAGCAATTAGAAGAGATGAAATGCTTCCCTGGAAGTATAATAAAGGTGTAATGGTGATAGATAAGAGGATGACGTTTAGGCTTTTGAATGAGTAATGATTTTAAGAAAAGGGATTTCATGAATTGCATAGGATTAGAATGCCCATATAAGATGAATCACGATGGGATGCTATGAAATACGGTTATTGAAGTATAGTATCACCCCTAGGAGGATAAGAAAAATCACTTCAGATGTTCCCCGATGAGATGTGAGTCCTAGTGATAATGTATTACGTAAGAGGTCTCAAGTTATCAGTGGTAGATATAGATCAACATTAAGGTGAATCAACAATAGATGGATAAAAATTCCAAAGTATAAGAGGAGGTTATGATGCCATTCTTTAGATGAACAGTAATAAGGAAGCATTAAAGGACTTAGATTTATACATATGGGATAAGCAGTGAGAGAGTAACCTGGAGTTGGGTAGCAGACCTTGGTAATAATAAATCGAAGCAAGTGTTATAGTACGGTATGACCTACCTAGATGCACTAAAGCCATAAGGACAGATAACCAAGGCTAGGAAGCAAAATATAGCAATAGTGGTACATTCAACAAAGTACCAAGCGAAAAACTTCAGTATACCTATAGATTCCCAGATGGACAACTTATTGTAGTCCTGTATATGTTCAAAAAGTGACGCCTAGAGATTGGCTAAAAGCTGGAAGAAAATGAGAGAAGAGTCGCATTGGCGCACATACAAGGACAAAGTCGTACAGACTGCATGATAAAAGGTAGCAATAGTTACGAGATTGGAAGAATTCTGACCACGAGTCGTGGCGTGAGAAAGAGGCCTAAATGGGGGGAATGCCCTGGCCTTTGGATTTATTCATAGAACAGTTGCCTAGATGGCAAAAGACAATATTAAAGTAGTCATAAGAGCCGTAGGTTATGAGAATGATAAGCGCATTAGTCAAAATTCTAGGACGAATGTTCCAAAGTGGGAAATGATGTTACACCCCATGATTTTGTACGTAAAAGTATGTCGTAAGTCAATTGATGTAAGCTTGAAAATGAGATCCTCTTTGAAAGTATATAAAGTGGTTTAATGATGTTATGTCCCATTTTTGCAAGCCTTTAAGAGTTATCATTCGGGGATAAATTTTTCTAAGGGGACATGTTGTTACACCCCGTACTTCAGACGTCACTGTCATTATAGGATTATCTAATATAAGCTCAAAAAGGACAAAATCCTTCTATAAGGATAAGAAAGGTTTACCGAAGTCTTAAGTAAGTTAAGATGAATACGAGACTTGTTAATCATGATTCAAATGAGTTTAAAGTCATTATATTACTATATATGATGTTTGGATATGAAATATAAAGTTTGCGAAAAATCAGATTTAAGTTGCGGAAAAATCGAGCTACGATTTGCCTTGTAACGAGCCGTTTTGAGAAATTAAATTCGTAAGTTTTATGATGTAATTTTGGGACATATATCATACAAAAATGAAGTTATTTGGACCTAGTTTCCATCGGTCCAAACCATTTATTCATACAATATCGGGGTAGAGAAATATGGATTTTTAAAGTATGGTCGCCAAGTCACGTCGCCACACTTCGGAGAAACTGGCAGGTTTATAGGCCAGGTTGGGAGGCTGTTTTCTCCCAATATATTTATAGTTACAGGGAGATATTTATATTGAATTAAATTTCCATGTATCTAGTTTCTAATGCTGTAAACCTTTCATCGATACGACGTCAGAGTAGATAGATATCCGCATTTTTGCGAGACTGCGCAAGCAGCTCAGTTGGAACCCACTTGAGATAGCCACCGGCCCTATGACTTTTAAAAGATGTTTCAGCCTCATTTCAGGTTATTTCTCACCTAAATTGCGTCCAAAAGCTCTCCAAAACCCTCCCTAACATATCCCAAGATCCCAAGAACCAAACTCAAGGGGAATCAACTCAAATCATCATCAAAGATGTTAAAGACTACAAGAGAATGCTTCTATGATATTGTGGTATGATTGAGGGCTATTGTGAGCTAAGTTGATATAGAGTTTTGAGTTGTAGCTGTTGTCCAAGGTATTTATAACATCTTATTGATTGTGCGTAAGGTTAATCTTGTGTTTGTTGTGTTGTTTGAGTGAAAAACCATAAGATAGCACTTGAAAGAACATGAGATATGATTGTCTTTTTGGTTGGACTGTTTTATGGCTAAATGTATGGTTTGTGGTGGCTGAAAATTGTAAGAAATAATTTGATAATGTTGTGGCTGCTGTTGTTAATCTTTTCTAGGTGTTAATTAAGTTTATTTAAGAAGAAAATATGAAAAACAAGTGATTGACGATAAGATTTAAGGTGCTAGATGTATGGGGCTATTTTGGAAGGCATTTTGTGGATGTTTTGAACTAGAAATAATATAGTACATATAAGTATGATGTTCTGAAGGTGTTAAAATAATTTATGGAATAAGATTTGGAATCAATTTATATCTTGTTATGAGTAAAAATGAGCTTGCCGCTCAATATGATTGTTAAGATAATCGGAGAAACTCATATTAGATTATATTATTGTTGTTGCTATTGTTGGTTATAGTATTTTTTGTTGGGATGTTGATGACCCTTAGTGGTCTTTGGGATGTATTAAAAATAGGGGAGTTGCTGCCCGATTTTCCTTAAGCCATACGACTAGCCAAATACGATGGTACGACACTATATGTTAACGACAATATCGTTTCATTTGTTGTATATGCAATAAGTTGTGTTGATCTTGGGTGAGTAATAAGGAAGAGATCATACAGGTATGTTAAGGCTATCTCTTCTTTCCTTTTGGCATGATCCATATGATACAACGAAACGAGCAATCACACCACTTTCACGAATGATTCTATTCCTAGAAATACTAAGGTTACCTATGTTCTTGATTCCCCATGTCCTATTATCATATCGTTTGTTCATTGGTCTCATGAAATTCTGAGAGATCTTATTGACTTATTTCATTATGCACTGTATTCATTTATACATGTATATTGACTCATGACCAGATGACATTATATACGCGTATATTATATGTATATGGGATGTGATAAAATGTTATGGCATTATATACGCACCACCACATGATCAGCTGGTATACATTGATGATTTCGCCCACAGTGGCTGAGATGATATGATGGGATGCCCTCAGAGGCTTGATGATGTTATGTACGCACTTACCTATGCATGGTATGGCATTTATACACACATGCATGACATTATAAATTTTTCATGATTCACAGAGCTATTCGGAGTTACAGGTTGAGTTATTTACTCCATGTTTCTTTCATGTCTTTTATATACTATTGTCATGCCTTACATAATCGGTACTTTATTTGTACTAACATCCCTTTTACCTGGGGATGCTGCGTTTCATGCCCGCAGGTCCCGATAGACAGGTTGAGAGTCCTCCTAGTAGGCTATCAACTCAGCAGAAGGTGTTGGTGCACTCCACTTGCTCCGGAGTTGCCTATCTGGTCAGTATGATTTGGACATTTATTGATTGGTATGGTGGAGCCATATCGCGAACTTTATGACATTTATGTACTCGTAGAGGCTTGTAGACAGATATCATGTATATGAATATTCGTATGGCCTTGCCGGCCTATGTTTTGAGTATACAAATGATCATGTCGGCCTTATAGGCCCGTATGTCGCATGCATAAGATTCTATATCATGTTTAGCCCATGTCGAGTATTCTCTTATGTTTAATTCTAGTTATCTCATGATGGACTTTCCGGTTCATTTACTCATGATAATATGATAAGAAGGATACGTTACGTTGGTACTCGGTTGAGTTAGGCACCGGGTGCCCGTCGTGGCCCTACGGTTTGGGTCGTGACATTATAAAAGTTTCATGATTCACAAACCTATTCAGACTCACAGGTTGAGTCATTTACTCCTTGTTTCTTTTATGTCTTTTACATACTACTTTCAATGCCTTACATACTCAGTACATTATTCATACTGACGCTCCTATTGCTTGAGGCCTGCATTTCATGTCCGCAGGTGCAGGTAGACAGGTTGATGGTCCCCTTTCTTAGGATCCTTGCTCAGCGAGAGTGGGTGTGCTCAAGTTGATCCGGAGCTGCTATTGGGTTTTGGTATGATACTTTTGTATACATATATGAGTATGACTGGGCCCAGTTCTGTCCTTTATACAATTGTATACTCTATTAGAGGTCTATAGATAGTCATGTATAGTTGGATAGTATGGGGCATTGTCGGCTCGCCCTACCGTATAACATATATATATGTACATATGTCTTTTGGGCATATTTTCTCGCGTATGTTATTCACATGATTCAGTAGTTTATTGCCAGATTTTATGCATGACCTACACTTATTCCATGTTTTATCTTAGACCTATGCTTAGGGGTGTTCGACAGGTAGACTCGGGCACTCGTCATGGGCCATCGGTTGGGTCGTGACAAAAGTGGTATCAGAGTAGTTTTGTCCTAGGGTTGTCTACAACGTGTCTAGTAGAGTCTTGTTTACGAGTGTGTTGTGCATAGCATTTATAAACATGAGGCTACAGGACATATAGAATGTTACCCTCCCTTCTTATCTTAGATCGTGCGATATAAAGATTCATTTTCCTAACGATATGTTATGTTTTTAGCGATGCCTAAGAAGGCTACAGCCGCCGAGAAGGGCAAGTCCGTGGATGATGAGACTACAAGTCGAGCGCCACTTGTTACCGGGGCTTGGGGAGAGTCATATAGTGAGACTCCATCTCAAACTTCACATACCCTACCCTCTACGGAGGAGATCCGAGGGGCCCCAGCTCCAGCGCCCGCCCTAGAACCTCCAGTTCCTCAGCCAGATGCCTCGGTTCAGAAGATGAGAGATGCTATTCAGCTATTGACTCGATTAATAACTGCACATGTTCAGCGCCAGGAGGCAGGTATTGGTCATGCAGATAGGGCCATCAGTGCGAGGGTTCGCGATTTTATTAATTTGGACCCTCCCGTATTCACTGGAGCAGATCCTAAGGAGGACCCTCAGGTATTTATCGATAGGATGTAGAGAACTTTGAGGGTAATGAAGGCCACTACAACTGAGTTAGTTGAGCTAGCTTCCTATAGGCTTCGAGATGTTGCAGTTAATTGGTACGAGTCTTGGGAGTTGTCCAGAGGTGAGGATGCCCTTCCAACAGTATGGCAGGAGTTTATAGAGGCTTTTCTTCGTCATTATTTGCCACCAGAGCTTAGACGGGCTAGAGTTGATAGATTCTCGACCCTTCGGCATGGTAATATGAGTGTTCGGGAGTGCAACCTTCAGTTTGATTCTTTGACTAGGTATGCTCCCACTATTGTAGCTAAGATGGAGGATCGAGTTCATCGGTTCGTGATGGGGTTGGAGCCGTACCTGCTTAATAATTGTATGTCGGTTTCACTTCAGCTAGGCATTGATATTTCTCGTATTCAGGCATACGCTTAGAGTGTAGAGGAGCGTAAGCAGAAGTAGAGGGCCGGTCGTGAGCATGATAGGGTATAGAGTATGAGAGCGAGATCTTCAGGCCATTCTGATGAGTTCCGAGGTGGTCAGAGACAGCCGAGGTATCCAGCCCAGCTGTCGGCTAGTGCACCCCCTCAGTTTGCCGATAGGAGATTTGATCGTTCCATATATTTAGGTCCTAGTCAGAATTCCAGGACCTCTAATTCTCAGTATAGGGGTGAGTCGAGTCAGATGAGGCCGCCTTTGCCACGATGTGCTCAGTGTGGTAAGCAGCATGCTGGGCAGTGCCATGTAGGGTTGGATGTTTGTTATACTTGTGGTTATCCAGGCCACGTTATGAGAGATTGTCAGACGAGAGGTGGTGCAGGTATAGTTCAGCCAACGAGATCTGTAGCTGGTTCATCATCATCAGTACCCCCCCCCCGAGCAAGGATCAAAGGCACCAGCTGGTCGTGGCAGAGGTAGAAGTGGAGCATCTAGCTAGAGCGGTCCTCAGAACCGTATTTACGCATTAGCGGGTCGACAGGATCAAGAGTCATCACTCGATGTTATTATAGGTATATTATCAGTCTCCTTATATGATGTATATGTATTGATTGATCCAGGTTCCACCTTATCATACGTCACTCTGTTGGTTGCTAGTAAGTTTGGGATAGAACCTGAGTTGATTGAGCCTTTTGAGGTGTCTATACCTGTTGGGCATCCAGTGATAGCTAGACGGGTATATAAAGACTGTATAGTAGTAGTTCATAGTCGTTCTATAGTAGCAGACCTGATCAAGTTAGATATGGTGGAATTTGATGTTATAATGGGTATGGATTGGTTGGTTTCTTCTTATGTTTGCGTTGATTGTAGATCAAAGATGGTTCGGTTCCAGTTTCCAGGGGAGCCAGTTCTGAAGTGGAAAGGTAATATATCGCCGAAAGGTAGATTTATTTCATATATCAAGGAAAGGAAGATGATCAGAAAGAGCTATATTTATCACTTAGTTCGGGTACA
The DNA here is from genome assembly GCF_000390325.3 of Nicotiana tomentosiformis. Taxonomy (NCBI): domain Eukaryota; kingdom Viridiplantae; phylum Streptophyta; class Magnoliopsida; order Solanales; family Solanaceae; genus Nicotiana; species Nicotiana tomentosiformis. The sequence continues at coordinate 101,282,294 of NC_090816.1, read as the reverse complement.
AGATGTGAAAGCAGAGTCACCGACCCTTCAGTCTATCCTGGTGCTTAATGAGTTTCCCGATGAACTTCTAGGCCTTCCGCCAGAGCGGGAGATTGAATTTGCTATTGACATATTACCAGATACTCAGCCGATATCTATTCCTCCTTATAGAATGGAACCTGCAGAGCTAAGAGATTTGAAAGAACAACTGAGGGATTTGCTTGAAAAAGGCTTTATCAGACCTAGTACGTCACTGTGGGGAGCACCTATGTTATTTGTGAGAAAGAAAGATGGTTCCTTGCGAATGTGTATTGATTATAGACAGTTGAATAAGGCGACGAACAAGAATAAGTACCCGCTCCCGAAGATTGATGATTTATTTGATCAGTTGCAGGGTGCCAGGTATTTCTCAAAGATAGACTTGAGGTGTGGGTACCATCAGGTAAGGGTTAAAAAGAAAGATATTCCGAAGACAACATTCAGGACCAGATACTGGCACTTTGAGTTACGAGTTATGTCGTTCGGGTTGACCAATGCCCCAGCAGTATTCATAGACTTGATGAACCGTGTGTTTAGACCCTTTCTAGATCATTTCGTGATTGTATTTATAGATGATATTTTTGTTTACTCCCATTCAGAGACTGAGCATGCAAATCATTTACGTACTGTGCTCAGAGTTTTACAAGAAATGAAGTTGTACGCAAAATTCTATAAATGTGAATTCTGGTTGAATTTTGTAGCTTTCCTTGGTCATTTTATTTCAGATGAAGGTATTCGGGTTGATACACAGAAGATTGAGGCAGTGAAGACGTGGCCAAGTCCCACAACACCAACGAAGGTTCGTAGCTTCCTGGGTTTGGTAGGTTATTACAGGAGATTTGTAGAGGGCTTTTCTTCTCTTTCAGCACTATTGACAAAGCTGACTCAGAAGGTAACTAAGTTTCAGTTGACTGATGCTTGTGAGCGGAGTTTCCAGGCGTTGAAGGACAAATTGACTTCAGCACCGGTTCTGACACTCCCAGAGGGGACCGATGGTTATGCTATCTATTGTGGCGCTTCGGGCATTGGATTGGGTTGTGTACTGATACATCATGGTAAGGTTGTAGCTTATGCTTCTAGACAACTAAGAAAGCACGAGAAGAATTACCCGACCCACGATTTAGAGTTAGCCGCGATAATTCATGAACTAAAGATGTGGAGGCACTATTTGTATGGCATTCATGTTGATATCTATACGGATAATAAGAGCCTTCAGTATGTCTTCAAGCAAAAGGAATTGAATTTTACGTCAGAGGTGATAGTTGGAGCTACTAAAGGACTATGATGTTGATATTTTATACCATCCGGGGAAGGCGAATGTAGTAGCCGATGCCCTCAGCTGTAGATCAATGGGTAGCCTATCATATTTACAGCCAAAGAAAAGTAAGATAGCCTATGAGATTCATCAGCTAGCCAACCTGGGAGTTTGATTACTAGATTCAGGTGATACCAGAGTTATTATTCAGGACACAACAACATCCTCTTTAGTAACTGAAGTAATTGAACGCCAGTATGAGGATCCTGTGCTAGCTCATTATAGGGATACAACGCCAGTAGACGGTCAGGCTGAGCGTACTATTCAGACACTTGAGGATATGCTATGGAATTATGTGATGGACTTCAGGGGTAGCTGGAATGAGCATCTTCCGCTTATTGAGTTCGCGTATAATAATAACTATCATTCTAGCATTCAGATGGCTCCATACGAAGCTCTTTACGGACGAAAGTGTAGGTCACATATCGAATGGTTCGAAGTTGGGAAAGCCAAGTTAGTAGGACCAAAGTTGGTACAACAGACAGTTGAGAATATTAAGCTTATACGGGAAAGGCTATTAGCAACTCAGAGTCATCAGAAGTCCTTTGCAGATAATCGATGACAAGACTTGGAGTTTCAGGTAGACGACTGGGTATTCCTAAAGGTATCACCGATGAAAGGCGTTATGAGATTCGGTAAGAAAGAAAAGCTTAGCCCTTGGTATATTGGACCTTATAATATTATACACAGAGTAGGCCAAGTAGCATATGAGTTAGACTTGCCTTCCAACTTGGAGTCTGTATATCCAGTCTTTCATGTGTCTATGCTCCATAAGTGTATTGGAGATCCCTCTAAATTCATTCAGTTGACGATGTTCAGGTTACGGAGCAATTATCATATGAGGAAGCTCCCATTGCTATACTAGATAGACAAGTTATGAGATTGAGAACTAAGGATGTAGCATCGGTTAAAGTACTTTAGAGAAACATTAATATGGAGGAGATTACTTGGGAAGCTGAAGAAGACATGAAGACTAGGTATCCTCACTTGTTTCCATTTCCAAAGGAGGATCGAACTGAGACATCACAACCTTTAGGTACGTATATGATACTAGATTCTTATGTTAGTTACTGTCATTGGTCGTGTTAGGCCATTGGTGTTATTGATGATTGTGACCCTATGTGGCTTTTTATTTTTGAATTTTCTGCATGACAGGTTGGCACTAGTACCGTTATAGAGAAGACTCTACTAGAATTTCTATAGATCTCTAAGAGTTAACATTAGAGGACGAATATTTCTGGGGGGGGGGGTGTTACATCCCGTGCTTTCGGTCTATGGCTTGAGTGGCTCGACATATATAAATAGACCCGAGCCATGAAAGAATTTTGGTCATATCTAAGTATGCAAAAAAAGAGCACGATGTATAAAAAGATAAAGTCTCAAAACGATTCTAGTGGTTTTATATAGGGAGTGGACAATTCATATTTTTTTATATAGGGGAAGTGGACCCCACGGTCCAAGGGGTTATAATTGTCTTAATATACTACTTGAATTAAATTAGTTTCTTAGTGAGAATAAAGGCAGCAATGAAAGTTAGTTCTTTCTTACAGTATGAAGAGTTCTTTTACTTGAATTGAGGAAGCAAATTTATTAACCATAGCACATTATTCAATTCATATAAACCCTTCAATTCATATAAACCCCATCTCAATCAACTAGAAGACCTTTACAATTGCACCTTACAGACATCTATCTCTAAGGAAATTGTATTGCAATTTTCTTCTTGGTTTGGAAGATTTGTGTGTAAAGGTGTTGGGAAGGCTTATCTCCAGTTCATCTTATCCCCTTTCTTCAAATAATTAAGGTAAGAATTCAACAATCCTTGTAGATAAGTTTATCTTGAACTTAGAGAAATCCGCTTTAATTTCTTATTGATGTAGAAATAAAGGTTCTTGTAGTGTATTTGAGGAGGATTTGGTTGTGTTAAAGGGTTGAAAATATAGTTATAAATATATATATGTGTTGTTATCCTTCTGTTCAAGGTAATATCATATGCTTCTCCATGTATTTGAGGTCATTTGGATCATAGTTTGGTTATTGATGAAGTGTTGTAGTTGTTGAATGGTTTTGAGTGATTTCTTAAGGTATCCTATGGCTGAAAATTGCGAAGTATAGTTGTTTGTGATGGTGGTTGTATTGTGAGTAGAGGAGAAGATCTAGTAGTGTTGAATTGCCATTGTAGGATGAGATGAAACTTATGCACCCTAAGTGTTCGATAAAATGTCGTAGTGAATCCAATTCTTGGTTTATTGATTCGATTGTGATCCAAATCATTTATACAATGTAGATTATCATTCATAGAGCGTACGGGAACTCGTGAGCTATCGCTATCCAAGCAATAAAGGTATGTTGAGGCTATCCCTTCTTTCCTTTTGGCATGATCCATGCGATACAAACGAAGCAGGCAAACACACAACTTTCATAAATACCTATATTCATAGAAGCACTAGGAATACCTATGTTGTTGATTCCCCATGCGTCTTATTATTATATCTTCTATTCATGGGTCTCAGAAAAATACGTAGTTGATAAAGTTTATCCAAAGGTATATTGATCTTATGACATTCTGAGAGAACTTATTGACTTACTTCATTATGCATTGCATTCATTTATATATGTACATTTACCTATGACCAGATGGTGTTATATACACGTATATTATATGTATATGGGATATGGGAAAAGCTTACGGTGTTATATACGCACCACCACATGATCAGTTTGTATATGTTGGTGATTTTGCCCACAGAGGCCGAGATGATATGATGGGATACCCTCAGAGGCTTGATGATGTTATGTACATATATACCTATGCATGATATGGGATTTATATGCATATGCATGACATTATAAAATTTTCATGATTCACAAAGCTATTCAGACTCACAGGTTGAGTCATTTACTCCTTATTTCTTTATGTCTTTTACATATTATTTTTCATGCCTTACATACTCGGTACATTATTCGTACTGACGCCCCTATTGCTTGGGGCCTACGTTTCATGCCCGCAGGTGTAGGTAGACAGGCTGACGGTCCCCCTTCTTAGGATCCTTGCTCAGCGAGAGTTGGTGTGCTCCAATTGATCCGGAGCTGCTATTGGGTTTTGGTATGGTACTTTTGTATACATATATAAGTATGACGGGGCCCAGTTCCGTCCTTTATTCAGTTGTACACTCAATTAGAGGTCTGTAGACAGTCATGTATAGTTGGATAGTATGTGGCCTTGTCGGATCGCACTACCGTATTCCGTATATATATGTACATATGTCTTTTGGGCATATTTTCTCGCGTATATTATTCACATGATTCAGTAGTTTATTGCAAGATGTTATCCATGACCTACACTTATTCCATGTTTTATCTTAGACCTATGCTTAGGGGTATTCGACAGGTAGACTCGGGCACTCGTCATGGACCATCGGTTGGGTCGTTTAACGAGGCAACAATAAATTGTGCTAACTTAGAATTAAAGGCTGGTTGCAAACAGGTATCGGAGATCATGACAACAGCATTCGAGGCCTCTCTATGATCGGCCCTAAACACTAGGGGGCATCACACTCGGATAACGATTTTAGCAAGGAAATAAACTTTTTGATTGAATGGTCTCGGCTCGGTCGATAGGATTTACTGTAAGGGCCAAATGGTCGAATGAACTGTGCCCACATAGACTGCTCAATCCCTGACATAAAGTTTGTACGCATATGTACTCGTATATATTATGCACAGAAATAAAAGGAAGTCTCTACCTTGCGGATAAACATCTTGTCCCTTAAAATTTTTCTTTTCTTTCTGAATTTCCTACATTCGATCCCCTAAAGGTATCAAACCCAAGGGCTGCCTTTATTTGGGTTCAAACAATCACTCCCACTCGGGGACTGCCATCCAGAAACAAACTTGGATGGCCCGGGCTATCAGAGCCCGGGGGCACAAGACCTATTAGGCAGCGCCCGATCCTTAAAGACTACGGCCATCCCCATTCGGGGACTGTTATCTTAGGCAAGTCCGGATAACTTGAGGTTACAAGCCCACAGGGCAACACCCGAACTAAAAGGCTACGGCCATATTAAAATGGCTCGGAGACGTCCGAGACCCGTAACAAAAAACAATAATGCCTTGAAAAATTTCTTAACCGATCCTAAAGGCTACCCTTGGCAAACTATAATCTAAAAAATCATAAGTACTTTAGGGAAAAGTTATGGTCATAACCCTCACGATGCCTTAAACAAAATAATGTCGAAGGCAAGGCCTGTTCGAACCTCCGAACATGACCTAACTATTTCATGCTAAGACATTTCGATCTTTGCAAACATAAAGAATAAAGCAAAGGATAACAAAACTCAGAAATTATCGAAGGGAAAAGTAAGACTTGTACACATAGTCTTTACAAAGACCAAACGGCCTTGACAAAAAAGTACAAAAGTACAAAAATACAAAAAATAAAGAAAAATGTACAAGGCACTTAAATGGCCCGGTCTTCACCGGAGCCCTCCTCGTCGCTAGGATCTTCGGAGTATCCTCCACCCTCGGATCCGCTCAAACCTTGGGAGCCTTCTTCATCCTCGGGATAAGTCAAATTCTTGGCCTCGACTTCGAGCCCCTTAGCATTCTCAATTTTGGCCGACAAGTCGAAACCCCGAGCATGAATCTCCTCAAGGGCCTCTCTTCGGGATTGCCGCTTTGCATGCTCGAAGATATCCTTCGTTCGATCTTGGGCCGCCTCGGCATCGGCCTTGTATTAGGCCACCATCTCATCGGCATCGGCTTTAACCACGAAGACCACCGACTTGGCCGTTTCAAGCTCCTTTGTAAGATTTTCTCGATCAGAGACTGCCGCACTTAGCTCAAACTGGAGCTCCTCAAACTATTTGGCCTGTACCTCGGTCTTTTTCTTTGCCGCTCGAAGCTGGGTCTCGGTCGAAGTCAGCTGCGCCCGAGCAGTCTCTTTTTCCGAGGCCAAACGGTCCATCATGCCTTTCCATTCATCGATCTCGGCCTTGACAACATCTATCTCAGCTCGAAGTTGGGTGATACGGTCGCTTTTCTGTTGGACCTGCGGATTCCGACCATTAGTCACCGAATCTAACTCGTCGTCACTAACCTCAAATATTTTTACCTGCTCGACCAAGTCGGCATGCTCCTTCCGAGCCACCTCCAGCTTAGCTCGGAGGGTCTTAGCCTCCCCTTCACGCTGCTCTCTAAGAAGTTTGTAAGTATCTCTCTTCTCAGTGAGCCCTCGAAACTCGGCCTCAAGTTGGTTTAGCTCGTCCCGATATCGGAGAAAAGTCTCGTGATGAAGC